>NC_064242.1:4929213-5646176 GCF_023101765.2 Spodoptera frugiperda | reverse complement strand
CTGTGATCGCCGCCTTATGTGGTAGTAGAAAAACATGCTCATGGAAAATTTGGTTTTGTACTCACGGAATATTTAGGATTTTGGCCTATATTTGAGATCTATTCTAACTATACCTTACTTACAATACTTTCTTCTAACAATATATAGAATTTCTCTGTCCATTTCTTATAGAGCACATCGGAAACGACTGCCGAGCATGTAGTTGTCTCGGTTTTAATTTCTAGGTCAGATCTGTCAACCTTATTGAGATCTTGGTTTCAGTCACTAATGACACTTTTTGTTTCCGGAGCTACGGATTACCTAGCGGGTTTACCGGGGCTCCGGCTCGACAAGCAGGAGTAGGAACGGGGTGGTTTTTAGTCAGTTAGAGTCTGACACAGCCAGCCCTCGCCCAGGGCGGGAAGAAGTCATTGGATGATATTCCCCCCTAAAAAAAAACTCAATTTTTGTTAAATAGGTATTATATAATATTAATATTTGGTATGTTATATTGTGCGTAAAATACAAACTTTACCGCAAAGAAGGCGTGTGGTATGTAACTAGTCAAAACTTTTCCCAACTTCATAGGCACGCAAAATTCCGTCTTTCATACACAAACCACCTTTGATTCAGTACTATCCCTGTCCCTGTACAAAACAACGCAACTTTGAATAGACAGGCGTCACTATTCACAAAACAATGGTCGCTTCACGTCCCAAGTCCACTCAACTCGAGTCACCACGTTTTTCAGCAGACCGAGTACGTCCTTTAACACGTTCATGTCGCGTCAGCAAGTCCCACAACTTGTTCGAGTATGTCGTTGTGAAGGTACCTACTGGACAGCTCAACATTAAAATAGGATATCTGTCCACCCAAAGCTAAGGCGGTCATAAATACGGATTTTTTCGTATTGTTTACTAGTGTGTGTTTAGGACCATGTGTATTTTTCGGATTGACCGAAACGTGTTTGTATCGGATTTGGAGAAAGGCTTTTTTTTCGTTGAGTACTTTTTGCACATGGTAGTACGTTTTATTATATATTTTAGGATTTATGATATTATCATTGGTAAATATACAACCCACAATAGAATTACTTATAAAATAAAGATGTTTCAAACGGTGGTAGTACTTTTGTATTATAACTTTCGTGAGACTTCTCTATGACTTTACGACAAAATTAAGACTTACTATTACTGTTAAAATTAGCTACTTATTTGAGTCAATAAATCAATAAACCTCTAAAAGTAATGAACAGAACTCTTCAGTCACTCAGTTATCTATTCTTTGCGTAATGCCCATTTGCTGTTCCTTATCGTATAGCATTCACTACTCAACTGCCTTTACCAAGGGTCGAGTAATCCGGGCAAGGGCTACAAATTTTCGCTGGAAAAGGTCTAAAATTCGTCCAATGACGTACTGAGGTCCGAATTCGGTTTCGTCAGACTAATATTTGACAGATGGAATGGATACCAAGGGTAATGAGAGTGGGTAACTTTAATTGTATCTCATTTACAGTTGTAGGTTATCGCGTTATTTATTCTAGACCTTCAATTGGCATTGGTTATATTAATTATACTATATTTATTTCGTATTTAAATTAATGTTTAGTTTAATTCAATGTGAGATTGATGTTGATTAAGAACATTACAATTGCTACACGTAATAACGCATTGCATAGTTTATTTTTTAAACTAAGACTTCAAACCTGTTAACTGAAGACAAATAGACATAATTCACTACACACTTGACGTAAAAAACGAATCACAATGTGGACTTTAAAATAAATCTTTTTTTTTAACTTCTGAACCTTTTCAAAGACATAAACGATTGACAATTGACTTTCACAGCACAATTTCACACATTTAATCCGACACATTGAACGTGTGCAACTGTTTACAAACCGTCTCTTAGTACGCAGAAACATTTTGGGCCATCCATACGTTTTTCCAACGGGTTTTTGAATGAATAACGACGAAGCGCTGTGGTCGCAGCTTGCACATTAGCATACACCGGGACATTCCAACTTTTTGCTTTGTTTTTAATTCATAATTTATCTACGATGCATTTTATAGGTTTTGCGAGCCATAGGAAAATAGTTTTGGTGAGACTTGAGTTAATAGTGGTGATGATCATGTTGATGATTGGTCAATGAAGGATAAAAATAATGTTATATAGGAATAACTCCTACTACTATTATGGTTTTTTAAAGTTCTTCTGTGTCTTGTAAATGGGAGAACTGTTACCATTTTACTCCCAGAGTGATTCTGATTAATTTTGTTGTGGAGTCCAAGACAGTTTGTTCATGTCACTTAGATGAATCGGGATTAAGTCTCGTTGCTTTTGTAGTGGGTTTGTGCTGTACCTACATTCTTGCATATACGAATGTGTACATACGTATTAATATCTGATTCATGAAAAGTAGTAAAGTAAGTCTGCTCGTTTGCCACCTATGATACAACAAAATATATCATATATCAAAATATTCACATATTTAAAAATAATGTGATTTGGTAAGACCTCGTGATTTTTATTACTTTAGATTTTCTTAAGTTTTACCAAAAAACTATTAATTAATATAATAACAACATAATTAAAATTAAAATATTTTTAGGGAACAGAGAGTAAAGTTTCCTAAGAAAAGGACGATCCTCCGACCATGCGAGGTGATCATGCCTGGCGGGCTTTCTACCCAACTGTTGTTCGTTGGGATTTTCTATCCGTGTTAATTTGCTTGTAAACTTTACTTGTGCGATGCAGGATATTTATGACGTCATCCGTTGATTTGCTCTTACGGCGCGTTCCAATAAACTACCGATCGGTAAATTTGCTTACGAGCCGTAGAATTTTGACACATTTTGTATGGAGCTTATGTCAAAATTCTACGGCTCGTAAGCAAATTTACCGATCGGTAGTTTATTGGAACGCGCCGATAGTCTATATGCGACTTCTGTAATCTGTCACTGGTTAGATGTCGCCACATATTTCCACTACATAATCATAAATAACATGTACAACTTACTTTAAATTATAGCTAAAATAAAAAAAACTTCTCCCCTTTAGGTGTCGAAGTACTCTTCCGCATCACTTAAGTTGTTAAATAAATCAAGATTCTTCCAGGTTCCAGGTACCAGTAAATTGCTGACACTTTAATCCCTATCAATACACCAATTAAATTAACGTTTTACGGAGAATAAATACTGATCTCTTCGTAAAGGTGCGAACTGCTTTATTATTATAAGTCATAAGCCGATTAAGCTATTGGGAAAGGGATGAAACTTGGAAAATAAAAAATACGGTTATAATTTCATGAGCTATTTTTCAATGTGAAACCAGTGGATGTACTTTTGATTTATTACTACCTCATTGGTCGAGTGATTGCAAATTCGACTGCCGGGCAAGAGGTCTAGGGTTCAATTGCCAGGTCAGGCACAGTATTTCTGGACTATTTTCGGTTTTCCGACAATTTCTCAATGGCAACACGAAGCCTGGCATTATGCCCAGAGTATGGCATTAGGTTCACACCTTTTTACATGGGACCTTTAACAAATATGGTGAAAAATTGGTCTACACTGTACAATAGCATTAAGTGGCATTATGGAACACCAATAATTTGAATTGCCTAGCTATTATAACTTCAAGGCAAATAGGTCAAATATGCTCTGGTCAGTTTCGAAGTGTACATTACATTAGTATTGTAATGTGTCAAACAACATAATCCGGTCAATGTTAATTAGTTATTCAAGTAGCATAGCTATGTTTAGTTAAAGTGGGCATTATAGAATAATTGTATTATGTAATGTCCTTGTATTGACAAGGTTACCTAATTTCACTTGAGGCTAATGTTGGTAGATTTTAACAAGTTTATGATTCTTTAAAATTGTAAGCACAAATGCATGCACACATTACTTTTTAAAATTATATTTATATTAGCCCTCCACGGACTTCTGGTCCGTGCCCTTGTCTTATTTTTTTTTTAATTAAATTTAAGTCTCAAAATTCTGTTATGACAAGCTTATGACAATATACTAGGCATCATTCCAAATTTTGTATCCATACCGAGAATCATCGATAACATTGAACCAACGAAGCAGTCAGGTATTCAATAAAATGTTTGAACTCGTATTTTAAGCAGCATTTGTCTATTTTTCTACGAAAGATTATCCCAGCACTTTCCAGGTTTATTTTAGTAATGCGAGTTTCTTTTTGAACTTTAGAAAGTTAAATTAGGGATTTTCATCTGGATTTGTAACTTCTATTGAAATTTTAAACTACTTATTCCCAATTAGAAGTTTGATTGTAAGTTTTAACGATAAAATGTTTCGATTCGAATGATTTTCGCTGCTAACGTACTTACCTAACTGGTCTTAATTAGTGTTTTATATGCTGATTCTGAAAATGTTTTAATTGGAATGAGAAAAAAATTATTAACATTTTTTTTTTAATTAATCTTTCATATTAAAAAATAATCTAATATTATAATAACCAAATTCAAACCATGAGATTTTATTTACTTTATAATCCTATTTACCAATCATTTTATAAGAATTTTTAAAGTTAACCCATCCAATTTGTTTAATGAGGCATCATAAAAAGTCGACACAATGGTGCTCCTGGAGCGCAAATTTTGAAACTTTTCAACCATAAATAATAAATTTTATATTAAATTAAAGTTCATAATCAAAAGACATCTTTTTTCCATAATTTTGGTTGTAGTGTCTCTCATACCTTGGCAACTTATAATAAAAAAAAATATCTGTTATACAAAAACAAGAACAGTAGATACCATAAAGGTTTAAAATTGTTCTTGTTATAATGTTGGCATTTTTGATATTGCATCATCCATCAAATAAACACCTGTTTTCCAATAAACGTCCCCATGTTCGTTCGTTAGGTCGGTAGTCATGTATATGGCTACACATCGAGTGATGAAAGACCAGTATAAACTGACCCTTGAATTTGTAGAAAGATTTATGCAAAGTGGGACTACGATAAACTGGTTTAGTATAGGTTGGTGCGAAGTTGTCACCGACATAAGGTAGGGAATACCTCGCGTCGCGTCTATGTCGGTATACATAGTTATAATTATTTGACCACAATTTCGATTTTAGATTCTTGTGGAATTTGAATTCTTTAGAACTCGATTCTATTGGTCAGTAGACATTAGAATATTACTCGCATTATGTTGCTTGTGCGTTACACAGATTTTATTGCTTTTTCCCCCTCAAGAGACTTTTTATCTGAGCTAAACTATTTAGCCATAGTGTTCTCACGAACCACTAAATCTATATCATGAATACCTACAATTATTAAGTTTTAAAAGATTATTAACCTCAAATACTGATCAGTGATCACCTTACATTAAAAAGTTCAATAGCCATTAGATTCATATTCTCCTAAAAATACTCTCAGAAAATATACGTATTCCAACCAAAAAACATACGCAATAGATCAAGTGATATCAAATTTCAATTTGTCCAATTTTCCTCCACTACTCGTATAACACAACTACGAACACTTAAAGGATTTTCAATCAATATCGAGAGACTTCTAATATACTAAGCTTTCTCGCCACATGCCACCTCCATCATATCCCAACTTTAGCCCTTGGCACATCCAATTTGCTGGTATGATACGCGAACAATCTTACTAACAATAGAACCACAATGAATGGAACCTGATCCGGCCGTAAATATATCAAAATTATGCTCATCCATGACGGTATAAGTTGAGAAAAATTGTGCGGCTTCATTTTATTTTTTCCTTTGTGGTATTATTGAAATTAATTGGTGTATTATTAATAATAACTAGCTTTGCCCGCGACTTCGTCCGCATGGAATAATGACTTTTGGCAGAATTTGGGTAACAACAACATACAGACTGATAAATAGACAGACAAAATCACATTTTTGGGTTCGGTATCTACCTAGTAACACCATCTATATTTTTTTTTTCATATATTCAATGTATTAACACTTCTTCAGTTTTATTATATGTATAGATAACTGAGTACAAGGCAAATCCGAACAAAAATGTAACAAATCCACATACAGAGTAACATTTTACTCACCGTCTGGTCATCACGTAACGTTCTCAACCTTTTAGATTGTTTCATAAAAAATGTAAAAGCGTGCGAATGGCTTCCTTGTGGAGGCTGGAAGGGCCAGGATGACCCACAAGAAAAGCCACAAGGACCGAAACGTTTCGGAGGAGGTAAAAGGCTCATAAATTCTTGGCTACATCACGTTAAAGATGTTAGATAAAATAAAGGAAATTATGAGGAAAGTCAGGAGCGTCCAATGTAGCACGTGAGCTTACACGAAAATTATCTGTGTTCCAAAAAAATGGAACAGTCACCGCTGGATGTAAGCGAAATTTATTCGGGGCTTTAAAAAAAACATTTGCGAAATGAATATCCTAAAGCAAGGCAACGACCTTTCTTCGTAGGAATACATTTTTCGTAAAATTAATTTTTACATTTGTGAGATAATACTTTACGTAACTGTTTTTAAGACAGAATCTTATATGTGTGTTCAGTAGGTACATATATCATTATGTGTCAATTGAAATAAAAAATAAGTGTGGTAAAAACCAGCTCGATTCATGACCAATTGACTGGAAATGTCGTAATCCAACCAAGTGGAAATAAAATTAAATGTTTATAATACTTTGTAGAATATATTGATATTATATAGTAATGACCTATACATACCTACATGTCTTTCACCTAATTGATTTTTTATAACAATTCATAACTGTTAGCAATAAATGTACCGGATAAGAATGTACTAATTATAATATTTAATTACTCTTTAGGATAAGTAATTAGTGAATTAATTACCATAATTTCATGCATTTCAATACCACAACTGCATAACAATTATCGTATTGGAATGTTAAATGTTCATATATTTCGGTAAACAGCTCATGAAGACCACAAAATGTATTCAATAAATGTGTCGTCATGTACACAGTTTAGTTGTATTCACGTATATAGTTAATTTTAATGGATTTTGTCACCGTTCGGGCGTCGAAAACTGGGACAAAGGTAATCTATCCGAAAAGCTTTTTGGTGGTCACAATATTTTATAGTCACAAAGTAAATTTAATCCCATGGATGGGCGATGTTGTGGTCACCGCCTCTGTTTTCTGGCTAAGAATCAATAAATTTTTGGTAGTCTGTAAAAAGATAGGTGCTTGCAGGAAAGCCGATTATAAATATCTGTCCGTTTATTAAATTCTTGAATGGCTTACATTCTTTTATTAAGTCTTTGACCGCTTGTAGTATAATATGTTATGAATTCGTGTCATGAATTCGTTTTTGTAGTTTTTTTAGGTCTAGAGATAAAATAAATTCTATCCAAAGGTTGTCTGGAAGAAATCGTCGTGTGTGATAAGACGCGCATTGTACTCAAATTATTATTACTATGTAAACGTATTTTATGTATGTGAACAATAAAGTACAAAATAAATAAGAGCCAGAAAAAGGCTTAAAAATCTGTCCCATCACGAAAAAATACTCGATAAATCTTGTTATCTTAACAACATCACACATCACATCACTTTGGTGAAGTATTCTATAGTAATAGCAGAACTTAATGCCAGGCAATAACACATTGTCTCTAGAGCATTGGAACGATTTAGTTCGCTTAGTCCCTATTCGGTCTTAACTAGCTGGTTACCGCGCCTACGCGCATCCCAGATGTGGAAGACCAGAGGCCTTCACTGTTGGACCTTCTGCTGACCTCTCACCCGGACGGCTACAGTGTGTCCGTTGTTGCTCCCCTAGGCTCATCGGACCATTGTCTCGTCCGGAGCTCTGTATCTTGGACGCGCTCGCCGTGTCTAGAAGATGCACGTCTTCGCCGCGTATGGCACTATAGGTCGGCAGACTGGGATGGGATGCGGTCCTTTTTTGCATCCTATCCTTGGAGACAGGTTTGCTTCTTGCAGGATGATCCCAACGCCGCTGCCGATTCTGTCGCCGATGTGGTGCTACAGGGGATGGAGCTGTTCGTCCCATCCTCTCTGGTCCCTGTCGGTGGCAGGTATCGGCCCTGGTTTGATTCGTCTTCCAGAAAGGCCTCACGCAGGAAGCGTGAAGCCTATCGAGCCTGGGCCGATGCGGTGGTGGCACGGGATGTAAATACCAGCACTTTTAAAAAGGAGTATAACTTTGCTTCCAAGTCCTTCAAAAGAGTTATTGCAGGGGCTAAGTCTCAGTACATCGGTAGAATTGGCGAGAAGCTTGAACGCCTTCCTTCGGGAACTCGTGCGTTCTGGTCGCTCGCCAAAGCTATCGAAGGCAATTTCTGCAGGCCGTCATTTCCACCTCTGCACATGGGGGGATTCGTTGGCTCATGGCGCAAGGGATAAAGCCCAACTTTTGGGTAAAATCTTTGCGTCCAACTCGACACTGGATGACGGGGGGCGTGGGCCGCCTGCCGTGCCGTGGTGTGGGTGGCATATGCCAGATATCCAATTCCACCAGCGTTCGGTACGTTTGGCGCTCCTGTCCCTTGATGTCCAAAAGTCGAGTGGGCCCGACGGGATTCCACCCCTTGTGTTAAAGATGTGCGCTCCGGAGTTGGCACCAGTTTTAACACGTCTTTTTCGGCTCTCTTACTTTTTAGGCGTAGTACCGAAATCCTGGAAGACGGCCTTGGTCCACCCGATCCCTAAAAAAGGCGATCGAACAAATCCGTCCAACTACAGACCGATAGCCATAACTTCCCTCTTCTCGAAAATAATGGAGTCCATTATTAACTGCCAGCTCTTGCGGTACCTAGAAGATCACCAACTACTCAATGACCGACAATACGGTTTTCGTAAAGGTCGGTCGGCTGGGGATCTTCTGGTTTACCTGACACACCGTTGGGCACAGGCGATCGAGTCTAAGGGGAAGCGTTGGCAGTGAGCTTGGACGTGGCGAAAGCCTTCGACCGGGTTTGGCATAAAGCGCTTCTTTCGAAGCTTCCTTCCTATGGGCTTCCCGAGAAATTGTGCGAATGGGTCTCCTGCTTCCTTACAGACAGAAGCATTAAAGTCGTTGTCGACGGGGAATGCTCCGACTCTCTGTCTGTGAACGCAGGTGTCCCTCAAGGCTGCGTGCTATCACCTACCCTGTTCCTCATCCATATCAATGATATGTTGCAAATCAGCGGCATTCATTGTTATGCGGATGACAGTACAGGTGATGCCTATTATACCGGCCGCGCTAACATTTCTCGGGAAAACGTCATCGAAAGCCGAAACAGACTTGTGTCAGAAATCGAGACTTCTTTGCAGAGAATCTCAGATTGGGGTGAACTTAATCTGGTCCAGTTTAACCCTACTAAGACACAGGTCTGCGTGTTTACCGCTAAGAAACTACCGCTGGTCGTCTCACCTCAGTTTCAAAGTACCCCTCTGACTGCCTCAGCCGGTATTGGAATACTTGGCATCAACATTTCGAGCGACGTCCAGTTCCGTGGTCATCTGGAGGATAAGGCTAAATTAGCCTCGAAAAAGCTTGGTGTGCTCAACAGATCGAGGCAGTATTTCACTCCAGCCCATCGCCTGCTTCTATATAAGGCGCAAGTTCGGCCCCATATGGAATACTGCTCTCATCTTTGGGCGGGGGCACCCCAGTACCAGCTTCATCCTCTGGACCGCGTTCAGCGGCGTGCGGTTCGGATTGTTGAGTGTCAGGAAGTTTCAAACCGACTTGACACTTTGGCAATGCGTAGAGATGTAGCTTCATTGTGCATTTTCTATCGCTTATACCACGGGGAGTGCTCTGAGGAATTGTTTGGTCTTATTCCTGCCGCTTCTTTTCGCCATCGACCCACACGACAGCATTTCCATCCCCACCATATAGATGGTTGGCAGGCCACAACTGTGCGCTTCTCGCGCAACTTTCTGCCTCGCACAGCAAAACTGTGGAATGAGCTGTCGTCGGCGGTATTTCCGAACCGATACGACCTTCAAACCTTCAAGAAAAGAGCATACTCCTTTTTAAAAAACAAAGGCCGGCAACGCACCTGTGACTCCTCTGGTGTTGCGGGTGTCCATGGGCGGCGCTGATCGCTTACCATCAGGTGACTCGTTTGCTCGTTTGCCTCCTATTCCATAAAAAAAAAAAAAAAAAAAACTATCTTTGCTGTAATTCAATTTTGAATAGCGAGCACTGCAATCCGTTTTGCTAGTATTATGTTATCTTTATTATGTAGTACACCTATTAACATGGAATATTGCGGTATTTATATTACTTTTTGAGATTTGCATCGAGTGCGGGTTCAAAACCTACCAATTGCAAGTACTAAAGTGACATTTTCCGAGTTATATGTACTTTCTAAGCCTATTTATAGATACCACTGACAAACGGTGAAGGAAAATATCGTGAGGAAACTTGGGCTTTTATAAAGGAAATTTCTAATTATAAGTTTGAAATTGCCAGCCCGCATTAAACAAGCGTGGCGATTAATGCTCAAACCTTCCGTGTGAGATGAAGCCTTTAGTCAGCAGTGGCCTCTTATAGGCTATTTTATAAAAATGTTTGTTACGGTCTGTTGAGTTTTCATTACGTTTACCATTACATTATTTTTTGTTGATTCGTTTTCTTTTTCTTCAGTTGTACGTTCAGGGACTAAGTAAAGTTAGGCACTCTAGGGTAAACCACTGAATAGTTTTTTTTTATTATTCTATAAAATGTTGTCAGAATGACAGATCTTACGTATACTGTTGCAACTCGCATTATAATTGCACCAATTGCACTTAAATAGGTTTGATGATGACTATAGATGCAAAAAAAACCTAAAAATTTGCAAGTTGCCTTACTATACGTAGGACCCGCACATTGATTTTTTTTTACTTATGTGTACCAGTAATGTAAATACTTCACAGTCGATTAATGAAGTAAATAAATATGATACTAGCACCATGTAAAGATATAAAAAAATGTCAAGTACACGTTCACATATGACAGTCATATTACAGCACCCTATTCTAAGATATTTCCTCATACCTACCTACATCTATGTCATTGCATTTTCTCTTATATTTTGCTGTACCTTCCTTATTGCTTTGCTGTGGTACCAGTCGGTCATAAAACCTTATATTTTTGTTCATTTTTCATCGACTCTGGTTGCCGCAGTATTTCTTGTACTTAGAAACTGGCCTCGTTTTGAGAAACATCTAGGTTACTTCCACTGTAAGAATGGTATTTGCGGTATAACTAGATCGTTCTAAGTATTTTAATAACTGGAGCAAGTATTTGTTGGTATTTTTTTAGTTTCTAGAAGCCAATTATGTATGTACCGTAGGTAATCGTAGTGGAAATGTCAAATCTACAGTTCTTAGTAAATACTATTAATTCTGACTACAGTAAATTGAGTAAAGAGAAATAAGTTTCAACATTAAATTTGTGCTAATATCTTTGCGACACTTCTACACTAGAACTAAGATCTACAACTAAACGTACGGACTAGATATTTCCACGAGAAGTGAATCGATGATCGCAAGAAAACTTCAAAACTTATGGTCAGAAAACATGTCATATCCCTTACAAGTGAATGGGAGTAGCAGATGCGATGAAGCGAGTTACGATGACATCCGACCGAAACTACGTCAAAACTCGCAACTTTGTCACATACGTCAAGTTGTGCTTGTCTCTTCCTTGGAACGTTTGGCTAAGTGGCGATTTGCAACGTTGCATGTGAAAATTGGTGTGTTCCTTGAGATATGATACCAAAACTACATTGTCGGTGATGTCTTTGTCTAAAGGTCTTTGTGTACTTGGATCTTCTTACGTGTCAGACTGGGTCATTGATATAGTGTGTTATTTATGATGTGAACCAGTGTGACTTTTCAACTAGCCTTGACTTACGTTACCTTTATTTCTAAGTAAAGTTTCATTTGCTTTAGAAACGACGGTCTCTACATGCAATAACTTGCTATAACAGTCGTTTCATCTACTATACAAGTCTGTTAAAAGTACGTACTTATTCACATTTCTACAAAATACAAGAAAACAGTTGTAAGAAAATAAAAGCAAATCCAATCAGGCGACATAAACTAAACGTTTCAATAAAGTAATTCCAATAAACTCGTCCAAACAAAGCAATACAAAAAATAAATCAAATTTTCAATTACAATTCATAAGCTTACTGTAGCTTAAGGCGTAACGAACCTAGACAAAATCCTCCAACCAAATCTAATATTGATGTAGGGTCAACTGATACTCCAACAAAATTAAACCTTGCAGCTTAGAGAATAAAGTCGCTATCTAAACTAGTGTTATCATTGACTGTTGAGGCTCCACGCAAGGCTTCATTTGTCATGTCACGGTCGCCCGCTTATCTATGCCCGTCATCTAAGTACATTACATAGACTACTTCTTATCATCGGAACGTTCAGTCAGGATTGAGTTGGATATAACTCCTTTATGAATAACCGATAGGCTTGAAATCAAGTGGCTATTAAATAAAGGTAACCTCGGAGATTGTAAAGCTGATATAAATGACCTTGGGAGTGGTATAGACAGGTCTTTGATATCCCCCTTTTTGAAGTCTGCTAATACATTTGGAATGCTATTAATTTTTTTTTTCATTTTCTTTAAGTAATGTTTGCCATACAATAAAGGGTGCATTGTTTCTGATTTCCTTTTTAAAGCTAAATTACTTTTTTTATAGAACAAATATAGAGCAGACGTATCACCTGATGAAAAATAATCGCTGCCGCCCACGGACACTTGAAACACCAGAGGCGGTACAAGTACGTTGCCAGCCTTATGGGCGTTAGGATTTTAAGGGTTGTTTAGGGATCGGGGTTTGGAAAGATTGGGAAGGCGGGTAATTAGTCCTCCGGTAAATTCACTTACACAACGAAACACAACGCAAGTGGTTTCACGCCAGTTTTCTGTGAGGCCGTGGTATCGGAATGATAATTCTGATCGAACCGACCTATTCGTGCTGAAGCTTGGCTCTCACACCTGTAAGTACCTAAGGACTAAAATTTTAATTCTTTACCTACTTGGAATAAATAGTTACAGTACTGCTATAACTATGGCGACATAATAGGTATAAAGTAAGATTATTCTATTACAGATTTGGCAAATCGACAGCTTGCCAAATGAGCCCTAAGGAATTGTGACAGCCTATCGTCGAACGCGAGTAGCTATAAATCAATGCAGAGACGATTCTATTTGATCCTTACGATTCTCTAGAGGACGCCAATTCTCAATAACAATAAATAAATCGTATTGCTTATGAGAATTTAAATAATATTATTGTTGTTCTTGGCAAAATCGCACAATATGAATAATTATTTGGAAATGTATTGTAATCGTACACCTATTGAGTCGTTGAATAAACCGTAATTTTATTTTTCGTCTAAAACTAAGCAGGTTGTTCAATAAGTATGTATGTATGTAATCATAAATCGTAAAACAGATTTGTTATTATAATTCATACATTCCAATTTAAACTACAGTTATTTGAACAAAAATTAAATACAAAGATCTCATTAGTTTCAAGAATTAAGTTTTAAAAAATACAATTATTTTACTATATTGCTTCCAAATGTAAAAAAGTAAAACAATAAAGTAACAAAATTTCGTCTCATTATACTACATCACTGAAAATCGTTTACTACATCATTAGAAAATATTTTTATAATAACTATCGTGAGACATGCTAAATCAACGAAAAATCATGATTTACTCACGTAAATTAATGGATCAAAGCTCTACTAGTTTCGAGTCACACAAGAACTCCGTGTTAATATTATAATACATGTACATATGTATTATCACGCTCAATCGTTTAAATTAAACACTATACTAAACTGTACACATACTATAAAATCGAAACTCGCGTGGGATAAACCAATTGACAGAAATTGACTTATAAAACTATCAAAAAACTACCAACTTTGCACTATAAATTACATTGAACACATAATAAATTGATGGTAAATTTCATTTAAGTGAAAGATTTATGGAATAAAATGTTTTAAATTGATATTAAATCGTACTAAATTTGTCATATTTGAAAAATAAAAAACTAAGTTATATTTTATTGTTGATATAATATTGTTTTATTACAATATTCACATACAGTAGTACATACAGTATTCATAATATTGACACACGAAAGTAATGTCTAAATTTCATGCAGAAAGTATCTATATGAAATATCAAAATCTAAGCAAAGCGTGACATGGAATTGTATTTGTAATATGATTAATAACTGCAGGATATTTTCGATTACCTACCTTACTTAAAAGAACATAAGAAGTCCTTTTTCTCGCGTTATTTTAGTTATATTGTAACTACATCCTAACCAAAGTTACGTAAGCTATAAAGTTGTGGAAGTTTCGTCACAGTTTGCGGGAACAAAAACCCAATTTGGAAAATTCCTAGCCTTCTATCCAACGTATATTGTTAAAACTTAAACATAGGACGCGGACGGCAGCTAATTTTCTAAGTTTTTTCACCCTATTCCTTTTTTCACGAAACTATTTCTTGCAAACTTGTTAAAATTCCGTGTCTTTGAGCATCGCATTTTTTATTTCCTTGTCGATATAAACCTGAAACCACCGTTAAGTTTTAGTGGTAATACAGATCAAGCGTATTCCACACTAGTCTAGCTACCAACCAGAAATTGATAGCCGATAAAATAACTCAGCTACTATCATAAAATTGAACATTATTTGAATGGCATTTTATGACAGCGTCGACAATGAACGGCAACAATACGGCTAGTATGAATTAATCGAATAAAATCTGTATAGCTGACAGACTGACTATACCGGAGAACTGCAAACGAACACAGAATTAATGACAATTGACCCAAAATTTTATATAATATGCAAAAATTGTATTAACAAACACAGCTACATAAACTACAGAAAAGATTCTGACATTTCATTACTTTTCTATTAACTTAAGCAATTATATTCTATTCCACAATATCTTTTTATCTACTTTTTACAAAGTAATATAGTCCATTCTACTATTTAGTAGGTCCGAAGCAACTGGAAGTTAATCACTAATAGAATTTCCTTGGTCACCGCATCTTATTTCTCGTAAATCTTCGTCAACTAAACTGTCACCTTTATAAAGAGATACAACCTTTCTTACACAGAGCCGAGACGGTTCGGGGCAAAAAAGGATCACTTCGATGACGTCACGAACTCAAACACCGTACAATGACTAAGACCGCGTTTTTATGACGTATAAGTAAACAATTTCGCGTAAGTGATAAACTTTGATGATGTTTTTCTCCAGCTTCCACCATGGGATTTGTTTTCCATCGTATTAGTTTGTGAAATATGGTGTCACTTATGGGAATTATTGAATGAGAACGATATGCTATTATGGGAACGACCTATTTTTTCAAATGGAAATTTCATCTTTTCGCGATGTTTTGTGTAATATTATTTCTATTATGTGAACTAGTGTAGTAAATCTAAGAGTTTTGTGCATTTTTCATGTGGCAATCTTTAGAAAACACACAATATACCAGTGAACGTCCGAACAAATTTTTGTACCTCTGGTTTTAGAGATTAAGGCCTAATGGCCGGTTTTGTGCTCAAATCAGAATTATCGTCTCCTATTCTCGCAGTTCACCTCGCTAGCCTATCATCAAATCGCTGTTCAAAGTGAACGGAATACAATCGCTTGACGGTAGCTTAAATTCAGCTCACAACGAATGAACTGAAATCTCGTAATCGATTACATTTAAGCGGTCCAATTTTAGGTTTTCTATGCTTTAATTATAGGTACCAATTAAGTAACTTGCTAGTTGACTGCACGATTGGCGCGGTGGCTGGGCAACTGACTGCCGCACAACGGGTAGCGGGTTCAATTCCCGCACGGAGCAACTCTTTGTGTGATCCACAAATTGATGTTTCGGGTCTGGGTGCCATGTGCATGTGAACTTGTATGTTTGTAAACGCACCCACGATACAGGAGAAAATCCTAATGTGAGGCAACGTTTGTTTAATAAAATAAAAATAAAAGTTATCGTTATCACGTTACTGCTATACATGATAACGTTACTGCTATTAGGCATCAAACCACTGACGCCAATAGGCATCAGTGGGTTATTGCTCAGCGGTTCATGCATCATCTATTTCGGAGACATTTGATGTGTGAATTCAATTCGTCATCATGTAATGTTACATCTGTGATATCTCAGATACGAAAATTGGTAACAATCTCGGTTCAGACGTTAAATTTCTTTGTTACCAAACTAACCCATTTTTTTCTGATGGGGGAAAATCATCCTATGACTTCTTTCGCCTTGGGCGAGGCGAGAGGGAGTGTCAGACTCTTACTGACTAAAAACCACCCCGTTCCTACTCCTGCTTTTCGAACCGGATCCCCGGTAAACCCGCTAGGTAGTCCGCAGCTTTACAGTGATCTTAGCGAGCGAGTTGCTGAACATCTGGTTTTGTTTATGACTACCTATAAACAGATATAACTACATTAACACATTTGAGTATACATATACTAAAATAATAAAACAAATCCATTCGCAGAATAGCTACACGGAAAGGTTTCACCGTATTGAAACACCAAATAGTCGCGTAATCCGGGTTTAATAAAACAGAACAAAGTAATCCCCGAATTTGAACATTTAGTACGTGGAACTAGTAGTTACAGCTAGTAAACTGGTTAGTTTAGTAGCCCTGAATCGTTGTCTGAGGGTAACCTATACACGCAAGTAGTAAAAATCTTTAGTGTTATTCACCAAGTTTATAACAAGCAATGAAGAGTGATTACAACGTATATCACATAAGGTAGTATTAGGGTCTTGTCTGTACAGCCCTTGGAGTAGTAAAAAGACAAGGTTTATCTGGGAATGTAAGTAATCTTCTTCTTAGTACTTTATCTTGTAGTTTTTTAATATCAACCTATTAATAACATTAAATAACGCTATGTATTCCCAGGAGATGTAGTAATTGTGTGTTGATGCACACAACAAGCCTTTGATCAACAGTGGACGTCTTCCGGCTGATGATGATGATGTGTCTACAAACCCACTCTTTAGTATATCGTCAATTTAATAAAGTTATGATTTTTTAAGTAGAAATATAAAGGATGAATAGATGAAAGAAGACCAGTCTATCCGTAACTCCTAAGTAAATTGGTTCTTATTTGGAAATTAATAATATATAAGTCAATTATTTATTACGTGTGATCTGCTTTAATTTAAAACAGCATAAAATGCATGTATATTCAAATACGTGATGTATCAGTGTTAATTGGCATTACAGACAGTGGTAATGAGATCGGCGACCCTTACGGATATTCAAGTCAAAAAAGATTTTGCAATGAACAGATTAACATAATTATAAGTTCAGATTATTGCCATAACTATTTACGATACCCATCAGTTTAAACTAAAACTAGATAACAAGTACACAAACACGTGCTCTACGCTCTACGCCTATTTATACTCAAAACATATTTAACCTCTATAAAACCAAGTTCAAGCCCAAAACGTGTGCACGTCCGACCTATTTATTGGTGCTACCAACTTACGACCGGTAAGGTAAACACGATGAAATATATATGAACGTAATAGAATTTTTATTTCAACGTCGATGGTACAAAAGCGTTTCCAGAGAAGGTTGTGAGTTGTAGCTCTTTGATCTATGAATAAAAGAAAACACCTATATTGGTGGGTAGTAGAATATAATATGTATAAAATGTGTAGTTTTGGAGGTAACGGGTTTGTTATGGTCAAGGTTAAGGTCATAAATTATAAGTATAAGATTGTAGTAAAGTTGACGAAAATTTTGTTCCTATATTTTAAATTCTCAATTGTAAACCATTCATAAGTAAGACGAAATAATAGATGTCACGTCTTTTTCCCCTTAATTACTGCTAGATTAGCAGTAAAAACGGACCCATAATCATTAGCCTGATCTCGTTCACTGTTGTACATAGGCTTCTTCAATGACACGCCACTGAACTCGATTTTCAACTACTACCAACCCCCTTGCGGATATCGTCACTACAATACGCTTGTCTAGTCTCCACTCCAGAATACGTTTACCCCACCGGTCATCGGTTCTTCGACAAATGTGACCAGCTGTATCCTTCTATGAACCTCGTTCTTGAAGTTGTTTCTACCAAACTGTAGGATTTGTCCTAGGTAGACATATTCCTGAACTGCCTCAAGAAGCGACCCATTGAGGGTGATCGGCCCGGAAAAACATGTTCAATGAACATGACCTTCGTTTGCAGTACTAACTAAGAATAGACTAGCTTAAATATATCTTTATGCTCACCTGTTCTAAAAATACACGACAATATTTAAATATGTAACATAAATATTTAAACAATTTTACCAAAGTAACCACAAGTAGACTTGTATATTTAACGAACAGAAATAACTTTCTAGAATTATTTGTGTTTTAATTTAGTCCCTGAACTTTTTAGACCAGTCAGGTGGAAGAATAATATCAAGGTAAACCAGACGCGTGGAAAAGTTAATGTTTTTTCTGGTATAAGAATAGCAACATGAAATGTTGGTCCAAAAGGTTGCTACTAAATGTTCTCGACCAACCTGGAAGAGTGAGGACATTTTATCATAGACATCAATTTAAACTGTGGGAGAGCCATGCTTTGGCACGAATGGGCTGGCTCGACCGGGGTGATACCGCGGCCTCACAGAAAACTGACGTGAAACAACGCTTGCGTTGTGTGATTGAGGTTACCAGAAGCCCAATTCCCCCCTTCCCAATCCCCGATTCCCGAACACCAACCCTTAAATTCCTAACCCCCAAAAAGCCGGCAACGCACATGTAACGCCTCTGGTGTTTCAAGTGTACATGGGCGGTGGCGATTGATAAAACCATAAGGTGCTCGTTTTACCTCTGCTCGTTTAAGCTCGTGTTTAATAAAAAAACAAAATCACGACATTTTTTTAATTTGCATTAATTCTCAAAGAAATCTTATTACCATATTTTTAACCTTGATAAAACAGATCATAGCAAACATAATGATTTTAGTTATAGAAACTCGAAAGTAACTTGATTTTTTGATTTAGGCGCGCTCGGTGGCAATAAATTGTACCAACACAGAATTACCAATAATGTGGTGAAAATTATTTTGAATATATGTATTATAAAATATACTACTTTTCCTTTTTATTAGACTTTTCTCATTATATTATACACGTGTACGTATAAAAATATTTTTATCCTTATGAGATAATATACGCCGTATTTTCGCACTAGAATCGAGTGTGATACACCAATTTATATAAGTCACCATCATATTGTCGTAAGTCTTGTAAAAGACACGTATTTAGCGTCTCTGGCGCTTAATATTCTAAGGCATCACTCATTCGGAGTTTTCTCAGAAAAAGTCAAGGAAAAATATTTGGCTGACAAACCTAGAGACCTAATTTTCTATTAGGCTCCATAAAATCAGACTTAGTGCGTACTGCATCATAAAATATCTTCGTTAGCAACATGGTCATTAATTATGATGAATTTCTGTACAAGAACTAATTAAACACGAAAAACGAAACGAAACCATGCTTACCATGGTTTCGTTTCTTGCTTCAATAGAAAACTAATTTTAAAAAATCCTTTAATCTAATCGCAAAAATTTCGTAAAAAAATACAAGCTACATTTCGTATAAAACAGTTGTATTTTGCTTTCAACGAATTCCATCAAGCAAACTAAGAACTTGTAGTGAAACACATTAAATATTTATTCGAGAGCTCAACGGAACATGAGGTATCTTCAACCAGAAATCCGTACAAATACTTTGTTAGGTAACATAAAGAGTTGAGCAATTCCTTTTAGTATCGTTATGAGTATTACTATGGAAGAACGTGTGAAAAATACATTTGCTAGTTTCCTTTTACCTTACGATGTATTAAATCTCGGAATGTTATCTTATTTCTCGTGTTGATTCTGTTACATACCTACTCGCTCTACGATTACTCCGAACCGTGCTGAGGAAGGGATTACTTTGCCTTCACTATTCAATAAATGTTTGGGTAAATAAACTGTTATTTATGTATGTTAGCTGAGTGTGTAAAAATATTTAAAATTAATAATTATATTATGTTAAAGAATTTATGTATTGTACTTTTTTAAAGAACTTTACTTCTCGAAGATTTGAAAAACTGTTACCGGAGGGTAACAGCGCTAGAACAATGCCTTAATAAAATAAAATACGATACTACAGCAATAAATTTCATTTTCATCTTCAAACATACAAATCTTTATCACGTTGCAAAAGGGACGTTTGTCTGAAACTGCTTATAAAGCGGTCGTTACCCTTTTATTGCACTCTCAACGTAGAGTGTAAAATATTATGAATTCTGACGGCACCACAAATGCTTTTTTTATTTAACTCTGAATGTCAACGGGTGGCAAAAACTGCGCTTGTCATTTTCAACTTTTGTGAAATGACACGAATTGCGTTGTGATTTAGGTTGTATGTCGTTTGCCGACCCAAATAACTCAGGTCATTGAGGAGAGTTCTGCAATGAACAAAAGGTATTTACTTACTGTGTAATTTTGAAACGAGTTGAGCGTACACATTGCTACTACATTATCCAGCGATGAATTCCAACGAGTCACTTGTCCCTGCATAAATATGCACACTTTTTTTTTGAGAGGGGAAAATCATCCTATGACTTCTCCCGTCTTGGGCGAGGCGAGAGGGAGTGTCAGACTCTTACTGACTAAACACCAAATATGCACACTTAAGTCGGTATCTTTGAGCGCTGAACCGATTAGATCAATAAGTAAACAGGTCTAGAACACTACTCGAATCATCTAATTTCTAGAACTTCCCACGTACATGCGCAACGTATTATTCATTACACCAACTGCGGCCCTCAGAAGATAAATGCGATTGCCCAACGTAGTTTCGCGTTATTACCTAGTTATAAATCTGCTGAACATACCTTGTAAGCGCTTTCATCTTGTAACAAAGCGCTGAAAGCGCCACAAAAGCTGTCACGCCTGTTTTGGCGGTTACAATTGCGTTATCACGCTTTGTGACAACCAATAGCAGTTGTGCTTTCAATGACAACCCATACCGAATGTAGAATAGTACCCTCGTTATGTTTGGAGGACCAAATTAACTGGTGAATATTACGTTATGAATCACAAAGTTAAAGTTTGATTATTTACTTTTTGATTTATGATAAAATATACATACTATTTTTCATTTCTTTCCCAAATTTCATCTCGATTTCTTCAGCCGTTCTAAAGTGAAGGAGAAACACAGAAACAAAAACACAAACTTCCGCATCTGTAATATTAGTAGTATCTTGATTGATCATTTTGTCTCGTTCTGCCCACGACATTTTACAAGAAATGAAACCCAAAATCTTTGATATGATTATCATACCCCAACAGGTACCTACCTTAAATTGTCAGAACCGTGGTCCCTAGTACTGCTTTTGTTAAACAAAAACGAAACGAAGCGCCTGTTCTTCGCTCTTATTGACTGGCACGAATGAACCAACCAATCAGAATGCCGAATACGCTCTCGTTTCGATCATGTTAAACGTAAAACCAACTCGTACTAACAACCCTCTGGTCTAACAAAATCATTTTTGAAAGTCAAAGAGTACTAAAATTCTAAAGTAATAAATTGAAAATCAAAAGTGAAATATACGAAAATTGTGTTGATTACCTAATATTTACATGACCTGGGCTTACTTTTCATTTGTTTATTTAATTTTATTGTACAAAACATACGAAAATGTGAAACATTTTACACAACTGATAAAGGGCTGGGTCGGTGGTTTTAACACCGAAAGGATTTTACTGTCACAAATGTATCCTGATAAATAATTATTTACTTTCCCTTATGGACAAAGATATATGTTGTTTTAAGCAAACGTTTGTTTGTTTAAACCATAAATTTATGCGTATTATCTTATTTTGAGCCCCGTGGGTACGTGGTACTTACTATTTGTAAAGGTCTTCTATGACAAAGAAAATACCAGTGTGTATTGTGGGTGTAGCGTTTCAAATGATTAAAAGAAAACAATCATTGTTCTTTTAAAAATCCATTTAATGATGACACTTAACTATTTATATCAATCTTCATTTTAATTTGATATTTACATTTAATTAACAGCTATTTTATTTACATTTCGATCAGTGTATTTACAATTAACGTATACGTACATTTTTTAAATCATCATATAAATTAATTTACACTCTCTTTTAGTTACAGCCAAGAAAACTTTGGGGTGGACTGTATTTTAATTTAATTATGTACATTTTAAATGAATATTTATATTTTCAGGATAAACCAAGTTAAACTTATTCTAGTAATGTATTCGATTAGCTTTGATGTAAGGTAGCGTGAGGTGATAAGCGTAGCGGGTAGCGGGGCTGATGATCGGGGCGCGCGTTCGTCCGCCATGACACTTGACGCGACGACGATCCGACGTCGCGTTGAGCTGTCACTTCTAGTGTCATCCGCAGTTGATACGCTGCTCACTTCAGGCGGAACGCAGTTCGGAGGCTTTTCCTGTCATGAATAACAAAAGTTTTTTACATTGACCTAAGAACAACAATAATTTATTCGTTTCCAATACAGTAAATCAGTTCAAAGTTGTAGTATTTATTCGACGGTACGGATTTAGTTTTTTGTAGTTAAACAACAATAACAATTACTTAGGGACAACAAATTCCTGGATTAAACAAACATTACTTTTTCTTTTAGGTATTTATTCTCAAAAGTTTCTTGACATATACAATTGGTTACATAAACAGAAAACTAACACATAATTGTGCAAAAGGAATAAATACGTTTTATAACGTTATCTTTTTCTTACCGGTGGTTGCGTGAAGTTGACTTTCTCTTGACATCTCCGCGACTGATGCGCGATACACGCAGCGTACGCGATTGCATGTGGTATGTAGCTTTGCTCCACCACACCAGCAAACAATGTCGTTGCCATTGGACCTATGTAAAAAAAAACATATTATGTATACATATAATACCTAAATTATATACATAAGGATTTTAATAAATATAACTGCAAACTACAACTTACCTAAAGCATAAATAGGCACATCTTCAGCGCCATGAGTGGCCCATTGCCTAGGAACTGCGGCAGCGTGAACAGCATCTGCATTAGCAGCAGACGTGGTCGTATTCAACGGCAAGGCCCTAGGTTCCGAATGCCCAGGACCCGTACCGTAGAGTAAAGTAGTATACCGCAAACCATCTATATCCGACACCACAGTATCCGCACCTAAACAAACAAAACACACTTTAAACTTTCTAAGTACTACAAAAAACCCCTCAATCTCTATACAAATACTTCTTAAATCGAAAAACATCGAAGTTAATATAAGCTTTAATTGATTTCTAAAACTCTAAGCTGCTATTTCGACGAAGCCAATATCCATCAAAGTGGTTTAAAGGACATCATGTAAACGAAAAACGTTGGCACGCGACTTCAATTAACAAGTTTTGTAAACTGTGCCAAATGTTGATGGCTTCTATAAACTATTTGGCTTCGAAAATAGAGATCATAATGTGAGTGGGATACAGAAATTCGTGTAAGAATAGAATTTGTTCGGGTTTTGTTACCTAAAACGGGGTGTCCTCTCGGTGTAGCTTGGCCGCCAAAAGTCATTACATGACCGTGATCGGCGGTGACGACGATCAAAGTTTCAGCAGGATTAACCCTCTCTAATGCTGCCAACAGTGCGGTTTCTAACTCCAAAGTTTCGTCGAGAGCTCTATATGGATTGTTGTAGTGATGAGCGTGGTCTATCCTTCCACCTACGCAGGAAAACACGAAAGTTAAACGAAGTTACTGATAAAACAAACTGTGTATATAATACATTTTATTATTTTTCCTTGAATTTTATCTTTGTAAGTAAAGTATAGGAAGTTTAACAGTTACGATATTATTAGGGATTTTATTTCGATATTCAGTAATAATAGACTGGTTTCATTTTAATGCCCTTTGAACGTCAATGTGTTACTTTTAAACCAGTTAAAGCAAATACGATTTTGTCTTACCTTCAATGAGGAGAAAAAATCCATTATCGTTTTTGGTCAAAATGGACAAGGCGGCTCGAGTCATATCGGCCAAGGATGGATCATCAGCTTTTACAGTGGGACTTGCACTCCCACCTTCTTCCGCGTCTGCTATCGCTCCTCGCTCTGCGTTGAACTCCATATGGGAGTATTCAAACAAACCTGTGTCAGCAAAAACAAAAAAATAAATAAGAGGAGGCTTTTACTATTTATTCAAATTGATTAATTGGTATGGTAATGACCCCTGATTAACTTTAAACGCAACTCCACTTAGTAACAACATTACCATATTAATGTTTCACATGTCGAAACATTTAACACGATACCGACAAATCCCTCTCGTTTCAATAAACGACCACCGTGTACTCAAATGGGGTGACAGATTAATAGAATACTAAGAAGCGTGGTTAACAATACAATTTTTGAATTAAGGATGTTGGTAACAGCATAATCCATATTTGAAATGCAAATGCTACTTTATGTCGGGCGGGTGAGATTAAAAAGGATTCAAATGGGATTACACAACGGGGCCGCACTGATCATAATGTAAACTTGGTAAACGTAATCTGGACGAACGTAAATATTTCATAAACTCCGCTAAGGGACCGGAAACATTTTTGCTCCAACTTTTCTTAAGCCAAATGCCGCTCTACACTTCTGTTGTCTCTCCTATATTAATTTTCCAAGGGGAATTCATTACTTTTATCGTTTTCCTGATCTTCCGTATTCGGAGAAGTTAAGTAGTACTCAAAAGTTGGTAATTTCTTTTGTAAATTGGCATATAAAGTATTGCAGTAAATCTGATATTAGCTGTTGTATCCAATCTTTAAAGTACTGGCGTAAATTCAAAGTAATGCAATATTAAAAGTTCTGAAAAAATATCTAAAAGGAATGGTACGAAATAAGTATAGAAAATCAATCATAACAAAGTATCCAATTTCACAGGCACTCGTATATCAAAATTTTAATGAATCTATTGATTTATTCTCTTCACGTAAAATTTTAATTAAAATGTAAAGCGTCAATCGATCTTTCTAAAGACGGATTCGTGTACTACTTTATTGTTTTAATCCCGTAGCTACGAGAGGTCCCCAATCATTAGTTTTAAAACAAAGCCAGTTACAAAACGTAAGGCTTATTCGGTCTGCTTTTGTGTGTTGGTTTAATTTGTCGGGAATATCAATGCGTAGTTAAGCAATTGTTTAACTAAAGTTAAAGGAAAATATCAACTCAACTAGTGAGGCGGAACTGTTTATTTGAACCTTTTAATTTATATTCCTTCATTGTGCATGGTTTCAAATGGAGGTCACCCAAAACAGGCTTTGTGGGCACTCAAATTGTTGAGTAAGCATTAACCCTTAAACAAACCCAACAGAGCACACAAAAGGGTCCGGTTTCTTAAATAATCCAACCGGTAGATGAGGGCTTTTACAAAATTTGTATAAAAACGCAGTTTCATAAAAGTAATGGCTCTCAAACTGACGCTTTAAGCCATAATTTAAAGACATAATAACGAGTTTTTAGGTAGTTTTCTCGAAAGTAAAAGTTTAATGTACGGGGGATATTTTCTATAGCTAATCATCCTCATGTTTATGGTAACGGAGCAACCTTGACTAACTTTATTTAACAGACTTAACTAGTAATTTTTTTGCTGAAATATTATCATTTTGCGTGTTAACGATATATCTAATATTTGCATCTACAGCGACATTCAATATCGATATTGCTTCGGCCATATTTTGGTCTTACACGATATTGCATTTCACCCTCGATGTATATTGAATCGAATACTATGATTTATATTTCCCTACCCATCTTGTACACTGCACGATGGCCTTTTTCTGGGCTATCATCCACCCAAGCGATTATTCTTGTATGTTTCCCTTCATATATTATTTGACCTTCACATGAATTATGTAGATCAGTAGCCTTCGTTTGATCATATTAAACTTCTTGTCATCTTTCTTATAGTTCAGAATTTCGTAAACAAATTACTCGTATGAAGAATTGCGAGCAGATGTTTCGTGGACAAACTTTAGCGTAATTTGCTACTGTTGAAGCTAAATCGTTCTAGTAATATCTTCGAAAACAGTTGACAGGCTAAGCGACCATTCGAAATTTAGTGCTATCGATTTTCACACTTATTGAAATGCATAGTGGAACGGGACACGTTTGCATAGTACTTAAAATTGAATTTTCGGGTAAAATGGGTTTGAATATAGCTCTTAGCTTTTCCAGGGTTCCTTTATCCGTCCAGAAGGGTATTAGTGTCTGGCCACAAAATTTTATGATAAAATAAAATGAATCTTAATATCTTTTAAAAAGTACTCTTTTTATAAACTCACCAATGTGTTACCATGTGGTGTTGCTACTGGGATTTATTTTTTAGTCAGTTGTGGGAATTTTTCCATGTGTTTGTGATGATGAACATTTGGTTGGTTTTAGTAAGATAAATATACTACAATTTCGTTTTTATTACATCCTTATGAGCTTTTTGAAGGAAAATGGTCAATAAGACATGATAAAAGTAGGAAATTGCTTTAAAATATATATAATATAACTTACCTAACAAATAATCCACAGTTCTAGGATCTAACTTAGCAAGTTGTTCTCTTGAATGTATGTATTGAGCTCGCAATCGCCGTCTTTTCTTTTCTCTGGCCCAATCTTCAGCTAAATTCCTTCCATCTAGTCTTCTCCCTTCACGGTTCGGATGTTCTGGATCTGGTGTGATGGTAGGTAAGAAGTGTCTTCTTCCACCACCCATTATTACCTTTCAAAATATTAGAAAATACGAATAAGAAAAATAATACTATACAAATACAAAACGTGAACTGTCTCGTCATTGGTCGAATGATTGAGAATACAACTGCTGAATAATAAACCTTCAGCTTCAGGCAAGTAATTATTGAGGACTAGTGGTCGCCTAGTGGTCGAAATTCGACCATATACGATTTAATTTACAATACCACTTAACATACGTTTCAAGGATAATTTTTATTTAACGATTTGCTATTAGTTTTGTAAAATTCAAATTAATATATTCCGGCGCATCATGAACAGGAAAACTCTATTCATATGAGACGTGAGAATATCATCGCATGTCTGTCGATTTTGACGTTTTGTCAAATACGATCAGATACTATGCATGATAGTATGTGTAATGTTTTATTTATTGATTTAATGTACTTTATAAGTATTATTTTTGAAAAATATTAGCGTTCTGCACTTCTCCTACACATAAACTCTAAGTGTACCATATTTTATGCTCCTACGTCCGCGCAATATTCGTAAGAAGGGGTCCAAAGTTTTTGCATCACGTATTAATATATAGATTTCTTTCCAAACGTTCTCACCAAAAATAAAGAAGTCATAATTAGAGAAAAGTGAGTAGTTACATTACACAGGGGTCTTTATGTACCATTGTGGTCCAATAAAACGCGGGACGTTATAAAAAAATACAAACCAGAAAATGTGTGTGAAAGTTTAAAATGAAATAAAATGCTACAACCTTTGCTTGAGTTTTACATAAATGAAAACAAAAGAGGTTCAAAGTTTAAGCTTGAATTTATTTTTCGCTTCACCGTAAACTGCGGAGGTGTCTGCGTAGAGCGCAAAGCGGTCACATTTTATATATATCTTTTACAAGTAGTATTGTACTGCAATTTTTATTAGGATTTGTTACATTGTTGTGTTAGTAGTATTTTATTTACATTTTAGACAAATTGAGATTTAGTTTGAATGTGGTTACTTTGTAACAATGTGGTATAAGTAAAACTATTATTATATTAATGAGAGTGCTTTTCCATCAGAGACGTGCTTTGCTATGTTGCTGTGGAAGCGTTTTACTTCCACAGATCTTATTCATTGGTAAGCTGCTTTTATATGGAAAGATGCGTGCTACGGATGGCTTCCTTACTATCGATACAACTTGCTGCACAACTTCTTCGCACAGCTACATAGGTTATTATCAGTGGAAACCATCATTTTTAGTTTCACAGCTTAGCTATTATATCTTCATAGCATAGCTACATAGCACATCTGTAGTGGAAAAGCACACTGATACTTCTTCTATTAATATGAATTTCCTTAAATTAATAAACATTGAAGTAACATTGAAGCGTCAACAATCTCCGAAATGCTCAAAATGTCTTTAATAATAATAATAACCCTTCAGAATGCGTATATCATTAAACCCAATATTGCGCAGATTTTCCTGCTGTCGGTTTAACGGCACCGCGATCCCTACTTGAAGGATTTTTAATATAATACCCATCGTGTACAATGTTTATAAAGGTTCTTTTCCCATACCCTTAAAGCCTGTAATCTTTACTGCGCATAATACTGCTGTAAAGGCTGAAATGCATCAACGAAACGTTTAAGTCAGCATGAATTACTGAAGAAATAATTAAAACGCGCTCCCAACCACATCAAAACCACTGATAATCCTCTCTCCTCCAACCTAAGTGCTTGTGTCTAATTAACTTCACTTACTAATTTACAAAAGGGATTTTGTACAATTTGAGGATTCTTGCTATTTCATCTCCCGGGAGCTATTAATAAAAAAAACATTGTTACTTTTGAACTTTTAAAAAATTCAAGATAAAACTCTTCCTTTCTTTATTCTAGGAATTGTAAGTTTCATCGCGTAACCTTTAATTTTATAAAACATTGAGCTCTCGTTGTTGTGTTTTTTTTTTACTTTTTCGACGACATGAAGTTTATGAAATTACGGCGCATTTTGTATGCAAATTATACACCGAGTTACAAAAGAACTGAAATGCGCTACTTTGATAAAAATGCTAATTTTTGTGTTATTGTACACAGACATATAACACGTATACAATTATACATTGCCACACCTGTGTCTCGTAAATAGAGAGAATGGAACAGCAACTCTTTATTACCGCATTTTTATAATCTACATTAATTAATGTTTATTATTAGAACTCGAGACGGGATATTTACCATGTTTATTTAACGCGCCATGCGCCATGATCATGATGCTTGCAACAGTGCCGAAATATCGGAAACTCATCAACATAAATAAATATGGTAAATATCCCGTCTCAAGTTTTAATAATAGTGTTAGTGAACGTGTCAGTTTAATTAATGTTTCTTAATGTTTTTTTTCTTTATTTACTTACATTTATACTCCTTCCCGGTTCATTCTCTACAAGCTGCAAAGCTATGTCCTTGCAGTCTTTTCTAACAGTGGGGGGTACTCTGCTATCGTCCTCCCAGTATCTGGACGGCGCATGCGCGTACAACGCCGCAGGAGTAGCGTGGGTTATCCGCGCTGTTGTCACGATGCCACTGGATTTTCCTGTATAAATAATTTACGATGTAAATTCATACGGATAACAAAATCTGAGTAGATAGTATAGTATAGTATAAAACAACTTAATTTTTAGTCGATTAGGCTTTTTTAGCAGACGGATCATCTGATAGTAAGCAATTGTCGTCGCCCATGGACACCAGAGACGTTACAAGTGCGTTGCCGGTCTTTTGGGGATTAGGAATTTATGGGTTGTTGGAAAATCGGGGACTGGGCCTCCGGTAACTTCATTCACATAACAAAACTGAACACAAGCGTTGTTTCGCGTCGGTTTTCTGTGAGGCCGTGGTATCACTATGATCGAGTCGGCCCATTCGTGCCGAAGCATTGCTTTCCCACACGTAAAAGTTTTGATGATTCTATGTAGCTAATAGATGAAGAGCTTTATATTATGCAAACCAATTTAGACTCTAAGTTCTTTTATTTACTTGCAATATTTAATATCACCGTTTGTAAGAGACAATAAAGAGAATATAAAATAAAGAACCATAACTTAATATTCACGCACATTCAAGCTTCGCCAGTGAAACTTTGCATTTATAATAAATGCAAAAATGCAAAGTGAAAAAGGACTGAATATTTTAAGAACCTTGGGCACTGGAGTTTAGAATGCCTATTTCGTTGATACTAAACTGTTTAAGACATACAAACTTTGCTTTCACCCGGCACTAGGTTTATGGTTATGATCAAAAGAGTTTTGAGGGAAGAATGTGGCATGTCGTGACGAAATTTAAATTGTTTGCCAGAAAATAAAGCGGGGTTTACGCTTTACGGTTACTAACCTTCATTCTTTCGTACGTTTTTCAAAGGTTTATTATAATTATATGCGGCTGAACATGTTATTTCTCTATTCTTGTGTAAAATTATAAGAAAATATTCCGAATTACTCGATTTGTTTTTCGACGTCGTCGCCGCGTCGTGTCGCGTTCTGTTGTTTGGACAATTTGGGAAATTACATCGAAACCATTTTATGTGATAAGGTTAAAAGGTTTCTAGTTTATTTCAATTACGTAGCTCTTAGATCTTTACTTATTTTTAGGCTTAATTCTATTCGGGTATTGTGTACTCTATATTAACTAGGCCTCGTTATTTGATGAAAGTAAAACCACTGTCTTAATTTAGATTACAAAAACATTTCTTTTAAAATAAAACCGAAATTGCCATTATTTTTCTGACTTTGAATTCGAATTCGTATAAAGTTTTCTTACGTATCTATAGCCTATTTTTTACCAGTTATCCTAGTGACTAGAAATTCAGACAATTATTTTAGACAAGCATACATGTTCGAAGGATAATATAATAGCAATAAGTGTAATGAAATCAATCATACTCTTAATAATAGCACCGTATTATATTGTGCAGTATTATAACAGTCGAGATACGTACGTAGGTACACACACACACTTCATGTTGAGTGTCCGCTCATCGAGGCGAATGCACTGGACAATGGCACTCTGTACTATTGCTGTAGAGTATATTATACATATATTATTATTTTAGCAACGTCACAGTTTACCATATTCCATATTGTACACATACCACAGCCCAGAATTGAGTCATTAGAGGTTTTTACTACAAAGTTTTTAATATTTTCGGGTACTAGTCTGTAATATTTAATGTTTAATTCTATTTTATAGTGTGGGGCTAAGAAGAATTGTAAGTTGATCATCTGCAGCTCTGTAGTAAATTTTAAGGTTAGCTACCAAAATAACAGAATATTAGGAGCTCTATGGCAAACGAATTGTAGATCGCTTTTTCATGGAATTAGAAATGTCAAATAAAAGAAATGTTAACAAATCTATGCAGGACAAGCAATCGAATATTTCTCTTTGTTCTGTTATTGGCTGTACTTTAAATAACAGTAAATTGTCGCGTCACTAAAATATGACGATAGCTATTAACGTTGAAGCTACGGTCGCCTACGGTTGGGTACATTCGCTTCCACGAACGAGCTCTCAACACAAATTCTGTGAACATAATTATCACGGTTGAACATTAAAACTGTTAAAATATATAAAATCACGTCTGGTAAAGGTAAATAGGTAGAAAATTATGTACAGGACAACCGTATTTTACTAAGTATTATATACCCACAACCCACTCATACACATATTATTATGACATATTATTGTTGAACCTTTTCAAATGAAAGAAAGTAGTAACAATTTTAAAGTAAGAAAATCCAAACGATACCCTTCCTACAGTGGGGTAATAAGTAGGTCTGTACATAGTTGCGCTGGAATCTACTCTAACAACGGGGTAGTTAAAACCAGAATTAATTTAATTCGAACCAATTTTCAAGTGCTTTAGGCTATTTCATCCAGCTACCTAATTAGAAGTAATGGCTACATTTTCAAAACTAATTGGGCTTTTTCGTAGATCAGTATTCAATTTAAGGTCAAGTAAAAATAATTAATGAATGTTTCAATAGAAATTAATCCTTATTAAGTATTTTCTGAGCATTTTGTAACGTACTTACTTTAAATATCTAAATACTGTAGTTATGCTTATACTATAGAAATTATTACATTTTTCTATCCGAACATACTAACTGCCGCACTCCGAGATATGTAATGATTACTTAAAGTATTCCTTAGTAAGTAATTTTGTATCGAAAACAACTACTAAGAACTGGGTTAAGTAGCCATTAAGTAGGGCGGTTAGTTACTAAAAAATCTGTTTCTTTTTTGGTTCACGACAATTTTTTTAGTGTATTTTCTATCTAAAGGGTAAGATCAAACAATATTAAGGGTTAAAAAGATGAACAGTTCTCCGAAAAGTGTTTAACAAATTTGATCCGATTTTGGATCTTAAATAAGAGTTATGATTGACGAAAATTGCTAATGTCGTAACCATTTGTTCAGATCAAATAAATAATAAAGTAACAATTTGATTCAATCCCTTGTGATCCGACAAATAATATTGAAAACGTTACGTTCCTTCTTGGTAAAATAAGTAAATGATATCAATTCGTCTACTTTATGCCCTCTTGGGTAAATATTATTGTAGCATTGTTTTCTTCTAAATCCAAGAAGAATCCGTAATTGACGGTCACTAAATTATTTACATCATAATCAAAATAAAACAAAAATGTTTGTATTATGTCTTGTTGGTTTTGTAGTCTCAAGAGCGACTACTACTCTCAAGATGGCGAATTTACCAAATTTATTGTATTATATTATAACTTTCGTGAGACATACTAAATTAATTATCACCTCTTTCGACTTACTCATGTAATTATTTGATGAGAAACTCTACTAGTTTCAAGCCATGCTAGAGGATCATATTCATGAGCAATATTCCGCGACACATGTAGCCGCGTCGTGTACATAATAATTAAATTAAATGACCTACACTTATTACGTTTTACTTAACTCATTTCTTACAAAAAATCTCTTCAAAGAATATCACATTATGTTACATAAACCAAGCACACATTCCGAAGCGTAGATTCTCTTAGATACAGATACAGAAAACACCATGACACTCGTTTATATCATGTCACTAAATTGTAACAATACTTTCCGTACAAAATGACGTGTGCTACGTCGAGACACGACTCTGTTAAAGAAGGGTATAACAAAACATTGTTTTGTGACGTCACTCAAAACTGACAGCCACAAGATTGGTGAGGAGGAAAAGGGAATCAAATACTGGCAAGAGGATCTATCAAACCACCTAAGATGTTGTTCACTGATTTTATTTTCAGCTAAGAAAACATTATTTATCGGTCCTCAGGGGATAGAGAACTTTGTACTTATAAGGTAGATTATGGAGTAAATCAACTTACAGTAAACAGACGTAAAACAACGCTTACGTTGTGTGAGGATACCGTACCCCCCCCCTATTGCCCTATTACCCTTTCATCTACTGCATTAGGAACAGTGTTAGCTCAGCCTTTTTACAAAGGGAGAAAATTATCCAATGACTTCTCCCGCCTTGGGCGAGGCGAGAGAGAGAGAGTGTCAGACTCTTACTGAAAAAAATACCACCCTGTTCCTACTTCTGCCCTTCGAGACGGATCCCCGTCAACAACGGCTCTCAAATTATACAAACATACATACACACATACTCTCGAAAAACATAACCATACTTCTGGCGCAGTCGGATAATAAACAGAAACTATCATTCCAATAGCAATAAATATAAATATACATTTCTGGTTTATCATTAATCGTCTAGTTCAATATAGTATTGAGAGTCTGTAGTCTTAATAAATCTGTATTTATTATGAATATAAGGCTATCAACGACGTGACCCCAGCTTAAGAAATGGGCTAATACTTAAGCTCCGTTGACATTGTTAGTTTAGGCACTCCATTGTCACAATTATATTGCCTTTAGGCTGAGAACTAACCTTTATTGTTATTTAGTATCAGAGTTCAAACATTACTTTATCAATATTCCAAGAATCTACGTAGGTTATGAAATTTAATTGTTACTGCCTATTTATAGACTACCTATCCTGAAGGCATTATATAAGCAAAGTCTATGTAACAGCTTGATAATGTAGGTTTCTGTTTATGAAAAATGATCAAAATCGGCGTAGTAGTTTCGGAGCCACCCGTAGGTACATCAAACGAAAGAGAAGGAATTTATTATTTTTATTATTTATTTATTAGGTACATTTCCACGCAGATTACATTATTATATACTAAGCCCCACAAAACCGTTGTAATGGTTTGACTGTGAGGTGTAATGCAAAACACGGGACGTTGCGCTTTTCTAGGTAGGTTTCTACTCGGAAATAACATGTTTTTCCATGATAAACAGTATATCACTATTCAATCAGACAACCATACTATATTTTTTGTGGAAAATAAACACATTTTTTTTTTGTTCCACCCTGGGATTTTCTTACAATTTTACAATCATACAATTTTACGTGCACATAAAACCCAGACCTGAAACAACAATTTGTGGATCACACAAAGAGTTGCTATGCGGGAATAAACATTAGCTACAAATTGCACGGTAGACAGTTGCCCAGTCATCGCGCCAATCGTGCAGTCTATTTTACTCTATAATGGAGTTTAAAATGTATGTAACAAGCATTAATATTACTTACCAGCTTCATGTGCCCAGTCGACTAAAGATGTGACTTTGGAGTTGATGGTAGAAGAACAACTGTTGAATCTTCCACCGGCATCTAACCCTAGGGTCTCGTACCGTGCCTTCACGCCACACAGAAGAGCGGTGGCACAGGCCGAAGACTCTCCTGTTTGGGCATCTATGTTGTACGTCTGTTAAGTAATAAAAAAATACATTTAATATGGAATTAACTTTTACACGTACAAGTTCATAAACAGTTAATGAACCCCATAATAAATAATTTTACTAAATTTTTATAATATTCACGACTGCTATTAATGCTATCAATGCTTTCAATCACGCGTATTAATCAGAATATACATAATATACCTCTTATGGTACATTGAACCCGGAAATCCTGAGCAAAGATAAGAGAGGACATAGAAGGCTCAAACTATACAAAGGAATGGATGTGGATGAATAGAATACATGACTAACGGTATTATAATATACAGAACCTACGTAGTAACAACTACAGATTATAATCCAAATAAACCGATTTCCATCAAACCTTATGAAAAGACAATAATAATACGAAGTCCTTGAATCACACAATAACAATTAACATAATAGTTTAGTTTCCGAATAATATGAAAACATCAACAGATGGGATTAAACAGTCTTCAAGTACGTCCTAAGTGTTTCTACCATTCAATGAGAAGCTTTGGAACGATGAGTGCCGAAATTGTTATTGTCAAAACACACAGCTGAGGCACTGATCACAAGACAATGTTATTTGTTCACAGGTAGCTGTTTGAGTATAATCCCTTAATCGCTTACGACACACATGAAAAACAATGGCGTACTGTCGTGCCGGAAGCCGTAACATAAATGTTTGCGTGGAAATATAAGAGAATTCTCACAGATGATTATTTCCGAGCAATACAAAAGTAGGTTATGTTGAAGAGTTGGAGGAAAAGCTGTTACTATTTACGCGTGTAGTGTCATGTTCAGTTTATGGGTGTACATGAAAAGTAGTGAACGTGCTTCTGTCGAGTAACTACAAGGCAGAAAATTATGCAAACATAATTTCCAAATCGCATATGCAAAAACTTTATTCTTCTGTACTTTCTAATTAAGGCAAATGGTACTGGACGGTAACTGACGGACGGAAAAACGGAAGTAAAAGAGGAATCTTTGACTTATAAATTACTTTGAACATGCGTGATGATTAATGATCGCTCCATCTCCGTTTGAGAAGAGGCCTTTACTCAGAAATGGGCACTTATGGGTTTGATCATGATGATTTTGCTCAAAGATGTTTTTTGGACAAAAGTACAATATCATATGTGTGAGAGGACCAACATACTGGCATATGTACCTTTGTAGGTATATTGTGAAACTTACACGTCTTAATAAAGTAAGCTGAGCGAAACATTGCAAATATTTACACCATATTATTATGACGAATACTCATGAAAATTGAGCGAAAAGGGAACCCATTACGCTCAATTTATTGTGATAGACCAACAACCCGCAAGGTTCTTTTGCACGAGTATCTTTTGCGTCGTATTACTGATTCGTGATGTAGTGAGATTTCACATAATAAAATAGAAGCTATATTTACTACTCGTATCTCATTCATCCAGGAATATTTTGCATGTTATGAAAAAAGGTTTAAAAATAGAAATTCTAATTTAGTTACTTAATCAATGTTTCTTCTTCAGGTTTTTCAAATTAAGTTCTAGATAATAAAATGTGTAATGATTAGTTGCTTGCAGTCAAAGATATAGCAGTACAAGAAAATAGGTGTGATGTAATCAAGAACAGATAAGTCTTTGCAAACTTCATGCACACATAGCACTGAATACATGAAAAACAAAAGATATCTCACTTCTTTCAGCACACACCATCTAACTAGATAGTGCATATCATACATACCATAACTGTTTGACTAAAAAGACTGACCAATTAACAAAGGCGCCTGTTCAGCGATGCTATCGGAGTTCAAAGACTCATTTTGTAAACAAACCTGATTACCATCAGCGTTCACAGTGTCTCTCAAAAGGAAAAATTAAATGTGGAAAGCGAGTACAAAATGTCCCTACGAAAATTGACTTGGAAAATTAGCAAAATCTTGGTTATAAAGGCACATGGGAGGATAAAATAAAATGGCGTCCTATATTCACTGGTTACCATGTTATTGCTGATGATATGTATTATGCATGATATACTTATAATATATGTACTTACAGATCCTGGCCGTATTATTAGACGCACCCACATTTATTTAGTAAGTAATTATTTACTTAGGTGTTTAGAGGGATCAATTGGGCATAGCTTGATGTTTTAATATCATAATCTTCCTCGACAATAATCTTTCAATTGTAACCAGTACTTCGGGAGATAAGTGTGTTAAAACAAACAAGATATTTGATTTTATCGTACATAGAAAAGGTATAGGAATGGAGCAACACAATAAGTCAATATTTAAAAAAATATATACAAATCAAGAACATGCAATACAATTGCTCATTATTATATAGGTATAACACTCATATGTTTAAACGAATTAAATGTACTACAAATTGAACAAAACACAAGAGTGCGTCTAATAATGTGGCCAGGGACTGTATATTACTCCAATTCGTATTAAGTTTGAATGAATTTGATCAATTCAAATGGGATTGCCAGTTTACCTAGCACGCTTCTTATTAAAATTTTTGTTGGTATTAATACTTTTTTCTTTTTATACATAACACAAGGTTTACTGCTATATTTCGAGGTTTAGGCGGATTTTGTTTTACCAATCATGAATTAATCGATTATGCCTATAGGTACCTATCATAATTTACTAAATTGGTGCAAACTCTTAAATTACATTTCTTTAAAAAAAAGACAATGAAAAACGTCCCTACTATTACATTAAATACATAATTATAATATCACAATTTTCCAATAATATAATTTGCAAATAGATAGAGTTCATTAGACAGTGTTACTCGGGCATGGCATTAAATGCACGCAGTATGGTTAACATTGATCGTGTAGGCACGTAGCTACGCAGTCCTGTGTACAAAGCAAAATAAACTCAATTGTAATAACATTGTGCTATAGGAAATTAAACCTTATGGTTATTAAAAATATGATCAGTATATTTTGAGTTATCTCAGTACGCAGCTTCTATTTCTGTATGAAAAATTGTTTGAAATCATTTTTAGAAAAAATCCATCCTTGTCCAATCGTTATCTATATTCTGAATACACATTGAATACAGTTTTTGTGTCTATTTTTGTTTATTTTGCATATTTTTTTGCAAAAATATTATTGCCATATCCATTAAATAACTCACGCGAGGAATTGGAATTGGTTCGCTGATAGCGTCTGTTCGATTTTTTTTCCATTTTTATTTGTTTCTACCGAATGCGTCCTCCAAAAACTAAACAAATAAATAGAACTAGAGTTAGGTGTAAAAAAAGGAGTTCATACACTTACCTTTGCTAAAGCAACGGCAGGAAAAGTGTCCCAAGCGAGGTCAGTGTCCTCGCCTGACTGTCCTCTTCTCTGTCCTCTTAGGATCCTGGCTGCGGTTGCAGTTGTCAGGCTCATACCGTCTCCCACTACCAGGATCACGTTTCTGTGAAAAAAAGTTAATAGATTAAGCTTACTTCTATAGCAACAACAGTCACTTAAGTATTTTCTAAGCACAATTTATTAAGAGAAAGTCTTGCAAAATAGGTAATTGACTAGAAATACGTAAATAATGTTGGGTAGACAAACTTATTAGTGTGCATTTAAATACATTTATTTTTGATAGATATATTATTTTAGTTATGTAATGTCTGAAATGTTTTTTTTTTTTTGTAGTATGTGATGCTCGATAGTAATTTCGTATAAGAGCAAGATTAAACTGTGACACTAGGTGGGCCATCGACAAAGGCGCGGGGGGCCAATGGATGCAGATGGCGGCTTGTCGTTGCACGTGGAGGACTAAGGGGGAGGCCTTTGTTCAGCAGTGGACGTCTCTCGGCTGATGATGATGATGGTGATGATGAAACTGTGACTGGTCTGGTTTTCTTTTCCTTCCACGACACCCCCCACAAATAAACTCTATACAGGGTACATTTTTGAACTCGTGATTGTATCTAATTAAGGGTTCTCACTTCCATTTGCTCGGCGATGCAGTTAAGCCATTGACTGCTAAGTAAAGTGTTGTGGTTTTAAGTGCTGTGCGGATTTGTTCGAAGTCTAAACATTCTTAAAATGAGTTTCTGTACACAATAAAGGCATAAAGGAGTTGCAAAGTTCTTCCAATGCTTATTTTTTTCTCAAAGTAAATTTGATTTAGTATTTAGTAATAAAATTTTGTTTTATAAAATCAGAAAGGTTATTACAACATTCCATTCCATAATGAGGAAATTTCCAGTTGAAAATAAAATTGTGTGATTGTTACGGCTCTTGTTTAACTAAGTGTGGGGAAACGTTTTTAAAAAAAGCAATAAAAGCAAAACTAACTTTAGTATTCTTCTTTGTAGTAATTGTGTCAGAGAAAAGAGTGCTATGAATAAATTAATTAAAATAACAAAACTATTGTGCTAGCGATAAAATAGAAACCATTTCCTACAATTACCTTAAACAAAAAAAGATCAAGTTTTTTACTTGTATTGTACTTCTTTTCTTGTTATTCAGGGTGCTTTTCTACCAGAAATGTTCTGTGCGGTTTCATACGCATGGTTAAAGGAATAGATGCAGCCTATACCACTCCTCCCTATAGTTTCCGAAATAAAAATCATATCATCAGCTCTATTGCCGTTTTTTTAAGGGTAAAATCATCCTATTACTTTTCCCACCTTTGGCGAGGCGATAGGGAGTGTCAAAACTCTTACTGACTAAAAACTACTCCATTCCTACTCCTGCTTTTCGTGCTGAAGCCCCGGTAAAAACGCTAGCTAGTCTGCAACTTCCCTTAAACTCTGTTGCCATGTGAAAGAAAGATAACCAAAGAAATTGGCAATAATAATATCAAAATGTATAATTAAGCGGGTTGATGTAGGTATATGTACCTACCTCACAAAGAAGGTGAGTTTCTAAAGTTTTAGAAGTGACTCATCACTGAAAACTTTCTAATTAAAAACTTTTAATTAGTACGTACTTATATTTTGATTCGGTGTACAAAAAATATGAAGGTAAATATTAAAATACATTCGTTAAGTACTGATAAAATACAATTAACTTGTGCCAGTGGTTTCTCTCACGTTGTCGGGATAGAAAATGGATGATGTAATTAATTTAGCAAATTTTCATATTGTTGTCATCGCACCTGGTTAGACATATGGTTAGAAGCCTGATTCGAGTGACGAATACTCAAACCTTTATATTGTAGATGTTCTTTATTTACGAACTGACGACATACCTACTATTTATGTAATAAAAATGCATTTACCCACAACCTCACTTCACTTAATATTGATTATATCAATTAGACAACCCCTACTTCCCCTTGGCATCGAATTAATGTAAAATATAACTTCAAATTCCTAGAAACTTGAATCTTATACATACGTATGTACCAAAATTAACCAAAATTGGTTTAGTGGCTTGCTTGAAAGCGTAAACAAATATGTAAACAAAGAACCTCAGTTTCGCTTTAACGATACACGTGCGATACAATTGCCTCAAGATTTTAAACATAAGAGTAACAGCAGTGTAGCGTAATCACACCTATATAAACATAGCCAAGTAATTTACATGTACATTTGACAGAGTAGACTTATAAACCCGGACCTTATTAACTATGATACATCTATTTTCTTATCCACTTGTCAAATGTGGAGATTATGAAAACCCTCTTACGATATGGAGTTGAACAGTACTCTATCGCGGACTGTTTATAGTGGAACTCAAATACATTAATGTTATAACAAAGTACTGATGTTTTCTGTGTCAAATAGTAAACAAACAAAACACACATATATACGTATAGGTATCACAGTTAATATTCTCACTAATATATAGGTCATTGTGAAGATACACAATTACTCGCCCTCGAGAGTGGCAGGTATGTAAACAAAATAATTAATTACAGACCGATCCATCTGTATTCTGTGGAGAAATTGGTAGGAAAGAATCGAGGAGATTTTCTTGTCATCGCGAAGACTATTTACGAACATGTTTTGACAGCATCATAGCAATTTGAGTGATAGAACTGTTATGACAAGATCGTATCCTGCAGTATTGCTCGATTGGGCATATTATTGGTTATATAGGTACTTTTCCTGCCCCGTTAGCCGACCGTCAACACGTTTGGAACACGTGCAGGATAAGTATAGAACACCAATTATTTTCTTAAGAAAATTTTGTTCGAAAATATACCACGTTCCTTTATTTACTCAGGTTAATAATAAATTTAGCATAAAAGGTTATTATTGTAAAACTTCCTCATTAATTTGAGGTATTTTTTTACACAGCTCTCCAGCCTCGAAAGGGTGGGTTATGTTTTCTTCGATTTTGTTAAAGATAATAAGATTATTCGAACAACCGTTAAAGAAGGAAAATATTAAAAGAAAATCCTTCAATATCTAATTCTTTATATTGCTATATTTATATGGTCTGCGAAAAATTTTAACACTTGATTTCATAAAAGGCGCAAATAATATTTTTCACTTAGGTCCCTGAATATGACTATAATAGACGATCTAGACTAGAAATTATCCGTTTTCACGTTCTTGGCCTAGATACTATAAATAGATTTGCCTAGTTTTGGGGAAATAAAATACTTTTCCATTTAATAGTAGGTAGTTTTTACTGTAGGGTACCGATATGTGACAAAATAAATAATGCCAAGATGAAATTGATCGTGTATAAAAAGTTGAATAAAGTATCTACCATGATGAATGCAGAAGAAACTGAAAGATCCTTTTTAATAAATTATAAATATTTATATCAGATCTGATCTATCTTTTAATGGGATACATAAAGACAATCAAACAATCATTCCGGTCATTCGTTTTCACCAATTTACGTATGTACATAGTTTAATATCTAGACGTATATACAATCTATCTAATTCAAAATGTATTGTATAGCCCGAGGATATAATAGCTTGTTTGTGATGGGCGATCCAAACTCAGTACTTGCGCTGAAAATTTGCTGGAAGCAGAGATTGAACTCCGGATTGCAAGCCACTAAGACTATCTAAGTTACGGAAACCAGTTCGACAGTTGTTTAGAACATATATATGGTATATACAATTGGACATACATATATTAGATCAAACATATGTATAAATCCATATAGGGACAATTGTAATACTTGAGGATAAAGAACTTTCACATTTTTTATATTAATTTTTTATTCACTATCAATATTATAACTTCTGCACAAACAAAGGACATGTAAAACACATTGAGTACGATATTGTCCAATGTTTCAATGTTCAAATAAAAATAAGTCGTATATATTGTATATATGACATATTTTTATTTAAAAATAAACCAAACCAATTTGGAATTCACATGTTTTTTTCGTCATACAATTATTGTGTGACACCACATTTATCTTTGACCTATAGTCGAGTATGTTGTTTGACATAAACAAACTACAAAACTTGGTCTTTTGCCGCGCGTCTGCGGAAATGAAGCCAAACGAGAGTAAAGATGAAGAACAGAAAATCTGAGGATAAAAGTCTGTTGGTATTTCTTAGATAAGGATTCGTTTTAATAGTAATCAGAAGTTTGTGAGTATGGTTGAAGTAAGTCAAAGGTACATTAAACTTTTGACTCATAAACAAATTGGGTTGTTAGAAAATTAAATATTATCCCTAGTGAACCCGTGCGTATGACGCACGATGATGGCTCTTTGTGGCAAAGAGCCATCAGACCACCACAGTTGGGGCCCAGTAGAGCTGATGCCGACTCGAAGTTGTGAGCTACCTGTTGGGTTACCGGGGCTCCGGCTCGAAAAGCAGAAGTAGGAAGGGGTGGTTTTTGGTCAGTAAGAGTCTGACACTCCCTCTAACCTCGCCCAAAGCAGGAGAAGACATTGGATGATTTTCCCCCCTCAAAGAAAAAAATCCCAATAACATTGAATTATTCCGTCTAGCTAATAACAATGCAGTATGAAGATGTCTCCTATCAAGCTAAGTGTAACCTGGTCGAAATATTAAGACAAAATACTGATTATGCGATTATGGTACAGGGTGGTCCATTGAAACGAGTTAAAAAGTTGCCCTTTTGAAATTATAAGACCGATGTGGCCTACATACGAACTTGACCGAGTTTGTAAGTATTGCTTTTGTGAAAATCTCGGTCATGTTACACAACCACCGTATGGACATACGAAACGCCTGCACATTGGAACTTGTACATTGTACACGCTTCAGTATGTTTCGAATATATCTTCAAGTTACTAAAGCATCACCACATGCTATTACTTTAAAGATTGAAATGTTAGGAAGAAGGAAAATCACCAGTTACGTTATGAGCCTGTAATAAGGAGTGAGTTTGCCATTTTTTTTATACACTGACTGCCTCGTTAGTCGAGTGGTCGCAAGTGCAACTGGCGAACAAGAGGTCTAGGATTCCATTTGGGTCGGGCAAAATATTACTGAGCTTTTTTCGGATTTTCGAAAACTTCTTAGTAATAGCACGGAGTCTGGAATTGTGCTCAGTATATGGCTATAGGCTCACTCTCTATTACGTGAGACGTGTAACAGAAATGGTGAAAAGTGGTTGTACATTGTACAATGGCCTTAGGGGCCGTCATTAGCACCCCTTGCTTTAGTATCTCTATAGGCGTGATGATACAATACGTTTTTTATACACGACATAATCCCGTAGGTATCCGTACTTTCAGAATTTCCGCAATTCAGATTCTTGGCTAAAATCGGAGATTGAACCTCATTGCTTAGTCAATAATACTTTAATAATACTTATGGCCACTTCATCAAAGAATTCCATGATAATAACATAAAGAGTTTATTGGTAATATCTTCAAGGACTCTCGATTTCAAAGACTGTAGACACGAATCGAGTTGTACGTCATTATTTATTCAAATTTGTTTCAGATCTCTTGAGGTATGCTCTTGTAGGTACTCAAACAAATGGAACCGTGAAGTGTAATTCCTTTTATTAATTTGTCTTTGATTTTAATTACTTATTAATGTCTGTTTAAGACAATTCTCATTCTAAAATATTTTTAACGTTGGCCTACACTATGATTTTCTCCTGTGTCGTGGGTGCGTTTACAAACAACAATTTGTGGATCACACGAGGGATTGCTCTGTGCGGAAATCGAACCCGGTCGCCCAGCCACCGCACCAACCATGCAGTCAAATATATAAGGTAATTAAAATTTAAAAGAAAATAACTGCAAGGTTGACGTGGTGACTAGGCAATCAGCTTTTATTCGGGTGTCTAGCGGATCCGATTCCCGCACGGAGTAACTCTTCGTATAATCGACAAACTGTTGTTCGGGGTCATGTGTATATGATATTGTATATTTGTAAAAGCACCCACGACATAGGAGAACATTTAATGAGAGGCAACGTTAAAAAATAAATAAAATAAAATATGAATACTCACTTTGCAACAGGATTTTTATCAGCAGCGTACTGCAGTCGTTTTTGCAACGTTTCCTGCGCCTGTGTGTACCAATAGTGGCGGTCTGTGAAAGAAAACAGTAAGTTAGTAAACACTTTACTTAATTAGTTTGAAAATACACGGCGAAGATGTAAAGAAAAATGTTAAAAGTACTGTCCGGTAGAAGAAGTTGTTTAAAATTGTGGTGCGACATTTTTAAGTTAGGCGCTCGCAGTTTTTAAAACGAGGAACTAAGGTAGATATCCAGCTAATATAGTACTAAGAAGTATTTCAAATATCTTACCCTTTAAGGGACCAAATAAAGTTGTATATATAGTTTTTTTTTCAGCCATGCTCGTCCTAATGAAGGGCAAAGGCCTTCCTACCCTCATTATACGCCTCTCTATGTAACGCCTTTATATACATACAGTAGTAACTTGTAAATCGACACAAAAAATTACCATGGAATAGTAAGGGGAAACGTCGGTAGATAGCAAGAAACGATCCATTCCAAGTACATTATTATCCCATTACTGTAGCTGCTAAACTTAGCAGGATGTATGTGTTCGCGGTCGCTGCGTTGTACATAACTAGAGAGAAGCTTGAACTAATTACTTTATTAGCAAACAGAATCAACGCTTTGGATCCCAAACATTGATCGGTCTAACTGTAAACCAACCTATAAACATAATATTTTTAAACATGCAATCATTCGATCAACAAACTTTTCTTTGTCTTTATAGCAATTTCACATGTTCATAGTTCGATGTACCTATGCAACAAATCCTTCTGAGAAATGAACCATCTGAAATACGAGACGCAGTAAACTATCAATCCAAACATCTCCAGGGCAAAGATGTGGGCACAACCATAATAAAACATTAGGTAATAAATACACACAGCTCAAATATTTACATAAAGGTTAAACATACAATGGTGCTGTTTGTTCCAAAATAACAAAGACAAATTTCATACAATTGCAAAACATACTGTAGTAAGTATAATATAGTATGTATTACATAAGTTGTGGCGAGGGTAACGAAGTTATAACTTATATGGTTTCTTCCTAAGTAGTCTTGTTAGAAATGTGTGCGTAACAAGATTATTAGCCTCACAACTTGCAGACTTTAAGTCTCTAATAATATTATCCTGACTTACATAGTTACCTACTGTTTTATTTACGTTTCAGTGGGTAAATCTGTTCTTTATCGTACTTTGTTAATTACGAGGTTTTGAAAATCATACAAAAAATTTTGAAAGCAGATTTACGAAAGAAATATGCAAGTCGGATGTAAATAGGGCCGTCGGTAGAAAGCGCAATAGACGTGCATATTTTTAAAGATCAGATTGGTGAAATATTAAAAAGAAAGGCCAAATTAACAGGACCTTTAACCGACGAACATGCATGAAAAGACTGATGACTGTTGTTGAAGCGAAAGAGGTATGTAAGATTCATGGCAATTGGCATTCCATTGCCACTGCCTAACCCCCTTGGGAGACAAGCATGAGGTTATGTATGTAGAAAAACTAATGCTTTGAGTTTTTTTAGAGAAAAACAACCATGATGTTTACTTTTACAAAGTTGATTTACGAAAACGTATAAGTTTAAAAATTAATCTGGGTTACTTTTTAGTTTCGATCCCCAATCCAGTTAGTTCGAAAAGTAACTATCGAAGGGTAACCAAACCCAACTTCAGCAAGCTTAGCGCAGAAAATCTTCATCCAAAATGAATTATGACTGTAATTAGAGAGTTCGCTCCGTTGAAACCACAGTGGGCATTTCACTTAATATTTTTGCGTCAATTATAATCAAATACCTATTTACTTGGTGAACTGACCTCATTTTTACGAGCAAAATAATAAATGAGCGTATTTAATCACAACCAAAACAACTGGAAGTCGTTACTGGAACGTCGATGTCATTATTTAAATTCCTTTAGTATTTTTATATTGCTTGGTGCTTAACTTAACTAGGCATTTTATTATTTGGATCATAAATAGACTTGTGTTAGTTTAATGATCCTTTGATGTGTTTGTTCTTTGTTTACTTGTTTGTTTTGGGTCGTTTCGGTAAACAATTTCAGCAAACATTTTGATTTCTAGGAAAATCTATCTACAAGTATATTATGTTACATATAAATTTGGATTTTCGTCAGAGACCGTATCAAAACAATAGTATACTAAAATTGATACGGTTGTTGCCTTATAACCGGCGATCTGTTGTAGGTACATTTATAGCAAATTTATTTGTGCTAGGAAGGGCTAACATAAACAACACATCGTATCTCCCAAAGCAACAATTGGATGCCTGGTCCAGCTAGCCTATGTATTTTATATAAGGACTTGTTAAAATTGACACTTATGTTTCGGCATACAAAACTAACAGCTACCTAACTAAGCATGTCTGTGATCTATGATAAAGCAATACAATTTCTAGGAGATCCTAGGAAAGGGATACCTACCAAAAGCTTCCTTAGCCTCAGTCTTCTGCGGAGCCGGCGTGAGGACAGTTGTACTGATAGTGGACATCATAATCGTGATGCAGCACCAAGTACTCATGGTTCACAAGCCTCATCGGTGCTGCAGTCTTGTCGGGCATACAGAAGAAACTTTGACTTCACGCTACGTACTGCTACACCCAGTGCTTGGCATAATCACCCAACCACCGCGCGCTATCTGCAAAGAAAAAACAAGTTTTGGTTAACTTCAGTTTAAGGTTGATGATCGTTATTCTGTAAAGAGTTACAAAGGTATTTAAAGTAATTGAATTGTTAGAAACTTCGGAAAGTCCTCTTTTAGTTTAGTACTCTTGTAATCTAAATTCTAAAGGAAATAGGCTAAACTACTTTTCACGATTAATAGTTTAGGCTCGTTATGTGTCTTCCAGAAAGATTCATTTTAAAATCTATGTTTTGGTCTAAAATATCACATCATCAGCCTATAAGTGGCCATTGCTGACCAAAGGCCTCTTCTCACACAGAGAAAGTTTGAGCATTAATCATCACGGTCGCTCAATGCGGGTTGGCGATTTCAAACTTATAATTAGGAATTGTAAGCCCAGGTTTCCTCGCGATTCTTCGACACGATCGGTTTCCTCATTCACAGTTTGTCAGTGGTGTCTAAATAATCTTAGAAAGTACATAACTTGGAAAAAATCACATTGGTTCTTGCCGTTGGTAGGTTTAGGTCTTAACACACCGGGTCTCCACGACTTCTTTCAAAAATATATCTTTTTTCAATTACATAATTACTTAATTTATACATACCTACCTACCTCACGTATGAAATAGAACCTTGTTTACTACCACCTAAGGATTATGTTCTTTTGTACACAATAAAAGCAATTCACATCCATATATATTTAGGTCGTGTCTTATTGTCTACAAAAAATATTTATCAATATCGAATTTCCTTCTAGAGGTATATATCTACGCGTAATCAGATTTATTACTGTTTTATTAATGTTCGTTTGACACGAGAAAATGTAGCAAATTGCGCGGAAAAATGGGGTCCCGAAAACTATTTGCTTTTATTTATAAGTAGTGATTCGCCCTCGACTTTGTTCTAGAAAGTTCTTGCCATTTGTCTTGTGAATTTAGATAATGAAAAGTAAAGTATTTTAAGGACATGCTACCGTGATTTCAAGTACCATATTATTAAATAATTTGATTATTATTAAATGTTAACCAAAACTGGAGGTAAAAATTGTAAACAAAAAATTATGTACTCATGCAAGAATATACTTCCAGAAATTACTCTCATTCATCATCATGATCATTAATCAATTCTTTGATCAATGAGCGAGTGTTTGATTTATTCATTTGTCAAGCCTGACAGGCCATATCCGAGATTAAAGGTGCTTTTCCACCAGAAATGTGCTATGCTACGTTGTTATAGATGCGTTTGTCTTCCACCAATCATATTCATTGGTACATATAGCTAAGCATTGGTGGAAACGACTTCAACTAAGATATGTTTTGTATATTATCGAAGGATGCATGCTATAGATGGTCGCGAGTGATATAGCCATGTGCAGAACAGAGTACCTACAGCAGCTACTTTGCGGCGGCGCATCTTCATAGCATATCTTACTCGCACAGCCGGTGCGACTTGTGACTGCACGGTTGGTGCTGTGGCTGGGCAACTGGCTGCCGCGCAACGGGTAGCGGGTTCGATTCCCGCACAAAGCAACTCTTTGTGTGATCCACAAATTGTTGTTTCGGGTCTGGGTGTCATGTGTATGTGAACTTGTATGTTTGTAAACGCACCCACGACACAGGAGAAAATCCTAATGTTTTTTTTCCAAGAAAAAAAGAAAAGATACATCTATATAGCTTAGTATTAATGGAAACGGCCACATAGTTTTACAGCTTAGCTATTACATAGTCGCTATATATCGCATCTCTGGTGGAAAGACACCCTAGTTAATGAATTTATCATCACCGTAATAATAATGGCATATGAACCTCAGTGTTATCATTAATGTGACAGAATAATTATAGTGTACATAGTATTCCAATGACGTATAAGTCGGAGGGTAATTAATCAATTTCTGTTGGCTGTATTATCGAGTTATCATTTTGTATACCTAACATTACAATGATACTATTATGTATGTATATTGTTAGTTCAGTAGTATTATTGTGTATGTATTTTCATGTTAATTTATCCTTAATAAGGAAGAGAGCACACATCTGAACTATAAACTTTCTTAAGTTTGTTTTCTAATTGTACAGTTAAGTACCTATGTACTTAAAGTATATAATAATATAAGTTACAGTTAGTTTGTTCTTTTCTGAATATTGTATTTCATACATCTAAATCTTATATGTGAATCTATCTTTTGGAATGGACAAATACCCTCATTAGAGAACTGACCGACAGATTGAGATTTTTAAACTTTTTGTTTGACATCAAAAAGTGCCTTTCTGGTTTAATTGAAATAAATTACTTTCATTGTGACTTTTGACCTGTTTTGGCTTAATAAGTGATGATGAAAAATATTAAATAATGGTGAAATGATGGTGTTATTCTATATTCCTTGCACATATTTTTTACTTTCATCAATTTTACTAAAATAATAGAAAATATACAGTAGTTAACATTCCAATTCAAAAAGTGACTCCGTTTATGAACAGTCAAAATTTGAATTTCACATTTAATTTTACTCCCAAAAGTTCTCATATGCAGCGAATATTTTTGAGTTTATTGCGCGGAATTTTGCATTCCATGTAAAATCCTACAATAATAGTTTTACATGCTTTCTAGTTTTGAAATTGATCGTGTATAATCATAGGTAGTTAATAAATAGTTTAGGAAATAACCATTTTATATTTGAATTTACATTTTTATTTTATTTTTTCTTATTCTTAAAGTAACCACTAACTCAGAGTAAACACAACAACAAATCTCCTGCCCGTCAATAAATTAAATCTTCTTAATTTAGATATAAATAAATAAATGGAACATATAATTAGCTTAAGCTAAATTTACTATTTTCTCTCGAGTCGAGTACAGCCACAAAGCTCATTTCCTCAGCACATCTAAGAAAACAAGCCAAATTAATATTTTGGTGGTCTCTTTGAAAATACGCGCACACATACAGTGATTAAAGAACAAGAGGGAATCTCATTTATCTCTAAGGAACCGGGAATACGTAGATAAGGGGAAAGTTCCTTAGAGGTTCCTAGCGACCGACAGCCGTGAACTTTCCAACTCCATTCTTCTGATTGCGGTCAGCAGAACGGCGAACTTTAAAATTGTTTTGTGCCCGAACAGAAGGTCCAATCAATAGGAATTATATTATCAAACGATTTATTTAAAACCCTTCCGGCTTCGTTTTAATCAGTTTCGCTTCTTCTCTTCAAGTCCTTATCACAGAAGGGAAGAAAGAAAATGTTAATGAGCTTGTTTTAATTATTTTGTTAAAGATTTCTTCGAGCGACGATAATTGAATGATTAAAGAGAACAAATTTCTGTTACGAATTACGTTTTCATTACTGTAATAAGACTGTTCTGAAATTATATTGGATGAATTTAAATTTAAGTTACCTGTACTTATATACATCAAAGTTAAAGAGTTGTTTGCAAATAAGAATGTCCTGAAATTGAATTAAAAAAGGTCATTTGCATTTAATATCCTAACCATATCTAGACTAAGAAACATTGTAATAACAACACAAGTCAAAACAATAAAATACCTGCTGAATTGAGAACCTCCTCCTTTTTATGAACTCATTTAAAACACAAACTATATAGGTAACTTCATCATTCTACTTAAAGAATTGCATTACCTTATAACATAAGACATTTAGCTCTTCCCGAATACCTAATACTCGAACATAGCTCAATATACAAGAATATTTACATAACAGAGTCCATTCGTTATGTATCTGGAAAACAACGGAAGCGACATGTCCCATGTACGAGTAGTATACACAAACGATGTGGTGATAGTCCGTGCTCCTGTTTCGAAAGATTTCAAACATCGATAAGTGTGTCGCTCGCTGTACGTGCTCGTGTGTTTATGTATGGAAAACCATGCAGAAATTAGATACGTATCCATTACTTTTTACCCGACTGCGCCAGAAGGAGGGATATGTTTTTCGAGAGTATGTATGTATGTATAATTGTTTGGCACGCCCTGCAGCCTAAACGGCTTGATGGATTTTGGCTTGAGAGGTGTCGTTAGATTCGTATTTACTGTGAGAGTGACACTGGATATATCAAAATATTAAAAAAACAAAATGGCGGATTTTTGGCGCCAAATTCGAATATTTCTCACTCTCTAGCCTAAACGGCTTGATGGATTTTGATTTGAGAGGTGTCGTTAGATTCGCATTTACTGTGAGAGTGACACTGGATATATCAAAATAATAAAAAAACAAAATGGCGGATTTTTGGCGCCAAATTCGAATATTTCTCACTCTCTAGCCTGAACGACTCGATGGATTTCCGCTTGATAGGGGTCGTTTGATTCGTATTTACTGTGAGAGTGACACTAGATATATATCAAAATATAAAAATAATAAAACTAAAAGACCATAAAATAAAAAAGGTAATTTAAAAAACTAAAAAACCCGACTGCGTTTCTTTATAATATTTAAATGAAAAATCCCTAAAACAAGAAAGTCATCGTAAAATTGAAGCAGTCGGGACCCATTTTAGAAAGCGAGCCGCATGTGCCCTCACTAAGTCTTCATATTTATAAATATTTGTACAAATTATTGCATTTGTAAAAAAACTGCCTCGTTCGCCGAGTGGTTGGAAGTGCAATTGCCGGTCAAGAGGTCTCGGGTTCGATTCCCGGTTCAGGCGAAGTATTGCTGGGCTTTTTTCGGTTTTGCACGGAGTCTGAAATGTGCTTGGTATATGGCAATGGGTTGTTATATGGGACTTACGATATAAATTGCCAAAAGTAGGTGTACATTGTACACTCTGCCTACGCCTTCGGGGATAAAAGGCGAGACGACATAAAAAAAACGAAGAAAATATTTCAGAATATTTATAGTTCGGGTTATCATCTTTTAACAATAACTCAAAATAAGAGGACGTTAGTTTTGCAACTGGAACTAACCTGACCAAAGATACACAATAGTTATCCTCTCATCCACAATTTGCATTGAAGACCTTAAATTCAGGGTAAAACAATGGCACAGATACAATCGGTTCACAGAGGCATTCTATTGTCAAAGTTCGAACGCCAATTTGAAGTTAGAACACGTTCTGTAACGGTCAATAATCTGATTTGACCAGTACGAAATTTCTATTCAGTTTATCATGGAGTTTGGATAATGATATTTTATTTAAGAATATTATTATGATTTTTAAATAGAATTAAATTGCGTCAAGCATTGTTTCTTCGTGTAATGAGATGAAATGTATGTAAATGTACCTCTTATACGTTTAAACTTTTAGTGCAACGTGCAGCCTCGTACTTTATACGTTACGTCTTACTTGGGTATACTAAAGCAAAACGACAGCGCGTTCGGCGCTCTGATTGGCCGGCGCGAGTAATCCAACCAATCAGAGTGCCGAACCCGCTCTCGTTTCGTTTTCGTTTTACGTAAAGCAAACTCGTACTAAGGGTACCGGTGTCGAACTTCATGCTGTTATCAGAAAGTTCGAAACGAAACCCTCAATAATGCTTTACTCGACGAGAATAAAACCGCAGCATCGTGTTTGAGAGCAACTAGACTAACTTGCGGTTAAGTACAGAAGAAATAATAAGTTCGCAGTACAACAAAAGATTGGAGTTTATCATAGTTTGTTCTTTGAAGTTAGTAGAAACCTTTTGTCTATAACTTCTTTGTGAAAGATGTCGCTTACAGTGCGGTCGCAAGGAACCCAAGGTAGGTGTACAATTTTTATGAAAGTTTATTGTGAAACCACATATGTTTTTTGATTAATTTTATGATGAATAGAAAGTCATAATAATAAATTCCTGCTTGAAAAGTATTTGTGACTTTGTCAAGCACAAAAACGAGCAAATCAACATACGGTACTATCAGGTATTCAAATCTCTTGTGTAATATGTATTTTTATTATTCAGTAGTATTTAAACCGTTATTAAGAAACACAATGTAGACTTTTAAGGCTGCCTTGTTTGGTAATTTAATTGTTTTTTTTTTTGTTAGAAATAATAATTCAACTTTAAAGATCTGAAACCTAGAGCTGCGGAATACCTAACGAGCTACCGGAGCTCCGGCTCGAAGGAGTAGGAACGGTGTGGTTTGAGTCAGGAAGAGTCTAACAATCTCTCTCACCTCGCCCAAAACGGGAGAAAACATTGAATAATTTCAACCCACAAAAAAAAACAAAAAATCCCATTCACACATTTTAAATCCCAGTTTAAGACGAAGTTTTAAATTGATCTCGCCACTAATTTTGTTCCGCTCTTCCGGAGAGTGTACACACGTCCGGAGTGCGGTTACAAGTTTGAAAAATTGGGAAACACGACATGTTTCGTGTTTTATATTAAATTGCTACCCATCTCCGTGTACCTACCTACGTGTTGGCCGAATTTCAACATTGTTCATTTATAAAAAGGTCTTAATTTCGTTTGAAAGCAAATGTTAGGAAACGTTTTTATTTTTAGAATGAAACTGGTTAACAGTTAATAATTACTGTTGATATGGTGAAAAATGTGTAATCAATCCATCATTAATCATTTACCAATAATATTAATGCCTGTCTTTTTTTCACTGACTGATTGAAGTAAAAAATTAGGTTCAATGAATTGGCTCGTTTCATCTGAACCTTGTTATCTACTGGTTTAGGTTGATGTTGCACGAATAACACGAAAACAAAGACGATTCAAATTATAAAAACTAAATAAAAATTGCGGTGTTTCATTCTTATTAATTACATTAGAAAAACCTATATGGACGTTACACACCAAACAACAAAAGCTTACTAGTTCAAACATGTACAGAGTACGATTATATTCAATTTACATACATTAAAACAACATAAACACAAATTTTGTACTAGAACTTAATTACTTTGATTTAAATCACGAAATTCAAGAAAATTACCCCAATTGGGGGTTAATTTTCAATTCAACATGCAGTATAAAAAGAACCCTACTGCACCAATTATACTGGCTATTATGTCAAAACTAACGTAATTGTTCTCAATTAACTTGCCACAGTTTATCCAAGTTATTTCGTACAATTTGCACGTACTTAACGATGTAAGAATTACTTGATTTAGGTTAGAAGAAAATTGTTTAACTTGAGGGTTCCGTAGCCCTTTTTATAAAGATTCAGTATAATTAGTAGTAGGAAGTGTATTTCAAGATTTAATACGTAGAAAAAAGAACTGTCATCCACTGAATACTGTTTAAAATTACTTACAAATTAGACTGCACGGTTGACACGATGGCTGGGCAGCCGACTGCCGCGAAATAGGCTCGATTCCCGCACGAAGTGACATTTTGCGTAAATTTATTTTTTATTTTATTTTTTTTATTTTTATTTTTTTTATTTTATTTTTATTTTATTTTTATTTTATTTTTATTTTATTTTTATTTTTATTTTATTTTTATTTTATTTTTATTTTATTTTTATTTTATTTTTATTTTATTTTTATTTTATTTTTATTTTATTTTTTTTTTATTTTATTTTTATTTTATTTTTATTTTTATTTTATTTTTATTTTATTTTTATTTTTATTTTATTTTTATTTTATTTTTATTTTATTTAAATTTAATTTTTATTTTATTTTTATTTTTATTTTTATTTTTATTTTATTTTTATTTTTATTTTTATTTTATTTTTATTTTATTTTCTTTTATTTTTATTTTATTTTTATTTTATTTTTATTTTTTTTATTTTATTTTTATTTTATTTATTTTAATTTTATTTTTATTTTATTTTAATTTTATTTTAATTTTATTTTTATTTTATTTTAATTTTATTTTAATTTTATTTTTATTTTTATTTTATTTTTATTTTATTTTTATTTTATTTTTATTTTTATTTTTATTTTTATTTTTATTTTTATTTTTATTTTTATTTTCATTTTTATTTTTATTTTATTTTTATTTTTATTTTTATTTTATTTTTATTTTTATTTTTATTTTATTTTTATTTTATTTTTATTTTTATTTTTATTTTTATTTTTATTTTATTTTATTATTATTTTATTTTTATTTTATTTTCAAATAGTGGTTTCAGGCCTGGGCATGTCATGTGTATATGAAATTGTATGTTAGTAAACGCATACAAAGTACAGAAGAAAAAGCTAGTGCCGAACAACGTTTTTGAAAAAAAAAACCCGTTTTTAATCGACTTCTCTTAAATAAAATTTAATTGTTTTTAATGTGAATTACATATTTTGGAACGAATCATATACGATTTTTTCCACATAACAGAAGAATTTAAACAGAAAATATGTCCAGCTGCTTTCTATTTTAGTTGACTGAACTTTAAATAACAGTAAAAGCCTGAGGGCCGTCCATTTGGTATTCAGATTTATTCGGATCAGTTTGCAGTCACCGATACAGCCTTCAGCATCAAATGTTATACACGGTACAATTCATATATTGTATTCAGTTATGCAATTCTAACATGGTTCATTGCTCAATTATACCACGGTTTTAAGATTCATTGCAATTTTTATTTGAGGTATTTTCTCAATTCACGCAATTGGTTATGAAGCTTTCGTACTAATACGGAAATTGAATATAACCAAAAAAAAAATTGGTAAAAAATTAGGCTTAGATTTTTTAAATCATAATAAAAATAACTTCCGTATTTCTTTATCTATAGAAAACAAAAATAAACCTAACAAAATAGAGCTACTGAAATACCAAAAATATTTTCCATTTCCATTCGGTCACTGGTGACCGGCGCTTAGTGGAGGATTTCCCTTCAACAGTTTTCTTTCGGCAGTTAATGCTTTTGAACCCCAAAAAGACCTCATCCGTGAATAAATTTTCGTATGCACCTTTCATATGAATACTCACATAAAATATACGGTGGATATCTATAAAGGAACAAAGAAAACCAGAGTTGAATACTATGAAGTCGAAAACGAACAAATGGCCGGACTATCTGAAAGGAAGGACGACCGACTTCCAAATAGAGTTAGATAGACAAAAGAGCTTCCGTAATAAGATTCCCATTTTCTGCGGAACCTTAAAAATACTACAAATAGCACGAACAGTCGCGGTTTGTCACGCAACCAAAGGAATTACACGAATCAGATTTACTTCGAACAAAAATTCTGAACAATTTCCTGTAGCCAAAAGAGAGATGTAAATCAAATCACTACGGGTACATTTTTTTAGGTTCTTATTCACTTTTTTCCTCAAAACTTGTTTGTAACACGACATAAACGCGAATTCTTTGATAAACTTTGTAAATTGCACATTTATTATTATCATGGCATTCGATGTTTGTACGGTATACTTTAGGAGCCTTTACCTTACGGATAAGAAACTTTTTAATGTAGGGTTTATGCTCCGAGGAAATTGGTGGTACAGTTTCATGTTTCAAAAGAGCAAATAAACTCGCCTTCAATGTTAGCTGGAAAAGCCTGGAATATAAAGTACATTTTATTCTTCTTGTTGAATCAAACCACATAGCACATGAGCCAAGTTCCACACTCAAGCAAATCTTAGCTACGACTCAACGCATAAAATATAAATGTAATAAAAACAACCGCAAGACGAGAGTAATTAATTTTACGAGCTAAATAAACTACTGCGCTTTTGCGACCAAGAAAATTAATTATAAGATACACAATTACACATACAGATATTATGTGGAGAGTTTTATTTAATTAACTTGTTTTATTCTTTGTGGAATATTAGAACGAGATGGTTTTTAAAACGTGATTCAGTAAAAATATTTTTTCTTTATGTTATACTTACCTGTCTGTAGATCTGTTCTGTTAATGAGTTTGCTTTAAATTATACGTACTCGTACGCAAACTCGTACTAAGAACGACTCGAATACACCAACCAATCAGACCACCAAACGCAGTTACGTTTCGATTACTTTTAACGTAAAGCAAATTCGTACTAAGGGTACTGTTTACTAAATCTCATGTCAACATCTTTAGGAAGTAAAATCATAGATAAATTAGTTAAGACTGGCCATTAATAAATTTTCGGAAACCACTTATTACTTAATTACATGAAATATTCTTAATTTAAATGTATAATAATTTACCACACTGCCGCTCGCCAACGCACCAACCGCTCACAAATTCTGATCCAAATGTTACTTTTTAATTTTTACTTTTTTATTACTTGCGCAGCTGTTAGGCAAAGTATCGCATGACCGTTCAGCCAGCCATTACAAAATTAATGAGTGCTTTACTTGCCCTAAAATACACTTACAAATTCTGAATAGTAGTTTAATGGTTTTGATGGAAGGTCACGATAGTCGTAAAAAACTTTGAGATCATTTCGGTAAATTGTTATTTGTTTCACGTCGTTGTTTATTTCTACATGCGATTAAAATTAATCATTTATTTATTTTGCACTGAGGTAAATATTTGTTTGTGAAAATGGTATATGTTAATTACATTATGAATATATCGTAATCTGCTGCTGAAAAGTGATAAATATGAATCAAACTTAATTAATAATTATGAAATAAATTAAATATGAGTAGCAGCGCGACAATTGCTGCGTCGTGTGTCGCGGAATGCTGCTCATGAATGAAGCCTCTAGCATATAGCTTGAAACTAGTCGAGTTCCTTGTCAAACAGTTACGTGAGAACGCTGATAACATAATATGAATCAATTTCGATTTACAAAGGTCACAAATCAAGGAGTACAAGCTTTTACATAGAGATTTATCAGCTAATCTACATAACATATGATGGATTTATTCTAAAAATGACGCATAGGTACATTTTTTCACGTGATTTATTTCTGTTGACATTTTTATTTATAGTTGGCACTTAGTACGCAATACAGAAGTACTTTCTGCTGACAGAATGATATTTATGTGCATATATTTCATTGCAGTTGAAAACCGGGTCAATCGATGCGTAAAAAAAGGTAAAAAGTAAAGGTAAGTACTATGCGTAATATTATGTATTGTGTAAATAAAAAATAAAATTACATAATGGTAGTTTAACTTTAAAGATCCACAAATTGTTGTTTCAGTAGTGGGTGTCATGTGCAAGTACACTTGTATGTTTGTAAACGCACCCACGACACAGTAGAAAAAAAGGTTCAAATTCTATTAATTGAAATCTTTCTATTAATAAAAGAACACCCTACAGAAATGGTACTTAAACCTCAATTTCAAGGAATTAATAAGATAACCAATCAAACGGAACAATACAGATTTAAACCAATCACTAGATAATCTCAGTTAAAAAGCTATTCACACGATACGATACCCAATTATAGAAGATTTCTAAAAAAACCCAAACTTACTTAGAAATACTGAAGCACTCATTTACTAAAAAAAAAACTTCTGTACAAAGGATAACGAGGATTATAAGAAGATAAGTACATGAAAAGGCTATAATTAAACGAGCTTGCGAACGATGTTAATTAGTAATTATACCACAGGAGAAAATACACTCATTTCCATGGTATAATATTTCCACGTTATTTCGGTAAAACCCTGACAGTTTCCTCGAGTGGAAAAATTGACGTGTATCAGGTACCCACCTCAGTCAATGTCATAATATTTGAATATCAAGTTACGTTAGTCTAATATAACGTGTCACTGTACGAAAAAGTGACATGGGTGATATTTGACATTAAATTTTAAATTAAAATTAGCCGTTATTTGCTGTACTACTACTACTACTACGCGACGTCACGCCTTTTACACCCGAAGGTGTAGGCAGATGTGCAATTTACGTCAGGTAATCCGCTATATAATGTATTAATTCCTTGTACATTTTAACATTTATAAATTCCATGTAATATGACAGTTCGTTGGTCTGGATGTTTTTCCGTCAATCACGGCGAAACTATTCAACGGATTTTAATGAAATTTGGTATCGACCAGGGTATGAGCTGACTTTGGTGATAGGATACTTCACGGGAACGCGGGCGAAGCCGCTGACAGAAGCTAGTTCTCTATAATATTCTGTGGTTATCTTAATTATCTCAGATCTTTTCCTTGTATGTTTTTTTTTTATTTCAGAAGTCCTTAGTTGTAATAATTATAATACTTATTTATTTACTTCTATACTAACATCCAAATTACATTAAACTCTGTCTCCTGAACTGTGTTATGTTTGCTGTCTTTTGATTTAGCTATTTTTCCATTAGGAAAAATGTATTATTTATTTACTATACTATATTTTTAGAACAAATTATGGCATCTAACAAAAAACATATTATGTAGCAGGTAGTAAACTCATTACTAAAGGACGAAAACAGTCCGCAATTTTTTTTTTTTTTTTTTTTTATAAAAAAACGTTGCCCCACAGGATTTTCTAGGATTTAGGACACTAGGATTTTCTCCTGTGTCGTGGGTGCGTTTACAAACATACAAGTTCACATACACATGACACCCAGACCCGAAACAACAATTTGCGAAACACACAAAGAGTTGCTCCGTGCGGGAATCGAACCCGCTACACGTTGCGCGGCAGCCAGTTGCCCAGCCACCGCTCCAACCGTGCAGCCAATTACTTTACAAAGGCAAATTATATACAAAAAGAATCTATATAAGGTTATCCAATGTATCATTATCTGAAATTGAAACATTTACCAGATTAAACGCTTTATAAGTTAAACAATACCCTCTCAATATCACAAAGGACGTAATACATTGACTCTAATTCTATGTAAAAACAAATGGAAGTTTCTCGAACAAAAAACAAGCGCTTTACAAAATGAGACAAACTGGTAAAACAATAAGGTTGTTTTTCCACCAGAGATGTGCTATGTAGCTTTGACACGAAGATGTAATAGCTTAGCTGTAAATGAATATGAATATGTGGCCGTTACCACTGATACTAAGCTATTTAGCTGTGCAAGTAAAATGTGCTATTAAGGTACGCTGCCGCAAAGTAGCTGTGCAAAGAAGATGCGCAGCTTGAATCGATAGTAGGGAAGCAATCTATAGCACACATCCATAGTGCGCATCCATATCACCCACCTAAATCACGATCTTTCCATATAAAAAAAGCTTAGCTGAGTCCGTTTCCACCAGTGCTATGCTATGTGTACCAATGAAAATGATTGGTGAAAGCCAAACGGACCCACAGCAATGTAGCATAGCATATCTCTGGTGGAAAACCACCCTAACTCTTGTAATCAAATAAGTGCTGTTTACATTACACACACAACAAACAGTTCAAACGTTACCCAAAAAATACCAAAGAAACGATAATGTTTGTTCGCTTATCATTCGATTAATAATATCGATTATTATTAGAAGTTTTATCGCAAATCGAGAAGTAAGGGTATCGTTATCGTTTTGTTCAATCGTTTTTCCGGGTTCTCGATATATTTAACTTCCCTATACTTAATCGTGAGTAAATAGGGGTCGGGAGTAATACTGTTAGTCAAACTTATACTACGAACTGAGTAGGGATATAATCCTGGCCGCATCAATATTGTATTTTTTTTATAAAATTGTGCTTATCTCCTAACCTGGGTTGTTATGGAGGATTTATGTGAATTGTAATAGGTTGTTTGATTGGTTTCGATTGCAACTATTTGTGTTTTTTTAAAGGGGGAAATCATCCAATTACGATTCTATCGCCTTGGGCGAGGCGAGAGGGATTGTCAGACTCTTACTGACTAAAAATCACCCCGTTCCTATTACCGAGTCTATAATTTTATCTTGACCTAGACAAAGTTATCGACGTTGATGCTAAATATAACAATCGCTAAGAAAGTAGTTCAGTGAACGGCCCTCAATTATGAGTAGCAATTACTTTTTTTAAATTACTTCATAAATTAATGCGGGTGAACGCAGCAACTAAAACAATTTTGCTCTGTTTTTCTTTAATTTTCCGTTCATTATGTCAGCGTTCTGAAATGGAACGACATTTACTTGAACATACATTGTAAAGGCGGTTACCGACGGCAGACACGAACCGTGAATGCGGGTGTTAAAATTTAAATAAAATTTCGAAATAATCTGTAACGGCTTTCACTGTGGTTGTAGTTTTTATTTGTTTTTAAACCAACGTAACGGTATTTATGGTGTTGACGGTTTAAAAGTTTAAATATAGTTGCGGTAAGGGCTCGAATGAATAAAATTGTTTTATACTAGCAGGTATAAACCGAATTCTCAGTACCAACAAAGAAAGCAACTCTTACACAAAATCAGAATTGGTTCAATTCTGATTATTTTCACCCGTGAGGCAGTTATCAGTTTTTAATTTAAAAAAAATTATACTCACTAGAATGTTCTCCTGTGTAGGAGGTGCATTTACAAATATACACATGACACCCAGACCCGAAACAACAATTTGTGGATCACACAAAGAGTTGCTCCAAGCGGAAATCGAATCCGCTACACGATGCACGGCAGCCGGCTACACTGCCACCGCACCAACCGTCCAGTCTAGTGTAATCAAATAAATTAAAGCTTATGTTCCTTGCAAAACGTGATTTTCATTGCTAAGCCTATAGTTCCTCCTCGCATATTACCTTGGATTGTATACAGAGGTATCTACACTCGATTATATGTGGATAATGGGCGAGTAATGTCATACTTTTATGACTACTATACCTATAAATAAAACACTCAAAAATTAAATTGCAAAATTCTCTATTAATATTGTTAAATGTGTAATAATTTTAACGTTTACTACCAGGAACCTTTTTGTTAAAACATATTTTTTATTTCGCCGAAAACCATAGGTTAAATATCAAACATTAACTTAATAAAAATTTAACATGTATTATTTACAGTTTGTTCATTTAAAAAGCATATTTATTATATTTGATTTATAGCAAAATAAATACACATGCATTTAATATTCAATTATTTTGTTTCTGACGGTCAAATAACTTTTTTTTCTAGGAAAATTTTCATATCCAATAAACCTTTTTTTTTACAAAAAAAATACATAATGAACACACGAAAGTTAACTGACATGAAACAAGTAATGTCAACTCTTATTATAAGTTAAGAGTCAACAACCTCTTATTGGATGAAACATGTAATTTTTCAAAGAAGAAATATTATTTCTTCACAAATTTTCTTTTTTCAAGTACCTACGGCCAATTTGGACGCCACCCAAGACAAGACGTGGTAAACTTTCTTTTACAACATTTTCCGCTGTGCTTTCACAAATTTTAGATAAAATTTTTGATGTAAATTTATAAGTAATGTTGTATTACGTTATGATTTTGTGTTTAATGTTAAGATTCCAGGTAAAAACCTATGATATGTATGTATATTGACAAAGTAATAAATGTATTGAAACGTATCAATAAACAATAACACAACTATGTAAGTGAATACATAGAAAAATAAATAAAAAAATATGTAAAATTAGAAAAATAGTAATAATAATTAAAAAGTTTTCAGCTTGGCGAGTTGTTGAAATATTTTCATAACTCTTGATGAAATTAAACAGGCTTTAATAACAAAAAATAAATGCCTGATATTTTTGTTAAACTTCGATCAAAAACGATTGCAGAAAAGTGAATTGTTTATGAGCATTAGTGAGCTTCACAGAGGTTTTATTATTTAACAGAGCTGAGCTCTAATAACGTTGTGGACATAAACTTTCAATATTTTTTCATGAGGTAGACCGAGCCAATCTCACCGCAGTCCCCAAGCGGGATTACACTCAACACCGACGTTTTATTATGTTTTAGGGGCATTCAGTTACTAGTTCATACAAAATGCAGTAAACAGTCCAATTATTATTAGAAATATAGACATAATTTGTATCTTATATTCAAGTAAGGATTTGCAAGCTAAAGAGGCAGTGGGCGGACCACATTTGTCACAGAACCGATGACCATTGGGGTAGAGTGTTCTGGAGTGGTGACTGGGCTTTGGCAAACGTAATATATGGCGTCCTCTAGCTGAATGGAGTGACAAAATGGCTGGCAATAGTTTAATGCAAAGAGCCGATGATGAGCTTAGTGACATAATATTGAAGATGCCTGTGTTCAGTAATAGATAAAAACGGGCTGATGCAACCTCAAACTTCTCATTGTTCAAAACGCGGAAAGCATAACATTTTGTATAAAAATTTGCGCAACGATTCAACAATAAACCACATCGTAGCAGATCTCGTAGACAGTTGCTACGATAAAATTGTGCTACGGAACGTGGCTACGACGCGCTACGTCATAGCGACGTCCCTGAGTTACGGTCCATTTTTTCGAGCGTATATTGAGCTACATAAGTTCATATGAGTTTGTTCGTATGTTATGGACAGAATAGAATATCCTTAGGGATAAGTTTAGTTTTGAGTGGCAATCTCCGTGTATGAGGTTATCTCGACTTCTTTTTATTGTTTTGATTTGATGAAACTCTCTATATGTCTGTTGAATTTTTATAAGAAATTCAATTGTGTGCTCAAAGTTTGATAAGAAAATATACTACTTTTATTAATTTACTGTAGCTATTATGTTCTTTTATTTGATCTTATTATATTAAATTTATTCAGACAGAATTCAATCTTCGCTCACGCGCACTGCATTGAATTACGTTTGAGACAGATTGTGACGCTGCAACAATCCAACAAAGGGTGTTGGTTCTCGCTATAATCCAAAGAGATATCATAGTGATAGCTTTTAAGATGAGAGATAAGATACTGTAAGTGACCAAGATACGAAGTATATTTAGCGAAGAGTTTGATTCTGCAAACTGATTGTTGTTGAACAAAGATCTGTTGAATCGAAAAAATGGTTACTAACTCAAACTAAAATAGTTGCTTAGTTCTGTAAAGGTGCATACCAATTTTGTTGACGCTTTATTCTTTTTGTAAAAGTTTGTTGCATAATCGCTTTAATGATGTGGTCTCAACACCTCTGCGGTTGCATTCAAAGAGCCGTAAGGTATCTATGAAAAAATGCGGGTGCTATTTGTTTTTAGGTTTAATTTTAAAAGTAATGAAGTTAATTATTTCTTGGTATTTTATTTTAAATTATCATATTTGGCGTAAAAAAGTAATTAAAGTGAAAGGTATCATTAAAAAATTATTTTGATACCTTTAATGTCTAACAATATTATGAGAGTATTGTGCTAAAAAAATATAAAATACTCGCCGATGTTTTCAAAGAATTTACTAATATAAGCATCCTTTGAAATTATATCGAGTTACTAAAATACAAAATAGAATTTATAAAAGTAACTGGAATATTGAATATTGTGATATTTTTATCATTATTTTTCTCAAATTGTGAGATAACAAAGTTTAGTTTTCTTTAGCTTTTTCTATTAAATTTGTCCCTCATCATTTTTATACATAATTGTTATACAATAGAAGTTTTCGTTCATTAATATTGGAAGAAGTATAATCCGACCATACCATATGCTAGAAATACTGTGGAGAAAAACGTACAATAAAAAAATACAAAACCTAATAATTGAATAGCAGCAGCTGCACGAGCTAACCTAAATACTTTAATTAATACAAAACGCTCTTTACAAAAACGGTTCCTTAGATTTATATATTTCTATAATAACAGGGATTAGTATGACTTACCAGCTTATATCATTTTTACTCCTGTTGAATTTTAATCCTTTCGAATAGTTAGTGGATTCAAAGTTAACTAGAGAGCTAGTTAAACTAAAGCTCGAAATTGTGGGTAAGTTTCAAAATGTATGTTGTGTAACATTCATACATTCAAAGCGAAGTTTGGCTCAGCTTGTTTTGTATGGCTTGCTGTACTAATCCAAAACATAAAAACATATTTTTTGAAAACATGCCTGTTTTTCCGTGCGTTATGAATTTTGTTATTCTAGCTGCTAAATGCGTACCATTCTGCTATTACATTGCTGCTCGTGTTAGGAAATAAAAGAGAAAAATAAAATGAATGAGATGTGCTTAAAAATATAGCACTTCTGATTTATCAATCTCTAAAGTTGCACGGTGCACTCACATGCCACAATTGTTTTATAACATTTTTTTGTCTCTCTGTTAGGAGTTCCCACTCTATGTTTTCCTTTTCATGAATAAATATAGCACTGAAAAATAATATACAACCTCATGTAACTACATAGAAACAAGAACTATTATTTGCAATATAAACGACGTAAAACCCTCTAGTGACTCCTAAAACTAACCCCTTAAGTTAAGACAAACATGACGGCGTGCTTATAAAGACAAACACAGAACGCAAGCTAAGCTCAACCTAGATCTAGTTTTACACTCAAACTAGTATTTAAAGTCAGGGATTAAACCGTTTAGTTGGTTGTCGGGTTTAATTAAACATGTTACTCTAACTTTTAGAGGAAAACAAAAATAAATTAACCCAAATATTCTGCGGACGGATGATTAAAAACTTACTACGGTCATCTAGAGCTTGTCGTTAATGATTCATGGTGGTTGACGATGTAAGAGATTATACAACGTATGGAGTGACCATAGTAGGGTGGATACGAGACAAGTATTTTAGTTACATAATATTTATGACTGTTAAACACAATTAAATGTTGTGTAGTGTTCTTTTTTTATGGAATAGGTACCAAACGAGTCACCTGATGGTTAGCGATATGGACACCCGCAACACCAGAGGATTTTAGTTAGCTTCCCTATTTAAGGAGTATGCTCTTTTCTTGAAAGTTTGAAGGTCGTATCGGTTCGGAAATACCGCCGACAGCTCTTTCCACAGTGTTCATTGTTCTACTTAACAAGTTGCCAATGAGATACAAAGTTAATTACCGGACATGAATGCGTAATGAGGCCATTTTACGTTAACTTGTAATTTAAAGACAGTGTAAGTGTGTGGAGTCCATACATTAGAAGTACTAAGTGCTAATTAAATGCTGAAGTAAGTTGTTACAGTCATGTTCATTGCTCTCATTCACTCCACATGATATAAAAGGAAAAAATGTGGAGAGAATATCTCGTTGAAAAATAAAATAAATGTTCATATTAGCACTCCAGAGGCTCGATACGCGGTGGTAACAGCAAATTAATTCATGATCTCCACGTTTTGTATGTTATGGCGGTGAAAACACAAATTAATAAAATTTTAAATAAACAGGATTTGCGCCTTGTTCACGTATTTTTGTTGATACGTTGTTTTTATGTTAGATTAATGTGTGGCTTACTGGCTTTGAATTAAGGTTAATTTTTAAAAGCATTGTCTGGTTACATTGTTTATTATGAAGGTTTATTTGATTAGTCTGTTTATTTATTGTCGACCTTTTGAATAGGAACTTATTTAGTTTGTTACTTTATATCATCAGTATGCTTATAGATCATAATGTATGAACTAGTTTGTGTAAGAACATTGTTATATTGTTATATAAGAAACATTTTTCATTCTTCGTCTAAGGAGGTTTATAAACCTTCAAAGAACGACTAATAAAATAAAATGAAATTTGGATACCTAAGTGCCTCTTCTAGTATTTACCAAAACCTAGGTTCCATTCAAATTGAGTTAAGTCATCACTTTACCAGTTCAGACTTAGTTTTGAAATTTATCTTGTATAAATTACCAATTAGGGTTTTGTAAAACAGGTCCTAAGGGTCCCATCGAATTAAGTGGGTAAAACTTTGTATGTAGTTTCATACTAGTTTAGTTGTACGGAACAATTTAATTAGTTAACAGGACAGCCTACGACCCTTACAACACAGGTAAATAGCGTGTTAAATATTATAATTTTGTTTTTACATTCAATTTAAGACCTTAATGACTTAAAAAGTAGGTACAAAGTGAAGGTTTAAATAAAATATTAGGCTTTAAGGTTCTTATTTCGATGGCAGCTGAACTTCTTGATGGATAAAAAAGTATTTAATACTTTTAAGAAGATGAATAAGTCTAGTATCGGTAAGTATACCTAATCGATAAATGAAATATGTTTAATTATGAAGAATCTAACATAAATTAATTTATAGCCCATATAATATATGTATCTTTCGTTTCTTAACCGCCAACCGTCCGTATTAGTTCTCCTTTGTCGCTTTAATGAAAATAACTTTATCAAAAAGTATTAAAACCACATTTTATAATAGCTTATTCCTAGTACAACATTGTTGATAGACTTATTTCGCACGAACATTAATACTATTCTGTTATCGTTATATTTTGCTTCAACATTCCGATAAACAGTTCACAGTATAGCACCACAACTTTTTATAATAGTTTATTCCTAGTACAACATTGTTAATAGACTTATTTCACACGAACTTTAATACTGTTGTGGCTGCCAGTACTTCGTGCAACATATGTTTAAAGTAACTATATTTATCAATACTCGATTGCGACGATGTAATTATTTGTATGAAAAAATTATAGTGCCTCTAGCGGTCACTTATTGAACTTATATTTACTTACTATGCAAAAAATGTAGGACATCACTATCGAGTATCAACAAATAGTATTGCTTTAAACTAATAGTAGTGGTACTGGTCATTATTACGAGTGCTAGGCTTGGAATGGGTCAAAATCGATATTTGTAGAGCCTCAACAATCAGCAGCCTGATTTAATAATCGCTGTTAAAATTGTCACTGTGGTTTCGTGGTTGTTAGAGAGTGGGTACCGTACCAGTTTTTAGTAATACTAGCTTTTGCGAGCGGTTTTGTCCGCGTTCTCGTGGGATATAAAGTAGCCTATGTGTTATTCCAGACCATTAAAATTTAAGATAATACTATAACGGCCGAAGAAAGAAGTTAATTTAATGATTTAATGATTATTTGCTTCTTTCTTCTTTGTAACAAATTTTTGACGAAAACAATTACTCAGGATTGAGAAAGTAACTATTAAAGGACTCTGAGTACAGCGGTAAATATCTCATATCATTATAAAAAACAAAATAATAAGCGTAATGCTAACGCTTAATAAAGATTTGAACAGACTCACTAACTAAAAAAAAAAAAAATCTCGCTCCAAAATAAAACTGCCTAACAACAGAGCACACGAAACCAAATAAAAATAAAAACAAACAAATAATTAAATTACAACAAACAGTTACATTACATAAAACATTAAGAGTATACATAGACGGTTTAAACTATCTTATAACGGACTACAAGCTCATCAACAAAGCAACGACGCCGACGTAACAAGAGTTACGTAAACTAGCAAACATTAGTTTAGTGAGCGCATTTGGTCATAATGATTGCTCTCTCCTGTTTATTTTGCATTCGGTTTTCAGTACAGGAAAATTGGAGAGCCAAAATGTAGTTGTATATCTTGAAATACGTTGTTGTTTCGTTGGGTTGGATTATATCTTCTATTATAATCATTCTTACTGTACAAGAACCTACTACTTAAAATAATATTTTTCATGTAATACAGTTTAACGTGTATGGACAATGGACATCAATAATACTAAGAGTGTGTACAAAACAGATTGATCTGTTGTCAGGAAGGGGCAGACAACTACTTAATTTGACCTAAGCAAACATCCCTAGCTTACCTTACATCCCTAGGCGAGATCTCCCTGTCTCACAAAATATATACACATTACATTCAAGTGCACATATTGTCAAGTAGAAACCATTGTAACGTTATATGTTAACAATAAAAACAAAATGTTAAACCAAAACAAGTATAAGAAACAAATGAAATAAATTCCAGAATAATTTATATAAATTCAAAGCAAAAGCCAGGCGTTTACAGGCGGGCTACTAAACTGTCGCATTTTAGTACGACGCGACGTCCCTATCTTAGAATTCTATCACTATCTTGTAAACCTTCGTATTTAATGAACGTTGGAAGTCTTAAAATTCCGTTGAAGAGACAATATATTTGAGAACGGTCACAATTCACTGCGCTGTTGAATATTCCTTGCGATTTGGCACCCGGTATTCAACGTGAATTTTGTTGCTAGTATTCAAGTTATTTGCTTTTAATTATACGTGAATGTATACCAAATTTTAACTTGACAACTACTTTATTAATGTTAAGATCTAAACGATAGCCGAACAATTTCAAATGAAATGAAACTTTAACGTGAATAAAATAACCTTTATTCTTGTACATTACTATTATGAAGAAAACAAAAGCATTCCAAAGTCTTAGGACGATAAGAAAAACATTCACAAAAAGAAAAAGTTGTACTTTGTCCTTTGAAATTCTTCTTTTGTTTTCAAATAGACTGCTATATTTGAACGGAATGGGCTGACTGACTATATCTGAATTTAAATGTTTGAAAGATATCTTCATCGTCTAGCTTTCAGTCCATTTCCTTCAGCTCTCTTTTACGATTGTCCCTAGAACTATCGAAGCAATCCATTCCACTGGCTACGGACTTTCAAGTTTTACATAAATGTATTAAAATCTTCGTTTAAATTTAGGTCCACTTTTCAACACTTTTTCTTGTTTATTTTTTGGGTAAAATCATCCAATCACTTGTTCCACATTGGGTGAGGCAAGAGGGAGTGTCAGAGTATTACTGACTAAAAACCATCCCGTTCCTACTCCTGCTCTTCGAGCCGGAGCCCCGGTAACCCGCTAGATAGTCCGCAGCTCCGGAACTTTTCAACACGTGGGATAAATAGAATAGTAGGTGAAAAGCATCAGCTCTTTACACACTTTGATGGTAAGGAATGCCATTCCTACCATCATAAACCTTTTTCAGATGTCACATAGGCAAGTTTTTATTACCATTAACATCTATAAAAGTTAGTTGGAACGCTCGAATGTTTGACATAACTTCCCAAGAATATCGTGTATTCATGTATCTTATTTTTATTACTGTCGAGTAATATATCATATTATTGGATTTTAGGGGCAAACGGTAGTGGTATAACGTTATATTTTATCAAAAACTATTACATACCTAAAAACACTATTCCAAACGAATAATAATCTCTATAAAGAGCCTAAAGCAGTACGTTTATTGAAATGTTAATCCATTTTAAACAACCATAAATTATAGGAGCGGAAAAATTACCAATCAGGTTACTGGTGCCATATTAAAAATAAATATATTGTATCGTGATTGGGCCAATTTTGTTAGCGTGACACGCGACTATAAAGCTGTGCTCATAACACAAAATGTTATTAAGAACGCCGAACAAAATCAACAATAAGTAGTTGTAATAGGATTTTCCATGAGTTCTTGTAGAAAACAATTCTTAAGTATATTTCGCGTTTCTCTAACTGTTTTGGGTAGCGACAAGTTTGAAGTATAATCACAGAATAATTGTAGGCGTATTCTGGAATGATTTAGATACTAGGCATATTATTCAATCTAGACAAATAAATTAAATTGGAGTGTCTCTTTATAATATTGATATAACCGTGTTTAACTTCATGTATATGAATATACATATGACACATGTACCAAAATAAGATTTTTATCATTTCTATATGTTTATTTGTTCCGGCTGATCTGTGAAATGGCTGGACCGATTTTAGCTGTACTTTTACTGGCAGGTAGCTGATTTACTAAGGAGTAACTTAGATTAGTCATAAACCCATAGTCCACGTGGACGAAGCCGCTTGCATCAGCTAGTATTAAAATAAAAATTGTGAAAAAAAGTTGTCCCATACATGAAACAATATCGTTTTCTTTTCTAAGTTTTATTAAAATGATAAGTTATTTTTTAATGTGCTTTAATTTAAAACACTATCTGAATTACTCCTTCGCTAGTTAGTAAGGCTAGGAGGTATTATGTAAATAGTTATCCCAGACTCTAACGACTTTTTAACTAGTTTTATAAACAAACAAACTGATCTCCACAAAATGTCATCTTCCATATTTTATTATTAATTAAGTGGAAATACCATCATTAATTTATCCATTGGCTTTATTTTATTTCTCAGAAAAGATTCATTAATTATTTTTGATCATATTTCAATATGAAAAACAGAACGTTTTAATTGAAACCAAAATTGCATTTAAGTGCATATAAATAGAATGAATACAATAAAATTTTATTATATTCAGAAAATTAAATAAAATGTTCCGAGAATGATACTGCGAAGTCATCAAGTAGTCACACATGAGAAGTATACAAAATATTATGACACTACCAATAAATTGAACAGAAACCATTTCTATGCATATCAGAAAAGAATCGCTTGTTATTTTATTACTCGAAACTCGTTATAAAACGGAATACCATTTGTCCTAATCGAATTTTTGGCGCTCAAATCGAGTTCCCCATTTTCTTTGTCGAATTCAATAAGCCCTTGTACGGGTAACACGAAAAAAATAAGCCGACCTAAATCTGGAATTGACGGCAAACTCTAAATTTGACAAGCCAAGTCATTTAACTTTGTTTATTTCCCTAGAAACTGGGAGATCTGAGTTGAAAAGCATCGAGGATGGACGGAAAAAAATAAGAGGACATGTTTTTCCGACGCGAAACAACAACAAGGGTTGATTTGAATGAACTTTTCCAAATTGCGCTAGAAAAATGTAGTCTGTGAGCTTAGAAAAATTCCTTTCTCATTCTTGTTGAACTACTAGGCTAACGAAGTCAATGTTGGCCTACTTATACACTAATGAAATTACTAATACCCAAATGAAATTGTTTCATTATTAAACCGAGCCTTAGTTTTAGAAGTTACAAGGCAGGGGCCAATCGCAATTCGAGGTCAGAGTTCTATTATGATATGATCTTAATCAATTACTGAGGTAAGAATCTGAATCTCAAACTTGTTAGACGCTTGGAATCTGTGTCTATTGAGGGATGAAAAGCAATATTATCACAGGTTTGTGCACAAAGCTATTTAAAGGCTTTTACATTTGTAGGTGTATTTCCAAGCTTCGTATTGGCAGTGTTCTTGCAGCGTTGCAAAACGCAATCGTGATGCGGTCTGCATTCACACATACTACGTATTACGTGCCTTTTGCAGTGTTGCGTATGCATTGAATCCTTTCGCTTGTTACCGAGGTACTCGTGAGGCCAATCTAATCTCGCAACGAAAAATATTCTGCATTCTCTTAGAAGGTTTTCTGTTGTTATATTTTTTCTTTATGTTTAGGTCTAATTTAAACAAGTAAGTCATTAAACTTTATAACGACGCTTATTAGATTGTTAACTAGTCCATATTTAGTTCAACAACCAATTAAATTATTTATATATTTTAGAACCAAGAAAATAATTCTTGACGAATTTTTGTCACGACATATCCTTTTTTATAATCTTATGATTGCTTTAAATTTTTGAGGTTTCTTATCTTTTAAACAAACTAGTAAAATAAATAAACATACCTATCAGAAGCACAAAAAATAAATATTTTACTTATAGTACTCGCGAATCCAAACGCAAGCGTCAGCAATTACACTAGATGCACAGTCCAAATGAAAGTTAAACTTTTACCTAAACCAACGAGTTGACTGCGTTTAATCCTGTGATTTAAACAGTTCAGTCAAAGCGTTTTAAATTTCAGTTAGTGGTTCGGACGGTTATTTCTCTAAACCAGAACGCTGGAACGGATAACGAAGTGTATTATTATAGTAACCTGAATACATTTGTTTATTAAACTTGTGTATTATATAGTAGTGTGAGTCACTTACTATATTTTTGCCACTAAAAATATGAAAATTTAATCAGTGCAAAATATCTTTCTTTTTTTTCAACATTGCTTCACACTAGGGTTTTCTCCTATTTCGTGGGTGCGTTTACAAACATACAAATTCACATGCACATGATACCCAGACCCGAAACAACAATTTGTGAATCACACAAAGAGTGGCTCCGGGCGGGAATCGCATCCGCTACACATTGCACAGCAGCCCTTTGTGACTCGAAACTAATAGACCTTTTTCCATTAATATACGTAAGTAACCTGTGACCAGTTAACTGACATTTTCCGAAATAAATTTTATTGCTTAAAAATATAATATTTAATTGATTATTACATCGTTCCTGATGGATATCAACTGGATTGCTGTAATAATAAATAAAGGTTTTAAAAAGGGTAACAATATAGATCACGAACTTTTTTATACCTACTACAAACTATTATCTGTATTATAACATCTGTCATCTCTGCAACCGCATTAACGAATAAATTATCAAGTCTAAATTAGTTACGAATAATTCATTAAGCTGTGACAGGTTTCTGGTCTGTCTGTTAGTTGCAACATCTGTCCTACGGACAGTAATTTGATAGTAGGTACTAGTGTACTAGTTATTACTGTCCTAAGTTTGTTTGTACCAAAAATTTTGTTAATAAGAAAATCTAAAATTAAACATAGAATTATAATCAAATTTTGACTGCACAGTTGGCGCAGTGGCTGTGCGACGTGTAGTGACTGCGATTCCCGCACGGAGCAACTCTTTGTGTGATCCACAAATTGTTGTTTCGGGTCTAGGTGTCATGTGTATGTGAACTTATATGTTTGTAACCGCACTCAAGACATAGGAGAAAATCCTAGAGTAGGGTAACTTTAAAAAGCAACATTTTTGCATAGAAACGGATCATAATTAAAACTGGACCCATTATTCATTCTATCTACTAAAGTTATATATTTTATCCAATCGCGGTCAACACTAAACAAATACCAGCTGTAGAATCCGCAGACCGACAGCATTAGGGGAAATACGCTTCAACTATAATCGTCTCCGCTATTTGTGAAGCCAATTCAAGCCTGAAGTTTGTATTGAATAAAACCCGAGGAAATCGAGTGAACTATTGTTTTGAAACAATGCAATTACATTTGTGAAATGCTCAATACATTGGAATAGTACTAAATTAAGTATACTATGTTGAGTATCGTGTTTTTAGGACTTAACACACATCACATCAACAGCCTATAAGTGACCATTGCTGACCAGAGATAACCGCTTCTCGTACGGAGAAGGTTTGAGCATTAATCACCACGCTTGCTCAATGCGGGTTGGCGATTTCAAACTTATAATTTTATTAGAAATTATAAGGACATTATTATTCATAGATTTCCTTACGATGTTTTCCTTCATCATTTGTCAGTGTGAACCCTCATGCATGAGAAGCGGGCGCCTTGAACCTTCGGGCCACCACAACATACCTATATTATACCAAATCAGGACAGCACACAAGACTACGATATCGAAACTGGCAAGATCAATAAATAATTATTTTTAATACTTTGTTTTAAAGTGGCTTTCTTTATTAACAGGCTGATGACAAAAATATGAAACTGAAAACTATTCTAAATTAAACAATTTTACAATAGCAGTTTTGCCATTGCAACTAAATGTAAAAATAATATTTCAAACAATTCAAATCCAAATGAATTTAATTACACGAATCTATTGAAAAGTATTGAATAGCAGTCAGTTCACAGAATAATGTTATCACGTCTGTCATCCTGTGTAAGGGAACTTTTTAGATAAATGGACGTAAAAAACGGATAATAATATAATATCGTATATCAATGCAGTGATAATGACTTACCGTAAAATGGGAGAATAGAATTCGAGGGGTAAAAATAGAGGAGTGAATCAGTGTTGGGAAAATGTTCTGACATTTATTATTCACCACTTTTTTGTGTCTATTCACTGCGTTTTACGGTATTACAATTTTAAATTTTATTAATACGTATTCGTGAGATTAAAAACTAGACTAGATACTAGAGATACTAAATTAATTATTATGTAATTAGCTTACACACGTAAGTATACATTTTTTATGTTTATTTTCTGCAATTTTCAGTACCTACTTTACTATAATTTAGTTATTACTAAAACGAAAAATCTCGTTATTTCTTTAAGTACTCTTTTATAGAACACAGACCGTAAACCCTGCGTAACCTTTTATATAGCAACCTACAATAAAATCCTTGATTTACTTTACAAACACGTAATCGCAGTTTCAAAAAAATAAACACCCTATACACATTATTTTCATAATTTACTCTTAATTCCCATTTCACCACCACAAAATCGTAACTCATACCCGTAGTTACTAGTTTACACGCAATGAAACTTCGTGAATACGCCAAAATGAACCATTATATACCAAAATTTCATTAACTTCTACACGTGTAGTTGTTGAACCAAAGAACTTTGAAAACTTCAGATTAATATGCACAAAACTGTGTTAGTTCAACACATAAGTGCAACAAATTTCCGTTGAAACCACATAGTTAGTGGTTTTATAACATTTTTATTACACTCTCGTTACCTTTTATTTCATAAAATGAGTAAACAATTTTACACGTAATTTTCGACATATGATATTAAATTTATACTGATGTTCTCATCCCACATTGCAGGACAGAAAGTGCAAAACGCCTTCTGACAAAAATATGTAGGGATGGCGAACTCATTTTAAATTCATTATCAAATATAGTCATATCCGTGAAGAGTGCTCCACCATCTCTGTCTACAATTCATTTTTTTTTATATTCCTTGCTCGACGGCCGAAACAATAAAAAAATAACAATTTCAATTATTCTTATTATATCTATTGTAATATCTACCTGTCTTAATTTGCATACCGAAAAAAAGCGTTGAATTCCGTTATACATTTCTTACTCGAGAAAAAGGAAAGTGTTCTAATATATTTTATAATAACACGGAAGTTCCGTGTTTACAGTGAGATAATGAATGAAGAATGAAATGAATTTCATCTTATATTTTGGAATATTATTTTGAGTTGATAAAACAGTCAAATTATTTAATTACAATTATGTATAGTTTTCTTCGACATCACGCTAGTTTATAAGCCATACCAAAGAGAAGACAAATCATTAAATAAATAAATTAAATTGTTTTTCCTCGAGAAGGTACGTAGGTTATAAAGATAAATTTTATTGTACCACCTATTCCAAATTAATTATAGGCTGCAAATCAGTAAGTACCAAGCTACCTGAGAATTTAGGTACAGAATAATTAATTAGCAATATTGATCACTTTACTTGACCCGAATATCGAAAATGAGTTTTCATGCTCCTCAATCGCGGTTGCAGTCGAGATGCTAACGAGAAACGAGCAACTAACAAGGTAGTCGCAGGGAACATTAATAATTTTCTCTAAAATCTAAAATCTGGAGTGACACTTAATTAGCGTAGGACTGCGTACAACGGCTGGGCAGCCAAAACGGTACGTTTTTTCAGTTAAACTTTTTAACCCGTCAGACGGTAGGTTTTCAATTAGTTAAATTAAGCGGCGCAGTCGCTTTGCCTCTATGTACCCCTCTTTATTCAAATCGTTGCCAACGAAAATAGTAAAAATGTTTGTGAAAGTGAAAAAGTTTGTTTGCAACGTCGTGTCAATTTGTTTTTAAAGTAATATTTTGAAAACGTTGTGGTGTCTTTGTATCAGTTTCTGTAGTAGTGATAAAGGAGTCTGAACTAAAACCTTTCATTGCAATCAAATTAATATTGCAGGAAAATGAAAGCTTATTTGCAACGTTGTGTTAATTTTAAAGTAATATTTTGAGAATGTTGCGATGTCTTTTTGTATCAGTTTTAAAAATAGTGATACCTAGTTGAAATCAAAATCTAAAGATTGATTTTACTGAAATTATATTAAAATAAGAAAATAATTAACACAAATGCGTAGCTTCCATTATAACGAAAAACAAAGAAGGGGAAGGAGAAAAAAACCATAGATTAAACATACGATTCGATGTTATGTTGCGTTCATAAACCTCAACAGTGATAAAAATGAGTCTGAACTAAAAATTGCAATGAAAGCAATCATATTATTATTGCAAGATAACCAAAGCTCTTAGTTTAAAACCCCATATTACCACCCTAGGTATTGCACCCTTATCCCCTGAAAATCTCACCGCAAAGAAAGCCAATTTCACTCAGTTCTCGATATCTCCATCGAATGAAAAAGAAATTTAAATGAAAAAAGTTGAATAAATTATAATATAATATCATCCGAGATCTTGGTTCAATGGGATCACGATTTTGCTCATTTCCTGAAATGAATTTTGTTATTAGAAGTTTAGCCCAAGGGCATCACCGAGTGAAAGTTAAATATTCTAATCGCCAATCTCTTTTTTGGATGATCAACATTTTCTTCGCGTCAAATAACCATTCATAACTTTACCTACAAATATAAATTTTTAAACAGTCTGATTCGAAGACAAACTTATCTGTGTAGACAAAATTAGGCTGTAAATAATAAATTTTCCGGGAAAAAGAATCAATCGTATCGTATTGTCCCATCTTTTATCCCCGGATAAGTAGGTACAGGGGTACATTACGGTTCTTAATGCCACTGTATTGTAATGTACATTGTGCGCCTACTTTTCACCATTTGTTTATAAAACAAATGGTGATGCTTATGTGCAATATAATAAGGGGTGAGCTGAAAAATATTCGAAAAATCCGAAAAAAAAACTAGCAATACTTTGCCCGAACCGGGAATTACATCCGAGACTCTTGCTCTGTGTCGCATTTGCGACCACTCGATCAACGAGACAGAAAAATAATCAAGTTTCCCAGAAAATAAAGAAAGGTAAGTCAGAAATGTATAGCACTTACCTATCACAGGATACCGTATCTCGTATGATATGGAACAAGCGATATGGATATTTGACAGAAACCTAAAGCCAAAGCATTTAAACTGTTATCTCCCATTCGCCTGCCATGCATGGAAATTATCACATACCCTCTAATGTAGAGAAGGCACAAAGTTCAACCGTTAATGAATAGGAATACAAATTCAGACTATGCAGGTATAGTGCTATAGTAAGACGTTTTTTAAGGGAGAAAATAACCACCCCGTTCCTACTCCTTTTTACCCGACTGCGCCAGAAGGAGGGTTATGTTTTTCGAGTGTATGTATGTATGTATGTATGTATGTATGTATGTATGTATGTATGTATGTATGTATGTATGTATGTATGTATAATTGTTTGGCACGCTCTGCAGCCTAAACGGCTTGATGGATTTTGACTTGAGAGGTGTCGTTAGATTCGTATTTACTGTGAGAGTGACACTGGATATATCAAAATTAAAAAAAAAACAAAATGGCCGATTTTTGGCGCCAAATTCGAATATTTCTCACTCTCTAGCCTAAACGGCTTGATGGATTTTGACTTGAGAGGTGTCGTTAGATTCGTATTTACTGTGAGAGTGACACTGGATATATAAAAATAATAAAAAAACAAAATGGCGGATTTTTGGCGCCAAATTCGAATATTGCTCACTCTCTAGCCTGAACGACTCGATGGATTTCCGCTTGATAGGGGTCGTTTGATTCGTATTTACTGTGAGAGTGACACTAGATATATCAAAATGAAAAAATAATAAAACTAAAAATAAATAAATAAAAAAAAGTAATTTAAAAAACTAAAAAACCCGACTGCGTTTCTTTATAATATTAAAATGAAAAAACCCTAAAACAAGAAAGTAATCGTAAAATTTAAGCAGTCGGGACCCATTCTAGAAAGCAAGCCGTATGTGCCCTCACTAAGTCTTTATATTTAGAATGGGTCCCGACTGCTTAAATTTTACGATTACTTTCTTGTTTTAGGGTTTTTTCATTTTAATATTATAAAGAACGCAGTCGGGTTTTTTAGTTTTTTAAATTACTTTTTTTTCTGGTATAGTAGAACTGGAGTATAATATAAATGACAAGCAACGATTTATTGGGGTTTGAGGTCTTTATAAGGACATTATTTGATCCAAGAATCAAAGAGAAAATATTCTTAAAGTATACTTAACCTTTTTAGGTTTACTGAATAATTTCCACGTAACATCAACAGGTATTTAAAACAAAATTGATGGAAAGCGTTGATATATACATGTACCAAACTAATAATTCAATAGATTAAACGATCCATTTACACACCACGTTATTGACTATCCTTCGTGTGGTGTGGACGTGAACAAATATTTTTGGCGTGCATACATTCAGCACGATTTGTGTGGTTGAATCGCGTTGGGGCAATCCTTGCGCGTTTTATTCCACTGGATTTTGGCATTTAAGTATTTATTGCTCTATCATAGATATAACATGTGATTTATGTGAGTGGTATTTTGGTAATAACTGTCTAATTAATTACACAATTTAGTAATTCGGCGTATAACCACTGACTCACCATCATCATTATATCATTAACGACATTAATGAGCTTTTGGTACTATAAAACATTTAAGCGTCCTTGAAAACGAACGAGCATCCTCGAAAACGATCAGGTTTCTTCAATAACTTTCGATCGTCCGTGATTACTTTCGGGCATACCTCGATCACTTTAGAGCGTTACTCGAAAACGGTCGATCGACCTCTAAAACAATCTAGCATCATCGGTGACTTTCAAGTGTTACTCGAAAACGGTTGATCGACCTCTAAAACAATCTAGCATCATTGCTGACTTTCGAGCGTTACTCGAAAACTAATATCAGTAGAAGTTTTTTCTTAACTTTCCCCAACCCCTTCAAACAGCGAAAGCGAAGCCGCGTGGAAAAGCTAGTTTCAGAATAAACAAAACACTGATTTAATTTACTTTCACATAATTGAACCGTACAATTCGATATTCAAAAGGAGAGTAAACAAAGAAAGAAAAATCATCCATTTTATTGCGATTCTTCAATTTTTTTATTATTTATTAAACAATTTCACGAAATGTACGAGTAAGTAGAAAAACTGAAATATGACAAGAACATTTTTATTTATTACCTCGTTTTACTTTATTTTGTTTTTTCTTGCAACAGACAAATCTATACATATAATAAAATCGTAGAAAAGTGCTGTCTGTACATTGAAAATAAAAATAAAAAAAATAGCAGGGGTTATTGTTATGTCGATGTCGAACCCAAAAATGTAATTAACTTTTTTTTTGTCTGTTTGTCTGTTTATCTGTTTATCTGTTTGTCTGTTTGTCTGTTTGTCTGTTTGTCTGTGTGTCTATGCGCGCTAATCTCAGAAACGGCTGATCCGAGTTGGATGCGGTTTTCACGAATATATTGTGGTATGCTTCAATTTACATTTAGTGTTTGTTTCATGTCAATCGGTTCATAAATAAAAAAGTTATGTCAAATTAAAGAATCACGTCGAACACTATTCTATGCTTATACCATTAATCTCCGCCACTATTTAACGGATTTGGTTGAAATTTGGTACAGATATAGTTTAGAACCTTAGAAAGGACATAGGATAGTTTTATTTCAAAAATCAAAAAATAAAAATAGAAATAGATCGCGCTATGGTTTCGTTACATTCATTTGGTTGGGTATCGGCCGAGCGCTTCGGTACTATCGTAGAAAAAGTGTATATCATTCGTATGATTATTTGTCTGTATTGGTCCTGCTGTTTCGTATATTCTAAATAAATTGGTTTCGTTGTATTTGTCAATTAATAAGTTTATTTGTTGGGTTTTTCTGGTTTTCTGGTTAAATTATTTAACGTAGGTTTAGTTTGATATCGATTATTAGTAGTTACTGTAGTTAGTTTTTTAATAAAATTGTAAGTCTAATTTATTAATTAATTAGATAGATTAGATTTAAGTCGTTTCTTTTAAATTATTTAGTTTAAGCTTGGTTATTATAGCATAGAGGATAGGTTGTAATATAATTTCTTTTTTAAATGTTATAAATTCGTAATTCGTAGCTTTCTTTAGTTTTAAGTTAGTTTTCATCTTAAGTTCGGAAAGATTATAATATTTCTTTAGTTTAAGTCCGTTTTTAAACAATTTTTTCAATGCCCTAAGTGAGTGTACATCTATTAAATTCAAACACAGAGCTCATTATGTTGATTTTTGAAGAGTTCCCTGGAACATCTTCTACGTCTCATTTTTGAAGAGATTCCGCGAGATTGGGAACTATGTGGTTAAAACCAAAAATTTGCCGGAAGTCACTATTCCACGCGAACGAAGTCGCGGGCAAAAGCTATTGCCTGATAAAACTATAAGGTATAAAAGTAAATAAAAATAAAACAATTGCAAGCCAATTCCTGTTCACTCAATCCAGTCTTTTCGCTACCCTAACAATCTGCAATGCGAATGATATTTGAATGCTCTCTGTCTATTTTCATTTGGATGAACATCGCTTGTTTAATTAACGTAGTGTTCTAATTTTTTTTATAAAAAAGAAATATTTGAAAAATATAACAGTTGAACATGAGTATTGTTTATAATAATCGAAAAAGGGTTTTGACCGACTTCAAAAAAGAAAGAGGTTCTCTGTTTGACCTGTTTGTGCACGATTATCTCATGATTGGTCTTGAACCGATTTTGATGTAGTTTTACCGACTTCAAATGAGGACGTTGAAGTTGATTTTTTTACGTAGTTTACTGAAAATTATCATTTTTCAGTTACAATCATGAATTGAATTTTAGTAAAGTTTCAATTATTCGTAGCACCTATAAATATAAGTAAATAACACGTAAGCATATGTTATTTGTGCTTATTACAAACGTGCCAGCAATGTTTGTTAAAGGGTTTAGTAAATAAAAAAACTATGTATTATGAAGCTTACCTTAGTGTCATACTGCATCTGATTTCAAAGAAATGTTCGCTTAATCTGTAACAAAAAGAAAATGTATTTAATAATTATTAGCTACTAAATCTCAAAACGAAACAAAAATAAATGGCTCGAAAAGAAGAACACAATGAGTAATCAATTTAATTATTATGTTATCGGCTTACTCACGTAACTGTTTGACAAGGAACTCGACTAGTTTCAAGTCATGCTAGAGGCTCATATTCAACAGCGCGTGCCCGAAAAGTGCACGTGAGACGCTATGCTCATGAATATGAGCGAGTATATCTCACGAAAGTCATAATAAAAAGTAATCAAATTGATATTTGAGTCTCGAAATAATCTACTTGTAAAAGTTACTTTCAAGTTGACATTGTCTACCTCATTACTCACGACTCACGTCAGTAAAGTTATAAGGTCGTGAAGTATGCATTATAGCCATCATAAATCCAGTGTTTAGCTTTTATAGTTGGTATACTCGTCTGAAGTATTATGTAAAGTTAGGAACGTGAACTACATATACATTTTTGTTCGCATGTGAACAAACAAATAAATAAATCACCCACTTAACATTGGCTTGTGTGAGCCATTGTTCGGTGTCTTTGTTTAGAAAAGTAGATGTTTGATCTAGGACTACTCTTTTGTTTTATGGGATCACGGATATGGGTATCTTAAACCTGGTTAGGAGAGGATATGGTTAACATATTAATAGACCTTTTATTTCTTAAAAGCAAACTAAAGCAAGAATATGCAGCATACTAGAAAAACTGGCCAAGTGCGAGTTGAACTCGCCCATGAAGGGTTCCGTAGCAGCAAGTAGATGACATAATATAAAAGTTAGTGTAGTGCGTTGTAATTTTGATCGATGTTTTCTAAAAAAAATAACACGGTTTTACATAGTGTTTGTATGAACGACAAAGTTGTATATGCGTTTATTGAAAATGTATTATTTCTTAATAACTAATAATGATATCTTGTTCAAACCAATTTTTGTTAAAAGTTTTGGAACTAGAACAAATACACTCGCACACACACATGAACCTTAGCAGGCTGCGCATTACTAGACTGAGAAGTTTCCCCCTAAGGTCTAATTTGCAGATTAAGATAGACACAAACAACTAAAGAAGTAGGTTAATCGACACACGTCAATCAATGTACCAACAAACCCAGTCGAATAGAAACTTTAACATTCGGTGATTATCTTTAAATTATACAATAGATAGGACTGTACCCTCTCACATTTGTGCTTGATACAATACAATACAATGGGGTGAGAAACAGTCGATTAACTCTCAAATCAGTGTAAAAGCTTCCACACGAAAGGATATATTACGTCAGACTCTATGTCTTTCAAGTCTCAAGCTTAGCTCACACGAAGTCAAGGCGATTTACTATGTCTTGGTGATTAAAGTGGATATTATTCCTACGTGAAACATTATATAATAAAAATATTATTACTATGTCGCACTTTCATTATATAAAACTTTTTTATCCTCAATGCAAAAAGACGTATTAGTTTTCTGGTAAATGGAACGAAATGAATTAAAATTTATTTTAATGTATTTTCTGCAGGACTGCGCAAAAGAAGTATAAAAAGTAGTTTCATTACGAATCTTTATTTCAATAGCGTCTAAAGAAAAGTGCACACAAAACAAATTAATATAAATGCAGCAAAAGCAATACAAGTACGTAATACATCTAAATTGAATCGCAAATCGCTGTCTAATATAGTCTCGCCCTGATGCTTATCTTCATTTATCACAGGAAGCAATAAAGACGCTCTTCACGATATATTTGCCTCTCGCTCTCATATATTGTTGCTAATGATACTGTTCGCAAATAAAAGGAAAGCTTTTAGAAATTGTGGACACGTTCCCGTGTTGCGCAAGGCACTTAATAGCACGTGTTTATTTCGTTTTTGACAAATCGTTCCGACTTAGGGTTGGTGCACATCGCCCAGTGAATCTATGTGGTGTGATAAAATTGTGTGTAATGTTTATTGTTGTAAAAATGTTATATTTTTACAATAACTATCGTGAGACATACTAAATTAACTAAAAATCACGGTTTACTCACGTTAATATCTGAAAAGAAAGCTCTATTAGTTTCAAGTCACGGAGGGACTCTTCATCAAAAACAGCATGCGGAGATGCGGCGACTACTAGTTTGACAGACTTGATTTTTATCAAATTTTATAAAAATGTTGTTAGTTAATATTGAACTCATTATGTCTTATTATTTCCCTAACTAAGGGATTTTGTATTTTGCAAATACAATGTCAATTACATTATTATTTCAACTTTAGATCATGTCCCGGGAATCGACCTCGAGACCCTTTGCCCGACAGTCGCACTTGCAACCACTCGACCAACGAGGCAGTCTATTCAAAATTGTTTTTCAAAACACATACATGTAAGTACATCGTCACACTACCTGATGCATGAACATTAAACAATTAATCAAGCCGAACACAGAAGATATATTACTTAAGCCCGTCTGGTTTTACAGAACGGAGTGGATTATACAGGATGTTTTCCAATGTTGGCAATGGTAACACTTTGTTTTTATTCCACTGATGATATTGTTGAGAGAAAAGTTTTGTTTGTTCACGCTTTAGATTTGCTAGAACTTGAACATTGAGTTTAGTATGATATGTTCTAAAGTTTAAGGTGTATTTTTGTCTGAAAATACGCAGTCTTTTATTTATTTATTTATTTATTTATTAATAAAGGTTTACCAACAGCTTCTGTATAAAAAATATTAAGTGTAGTAAATACATATTAGTTTTGGACTTATACAGTCGCCAATTATAGGTTAACCAGCATTTAATATTAAGTGATAACTTAAAACTAAGAGAAATATGAATGACTTTTTGAAATATACTACTAAAAATTACAATAACAAAATTAAAATTAAAAAACAATTAAACTTAATACAATTAACAATAAAGAAAAGTGAGATATAACTAGATGAGATCAATTATCCAACATTAACATTACAAGTTTAAGTAAAATTACAAATACAGTAAAACTTATTGTGAACTAATTTGTGAGCTGCGACCTCCGGGATTCAAGGACTTGGGTTTTAAAAACTTTCATGGAGTCATAATATACGTCTACATCTGGGGCGGATTTTGTCAAGGAGTTAATCTCACGAACGAGCCTATTGAGAGGTGAATTTACACCTAAGTTCGTATTAGATACTCGACTATGGAACAGATGTGTTATGGGATATCTGGGCAACTTATGGGGCACCCTTAGACCTATCTGTTCAATTAGTTTGCCACAGTCCAATTTGTTATTTACCAGTTTATAAAAGAACATAAGATCTTGAGTCAGTCGACGGTTGCGCAGAGTATCCATACTATAACATTGGAGGCGTTGTTCATATGGACACCGGGGAGATATATCACCGAAGGTCCATGCTAAATGCTTTGTGAAGGCTCTTTGGACGCTTTCTATTCTTTGCGAATGTACTGCGTAGTGCGGGTTCCATACTACACTGGCAAACTCTAGGTGGCTACGAACTAAAGCGTTATATAAAACCATCTTTGTTCTCACCAGCCTAAACCCTCTGGTGCTCCTCTTAAGGAAACCCAGAAGCCGTGCCGACTTTGTAACAATGTTATCGATATGGCTTCTGAAGTTAACTTTAGTGTCCATGATGACGCCAAGATCACGAACCTCATCTACAGTTTCTAATAAAAGTCCTCTTATATTATATGAAACACTATTGGATTGCTTTTTTCTTGTAAATCGTATATGGCTACATTTTTGTACGTTGAGTTTCATGTGATTCAGGTTACACCACTGCTCAATTCTATCCAAATCCTCCTGAATTAAGGCAGAGTCATTATGCGAAGTTATGGTTCTGTAGATTTTGAGATCGTCGGCAAATAGCAGGTATTTACAGTGATACAGTACGCGATAGATAAGACGCAAACCAGACCAAAAGTTGACCAGTCACACCATTATATTCTAACTTAGAGAGTAATAGCGAATGGTCAACCTTGTCGAATGCGCTGCTAAAGTCCGTGTAGACGGCATCCACCTCCAAGCGATTGTCAAGAGCTAACGTCACATCAGAGACAAACTCGACAAGGTTTGTCTCTACGCTACGACCAGCTTTAAAGCCATGTTGACTTGGTGAGATAATTTTGTCTATGTGACGAGTAATGATTGGACAAACAAGAGACTCAAAGATCTTTGAAAAACATGATAATATAGAAATAGGGCGGTAGTTCTTTACATTTGCAGGATCTCCTTTTTTAAAAGCCGGGACAATTCTTGCGCATTTCCATGCGTCAGGGAAGATTCCTTCGGCAAGGGAAGAATTATAGATAATTTGCAACGGTAAGGTGAGCTCACGGCAACAGCGTTTTACAAATAATGGTGGTATGGAATCTGGCCCAGCACCCTTTGATGCATCTATTAGTTTAAGTTTGTTAAGAATTTGATTTTCTGTAAACTTAATAGTGCTTATGACTGAATCGGTACCAGGAAATCGATTAAAAGTATTATTATAAGTAGTGGTTGGGTTATGACTGAAAACAGAGACGAATTGATCAGCAAAAAGGTTGGCGATATCTGGACCACTGCTAACTACCTTATCGTTCATGTACATGTCAGCTGGTATGCAAGATTCTCCGCGGCGTTTATTTTTTATGTACTTCCAGAAAGCTTTGGGGTTTTTGGGAATATCATTTTCTATCTTACATTTATAGGCGTTATAACAGTTATTTATTAAAGTGTGGCAGCGACTACGGAGCAACTCGAAGGTTAGTTTGTCTCGTGGATTTTTATACTTGCGGTATCTCTGTCTAAATTTCTCTTTTTCAGACAGAGCTCCAATAAGTGAATCAGAATACCATTTTATCTGTGTATATCAAAACAAACATTAACTTGAGAATGTTGTTATTTGATAGTTCAATGGTTATTGGGGCCAAGAAAATCCTATTATAGTTCTAGTAGGTATAATTACTAGTTTTAGGACTAGCTATTACCTCGTCTACCCTACAATTTGTCTGACCCACTCCAATGGCTTAATCAGTTTAAGTACACAAGGAATTTGTTAGTGTCATGTAATTTACAAAAATAAAGATGATGTTGAAACAACACGCATTAATTTATTATCCTAATATAAACATTATGTTCAGCCTAAGGAAATTAAAAGCAAAACATTTTAAAAAGGTAAAGTTTTTAGCAAACATTTGTTTGGACAGCAATAATGTCAGAACTGAAAAATATATCGCTTTGAAAAACGTTATGAATAAATAAAATCTAATTACATTTTTGTTGGTGAACGAAAAAAGTGTAAATTGTTCACACTCCTGTTATTATTTAGAGCTTAGGGCCTTAGGGCCGTACTCAGAGTCATTTAAGTTTTAGCTTAACAAAATATTATTTTTTATATGGTTACAAATATTTTAAACGTATTACCATTGTTATCATTCTGACATCTTATCTCTTACTTGCATCATCAAATGATGAGACAGTTGATTTTATTGATGAGTTTTTAAAGAATTTGTAGCATCTTTATAATGACTACAGCATCTGGATTACTTAGTTTTTGATTAAATGAAAAAAATATCTGTATACCTAATTTGTGTAATATAGATTTCAAATAGATCTTAATTCACCAATGACTCCTATTTTCGATTTTATTTCGTAATAATAGCTAACCATTGTTCAAAAGTATTAATAAGAATTATCTTAAAGTAATTAAGAGAAACTAATTACTCAGACATTTATACAAAATGAGACTCAGACAGCCAATCTCTTCATTAAATAATAAAGTAAATAAATTATCTAATAAAGTCATTAAGTTGGTTTAGACGTGTTAATCTCTTAAATTAACCGTAAGATGAGAATAAGTTTTGTATTTCAAAGTTTAACTATTAAGAAAATATTTCTATATATAAAATGAGTCAGTGGGGTAATTAGAGGACAAATACCTCTATTTTTGTAACAACTTCAGAGACATACTAAATTTACTAATGTACGTGAGTAAACCATCACGGTAATGAAAAAAATCTCTGCTAGTTTCGATTCACAGAGAGACTCTTCAACACGACAAATATCTCTATTTTAATTTTCTTTATTTTTAAGCCCAGACTGATTGTCAAGTTACATCAGTTATTTTTATTATCACTATATTGACTCTTCTGCTGTTGTGTGTGTTTATAAGCGGCGCTAATCGCCGATGAGCCATCTGCTCGTTTATGCGTATTCAAATATTTTTTTTATGAAAAAAAACAATCATAAAAAATCCACATTGATGTCATTAAACGATTAGTGTTTGGGATACCTTATAGTAAACACATAATAACGTTCAAAATGTGGGACACCACATACATTAAAAACAGACATTAATAAACTTCGAACGGACCGGTAAATTAATCTGTAATTACTAAAATGTCTGTAATTTTCTGTTGATTACAAATGGTAATTAATAGTAAATTACTTACACTATTCATGGATTTTATGAAACAATAAATACTCCATAATCCTAATCCTTTACAAATCTTTCGAATGATTTGATACTATGAACACGCGAACATGGCATTATTAGTACATATTGTAGATTTAAAAAGTAATTAGATGAGTAATTAACAAAGTCGTTAGTGTTAAAGTTTTACATACAAATGATAGTTAGAAGTGTATTCTTTCAGTTTATTTATTTATTTAAGCTTTTAATATACACGAAAGTCATGAACAAATTATACGGGTTGAATGGGAGCGGCCATGTTGGCGCGAATCGCCCCGTTCAATTCAAATGATTATGGAAGAATTCAAAAAAAAAAAATTAAGAAAAGAGACGTGTTGCACCAGCGTGTCCTGCGACTAAGGGTTAAATTGAAGTCGGCAAATATGAGTTTTTTTTGTATTACTGCTAATATTGTATTCACTCTTGTTACATCGGCGACTTTACTGTATACCATGTAAGAAAAAAATAGCATAGTAAATTAAATTAAATAAAAATGCTTAGAACTCTATCAAATTAAAGTATTTTAAATTAAGAACTCGATATTATAATTCAATTCTACAAACAGCATTACCATTAAGTATTTTCAACTAATTCCAAAATTTCACAATCGCTCCCAAATTCTTAAAATTCAACCGCTAGCTTCTTCATTAGCTTTTACAAATTAACATAACTTTAGAAACCTGAGTTTCGAAGACATAAATTTTAGAAACGCAATTAATAACTCTAAAATATAATTAATAAAGTCTAGTTTCATTAAAATTTCAGCTGTCTCTATAGACTGTAAGACGATTTCACCTCAACCGCAATCTATTTTCACTGCCTAAGAATTAAAATTAATGGCATCCCAATTTAGAAAATGTATTGCTATAATAGTATCATTTATAGGTCATTGAAGAAAAATACTTTAACTTTTAAGATTCTTCTTTATACGTTCTAGTTAACTTACAGGAATCGACTTAATAAAGCTGTCATTATCGAAATATGTACGACAGTGAACTTTTGACTTCTGTGCCCTAAGAGACCAATCATGCTATGCACAATTTAATATTAAAACTATATAGGATGACTGGTAATTAGTGAACGATATTTAAACACGTGATTGTACTCATGATTACAAACAACTTCCTCAAAGAAACTTTATTTGTATACTCATTAGTTTTATTTTTATCACAATAACAAAACAATAAAATTTAATCAACAAATAATATATAATAGTGGTCGCCTAGTGGGCTAAATTCGACCATATACGATTTAATTTACAATACCACTTAACATACGTTCAAGGATAACTTTTATTTAACATAAACTCTTATTTAAACTCTATTTATATGAGACGTGAAGAATATCAATCGCAATGTCCGTATCGAGATTTTGCACATATTGACAAGTACGATCAGATACTAATGCATGTGTGTGTAATGTTTTATTTACATTTAATGACTTTAAAGCATTATTTTTGAAAAATATTAGCGTTCACCACTTCTCCTACATATAAACTATACAGTGTATCCAAATTTTATGCTCCTATATTATTAGCGCAATTTTCGTAAAAAGCGGTCCAAAGTTTTCATCACGTTTTAATATATAGATATATTGCTACCTATTTACTTCAACGACACACCTGACAAATGTCCAATACAATACCTCATTTATGTATACTCAATGTAATATATATTACTATATACTAATCAATTATTAACACATAAGTACGGACGGATAATTACTAATGATATGTCATGACGTCAAATCTAATGGAGAGGAAACGCCATTAGCGAGCTATCAGCAAATTTCCGATGAATTGTTTTATTGACTTCTAATGGATATTAGGACAATTGCTTTATTTTATTGTTCCTGTTTCATTATTAAAAGTAATGGAAGATAAATTAAATGGTTTACTTATGGTTATTATTTTCATGTCATAAGTTTAATTTTGGATGTTAGATTTTTTTTTTTTTTTTTTTTGCAATAGTAGGCAAACGAGCAAACGAGTCACCTGATGGTAAGCGATCAGCGCCGTCCATGGACACCCGCAACACCAGAGGAGTCACAGGTGCGTTGCCGGCCTTTGATGAAAAATATTTTAATTATAACTTCATTCAACGTGGCAATACTGCCAGTCTTTTGGGCACGACACGACTCTGATGACGACAAATTTTTGACGCTATAATTCGTTTTTATTTATTTTCCTAATATTTGTTAAATAACTCTTCTCATCATACTTAGTATGTTTAATTATAACTGAAAACCAATTTGAACTTGTTATAGATAATCCTACTAATATTATAAATGCAAGAGTTTGTAAGTATGTATGTTTGTTTATTACTCCTTTACATCAAAATGGCTACAAGGATCGAGATGAAATTTGGAAAAGGGATAAATAATGGTGTGGAATAACACATATTCCACTTTTTAACCCACGGGAACGTAGGCGAAGCCATTTTTAGTAAGCGAGCAAACGCCGAAATAAAAAACTTAACCAACCAATTTGGAATAATGAACTTCTCAAGAATTGTACAAGTCCCAGCTTAATAAACAATAAGGACTTCTTTATTAAAACAATAAATAGTCCTCTATTTCCAAAAGAACCTTATAAACAACAATTGTCTTCCGTATCATGAGTACTGAACTCCGGCTCAACTATCTTCAAAAGATATTGAGGTAAAACTTCAACAAAAGGAACTTTGAAAAATTGAATGGACATTCTCTTTGGTAACTCGAGTGTTATTCTATTTACTCTTGTAAACACGGTTACACATCGAACTATAACTAACCAGTTAACAAAGTCTCGCTTTATAATGATCCTTTTTCATTTTCGACGGTCAGCTTATACTGGTTCTTCTATCAATAACTGGTTTAATTTTTATCAATAATTGGGTACTCCAATGCATTTTCACCCGCTCAACTCGACTCCTGTGATCGTAGCGTGATGTTTTATATCTGGAGATTAAGGCGTTCAAACAAACTCTTCAGCTTTCCGCACATTCGATGGTTAGTTTAGTACTGGTTTTCCATAGCTCGATGTATAGCCAAGTCAAGTGTGGGAAAGCCATGTTTCGGCACAAATGGGCCAACTCGACCGGAGTGATACCACGGCCTCACAGAAAACCCACGTGAAATAACGCTTGTGTTGTGTTTCGTTATGTGAATGAGGTTACCAAAGACCCAATTACCCCCTTCTCAATCTTCCCAATCCCCGATTCCTCAACAATCCTTAAATTCCTAACCCCCAAAGGACAGCAATGCCTCTGGTGTATTGGACTTACCAGATTATACTTACAAAAAAAGCCTTGTGTGCCATTTATTAATAATAAGTTTTCACGTAAAGTTACGGCAACCGATTGTACGCACTTCTTAGGAATAAATTCGTATCTATTTTTGTTATTCCTATTTTATTTCCTTCATTCCTAACGAGGTGATATTTTTCCAGAAATCTTTTATATTAGTTCAGATTCATTCTAGATTTTGCTGAATGTGTCACTAATTAGAACGGTAATTACATCGACGATTAATGATTAGTTTCTTTCTATAAGCTCGATGTTAACACGAAATCGTTAGCTTAATGCTTAATTTCGATTCTATGATCGAATGGATATAAAGCAAAATATTTCTAACATTATATTAATTTTAACTAAAAGTCTACACGATTGCTAAGATTAATAAAAACAAAAAAAAATATGGGGTAATTGTGATTAGCATTAGATCATATTTTTTTCGGAATTATAACTATCATCAGTGAATTACTAAGTGTTTGTACGTCATTGATACCTTCGTAGCTGTTCTACAGGGTAAGTCAACTAGTTACAAGTTATATCAGGATCCTTATTCATGCGTGATAACCTCGTATAACCTCGTCAAATACAAGTGTATGAGTAACCTCTACAACATAGGGAATTCAATGTAAACATAGTCTATTTTACCAAAACATAATTCTAGGAAGCCTTAGTTCCTCTATTGAACATGTAACGTTTCCGATCGTTAACGATCCAGGATATTGCATGTATCCAACAAACACAATTACTGAATGGGTCACCCATACGACTGGATACTGTGAGCCAATGTTTATAATTACTGTGGTGGCCATGTTATGTAAATTATGGAACGGATCCGCATAGCAATCAGACGCAATTGGTTGAGTCGGGGTAGAGTGTACTGTCGGTTACTCCATTCTAAGTGCATTTGAATGGCTGAGTATTTTTTATTGATTTAGTTAGCTCATATTATAGGTATGTAGTTGGTATGAAAGGGTTTTCTTGTTTGTTGTTTTCTATTTTCACTATTTTTAATTACTGATATTAGTATAATCACTTCAACCGGTTTTTTTAATGTCAGTTGAAAGTCGATTGCAATTAAAATCTTTTAAAGTAAATATTATAAAAATACCAATATCATAAGTTCAAACATAATAGGTCAGCATGTTTACATCTTATGACTAGTTTATTTCTAAACACATAAAACTTTATACCCAAGAATACGGAAATAGGTAAAAATACTTAAGACTTTTTATACGTTTCTAATTTTCTAACTGCTCATGTTAACATCAGCGTACGTACTATGTAAATACAAAATCGCGCAGTTGGCCTGATTCCTAAAAAGACAGCTCTTCGAAAAGAAGTGGTACGAACCGTCATTACTAGCAGCCGCCGTCAATTTGCAAGCCGGGTCGAACATTACACCCTCTATTCATGAATCCCGTATATTTTTACACCTAAAAGCGATCAGAAATACAGAAATTGAAATTTCATATCAATTTTTAGGGAAAATAAACTTTAGTACGGTTTAAATAACGATGGAATCGTTTTTTATGAAATCTAAGTTTTCCTGGAAATGTGCTAGATTTAAACGACGGAAAAACTACATCACATCTAATACTAGAGGAAATATACAATTATAAAACCAAAATTTATTTTATATTTTTTTGTAACACTAGGATGAGGACTAGGATTTTCTCCTGTATCGTGGGTGTGTTCACAAACATACAAGTTCACATACACAACACATGACACCCAGACCCGAAACAACAGTTTGTAGATCACACAAAGAGTTGCTCCGAATCGAATACGCTACACATTACGCGGCAAGCGGTTGCCCGTACCAATCGTGCAGTCAAAGCTAATAATAACACAATAAATAGTTCATCCAGGTCAAGCTATAATAAGCTTCCATGACGCCATTATTTACAATTTGAAATGCATAAGAAAAGCAGAAAAATATAATTGGTCTGTTATAAAACAGTAACTTGTGTAAGCACGCAATGTTTTATGCTGCAACATAGTTGTTTAATGAACATTAGGTATTTTTATATATTACTACCTTGATTATTATAGTGCGGAACGATATTAAAGAAAAAATTTGTGATAACGTTATTTCTGATTAAGAAAACTGGAAAGCATTTTAGGCTAATCCTGCTGCTGATTAGATAAGAAAAGGAAAATAGAATGGAGCGTGGTTAGTAACGTCTCGCGCTCCCCGTAAAGTGTCACGCATTATGTTAAAGGGGAATCCAGTTATGACATCTCCTTTTTGTATTTGCTTCATGATTTCTATCATCAAGAGGCCACATCTATAGCAACTGAAAGTCAAATCTCAGGTAAGAAAAAGCCAAGAATTGTAAAGATTAGTCCACTTTGGATTGGTGGCCTTATTACTGGTGACTTATATTATGTGGCAGTGGCTGTTATGAGGTATTAGATGCACCAGATGATCATACTGCCAATGCAATAGAGTTCAAAATTAATGCGTGATTTAATTAGGTACTAGCATTTTGATGATGTCAGGGAATTACTGAATCAAATAAACTGAAATCAACAAGCATTGTGCACTAAATCCAGTGTCAGAAACAGATTATAATTTAATTTTCAATGATTTTGAATAATACATATTTGGATAGATATCTAAACTAAAAAATAAGAATCGTTTTAATTCTTACCTATACGAATGTCGCAATTATTATGATACACCTATATTTAATTCAATTTTCAATTTATATATGTACGTCTTCAAAATATATTATTACATCAACAAAAGACTGCTACGCGAGCAGCTACGAAGTATGACTACGCCGTAGTAGCTCGTAGTCAATTCACGCGTTACACGTGCCAACAAGAATTGGAATTAATTTCATGATCCTGGAATATCGTAAGAGGTTCAGTGAAATCATTCTATAAATAAAATTATAGGCAATAGATTAGAAACTGTAATCCGATTATATTTTGTAGGCAATATTGCGAAATCTATTGGTTGAACATTATTACAATTATTGTTTTACTAGCAACTACCACGTAGTTTCCCACACTGTTTGGTCCATAATGATCATGGTGCGATGTTTTTTAGCCTTCCTTGGTAAATGGACTATTCAACACAAAGAGTGTAATTCAATTCGAACCGGTAATTCCGAAGCTCAGTTGAACGCTAACATTCAAGTTAACAAACGCATCTGCTTTATAATATTAGTAAGTATAAATATGAGGTGTTTAATGATGTGTTTACTATTTCTCTCTATCTCTTTCTCTCTCTCTCTCTCTTCTCGAATACAAGGATTGCATTTTTATGCGTTTAATCCTTGCGTTGTTCAGTTTAGCAGTGTAACTTTCTGTATAGTCTGAGTAGTCTGAATCTTAATATTATATTTGTTTCAAGGTCATACATTAAGTTTTCTCTTAACTTATGAATTCGTTACGTTAATACAACTACATACATTTTAAATAAGTTCACATTGACATTTCCTAGTACTGAATTAATAGCAAGCATAATTTACTTTCTTTATTCCATTATATAAAACGAGCTTTACATGCTAAACAACTATTTAAACTCTCTAATCAATTTAACGCGCTCTTCTTGTTACTCATGAAGTCTAAAATATGTAGTAGAAGTTAGGAAATGTGCAAGGCAGGTACTTGTTACTCAAAATAACTTGAGACAGCTACACGACCAGATGAAACGGATCATGATGATTCCTTTATATAAAAGTCTTAAGAATCTGTACTTATGAGCTTGACATTGATCATTGAAATAATTCACAAAATATTTTTAGCCATCTTCTATCTTTATATATAAAAATCAATTGCTGTTTGTTAGTCTCCCTAAAACTCGAGAATGGCTGGACCGATTTGGAAAATTTTGCCTTAAATTGTTTGTGGAAATCCAGGGAAGGTTTAAAATGTGTGAATAAGAAATATTTGAGGCGGTACGAAGTTTGCCGAGTTATAAGCTAGTAATATACTAATAAAACGCTTTCATTACTGAGTGATTGACTGACAGACAATGCACAGCTGAAACAATTGGTCATAGAGAGCTGAAAGGCATGTATGTTCCTTTAGCAGTGTGGTGTAGCACTAAAAGAGGATTTCCTAGAATTGGGAACAGGAAAATCAGAAAATTCCCATTTATGCTTTGGCAGAAGTATTACATACATAACGCAATCCCATGTATTGTGTTACATAAAGTTCATTTAATCTTCAGATTCCAATAACAGTGATATTGATCAACGAAGCCAGCAACTATCTTGGCTTTCTCTCCCTCAGTACTGAGACATACGAAACTTCGAAATCATATTTACTTATACAACGACATCGATCTTAGTGTTCTAGTCTGCAGAAAGCTAATAATCAACTAACTCAAGGATCCAATAATGCCTTAGTATAATATGATATAGCATATAAAATTATATATATAGGTTTAGACCCTTAGTCTAGGTACGGTATAACATATAAGTAACTTAATCCCTTAAGACATTTATCTTCATTGTGTAACACCTTATTCAAGAACCTTAGAAAAATAGGTCTGTTCATGAATTTTAGAAATGAATTCTATTATTACGAGATTCTATCGATAGATATCGGGTTCTTTTGTTGTTTTTAGTAAATTGTGTGTATTGGTTTAAATGATGTTTTATATAACGGAGTAGCATTGATACACAATCGTAGTTTTAATTCATTTTATTATTTAACATCAATTTTAGCTTTCAGTATTTTATACAGGTAAAACGCATTTTATAGATCTCACCAGCAGATAGGTTTTCCAGTTACAACAAAAAAAAATATTCAAATACATATATTTTTAAAACCCTATTGAAAAAGATGGACAAACGAAATTCATAAAAGAACTCCAGATTTATAAAAAAAATATACATTATAAAAGTGTGTCTCCATACCGTAAATAATACAGTACAAAAGAATTTTTTAAACATTAATTACAAACCTTATTGTGTTACCAAAATAAAAGGCGGAAAAATCATTACAAATCTGCTTTGTCTTTGTCAGCCAATTAGGCTTCGATGTACTTGAATGGATTCCATGTTAGTGCTGATTCAATAATCCGTATAAAACAAGTAGGAAACAAAGGAAAGCCGATAGAGGGATGGGAGATTATCACTTGCTACCCCATTGTAGTCAAGTCACACATCAACCTATACAAAACCAGTTTATCGTGGCCTCGCTTAGTATGATCTTTCCATTCATTCGACGGCTAGTTTATACTGGTTTTGTAAAGCTTGATGTGAGCCGTTTGTACGTCTACCACCCACTGAACAGCTGAGGCTAAATTAAAACAGAATTTAATTTTAGTTTAGTACGTAGATGATTATAAACGTTTTTGTTTTGATATGTCTACGATTCTAAACCTATGTGGATTTTAAAATCTGAGTCGGGCAATCTTAATGTTTTATAAGTACCATTAGTATGTGATTTAATTTACGTTTAAAGTAATCGAAACGTGAGTGCGTTCAGCAGTCTGATAGGCCGGCTCGAATAAACGAACCAATCAGAGCGCCAAACGCTCTCGTTTTGATTACTAACGTAAAAACGTAAAACAAACTGGTACTATGTGTATTGATCATATATTTAAGATACGCAAAGTAAATAAAATCACTTAAGGATTTTCGACTACAAGCAGTCTATTCAAACTTAAACACTCAACAAAAAACATCTACTTTATATTCTTTACCCAATAAATCTACATACAAATGTAATCATTACCTCTCAATAAATAAAGTCTCAATTCCTACAAAAACAATTCAATCACGAACTTAGTTACTAGGAATAAAGAAATCTGCTTGTCATTCTGGTGTTACGCAACATGTTCTTGATACCTCCTGTCAGGTTTCACTAACGAACATGTAACTGTAACATTGTTCCTTTATCTTCTCCTCTCTTGTAACTTGTAACGTGAGTGGAATATATAAGGAAATGTGTATCGTCTTTTACTTTTAAATTTAGAACATTTTCAAGGAAACCTTACTTTAATAAGTCAACGCCTCATGACCTCGTTTTGTACCAACACTCATGTTTTTCTTTTTCTTTCTTACGTGGTTTGTATTTGTTATTGAAACCTAAGCATATTAATTAAGAAATTTTATTCAATGCGATTTACTTACAGCATTAAAGGTTATATAGTTTTTTTATGCAAACAAGAGCTCTTTTTATATTGAATTAAACTGTCTACTATGGTTATGTTCTTCAAATACATAATTGAACTCTAAAAGAAGACATAAATACAACATAATTTGGAGAATTTAAATAATAATAACAAACTATTTAATCATGAAATTCATTTCAATAAAATTAATTTCAAAATTTCCGCTAATTTATTTATTAGGCTTTCATTATTATAATCAGTAGTTCTATACCATTTAATTGAAATAGTCTAAATTATCATTTTAGGTACAATTTAAATTGGATAATGATTCCACACAATTATTCTATTTCATCATGAAACTTGTGAAACTGCAGAAAAAACTAATCCTTAAAAGATTAGGATCAATACCATCTACTTCCTTAAGCCAAGTCTAATTAATTAGCATTCAAATGCGTATAAGCTTTGTCATTGCTTATGATTAGTACAAAAAAGAAATCCTCAAGCTATTAATAGCCAAGAAAAAAATAGTCTGCGTGCTTCCAAAGTTTCATTTCATATGCTGATTCCATTTATTCAAAAAGTTACATACGCTAGACACATTTCTTTCCATTCTGTCAGCACCGACACTGTTTCGAAATGTACGAGTAACTGAATCCTGGATGGATGGCAACGAATATTACTTTTGCCCGTCAAGTGAAATAATGATCTGTAATGAAAAAGTTGCCAAGGCCAAGTCCCGAAAGGATGGAACTGAATAACATTACAATTGATTGAAAGAGAGTTTGCTACCTACATTACCCATTCATGTGGAGACTTGAGGGTACAAGAGTTTCAATAGGTAGGGCTCTGATCTGACAAATGAAGCTTAAGAATGAAATGAATGGGTCGTGTATTTACCAACGCCTTTTTTAGTAATCAAGGATTGGTATAAGAGACGGGAAAGGGTAACTTTTGATCAAATCATTCTAGTTAATGATCCGCTGAAAATATTGTTTCTTGCAAACAAACTTCAAAAACTTTACACTACAAATGCGTTCGTACTATTCATAATGAATTGTTCTTAAAATTAAATTGATAAATTATAAATTAAAACAATATTCCGGTTCTGTTACGTAATTGTTACTGTCATGAAACTTTGAACAAAATCTTTATTGAACACATACAAAGACATGTATTTTTTCCACATATTTGAAGAAGGTTAGTCTATATTTAGTCTATACTATTTATACACCGTGTTGTGTACCATACAAAGAATATAATCCATATCCTGCGGCGAACACGCGACGTCATCCTGGTTCGCCAATTTTTGTAGACACAGCGGGAACTTGAGTTGTTGTGAGTTTTGAGGAAAATGTTTTGTAAACTTCTTTATATACTTGATACTTGTATATGTACATACATATTTATAAAAATGAAGAATAGGAAGACCCTCAGGGGCTTTTTAGTACCTTTCCTGTAATGGTGAATTGATAAAATTAATGGCAACGCCACATAGCCTCTGTTATTGACATTTGGCATAGTTATTTTAAAATTGTCTGATATTTAAGAGAAGATTTATTAAAAATATTCGTATTAAAACTGTCAACAGCTAGCTCTGTTTATTTAAATTATAAAAGAATATTCACTAACAATTTATCCTTTTTGCTGCTCTTAATCCAAAAGCTACAAATTTTACGTAGCTTGAATTTGGTTGAACCTTCCCGAGGCAAAAAACACTTCAAAGTAAGAAAATTTTACAATTCCAAGAAGATTAATTAATTGTTCAGTCTTACACAGTACAAGAACTGCAGTCATTCGCAACAAAGGATGTTTTCCAGCAGTTTAAAGTCGAAATAAACAAAAAACTTACTAAATTGAATTGTTAAAGTGCCTTACTCGTGACAATAGTCCATTTCTCTTAGTAGCCGAACAACTTCGGTATGAACAGCTGTTGCATCCTGTTTCAACATGTTTTAGTTGTTAGTGCAGTATGGCAATTGGTGTAAAATTAAAAATCGTAGCTTTTTTATGGTATAACCCGGTAAGCGACTAGACAGATCACTTGATGGTAAGCAATTGCCGCCGCCCACAGACACTCAAAACTCCAGAGGCGTTACAAGTGCGTTGTCGGCCTTTAGGGGAATCCAGAATTGGGAAGGGTAGTAAATGGGCTAGCGTTGTTTCACGTCTATATGGAATAGACAACATACAAATAAACAGATCATCTGATGGTAAGTGATCAGCGCTATTCTTACAGACTGATTTCTGTTCAGTCAAATATTTGATGGAAATATTTAGAATGGAATGATGATTTCAGTATTATATAACAATACATAGAGTCAAAACCTCAGCATGATTAATCAACTAGAACCTTATAATAACCTGACCATAATACTATTATAAATTGGATAACCTTCAATTGACTACCCAATTATTCACATTCTAATTAAAAGCAGAGTGCACACAACATTGGATCTTATAATTGCTTTCTATTTCTGATGTACTTACTAAAATCCCATTTCATTTCGCAAATACGCACTAAGGTTATAAAGTAAATGTCGTGCCGCTACCGTCGAGGAGTTTCATCGAAGTCGGCGATGCCATCACGTGTGTGTAATACCCCTTAATTGTACTTCGGTGGCCGTTACTTTTTATTGCTTCAGTAACCGTTCTTAATTTCTTTCGCCCCTACTATTTCTCTTCAACTAAGTCTAGGGATCAGTGAGACAAGAATGACCATGGCCGGTGAAAGGCTCAGTAATTTATAGTTTCTCATAAAAAAGAAAGATTTATTGACCAGTTCTTGGGCAGAAATTTTCTTTGTGGCCCGGTCGCCATAAGTGTTATAACATCAGAATTCATGTATTCGGTAATAACCGTTCTTTTTGCAAAAGGATGACAATATCAGACTCGTTTTTATGTTTGTCACTTGACCTATGACCGATATTGATCATCTGTCGTTGTGTTATGACCTGTGAAATGTCTAGTTCACAGTTTCATCGTTCACGATTTTATGACTTATCAACTGATCTAGTTGAAGTGGGTAACTTGTCTATAAAAGTGTTCATTACGTTTCAATCACTGCAATAAAAGATCTCATAGATTTTAAATGCCGATAAACTTTATAATCTTGAGTGCAAGGAAACTGCTTTATTTGGCGAAATTCGGTCACAGCGATTTTTAAATAATTCCTCGTAAGTCGGTGTCAACATTTTGGTAATATTATTTTATTCTTAAAATATAATAATAAGCACTATTTTTTATTAAATAAAATTCCAAATTCAAACAAAAAGTAAATAATAATTTCGAATCTGTTTAAAAATAATACGATCGTTTCCATTTTTAAATCAGTGCTGCTTTTAAAATAATTTGTCTCTACAAAAACGTCAAAGGAGGTATTAACCGCTACACATTTACCGAATATGTTTTATGCCACAGATTACCAAATGTTTTTTATACGGTCCTTTTCATAACCTATAACTTCATAACGTAGGACTATTAGGGATAAAAGCCCTAGTAAATCCTGTCGAGCACATCAGCTAAGTTAAGGATGTTGATGTTTTCTTTGCGAACACAATTCAGTAGAATGTCACAAGATGAGTACAAAGCCTACACGCATTCCTGAACAAACAAAGGTCGTTGGAAAACATTACCCTCTTTATTCGAGTGTAAGGCTAGCTACACATGACTTCTTTTGTTGTATACAAGGATTTCTAGAGCGTAGGTTTTAGGTTATAATACTTTATTTACATAAGTATCAACAAGGAAAAACTTGAGTGGCGTTGTTTGACAAATACGAGTATCGTACATTTTTGTCTCAAGTTAGTAAGTAAAACTAAAGTGAACGTTTTTATATTGAGTGTTGTGGTTGGTATATACTATGTCCTTTTATATCGAACTTTGTCCCCTTCCATATTTTGAATATTTAGTTTTGTTCCTTACAGATAAATTTTGCTACTCAGCAGTTCAGTAAAACTATGCTAACTACGAACAAAGGTACAAGTACGATACGATACAAGTTTGTTTTACGTTTAATAAAATTGCGTCCGGCGCTCTGATTTGTTGTTTCAATCGCTTCGGCCAATTAAAGTGCCGAACGTCTCGTTTCGTTTTCGTTTAACGTAAAGCAAACATGTACTAAGGGTACAGAATAATTGTTAAATTAAAGTACTTTCTACACAATGTCAATAGTAATCAAATGTCTATAAGTAGTACAGTGTATAAGTCTTTTTCTTTTGAAAATGTTATGTTTGTGTAGCCACAGGCATAGACCCTTTCCTATACAAACATTGCAATTACTTTCCAATTTTCTAGAGACTTTCAAAGTGAATAAAGCAAAAGTAAATCTAATTCCAATATTTTCTCATAATGAAAATTCTCTTGAAACAATATTCTCTGCAATATGAATACTGCCTAAGGCAACTGATCCTCGCAATATCAAGCCTGCCAAAGAGAAGCTCAATAAAGCGCTATTTGCTTAATTCATACAATCCGGGTGTTTAATTAAATGCGTTTTTCATACTAAATAGTCACGTTCAGCTGCGTCTACGATTTAGAATTTAATTGGTTTCTCAACTAATTTGTTTCAAGAGAATATTTTGGTCACACTTTACAACGTAATTTCGGACGCTACGGATTTATACAAGGTGAAATCATTTGTTAAAATTTAAAGTCAAAGAGGCGACCCTTCTGCGTAACTGGATATTTACGTTTATAGGACGTTTTTAGAAAGACTATATTTCTTCATTCCCATGGCGTTGAACGAGAATCTGCTTTGAGTCCTACGTTGTTACCAAAACGATTTTAAGCTTGGTTTTGTAAGTCAAAAGGTCATTAGAACAAAAAATATACCATAATGAATATAGGTTTGTACTTTTTCAAAACATAATCTTATCAGAAAATGCGCGTTGACTTCTAGATAATAACAATACAACTGTAGAAAAATCTTTCACTTATCACTGTTCAAATACTGACAACTTATAAAAAATATATTTACAAAAGTAACCAAATAAAAATAAAACACTTTCAAATAAAACATTTCACATATATGTCACAATTTCGTAGACTACACGAGTAAGTTATAAATAATATGACAACATCTCCCGAACACCCAAACTAAAACTAAAGAACAAAGAAGAACAATTATATTCTCCTTCGAAAGAACAATTATACAACAATAAATCTGTAGAACAAAGAAACTGCTACGTTATTGGAATGTGAATATTCATGGAGTCAAGACTTTGTCCAGAACATTACGAGGTTAATACAAAACTACACCGAACTTATTATGTTCTTCCAGACCTCTGCACTAGTTTTCAACCATATATTTTAATTGCAGTCTGAGATAATGAGTTCCTTTCTTAAGAAAATTACTGTCTTAGTAAATTTTCTTAACGAGGCAATTGTGTTTTTGGAATCTTTCTGAATACATCTATTAAGTGGGTTGATGGAATCTTTAACCGTTTTAGAAGCCTGTGAAGGTGTCTGCCTGGTTCGTTATAAATTAAAGAGCTCTAATAGTGGAAACCAATTACGTCACGGTATGAACTTTCTCATTAAAAGTGAATGTTCATTCATCTCTAATGTCTCCTTCTTTCTTAATGAATTAGCTCTTAATTTTTATCGTACATAATTTTATTAAGTAAATGTTTGTGTTTGTACTATGCAGTCTTTCACTATTAAATTTCGTAAATCAACTATTAAAAAAAGGCAATGTCAATAAAAGTCCCTGCTAATTTTGTCTTGACCTTGAAAGTCTTTTTGCAGGATTAAGACCGATTGCACTATAGTACTCAATTCTAACACGTAAAAACCATTAGATTACAACTATGTATACACAGAAATATAGTGCGTACGATCAAATTAAGATTGCTCGAACGTCCTCGAATAATGTAATACAGGAGTAAGTAAGGCGTGACGTCACGCGGTACACGTGACCGACAGATATGTTCTGTTCAATAATGCATGTGCACAGAGCGTTTTCCGGCTGATATAATCTATTGTTTACAGGAAAATTGCCCTACTCTCATGCTCCTATGGACGCGGTACGAAGCTATTATTGTCAATCTTCCTAAGATTGACATAAAGATATTATGTAGAATTTGGCACTACCAGCTCAATCTGGTTCGATCCCAAGGTCCGAGTTGGCTGATTATGTTCTATGTTGTAGGAATTGGTCCATTTGCTAAAAAAGTCTTTGCCATCTCTTTCAATTAAGGCACTTGTTGAAAACCTATTCATATCTTATGACACTTATGACACTGGTAGTGCAGGTCTCCATGGGCGAACCTGATCGCTTACCATTATATGGTCTACCTGCTCGTTAGCACTCTAATCCATAAAAAAACCTACTTTACTCGAAAATAGTACTTAAATAACCTTCGGAACTACATCAGTTACGCTGAATTTAACTAACAAGACACCCATCAACCGAAAATGCATTCCAAAACGACCATTAGTATGCAAATTGTTTAGTGAACACGTAAAATAGTTTGATATCAGTTGCTAGTTCACTTTTGACTCACGCACGCTCGGTTAGAACTTTTAACAAAATTATTGGCCCTATCGGAACGTGATGAAATACGAATATATTCCGTTTTCGATCCCTAGGGTGCGATCCATCGTAACAGGGTTCCTGCGGGCCTTTAGTAATATGTGTACGTATCAGGTTTTAATGGATTTTATGTATTAAACTGTATTAGGTATCCGATCTTGCGGAAAAGAATTTATAGTTTCGTGGGAAACTCGAGATTAAAACATAGAAGACTAGTAAAGTCTTCTAAACTATTGTTTACTTATACTTCTGTATCTGTTGAAAAAAGGTTTATAAGTAGGTAATTGATTAAATGATAAAACCAATTTAAACCACCTTACATTAAATTAAAGACCCTATTATTTAATTATCATGGCGTGGTATACAAAACATATCATATCACCATCATCGTTTTGTCTTTATCTCATATTACAAAACACATTTCTATTTTAGCATTTAATTACTCATTTATTCAAAGAAGTGCCAGTCAGAAAGTGATATAACATCGGAATGAAGAGGAAATATCGTTGTAAACTCGATTCGACTGAGCAAGAGTTTCACTTGATTCAGCATCGTTTGATCTAGTTGAAACTGCAATAAAGAAACCTTTGTAGATATTTGAGTATTTTTTGTAGAATACTTTGTTTCACGCAAGTTGAATATTGGCCATAGTTTGCCTTTTGTAAATCAATGGGACAGCTAGAGTTACCAAAGAAATGGGCAAGCACTTTGCACTCTTATTTTGTGAATATGACACGACTACACATCAAACTATACATAACCAGTATGACCGTTAAATGTATGGAAAGATCAAACAAAGTGAGACTTGATCTGTTTAAGGCTACAGCCTTGTTCGCTATAGGTAGTGTGTGATATAGAAAATTACTGTTACGTTTGTGTTAGTAACAAGATTTGTTTTCGTTAATTTAATATTCACAGTTTATGCGTTTAGAATGGATGGATATTTATGTGACGATTTCACTCTAAATATTACTCTAGCAATTGGCGTTCCATTATCTCTGCCTACCATGGGAAACATGCAAGAGCTTATGTATGTATGTTTATAATCTAAATTTGAATGTTCTCTTCGAACTACCATATTAAGTCTTCATTTCGCAGGATTTCCATTTTGGGCACTGATTTCAAAATGCTACAAACAGTATTGGGCTTCTGGAAATAGTAGTGTTTCAACTTGGTACCTACAATTCATGTTTATGGTCGGCCATAGATTTCCTTAAGTGCCTCTGCGAATTAGTAGGCCTGGTCACCCCTATCTGTTACTTGATATACGCACTTAGATGAATAAAATCGGGCAACAACGGCCAGTATCATTGTATGTTTTATGTAAAGGCTTGGTGTCTACAAGAGACTTTTATTCCGTTAACTAGAAATTAATGGAATAAGACAATATCATTCAACAAATGGTATTTTAATCGTCATTTTTAAATTACAAATGTAGACGTAGCATTTTAAACTAAATTTTGTATTCTTTGGTTGCTTCACGTAAATAAAAGGATCACGTATCACCGACCTTATCTAGATGTTTTTATATTATATGATTTTTTATTACGCCTTTTATTAGGCGAAGTGCACATTACGGCATATAAAGCCACTGTACAATATGCACCCACTTTCCACCATTCGTGTTATAAGCCTCATGTAGGTAATAGGGGTGAGCCTGTTGCCAAATACCAGACACATTGCCAGACACCGTGCTACTACAAAAAAAGTCCAGTAATACTTTGCCTGACCGGGGATTCGAACCCGAAACCCCTTGCCTGGCAGTCGTACTTGTGACTAACGAGGCAGTTAATAACAATTTTGACCCATAAAGGTGCTCTTTTGTAGCCTATTTACAAATATAAATTGATTTTTTCATTGTATTATAAATGGCAATATAGACAATTGGATATGCCAGAAAAAAACATCAATTTCTTTGTGTACAAGTTTGTACCTTTTATAAAAACTGAACTAAAAGCTTTTATAACGAAATTTTAATCTTTAGTTCAATTTGTAAAAGAAAAATGACCTATCTTATTTGCGGGAGCACGAATTGCTTCGAGCAACAACCCTGCCTATTGTAACGGCTAATTTAAATTTCAAAGTTAGTAATAACTGACAGTATAGTAATAGACTACAATACAGTTTCTATTCTATTTACAAAATTATCTTTCTATCTTTGAAATGTTATCATTGTCTGAGTAATGCGACCTTGAGCGCTATTACCTTTATATAAGACTGAGTTTTGTAATGACGTCTGCAAAACATAAAAAAATACTGGTTCTATTCTGTCTTTAAGTGCACCTATTGAAATGTGCTTCTTTTTTTTTTTGGAGGTAGGAAAATCATCTAATGACTTCTCCCGCTTAGGGTAAAGGCGAGAGAGTGTGAGACTCTTACTGACTAAAAACCACCCCATTCCTTTTCCTGCTTTAAGTCGGAGCCCCGGTAACCTTTTACGCTGTCCACAGCTCCGGAATATTAATTCTTCTTCTTTGTTATTTCGTATAGCCTCCTTCGTTGTTATTTTTGTTAATTAAATTGAACACAAAAATGCTATTTTTGTATTCCAATAGACATAATAGGGTTCAGTTAACATGTGCCGACCTTTTACATAAGAATAATCTAATCGAATTAATTCCGTCCTTCACAACCCTATCGGATACAAACGTCAAAAAGGATCAAACACTCAACCTGAATTGGATTACCCTTAACAGGTTTTTTGAGAATTTTCCTTATGGAATATTACATCCAAAAATATAATATACATACACACACTCTTACAATAAATTCAAAGTGCCCAAATTTTGCCGCGAAAAAGGAAACTTTTCATTTGTCTGTCACGTTTCTGAGATCCAAGCAGGAAGATCAAGGAATGGGCTGACACGACAAGATAAATGTGTTTCCCTCGAAACGATCAGGGGATTTTACGGGAATATTCTATAAGTGTCGACAGTTTTACGACGTTTGATCGCTTCTCATCACTCTGTTACATTCTGAAGGGGTTGAACTAGCAAACAGTGGCACGAACTTTGACGCATTGTTGGTGACATGAGATCGATCTTGCAGGACACAGCTATACATTCGGTGCTGGGTGTTAGGATACCGTTTGATGAATATGGTATTTATTGGTTAGAAATATGATTTTTATGTGTTAAACGCTAGATATTGTATTTATTAATTTCTAAAATTGCCTCGATTATGATTATCAGATACATAATCACAACATTATTTACTAAAACCATTTTTTAAGACAACTAGGATAATTCTACATTATAGTCTAAACAAAATTAAGTTACCTACATTACTATTCTAGTTCTTACTTAATAATCTACTATACTATAATTTTAATGTATGGCTAGGGCAGCAACGACGACCTTTACCTATTTAGTTCCCAAGATTTATTAGTTTCGATTACTGATTGGCAAACTGCCCCAAAAAACTAATTTGAACTTTAAGACTTATTCAATAAATTCCAATTTGTTACTTCAAAGTCGTTTTATTGAAACTATGTGTGTTATTTGTCATTGAATGTAATGTGAAACAATAATTTCGTCTATAACAAACGTAATCAAAGGATACCTTTTGTCGAAGTATTATTGTTTTAGTTTGTTACGTTGGAATATGGCTTTTCTTTTGTCTTTGCTAAAGTTGAAATTACTATGTCCGCTTTCAACGACTTGCTTTTGTAAGCGATGTCTTTGTAAGTTTTACCTTCGACTTTTGTTGCTTACAAGTATCAATTGAGGACTGAAATGAGAATAGAATAAATAAACTAATACGCTATAATACTAATTCTCATAACAGATTATACATATTTGATATATTACGAAATTCTCAATTGTTTGTCGGTTGAATAACGAGTCCTATTCTCAATGGACATTCTATATAACTTGACGTCACCAGTTATTATCAGATATTATAATTTGCCCTAAGGGGTCATAGTACAATCACATTTATGGCCAGTTATAGTTTTCAAAGGGTCATCGTAAAAGGGTCAATCCTGTTGCTGAGCACATAGTATTTAGAGTTCATTATTATACTAGGTAGTAACATCTGGTGATTGACAACAACTGGACCGCAAGACAAGGAATTCTGTGAGCTTCAGAGCGCCTAGCGTAGGTATTACTCCGGCTCGAAAATCAGAATCAGGAACAGGGTGGTTTATAGTCAGTAAGAGTCTAATAGTCCTGCGGACTGCCTAGTGTGTTACTGGGGCTCCGGCTCAAATAGAAGGAGTAGGAACGGAATGGTTTTTAGTCAGTAAGAGTCTCACACTCCCTCTCGCCTTGCCCAAGGCGGGAGAAGACATTGGATGATTTTCCCCCCTTAACAAAAATAGATACATTTCATAGGGACGTACAACGAAAACAAATGAAGTAAAATAAAATACCTAGTTGCACACAATCTCAAGCAAGACCTTAAAGAATGGAACTGGCTTCCGTTATTTGTTTCCAAATGAAGTTTCTTTATCGAGCGCCTAGACAAGTGGCAATCATGCCAAAGAGAATCTATCTACAGTAGAGAGCTCGGTTCTAGCTGTAAAAGAGTTTGATTGTTGTACAAAAGTAGGATTAACTTTGCAAGTTAAATCTCTTCATGTCTCGTTTCAAACATGGACCATATGTTATCTCGTTCGTGTATTACTTGCTTCTTTAAAGCATTTCTAAAGGGTCACATATATGTACAAAACATGAATAAGACATGCAATATACAAAAATCAACTGGACGGTTGGTGCGGTGGCCGGGCCATCGCCTGCCGTGCAACGTGTAGCGGGTTCGATTCCCGAACGGAGCAACTCTTTGTGTAATACACAAATTGTTGTTTCGAGTCTGGGTGTCATGTGTATGTGAACTTGTATGTTTGTAAGCGCAAACATGGCACAGGAAGGTTTTGTATAAAAAATGAAAGAAATATCTACATCCGGACATGAATAATGACAAACCACGTTTTAAAACTTTTATAAAGAAGAAGAAGAAAGTATTATATTATAACATATTCATATCCAACTCCTTACAAAGACGTCCCATAAATAACTCACTAACTGTTTTCGAGAATAATTTGCACAGAACTTCCCTTCCTACCTTGACGAAGTTACTCTTAACTGTTAATAATTTTAACACCAGAAGCGCCTGTGGTTTATTAAAACATCCACTGTGGGAAATGTTGACTATAAACTTAAATTGAATTTGACGCTGTGAAAATACTCGCCTATTTGATAGTGCATTGTTTATTTAGTTACAAATGGAAGTAGCTACTGGATGTGATTCGTTTTCTGTTTATCCTTATTTCGAATCAGCTGTTGCTGCAGCTAGCAGCGACAAGCGAAGAAGCTTATACTCTACCAGTGGATTGTCACTAGCTGTTGATGATGAATTATGACCTCGGACACCTATAAGGTCCAATGACTGAAGAAACAAAAAAAGGTATTTATAAATAAAAACCATTTTTAGGGGGAAGGGACATCATCCAATTACTTCTCTCGCCTTAGCCGAAGCGAAAAGTGTGTGTCAGACTCTTACTCATTTCAAACCACTTTCCTACTCCTGACCTTTGAGATGCAGCCCCAGTTAATCCGCTAGATAGTCCTAGCCCTACTGAGCCTCATCTGTGGTGGGTTAATCACTCTTTGAAGCGCGCGCGCTCTCTGAACGCTGTACAGCTGCACGGGTCTGGTTCTGGTCTATAATACCCTACTCATCCTATCCAAAAACAAAATGGGAGGAAGTTTCGGAAATACAAATATATAACGTTCATTTATATACACTACGCCATTTTATTGCTAACAAATGACAGTTTTACGTTTAGGCTACAGTAATTCCAGTGAAGGCCGTTGCTTTGCGCCATTTAAAACGTCCCGTTTCGTCATTGCCCATCGGCCGTGTAATTTACAGCCAAATAAAACGGTCAAATAGCTACATTAGCTTAGATCCCTAGCGATTACAGACTTATTAATGGAGAGTTCTGAAACTTAAACAATTTCAATAAAAAACAACTTGTGTTTGAAGAAATCGTTTAGAACAGCTAATGAGGGTAAAAGTTTTGATAATGTCAATGATTTCGATAATGTTTGGATCGCTGCCTCAAATTCGGGGCAACGCAACAAGGCTATAGTTCCCACGATGCCTGAATACAGCCACTGGGTACGTTAGTCCATCTTAGGAGCCAAACGTCGAAAATGCATTATTTAACACACACATAGGTCAACAATGTAATAAATGCGTCAAAAAGTCACTAAACGAAACGAATTTTATTTATGTACTGCAGTTTTCATTCTGTCATTCACTAAGTAAACACAGGCAGATACCGTTTTGTAATTATACGTATAATTTAAATATGTTAATAATGTTACTAATTAAGACTAGTTGTGATTGAATTTGGCATACTTACTGATTAAACTATATTTGTTTCAGGATCAGGGCCAACTGGAACCACAAATAAGTAAACTATAAATTATTTATATGTACGCCTCCTTGACTTTAGTGCGTACTTCTATAGGGTTTCTAGTCAATAACATACTGACATACTGCTTTACCAATGCAATTTTACTAGTCTTCATAATGTATATAAAAGGCTTAGAGGCACGTTGAAGCCCAAACGTTAAGTGCGTTTGTTTCTTCTGATACGTAGATCACGTATAGTCTAATAATAAAAGAATGCCTAAAGTTATTAGTCCATACGGATGCAGTCGATAGCAAAAGCGAATACGTATAATAAAAACACTATTACACAATGCCGAGATATAATTAATTTATTGAAAATCAAAATTGCGGTAGATATTAATTGCTTCAGTAATTAATATGCCATTTGCAGAATAATTGCTTAGATATCAAAATCTGGACTAGAAATTACTTATGATTCGTAATTAGTTTAAGTGGTAGTTTGTAATAAAATATGTAAGTTGATGTAATTACGGTAATCAATTAGGAAGGAAACTAAAGAAGTAGCAAAATAAGGATCGTATTAGGAGATGCTATATGGCTTTCTTCTTATTGGGGGGAAAATACGTATTACATTAGATACATCGAATAAGTACACCATAACCGTTTAAGCCGGTAAACGAGCAGACAGATCTCCCGATAGTAAGCAATCGCCGCCGCCCATGGACACCTGAAAGACCAAAAGCGTTACAAGTGCGTTGCCGGTCTTTTGGAGGTTAGTCTTTTGTCTTTTGGAATTTAAGGATTATTGGAGACTCGGGGTAGGGAAGGGGTAATTAGACCTCCCGTAACCTCACTTACACAGCGAAACACAACGTAAGCGTTCTTTGACGTCGGTTTTCTACGAGACCGTGGATCACTTCGGTCTATTCGTGCTGAAGCATGGCTCTCAAACACTTGAATGCAATTCTTTAGGAATTAGAAGGCTTAACATGTTAATAAATGAAAAACCCAGTTACCTTACAACGGATACGCCAGTCAAAACTTGGAAATATATATTTGGAGGCTCATTAAAACTGACGGCTTTCAACATTATCTCATCATAATGAGATGATTTTAATTAACTCTTAATATAATATGATACTGTTAACTGGTTCATGAATTGAGTGATCGTAAACACGAATACTGAATAAATGGTCTTGGAATCATTTGACTATATTAGCTATAGACTCACCTGCTATTAAACCGAGATTAAACATAAACATATAACTTGAAACATCATCAACAGCTTCTGACAGTCCACTGTTGACACTATGAGCCTCTTCTATGCAAGAAGATATGTATATCCTCTTAGTACACCCAGGGAAAGAATAGGGTTGGTGACAAAATGTTCTCTACTCTATACTGTCTTTACACCAGTCAATGATCAATAAGATATAGTATTCTGATTACCAAATAAAAAATAACATACCACGTAAGTTTATATACCATTTAATGAAATGCACTGCTAATATGAAATGTCAAACAAAACGATTATCTCTTATTCAATAAATTGGAAATGTATTAAAATATCATTATCGTTCAGCACCAGTTCATACGAGTGATATGCATTTAATTATAGTCTTTCGTTCCTTGGAATAAGAATCAATTTGTGATATGTAACTTTTCCTCGTTTATCGCTCAGTATAGGTATGGGAAATGTTTGGTTACAATGAGGCGGGTAGGCATTATTAATATTTTACGTACTGGTTAAATTGTTAACAAAAACAAAATTCATAGGTAGATATCAAAGTCAATACGGTATATATGTTTCATTGAAATGAAATACAATAACGCACATTGAAACACATCTCGGCTTGATCTGTAACTAAAACTCTCAAAGTCCGCAAAGGTCTACATAAATCGATGTCTAAGAAAGTTCCTTTTACCAATTATATTTATTTGTCCCCAGATTGTAGTCAACCGTACTACTTTACATTTACAACTCTCTGCTTATCTTTTTCATGAAAATTTTGGCTACACACCCCGGGGGCTACGTAACAATTGTTTAGATCGTCAAGATGCCAGGCATTTGGCCACAAACGATTCCCAAGCACAACCACAGTGCGACGCGAAATTTTCTTTGTCATAACATCAATGGGAAGGAAGTAATCGCAAAGATGGTCGTTCGCAGATTGAAGAGGGGGAAATAAACGAAATTATGTAAGGATATTATTTGTAATGTTACGATGCACTTGAGGCTTAAATTGTTTTCGCGAAATCGTGACAGTTTCTGAAATTCATTGTTACAACTTTTACTTAGACTGCTTTTTGATTTCAATGAAGTACATAAAACCTATACCTAGTACTTACAGTTCCTAGCAAATTGTTATAAACTAGCGCAGAAAACAAACATAAGTTAAACGACGTACTAAAACTGCCACAACTCGTGACACAAAATGTGTACTTTCTTAGCGGGTTGACGGTAAAATAAAGGCATAACAATTTATCCTACGCAATACTGCTTAGGAGAGAGCGAAATGTACATTAGTCCTCACGATAATCGTCTGTGTGGGACACTGAGCAAAAACACAGTAAACGAGGGAAAGTTTTTGCGTTGCCAACACCAAAGCAGCGCGCAGAATTTCCCCCATTAATTTTCTCCACAGGAAATCGTTTGACAGACCACTGGGCATGTCATGAACCTATTATATCTATTTAAACAGAACTGACCCTTGCTTGACGCTGCTATAAAACTATATGGGCCATTTCATTTTTACAATACATGAAATATGTGGTGACAAGTGTTAAAGAAAAAAAAAATTCTCTCAAAAACCTTTCGTATTGAAACAAACCCGAGCCATTGTGACATGTGATGGAATTAGATGTCAAAACTTGAAAGAAACAAGTCAGTCGGTTGACAAATGACGGGGCTATTCTAATACACGCTTAGAAAATTCTTATAGAAGCCCGATATAGTCTTGTGAAAATAAACACCAAAGCGAATTGATGAATGAGATCGGATTTATTTTCAAATACTTGTAATACCTACTTAATTTTTCGATTACAGTACATGGCGTGATAATAACTGATACGATCGGAGTTATGAATTTCTCTTTTCTGTGTAGTTGATTGATCCGTGGTTATTATAAAAATGTCAAAACGATTTCCATCTACATTGGTAATCCATTTCGTGCCAAAAAGTCATTACTTGAAACATACTAGCAATATGACTGCTAACAAACAGAAACAAACTGTATAATCACCGGCCTGAATATACGAATTGCAAGTCAAAATCATTTGGATTTCCTACGCGTCATAGAGTTTATTTTAGCGTGGCAAAATCACATTATTAAATACTCAATGCAATGGCATATGTAGGAACTTTGTACTGTGATTCTATGACTACCCGCCAGTTGGCAGCACTGGCAACAAAGGGCCTGTCAGTTCAATGGAAATAGCTGTCCAAAGTTACAGTATCAATAGGGTAGCACTTATTAGTAAATAGTCAAGGGATTTGATTGTTACCTTTGATTTTCAAAGGCAGGTTTTAAGTACTATAATGTAAAAATAATATGGTTATATCTTTACCAAAAAGATATAGGTGTATCTATCACCTAATTCGTTTTTTTACATGTTTTTTTTTTAAAAAACGTCCTTCACTCGAATTTTCTCATGTATCGCGGGTGCGTTTACAAAAATACAAGTTCACATGTACATAACACCCAGGCCCGAAACAACAATTTGTTTGTGCGGGAATCGAACCCGCTATACGTTGCACGACAGCCAGTTGTCCAGCCACCACGCCATCAACATTTAATTAAATAGTTATTAGTTTCGTTAAGACTTTATTATCTTAAGAAGATATCATTATTATTACAGATATAAGGTTCAAAATAAAAGATACGTATGCATCTACAATCTACATTGTCAACCAACCTTTTGTATTTTTAACGATGTGTCTGAAACTTAATTCCCAAATTATTAATTAACTAAACAACCTCAGTCTAACCTTTTGATATATAAATGACATGTCCTTTTAATGTCAACGACACAAACTTCAGCTGTCAGTCATCATTACGAAATAGTCACGCTAATACTTCTTTAACAAAGGGCTTACTACAAAGGCTCTATATAGTACCAAATTGTTACTAACAATGACTTATAATAAACGGATGATGAATTCCCTTGATCCACTTATAAAAGAAAAAAGGATTCACACAAAAACGTGTTATCTTTTCGCTAAAATATCAAAAGGTATTCAATCGAAAAAAGGTCTCCGTCTTTGAAGATACGGATGAACGTCCTATAATTAAATTGGCACAGTTCCTTGCAATTGTAGCGTAGGATGAATCCAATCGAAGAGATATTAGTTACAATATTCTCGAATGAGATGAATTCGGGGTAATAAACCATTTATATGCTTACGATACGAGACCCCGTAGTATTGCGAATCAAACGCTTATTAATTAAGCAATGCTTGCTTTGGTTATCCGGTCTTCTGGTGAATGGTGCACAAGCTTAATGTTTTAAATTAATTCTTTAGATTTCCTTCTTCATTACTGTTAATATTGATACTAGATTTTTACATATTAAACATCAAGAGTTAAAGGCACCCCAACATATTGAATATTCCTATAAATCTATTATAAACAGCACCTACCTACCTCAACATAGTAAGAAGATAAAAAGGGTAAAAAAAATGTAACTGACCTTTATGTTTATTGTATTACGTGACATTTAACATTCTCACTCCAATAATGGGAATGTGGGGTTTTCAGATTGTCCCTCTTGCAGGCAGCGACCGAAAAACGGACCGACTCTGCATCGAAATAATTTATGGGCCGGAACGTGACGTAGGCTACTTTATATCTTGGCAGAATGCACGTTTTTTCGGGTAAACCGAGAATACTTTGAGGAAGAGAAAAAGCTAATATATATCATAATGATATAATATAATATATCAGCGGTGACAGAACAGTTGTAGCCAATAAAGCAAGATTTAGTGGTGATAAATTAAACTCCGTCTTTGCTCTTGGAGACAGAAGCTCAGATATTGGGTAACGACTAATTGCACTGGCAAAATTAAAGTCTGGGGAAGGTTTTTTTCCACAGCAATATATTTATGACGAATTTAGTTTAACACATATACCTAGAGTAAATAATATAGCTAGAGAAATAAAAAAAATAATAACTAGAAAGAAATTCAAATATAACAGTGTTATAAAGGAAAACAGAGGTCAAATGTCTTCATTTGTTTTGTAATATGGTTGATCTAAGGATCTTAGGTAGAGTTTAGAATATTGACACGGCTAGTATTGTGCCGATAGCCAATATAGCCAAGGACTTCGGCCAACATGTAAGAAAACTCTTGTTAGATGATCGGATCAAAGCCTTGATACGGAAAACAGTGGTTTTAGCTACGATGGATATAGTTCATAAGATCCAGATATCGTATATATACTTTGGTTTGGTTGTTGATACAAGATCTGGATGTAGACAATATTTTTGTACTAAAATTATTTTGAATTACTTTTGAAAATTGTATTGAGATTTAGTCGACTTACTAAGACACTTTACCTAACGGGTTTACCGGGGGTTCGAAAAGCATAGGAACGGGGTTTTTTAGTCAGTAAGAGTCTGACACTTGTCGCCCAAGACGAGAGAAGAAATTGGATGATTTTCCTCCCTAAAAAAAAAAAGACATAAAGCTTTAAGTCCCCAGTTTAACTCTTTTCAGGTTAATGAAATAATACGGGTATAATGTAGGAAGAAATCGTAAAGATTGTAGATAATATAATAAATCTCAAGAAACAATTTATCCAACAACAGTAAAAGCACTGCTTCAACGAATAAAAATAAAACATGATGTATGACATAAGCTCCTCAAACACGCTAAACAATACAAACAATAAAAACACAGAAGGACCTAGAAACGACGATATTTATTCCACAATATGTGGGGCAAGTCTCATAGGATTAGAGATATGTATGCAGCAATACATTTTTAATTGAGAACAAATAAAGTTCTTGTCGTAGCATCACAAAGAAAAATAAAACTAAAACGGCATATGGAACGTTTCTTTAGAGCATTTGAAAGAAGAAACAACGTCACGCCTTTTATCCCTGAAGGGGTAGACAGAGGTGCACATTACGGCACATAATGCCGCTATACAATGTACACCTACTTTGAGCATTTTAAGTAGTATTCTAACTTCCCTAGGTATTGTCCATGACAAAATATTGGAGGATTATAAGTTTTAAATTACTTTGCTATTCATAAAACTACATTTTCTGTGTATGGACAACTAAATACCTAATATGAATTATGATTACCAAGTTTGACGAGGTAACTTGAGTAGTTTCAAGATACTTTAGGATTCATACATGAGCAGCATTGCGTGACATATGACACAAGGTGAATGTCGCCGTTAAATAATAAATAATAACACGTCTGACTAAAGTTATAATAGAATTTCTAATTATCGATGTGATAAGTATATTATTAGGAATAGCATTATCTTTAACGTGGGGCAACCCAAAAGTAAATGAACGAAAAAAACCAAAGGTTCAATTACATTCGGTCTAAATACTAAGCCAAGAGTACGATGCCAAGCTACCACAGGACTGGAGCACTGAAACACACAAGCTAGGTGTGTCGCAATACGAAGATACAGTTTTAGTTCGCGTAATGAAATCGTTCTTCAGAAGATTTCATTAACCTTCTTGGAGGTACCAAGGTAAGGTAAGTTGTAGTACTGTATGAATAACCAAATAGTTTCTTACCTGCCCTAGAAACTAAAGAAACATGCTGAATAAAATTAAGCAGGAAATAGAAAGACTTTGAGGTTTGTATTAAAATTAATCCTTCTTTTACGTTACTACAAAAATAACGTAAGCACTAAAACTATTTACTAACTCGCCTAAGAGACTTATAAAGACAGTCTTAAAAGCTACTTTAGATACGAAGGTAAAGGTTAAGATAGAGGATCATAAAAATAAATGTCACCTGAGAGTAAACAGCGATGGAATGATAAAATGTTTGTAAAAGTTATTTCTTGGAAACCGCGCGTTGTGATGTAAACGTAATAAGTGTAACTTTAAACTTTAATAAAAACTTATGATCGTAGTTTCTGTTACCAAGGTCGAAATCTCTAGTTCGTTGTCCAGGATTGAAGAGTTTGTATTTCAAAAAGCAATAGATTTTCTTCTCCCATGGAAAATTGATCTCATACAAAGACGCAGAGAAAACACAATAATTAATTGACCACATGTAATGTACTACAATTCTTGCAAATAAATAAATAAGTTTCAAATAATATTGTTTCGTGTCACAACAAAATTAGCCATTCCTAGTATAGACCCCAAATCATACAATACAGTCAATTTGCTCCAAAACAATGTAACAAAATATGTAAATAACGTTTTGACAAATGATTGATTAACGGTAAACAACCCACAAAATTGGCACAACATTGTGTTGACATTCAATAAATAGTTTATGAAACTAATAAATATTATAATTTATTAATAATTCCAATTTCAAAACGACCACAACAACTACAGAGCCTGAATAAACATGGTCAAAATAATTGTTGAACCGAATAGCAATTTGAAACCGAATTGCGTTTACTTAAAACGTATTATGGAATAGCAGTTCTTTAATTTGGACTACTTAAGGCATATATTACGTGGATATCTGGTATTTTTTATGGAATTGAATAGCAAATAAGCACATGGATCACCTGATGGTAAACGTTCAACTGGATTTGTAAAGACTTATTGTGCCAACCCTATTTTGTTTTTATACATTTGATGGATCGACGTTTGGCCGCTATCTCGCCTGATGGTAAGTGATGATGCGGCCTACGATGGAGCACGTCTGCCCATAAGCAACCTATTCACTCGGGCTTTGAAGACACCCAGGTTATACCCATCGAGAATCCGGCAAAGAATTCCTTAGCAGTTCCCACAAAGAAGCTTGAAACGAAGCGCTTCATGCGAGTAGTTGGGATATCTACCATGAAACGGTGGCGTTTCGCCGATTGTTTTGTGTTTCGATGATGCAAAGGATTAGGGAAATCAAGTTGTGCCATTCCCGCAAGCAAGTAACTTGAGATAGAGACAGGAAGAAGATTTTGTCAATAGGTATTAGTGTAGAATTTTAACACTTAACTGTAAAAGAAACATTAACCCGACATTGACCGAAATCAATATGTTAGTTAACTAGCATTCATCAGATGATTTTGCTTGTCATAAAAGAAGAATAACAACAAGCTATGGGCCCGAAAAGAGAAATCAAACTAGATTTCATCAAAATATTGTTTACGAAGGATTTAGATTGACCTAAATTTGTAGGAAGACGGCGTTTAATTAGAAGTTACTGCTGCCAGTCGGTCACCAGAGTTGTGGTTCCTACTGTTATTAGGATAATTACGAAACTGCCAGCTTCATTTATAAGCGGTCTTCCAAGTACGTGAGTGGCTTTAGATTATATGTTTGTCTGCAAGAGACTTTAGGAACAACGCCTACGAACTTACTTATAGAAAAGGAAAGGCTAATAGTATTGTCTTCTTGAGTAATGAATGCGATGATTCTCTGGGGGTCATCCAACATGGACCTTTTTGTTTTTAAAACGTCCCACACCAGGATTTCCTCCTGTGCGTTCACGTACATATGATACCCATTCCCGAAACAACAATTTATGGATCACACAAAGAGTTACTCGTTGTGCAGCAGGCAACAGTCACCGCACTAGCCGTCCAGTCAATATTGACCGGCTGAAGAGGATACATTAAGGATCTTTTAAATTATTTGTACAGAAGAGATGTTGTGTTATTTTTAGATAACATGAGGTAAAAAATCTTCGGTGAGAAAATAAAATATGAAAGATTTTTTAATTTAACCTTCGAATCGAATTTGAATAACACAGAAATTGATGAAATTCTAGAATCTTGAAATGAAAATAAGTAATGTAAGCAATGTCATGGGTAAAAGCTAGAAGAGTGCTAGCAATAAAGTGCTAACGTATTTGAATATAAAAGAAACTAGATTGAGGTCGACATTGAATTTTTACTATTTTCGTTAGCATTTTACGCAGAGCAATATATCCTACACTGTACATATGTACCTTATATTATTTATTTATATTTCAGTACATATTTATTCTTGTAATGTAAAATGTGTTTAAGACCTTGGGAATAAACGCTATGTTAATGACTGATTGCGTTATTGCCAACTCCTGATAATTATTATCACAAAAGTGCAAATTAATAGAGGTAAATTTTGACGTCGAAAAATTAAATATTTGTTTATTATTTTTTAACTAGAATAGAGATTTTGACATGAAATCTCCTTGTACAGATAGTATTTAGATCAATATATTTATAAAGTACTTAGTTAAAAGTTGTAATGATATTAAAATCTTCCTTACAATTTTTGTTATATTTGCAAATTCATTCGTTAACTTACGTTATACATTTGAAATTAATGCAAAAGGAAATGAAAAGAATTTCAACGTTTCCTTTCATCGTTTGGTTTTGTTCCAAATGTCATACAATTTGTAAAGATATGACATTTACTTTGTAACCTACCTACTTGTAATAAAATTAATGTTCAAACATTTTTATGTTATTTTTCAGTAAGAACGTTAAATTATGAACCATTAATACAGTTGGTACATTTCCCAAGTCTCCACCTTTTATCAGAATTTTCTAGCACGGAGCCTGAAACGAAATAGTACGATAACTTTATTTTACAGGGGTTTTATAACTATAAAAACCTTTAAGGATAAGAAAAAGTTTACCTCTAATTTTTTGTTTAAAGATTATCAATCATGTCGTTTTCCCACTATATGATTATAATAAATGTGAAAGATTGATTATTTTAAAGTTTGAATCTTTGTCCGTCAATTATGTTGAAATTACTGAACGGATTTTGATAAAATTCAGTATACAGACAGGGTATGAGTTGACTTGGGTGTTAAAATAGGCACTTTTTCTTCGAGCGAAGCCGCTGGCGGAAGCTAGTGTTGCATAATAACATTTAATAGACCTCACTCGCGACAATACACGTTTTGTAACTCGTACAAGACATAATATAAGTTCATCTGTACAAGAAACATTAAAAAGAAAACAAAAATAACCATTTCATTCGTTCTTGTAAAAGAAACGCAAGAATTAGAATTATTCTACATATATTTATCTTACTACATTATCTTTCCAAATTATATCTCGTCCTTACATACAAGTCTGGTATGTAGATTCTTTTGTTTTTCTATGCAAAATACGGGTTCAGGGACTCTTCATTCGTATCGCGTATCTTTTTCTAACATATATAAATGTAACTGTCACGTTTTAAAAATGAGATCCTTGAAGCAAAAACTTACGAAACGTATAATAAAGCAACTCGCGTAATTTTTTAACGAGGGATAAGTAGAATTGTATTCACAATACACGTACTTTTCAACAACTATACCTACATACTATACAGTATAATTTGACGTAACGTGAGACATACCAAATTACTTATTATGTTATCGGCTTTCTTACGCAACTATTTGACGAGGAACTTGACTAGTTTCAAGCCATGCTAGAGGCTCATATTCATGAGCAGCATTCCGCGGCGACTGTCACTCTGCTACTGACTTTTTCTGACTCTCGTCAAAGAGTTACGTGAATGAGCCGATAACATAATTTATTAACTAAACCTTAGATATTGTCATGAGTTGATAACCAACTGCCATTCTCATAGGTAATTCAAAACAATGTCATCATTTTAGCTGACTTTGCCTTTGCCAAATACCAGCTTTAATTTCTGATACCCTAGGTCTTCTACATTCTCTAAGTATGCCATCGTAGCAAATTTTGCTTCTGTCACCGCAACCAAAAATTACATCAACATCTTTATTTATTTAGAAAATATTACTGACTACAAATCTCTTAAACATGAACGCCTAAGCACCTATTTCACGCTTGCAAAATAAATACACGAACAAAATTTTCACATTTTCATCAAAAATGTACGAGGCTGGTACAAAATTGAGTGTGAATACATCAGTAACCTATAAATAGGTATCGAGTATCGACTCGAGTCAACTCGCCACATGATCGATTATGCGGAACCTAATCGATCCTCTCGATTAGACGTAACAAAAGGATGAGCTTAACTTCGTTCATGGTCACTAGATAGATTGACAGCGGGTACAAAGGAGCCTTCTTTTTTAATCGTATTTTATTTTAGTACCTTTTAAGAGTGGGGAAGACTTTAGCAAATTTTTGTTCTATTTTGGAATGAAAATTGGAACGTGAGACTTATTTTAATCTTAATTTATCAATGGTGCAGCCTTAAGAATTGGCGCATCCCTGCGCCACAAGCCAAGAGGCTGCCAAATGTCTAATCTAGTGAATTGAAAACTTAATATCGATAGGTATAAAATTAACACTAAAATTCAACACTTATTTCTTAAACAGGAAAACAATTAGTTAATTAATAGGTGTATTAATTATATCTAATTTATGATGATCACAAATTATGATTAGAATAATTTTGCACGAGGGCTCGGGTTCAAAACCGAGCAAGTACGAATGTGACTTTTTCCGGGTTATATGCTTTATAGGATTATTTAGATAGCCCGAGATCCCTTGACCGGTACTTTCCACCTGCTATCACTTGACTTCACCGATGAGACTTTACCAAATTAATCAAAACCCCTAAAAAGTTAATAGTTATCAATAGGTTGAAATAAAAACACACCTTATTTTCCACGTATTAAAATATCAAAGCTTAGTACCTGTTCAATAAAAAATATCTTTAAGGAATAAAAATAAGTAAATAGTCAATATTTTCACGTAAATAAATAATCAATTTTGAATCTAATAACAAGAATAAATAAAGCTGGTTCTCGATGACCATAATTATTTATTACGCTTAACATTTATATTATTACCTAGTACTAGTACTTAAACAATTTGAATCCATTAAAATTAGTTTATACGCTAAATTAATTTACAACCAATTGTGTTCAAAACTAATTACTGAGCCGAAATATTTTAGTATCATCAAACTTATTCAACCCATTAGTTTCACCAAAATATTTCGAGTACTAAAGCCCACTTTCACCACTCTCGTTTATACGAGAAGTAGGTACTTGATTTTAACTGATAATATTTCGTACAAACAATTCTATGTTAAATCTGGTAGATGATATTAGCCATAGTTATCCAGAGAATGTGAAACGAATCGTCAAATAAACGCACCAAAAAGAAATCTATAATAGGTACTTTAATTGATCCAGAAATTGAAATATTTTTTATAACAGATATTTTATATGGTGTCAATGAAACTAATTGCTTCGCATTACATATAAGTTATAGTATTATTGACCACCAGAATACAATGACTAGGTTACTCCCTATATTTACAATACAGAGTTTTATTGTTCAGAAAATTCGAAACATCTAGCGAACTGTCAAAAAAGTGAACATTGAAAAATTCTGCCACTGTATTTTGCAAAAGCATAAAAAAGTTTCAAACTGTTCCAGTTCTATCTAAAAAGACTTTGAAAATACATCTCACACTCATATAAAACTATCACTTACCAGTTTAGTAAACTTTTAGGCCCACCACATAAAACGCTAAACACAATACTTTTAACCGACACACTTTACGCCACTTTTAATATCAAAGTCACACAAAAATCACTTTAACAATGTTTCAAAACTTGCAATAGAATAAAAGAATCCAATTTAAAGTAATTTAACACATTATTTTTAGTTAATTTTACATCACTACTATTTCGTATTGTTAAAACAAGAATTCATTTCGTTTCGAAGTTACGCGCGGAAAATCTCTCGGCTAGGTACGCCACAGTCCGTTTTCAGGCACGTTTCAGAATAAACTGGCTCTAGTAAAAGGGTGCTCACAACGCGCATGCGTTAAGCTACGGATGACGTTCTTAACAGAGAAAACCTACTGAACTTTACTGTTTATTGTGACTTAGCAAAAAACTAATTGTTTATTAGAAAAATTTAACTGGAAGAAACTGGATTTTGCTGTTTTGAAAATGCAAATAAAAAAAAAGTATTCTTAATCAACAACTCATTGTGTTGTTTTACGGTAGTAAGTGCTAAGTACAAGATAGTAGGTTTAGTTCTCACTTACTTACTCAGTTGGCTCAGCGATTCAAACCGAATACTAGGCTCCAATACAAGACTTCTCCATTTTCTCGCAATTCTAAACAGTTTCTCGCCAATTACCAACTAGATGATAGGTGAGATGGACGCGCAAAATCGAGTAGCCAGTAGTAGCGCGACAGTCACCGCGTCGTGTATTGCGGAATGCTGTTCATGAATATGAGCTTGTAATCTGACTCTGGAATTTCTTGAAGCTAGTCGAGTTCCTCGTCAATCACTTACGTGAGTAAGCAGAAAGTCATAATAATTTAGCATGTCTGACGAAAGTTATAATACAATTATAGATGACTAGCTTCTGTCAATGGCATCGCCTGCGTTGTCGTGAAATAAAAAGTGGCCCATGTTCCTTTCATCTCGATGCCTTCAGCTGTTTTCACTAGAAGGCGTAACAAGCAAACATACAAATCGCATTCATAATAGTTTTATGGTTTTAGAACTTTGTATGATATTAATCTTTTCCAAAATTAAAGATGCTGAGTAACTAACACTTTGTAAAATGATCACCATCGGTCCATAATTTGAGTCTAGAAATTACAAACAAACTGGAGGTTCAAGATCAATCAGTTCTCACTTTACAGTAGTGGTGGGCAATATAAATCGTATACAGATACGATATCTATATATCGGCACGATATCCAATATTTATATATCGGACGGCACGGAATCTATATATCAGGTATCCGCGTATCTAGCGAATATAGCGCGATGTGCCACAGAACAACACACTATACCGTAGTGTAACGCGGACCTCTATCGTATCGCATGCGAATCGCATGGTCTATGATATCCAGTACAAACTGATTCGGGAACAGGAACACTACCAAACCAAACAATACATTCAATGATTTCGAGTAAACAGTCCTATAATTAAAATACAATGATGTACATAAATCGAACAAAACCGAAACCTAAAATTACAGTACGGTACTACTTTCGTTTTAGAGTTCCACACTGATTCGGCCAATATATAGATATCGAAATATATAGATGCGATATCCGATATTCTAAACCGATATATAGATACGATTCGATATAGAGTAAAAGCGATATTAAGATCAATCAGTTCTCACTTTACAGCAATAGGCTCACCCCCTATTACATGATATTTATAACACAAACGGTGAAAAATGGGCGAACATTCCATAGCAGCATTACGTGCCATAATGTGCACCGCTGCCTACCCTTCGGATAAAAGGTGTGAAGATAAATCAGTAATATAAAGAAGACTAAAATCCTGCTTGTTGTGTGCTAACAACGTTATTACTACATAGAACTCATAACACAACTGCTGAAAAGCTCCGTAAGCAAAATGACACATTTCCAAGTCTTTCATAAACACAACGCTTGAAGAGAAACGAAAAATGTTAAGAACAGAAACTGAATGGATGGATACCAATTTTACGTCGGCGTCTCGTTCGAGACTATTACCTTCCTCCTCTCTATTCGTTTGCTCCACTCGTAACGTATAACTATGCTATACGTATTCTGAAACTGTAGAAAACTGCTACAATTTTAGTCTAAACTTTCGTATTGCATGTTCTTCCAATATTATTACCAGTATTCTTAGTATGAGTTTGCGAAACGAGAGCACGTTCAGCTCTCTGATTGGTTGGTTCATTCGCGCCGGCCAATCAGAGCGCCAAACGCGCTCTCGTTTCATTTTTGTTTAACGTAAAACAAACTAGTACTAAGGGTACAGTGTACAGTGATTACGACTTCTTCTTTATTCGTCAAAGTTTAATGTCTTTATATGGCCTTATACCACTCTAAAATTTTCTGCTGTATTACATTTACAAATATAATAATATAACTTTCATTTATAATCATTAAGGATCTTGTATTACCCAGGGACAGTTACGAGGTAACATTTTCAATTAAACATACATCTCCCGCCATCTGTTGGGAATATTTCAAACTACAAACTGAACTTTTGTACCAAGTACGTAGATTGATGAAGGGAATTAATGAAAAACAATTCGAAACCATAAATTTTAAAAGGATTACAAATCATTTTTACTAATATGTTCAAACCTTTCCAATATGTTAGTACCTAAGTGTTTGAAAAAAATAAAAGTAATACAATAGTCTACGCAAAGTGTATGATACGTAACGGTTCATTGATCTCTTTAAAACCGTTCCTCAAAACTAAATCCTGATTCAGTCTGCTAGTTTAGCTCCAGATAATATTTTGTTATCTACCATAATCCGAACACAGTTTACTTCGTATCATCAATCTTCGTTACAGCTGCTATGAAACTTCTTTTGAAGCAGACAGACTAATATCTAGTAGTAAAAATTATCTGTAGGATCCATCAACTAAGAGCAAGACCTTTTTCTAATTTCTGAGTCTAACTTGGTGTATTCACCTCCCACTAGGTGAACTTCAAGACATTATTAGAGTTTCTGGGTAAAGGGAGTCATTAGTTGTAAGTAATGGGACGTCGCGATTAGAACTAAAAGGAAGATCTTTTTGGACGGTAGTCTTATTCTAGCTGATTATGACAATGATGGTATAAAAACTCTTAATACTTACCGGAGTCGAGTAGAGACAGTAGAGCAGAATACATCTGGCATAACTCCTACTATTCTTTTAGCACTCGTGTGTCATGGAAAGGATAGCATAGTACATTAATACTCTTTTAATAAAACAACATCTTTACTTATAACTATTTAATTATATTCAATATCCATTGATCAAATAAATTCACAGAATTGTTTCACGCTAATCGTGAAATACTTGATTGATTCACATTCAATATCTAATTAAAAGACATTAAAAACAAAGGACTAGATTCAAAATCACAGTAACTATTACTTCAATAAAATAGTTTTGTTTCAAGGTCTGAAATTCTTCAATAGGTACATAACGCAATAATATTATTTATCTTAAATTAATAGAACTTGAATCGTCTGTGTTTGTGGTGGTCTTAAAATGAGACTTGATTCGTGTATAACCTGGCATTAGTCTTCACAATATCCCGTAAATGTTCAGGCAAATAGTCATCACAAGCGTTTAAAAATTGCGACAGAGTGATACTGTCACCATCTTCTTCGATATTTATAATATCATTGTCTATCCTTCTTTTCTTATGTCTGGGACCATTATTTAAATTCAGATCAATATTATTAGAGGTATCATTAACATCACCACAAACAATACTTTTCTCAGCTTCACCTATTTTCACAGCTACTTTAACATTTGGAGATGATGATACTACAAAGTCATCATTACCAATTTTTTTAACTTGTATAAAGAGATCACCAGAATTATTGGACTCTAAGTTTCCTTTAGACTGCAACACTACATCTTCTTTTCGCCTTTTGATTTTATCAGTTTTTGTCTTTTTTATCTTATTGTTGTAAACAGAATTTTTACACTGTATATTGTTACTATTAAGACAAACATTATTACACTGCAAAGTTCCAGTGGTAGACTGCAAACCTACATTTTCTTTTTGCGTTATGCTTTTGCAATGTTCTGCCTTATCCGCTGTTGATTCAATAACAGGTTCGGTTTGTGTTTCTGCGCTTGTTAAGTTCATTTGGTTGAATGGCACGGGTTTATCCAAATATAAAGTTGGTACAGCGAATATGCTAAGGAATCCCTTCTTGTTATACGAATATCTGTCGAAGTGAAGACTGCACACGTACTTATTTCTGAAAAAGTTCCAGTCTTCATGAATGGTATGTAATTCATTACAAGCCAATATCCATTCTTGCCGTCTGAAAAGAAATTAAAATACGTTATAAGTAAACATTTCCAAAATATCTACTGTATTGAGAAATGTACAAACTAACACATGTTCAAATTAATAGCCGTTCAGAAATTAGCTTAACTGCTAACTTGCATTTTTAATCGTTGTAAGTAGCTAGTAATAATGCCTACACTGGTATCGACACCTAATTTCAACCGAGACACCATAATTAATATAACTGAGCACTCACTCTTTATGATGGGACGACAATACCAGATGACTTAAGTAAGGTCAGGCGCAGACAAAGCACTAAAAATACCATTCAATTACCAAATTCCAACACATTTTAAATAAAGGAATCCCAATATCCACCCTTAGTACCCACTCCACGAACCATCCTTAAGTCATGCACATAACAAATATCATAAGGATAATTCATCATATTTGTGTATTACCTCGCGCCTAACTTCAGCCTAGTCAAAAAGATTGAAGCGCACATGGTTCAAATAAATACTACAGAACAGTAATACAATCGATATACTTCTAATCTACACTATAATATGCTTAGCTGCAATTGCTTAGCCTATTTAGAATTTATTTTGGTCTTGCCCACGTGGGTCAGTACGTTCTAGAAACACGCATGCGCGATGACTAATGTCCAGGTAACCCTACATCTAGAAAGGGTTTATATTCCAATACAAAGTTAATGAAAGTTTTCATAATAATTACCTTTCTTCACTATAAGGAAACTGGTGGAATTTCAATTCTTTATTCATAAGTGAAGATGATGGACAAGTCGGCACTGAACATGTTATGTACGTCATTATAAAGGTTTTATAGCTTATAGATTGAAAAATTGCACTGCTATCAATGCACGCGAGTCGTAGCTCACTTACCCCGAGTGACTGGCATTCAGCCGGTCGAATGTAGGGAGGTGAGGGGCGTCCCTCCCCGCAGCCTCCCCCTGCCATACTATCGTTCAATGACCAGTCTGCTTGTTATTGTATAATAATTGTAATACATTGACTTTGTGAGATCCTGCTTATATTTACAAATGTGGAAGTTTCGAGAGGATTTACTAATTAATCTTTGTTACTCGTCTATGATTTCAAAATTAATCGAGTTACTATGTAAATACAATGAAAAGATACTTATAAGTGAAAATAATTTAATACACCCATTGACAATTTACAAATCAAAAGTCTTTTTTGAAGTCTTGTTTGAAGTCCTGCTCGAAGTCTTGCTTGAAGTCTTGCTTGAAATCCTGCTTGAAATCTTGCTTAAAATCTTGTTTGAAATTCTGCTCAAACTCTTGCTTGAACTGCTGTTTAAAATTTTGCTGGAAGTCGGGATTGTAATCTTCTTTCATGGTTCGTTTTTTAGACGTATAGCTCATATTGTGAGAGCTGTTGTCCATCACAAATTGTTTTTAATATAGTACTAGATAGATATTATATAACGAGAAGATATGGTAAATAATTCACAAAAATCAAATAGAAATCGTCGCAATTTATTGCTTTACGTTTTTGTCACCCCAATGTAAAAAAGTATTCTGTGTGTCAGATAGAACAGATGTCAGATGTCCGTTGAATTAAGAAGAAGAATGTAATTAATACTTCAGAGGTTTTATTACAGTTCAGCTAGAAGACTTTTTACTTGAGTACCGAAGGTATTAAATAATGTTGTATTCTAGTTGTGTTCAAGGACGTTGATAAAATCCGTGGCTTGAAACCAATGACAGAAACTACTAAAGTTGTACAATACGTAGGTGTGATATATAGATTTATTGAGTAAGAATACAATACTGTGCTAAGCTTATCGCATAAATGCGAATTACGAAGTTTTGCAACATGAAATTGGAAATACAAGATAACGCTCCCAAACAAAGAACCAATAAAATTGGATTTTAAAACTTGGAATTAAACTGTCATTGGTATATTTGCTAACGAATGGACGCCATTTTTTTTTACCTGTATTAACAATGCAAATTTCTCATTTATCCAAACTCATCCAAATACTAATTATTCTTATGAATAATATCTGAGATTCATACTTTAATTTCCGCTGCGGCGATTATAGGACATTTTGTTCAAATGAGATTTAAATTGCCTTTTGTCGTGCTTTCGCATGATTGGGCTTATCAAGATTTGTGGCAACGTGCGCAATATTGAATTATTAGGAATCATAGCGGCTATAAATTCAACGAAGCTGGCTTTTCTAATTGGTTTTATCAACGGTATAAATCATAATAACACAGTTGTTATATTCCGCTGTGGATTTAGTCAGTTAAGGCCGGTTTATTACGTCTTCATTTAGAATTACTTCTCAGAACGTTATTTCATTTATTAATTTTCGTAAAATTATGAATTAGATTGAATTAGAGCCTATTGATAGAATTTGATGATGAATACGGGTTATTAGGAAGTTCCATTGATTTCATTATTTTTGTTACAAAACAAAAAATACCGAGAATTTGGGATTTTTTAAAATTTTTTTCTATTTCTTTTGATTTATAAGTAAGTTTTTTTGCCTATACATTTTTTTTATAACAACTTGAGACTTCTTTTTTCTCTTCTGACACAAATTCTTTATTATAACACTAAATGGGGACTTTTAGATCTCTCTTCTCTTCTTCTATTTAGGACTTTTCATAACGTTTTTTTTTATTATCTACAAAACACCATTTCCACATTGATACCAATGAAAAAACTCTCTCCTTAAGAAACAGCACAAATTAGTAATGTCATTCTCAAAAAAGGCACCACAGTCGTTGGAATGAAAAATTACACAAAATAGCTGAAATGAGCCCGGGCTAACAACAACACGCTTTGATCGTGGATCGCGAAACAAATGAAAAGGTGGAACAGGGTACCTGCGCAACACTACTTACTTACGATACGACAATCAGTCTTCCCAATCTTTGTTGAGGTTTACCCAAATGCCCATTTCCTGCAGTGAGTGGCCAACTATTTTCCTCCTAATATGAGAACGGCGATAAATTTTCTGGGTCAAAGGTAGGAAAAAAGATAGGTCAAAGCCTGTAATAATGCATGATTAACACAATGTCATCAAGGAAATTGCTTCCTTCTTCATCAACATAATGTTACATATTTATTTATAGTTACGTAGAATCTTTTATGTGTTATTAGAGCTGCTTATTATGTTGCTCGATGTTTTGATCTAAGCTTTAATACATACGATCTAAACTTTCACATGCGTATACAATTATTGTCAAATATTTACGTTAAAACTGATTGCATTTCATTAACCAATGAAAACAATTTGCTAAAAATACGTAGTTTGTCTTGATATGACGTAGTAAAAAGTATTTTCGTTTCAAAATGTTGGTAGTTTCTCCTACACTTTATTTACTAAAATTTTGTATGCAACGAAATTTCCATGTAGTTTAAATAATTGAACATAATTTCGATAGCTTTATGAGCAGTCTCATATAGGTACTAGGGTGCCACTTCTAATGATATATTGTCCCATTGCATATCTATATATTAATACGTGATGCAAAAACTTTGGACCGCTTTTTACGAAAATTGCGCGGACGTAGGAGCATAAAATTTGGTACACTTATAGTTTATGTGTAGGAGAAGTACAGAACGCTAATATTTTTCAAAAATAATGCTTATAAAGTACATTAAATTAATAAATAAAACATTACACACACATGCATAGTATCTGATCGTATTTGACAAAACGTCAAAATCGATAGACATTGAGTTTGAGTTTGAGTTAAATAAAAATTATCCTTGAACGTATGTTAAGTGGTATTGTAAATTAAATCGTATATGGTTGAATTTCAACCACTAGGCGACCACTAGTTATAATAATTAGATACCTATATAATATCGTAGATGAATTATCTCATACGTCAGAACGTAAACACGATTAGCTTTAGATAATGTTATTAAAAATTGGAGGGTTATATACGCATCTCATGATCTTATAACCTTCAAAGGAACAGCGAAAATCCTTAATACCAGGCGTAAGGTAAAATGGTTCTTGACAAAATTGTTCCGGAAGGGATTAAGCATCGTATTTAATTAAGACAAAAGCGTCACTGTCATCGACGGGAAATCTTCTGGTTGTTTCAACAGTTTCTTCGGAGTTTATAGAATTAAATACTGTTAGCGGTTTATTGACTGAAAGCAGCTCTTGTTGCCATTTTCATTTATGGGGTCTGAGATCTTGAGCTGCGGAAAACTAATCGGGTTAACTGAAAATTGGCGAACGCGGAACTGTCAGTAGGCTGCTCACAAAAGTCCCTCTGTGAATCGAAACTAGTAGAGCTTTTCTCAGTATATTAACGTATGTCTCACGAAAATGCCTCGTTGGTCCAGTGGTCGTGAGTGTGACTGCCGGACAAGGGGTTTCGGGTTCGATTCCCGGGTCGGGCAAAAGTATTGCTGGGCTTTTTTCGGTTTTTCGAAAATTTCTCAGTCACTCGCACGGAATCTGGAATTGTGCCCAGTATATGGCAATAGGCTCACCCCCTATTACATGGGACTTATAACACAAATGGTGAAAAGTGGGTGTACAATATACAGTGGCATTACGTGTCGTAATGTGCAGATGCACCTCTGCCTACCCTTCGGGGATAAAAGGCGTGACGTTGATGACGTTGACGTTGACGTCTCACGAAAATTATTATGAAAACATAATGTCTCCTATTGTCCGTTGTTTATGTAATAAGGGAATATTGCAACAAGATAATTACGTAAGGATAGTCGGAGCACTATTTTTTAATAGCGCCACGCAATAACAGTGAACAAGGAGAGTAGAGGGAAGGCGGAGGACAAGAGCTAATTTCTCAAAGAGTCCGCCACGATCTTAATCAGACAGAAAAAAAAGTTATTGTATCACTTCTAGTGTTAGCATTTAGGCCATGTTTTTTTTTTTAGAAAATATCTCATTGAAAACCCTTAAATGCTTGTCATAGAACACATTTTTTAATATTAATTTATTTGTATAACAAAAAAAATATATGCTAAATGACAATGCCAGAATCTCTATAGAGCTTTGCCCCACACAAAAAATATATTGTACAGGCATGCCAAATGTAGCATTCTATTGCTGCTCTATTAGTGATTACTAAAAACATGATTAAAAACCTTTAGAGGTTGCGGTTTCTATGTAAATCTAAGAACAAAATATTATATTTAGGTTAGGTTCCAGTTTAGATTAATTGCAGTTATAATGGTAGAAATAATTAAATTAGAGCTTTATATTATTACAATGCTATCATAGGGTGTTTAGCTATGAAAGAAAGGAATGTCATCACCAATATCACCTTTAGTAATCCTACTTTTAATTCATAGTCATAACGAAACAACAATGTAAACAGAACAGACAGAGCGAATGTCAAATAATGACTTTTTGGACATAACTGACACACGCACGCCAATGACGTTTCGTTACATCTAATCACTAACGTTCAAACACGAAATAATAATAAAATTAGAATATGCATTCATTATAATATACCTATATTATAAAAATAAATAAATTAACTAACAGTATATATTTATACCAAATTCATATTAAAATCCATACATTAATCAATCTTTTTTTTTATTGAATGACTCTTTGTGTTCCTTGTGCAAGCGTACTAAGAAACGCAGATGGTCGCGATAAAAACAGGAAATAGGCCTTAGGTTTTTTAAATTCTTTTTATTTCCTAATTTTTATCCGCAACTTTATTTTTCGGTATAATAATTAAGTAACCAAGGGTCTTATTTTCATTGCATAATTTTGATTAATTTACATTTCTTGTACATTGATGAAATTAAGTGGGGCAGGATCTGGCATTGTCATTTCAATATATTATATAGTAGATCAATTACATTTCACTCGGAAATATTAATAAAAATAAAAAAGAAAAAAATCCGTATAGTATGAATATGTACATATTTTTCAATTTTTCAAATATTCAAAGCTATTCGTCGTCGCTTTACATCACTATATTTGAAAGGACACGTCAAAAGATTTTTTGTTAGTCGAACTGAATGTCGTTTATTGCGCTTTCACATACACCGCATATTTTGTATCGTTATAGGAATGCCTCACAAAAACCAATACACTATAGTGAATGGTAGAAATTGCTTAACGTGCACAAGAAACAACAAAATTATTGAAAACTTCCCTTTGGTTAAAGTGAAGTAAGTGAGGAAATTAAATCTTAGAATGAAATTGACGATAAATGCATTATACACCTATCTTAGTAGGTAACTTGCTAATGGTGGAGAAAACTTATAACCACTTTCGTCTTATGATCTTTTTCTAACTAGTATTTTTTTACAGGCCGGCAACGCACTTATAGCCTTTCTGGTGTTACAGGTGTCCATGAGCGGCGCTAATCGCTTACCATCAGGTGATTTATTTACCTCGTAGTCCATAAAAACTAGATCTTAAAGTAGTTGATTACTGACAAGTTACCATACTGCCTCATTTCTTAATGAGATTGCAAATAAAAAGTGCATGGTCAAATCAAATATGGTTGCTATCAGGATTAGACATTATTTGGCTTCTGGGATTAAAAGTATTCACAATCTAAGTATAGAAAATATTGCTCATGGTTGGTAAATACACCCATACTGCGCAAGCCATAGTTTTAGCCTTTTCTCATCTTACAGATAAAATAATATCTAAACCGAAAATAAACATGGATAGGGTCAGTTACCCTAAAAGGTCCATACTATAGTGTAGGCACATCTTTAAACAAAGATGAAACCTGAAACGACCGTAATATGGAATCCACTTCCATCTCAAATAACAGAACACATCAACACTCGTGACGTGACGCACCCTTTATACGAGTATTCGGACTTCGTGGTTAGAGATTAACAGCTTTCACTCAAATCTTAACTTTATTAACTAAACAATATAGCCTATTTTTCTTTAACAAGGTAATGCTATAGTTTAGGTATAGTTTACCTATGTGATCTATAATCTGGTTCACTGTCACGAGCTCACAGGATAAAAGTTGTGTTCAGACTTTTAACGAGTTGCCGACATGGAGGAGTAAACTCATTTTATGCACACTTTATTTTAAAAGATGGCGGTATAACAGTGTTTAATAACTACATCCCAAAAGAACACCACTCACAAACTCAAATGATATTGTAAACTGTGGGGAGATACTTTATTATATCGACCAAATGTTTTGATAGTGTGGCGACACGTGACAGATGACAGAAGTCGCACAGACTATCGACGAGTAAATCAACGGATGACGTCATTAGAATCCTACATGGCACATGTGAAGTTTACATGTTGTCAACGAACAACAGTTGGGCAGAAAGCCTGCCAGGCATGATCACCTCGCCTGGTCGGAGGATCCTCCTTTTCTTAGGGAACTTTACTCTCTGTTCCCTAAAATAGAAACATTACCACGTGGATCACTGTACTATAATAGTTTAAGATGTATTACAAAATCTTTAAACTCTTATTCCATAACAAAAACCATGTACACGACCCAATTCAGTTTGACATAATACAAGCGAGAACAGCGTCCGACAAATTGAACTCGCGATTTCAAACAACAGTTTCGGGTCAGGCTTTAATTAGAAAATACCTGATACATGAATGTAATTTGCAATAAAATTTCCATATGCGAGGTCATTATCATTTTTGGTTCGTTATCTCCATTTCATTATGGGAATCACTAAGAAGGTGCGATGTTGGCAAAAATAATGATTACAAAATCATAAAAGAAATTAAAATTGCTGTCCGCCATAAAACTGCGAATTTTTTAGATGACTAATTTTCATTTTGATGTCCATCTTGTAGATTGTTTTAAAACATTAGACTCGTATTTTTTTTTCTTTCTAACGAAAAACCAATGCCTACATTCAATGATATATTTGATCTGAAAATCGCGTGATGTCACTTTTAGGTACGTATTATACATATGAAACTGCTTTATTACAATAATCGTTCCCGAGAATGATGGTAACCAATAGCACGGCACAATAAAAACTGGTAGTCCTGAAGTCTCACTCAAAAAATGGCAACATCACGTCATCACTCTATCACCAACATTTTATGGCAAGATGACACTTCCCCACCACAACAGCCAGGCTCTATTATCAATACAATGTACTCAATTTTATCAACAGCCAATCAGAAGAGTAATCCGACTTACTTAACTAAGTCTTCAGCATTGACTTAATTAGTTTTTTTATGAGACTGCAATCAGTCACAGAAATTATTTTTATAGTTCATCTCGGAGAACGAATGTAAGAGAAAATTGTCATCCTCATTTTATGTTTCTTCGTACTTTGTACTGAACAACACAATACCATTGTTTATACTATATGTTTGGATGTTTGCCAGATCTCAGGAATTCTAGAGTACTTCAATTGTTTGGTAACAATATGTGGAATATTTCATCGTGAGCTTTGAAATTTCTTTTGACATGGAAAAGTTTTTTAGGTACTTGCAAGATTTTTGTTAATTGGTTAGTGATAGCTTACACAATAATCTAATGGAGGACGGGGTATGTGCTTTTTTTAAGGTGGAAAATCATCCAATGATTTCTCTCGCAATAGGCGAGGCGAGAGGAGTATCAGACAGACTCTTCCTGACTAAAAATTACCCCGTTTTTCACGTGCTTTTTGAGCCGGAGCCCCGGTAGACCATCAGTAAGATGGAGGAGGCATCAGCCCTACTGTGCCCCATCTGTGGCTTGATGCCATATGCAATATGAAATGGGTCTGGTTCTGGTCGGGATATGTGCAATGTGAAATATGGAAATATAAAACAAATGAAAATATGAGCGATGTGTAAGTGCTATAGAAATGAAACACCCATTTCCAACTAAGTAAAGGCCACATACAAATTATTATTAATTTCAAAATGTTAGAGATTTTTTATGAAATAAGAACGAAAAAAAAAAACTCCAATGATTAGGTACTCTCTTTTTACCAGTTTTACGTAATAAAGGGTGAACCCATTCCCTAGTGAAATCCATTTTCACTAAGTAATCGCAGTTCTCTTAATAACTTTGTACACAACGGACCATTTAAATTTGAGGCTAACGGTAACTTTACTTGAAAATTGAAGGCTGGATACTCAGCGTCCAGTATTACTTGGGATAATGTTATTATAGAGCATCCCACTTAAATCAGAAGTTTCGTAAGTGGATGAGATTAGGAACTATAGTTATTCATCCTAATTCCTATCTCTAACTTTTCTAATTTTCGTTTATTCAGTCCAAAATTACTTATATTGTATTTTTCTATTCATCTTTGTGAAGTAAATTAATAATGAATTGAATCTTTTGCCAAGTATCTGATTAGGTACTTAAGTAGATAATTAGTAAAATAAAGTTAGGTAGGTAGTGAATAATAGATTTTGATTTTTTACTAAGTATTTACAGACAGAAATATAAGAATTTATAGAGAAAAGCTCCAGTAGTTTCGAGTCACAGAGGGACTCTTCATCTTGACGTGAGCAACGTGTTCAGACGCGCACAGGTAGAAGGCTGCGGGTCTTTAGTCAGTAAGAGTCTGACACTCCCTCCCGCCTCGCCCAAGGCGGGAAAATCATAGGATGATTTTCACCCCTCAAAAAAAAAGGCTGCGTGACGTCGCCGCGCCCTTTACTTAGCACTTATCTTGTTATTGTCATCCTTGTCATATTATAAGCAATCGACCTGACCAAAAAGGCTGACGAAGAACTTAACAGAACGAATATACCTATCTATAATTATATTTTACTCCTATACAACGAAAACACAATTATACAGGATGTCCCTGAAATCGACGTCCAACGGGCACTAGATGATCAGCAAGGTTCCAACTGTTATCAGAAAAATATAAAAAAATTCTAAGTCCTACAGTTTTTAAATTACAGTGACTTATGTGTTATCCACGAAAAAGTACACCCTGTGCCAGTCTTTTGACTCTTGTTGCTACAAATCTTTATTTTTTCGTCTGCAGTCTTTCTTACATTATCCTGAATAGTGCTCCAGTAATATGGAATCATAAATTCTTAGCCAACTGCTTTAGATTGGAAAACATTGTTAGTTTTAGAGGAACCAAATACTCTGAATAAAATTTTCACCTTACTTTAAGTGGCTGTACTGAATAAATTATGTATGGCGCTAGTAGTGGCAAATTTCACCAAAGTTGGCGCATTTAATAAGGATTATAAAATGGTATAGCACTTTGCACATTATTTCTTAAATTCGACACAAAAAAAGATTTTTCAACGAAACTCCGTTTCGATGAATTTATTTGAACTTACTAAAAATTCTTCTAGTGTACTCAAATCATACGTTACAACCTCGTATGCACTAGACAACACTTTGCACGCGATTTGTTATCATCATGTTGACAATCAGCGAGGATCTCTTGTCAAACAACATTGTCTGTCTACTCATGATTTCGCTTGCAGCTTTCGTCGGCAATATTACTAGATTTACTAGAGGAACTGATGTTGTGTATCATGTTTCACTAAATAATATTGAATGATTGCAATATGATGTTCATAGTGCATCTAACACATTGTCAAATGTGTAGTAAAATCAAAAGGAACGGACGCGGCAGATTCATGTACACAGCATATCGACGCGGTAGTGGTATGGTGTACATGAGCCCTTACGCACAATTACTCGTCATATTCCCATCAAAAAAAAAAAAAAGAAATATGTGAATCCTCCGATTAAGTTACGTGTTCATGCTGTCGAGAAAGAGTTATTTGCACCGTTACAAGGAATTGCAGGTAAAGCAAAAAATAATTTAAAAAATAAATAATCAACACGGCGCAAAAAAGCCAGTGCTCAACTAAAATGCCGAAGCCCGGGTATGATGGTTCGAGATGCACAACACCATTTCGTCTAGCGATAATATTGCCGACGAATGCTGCAAGCGAAATCACGGGTAAACAGACAATGTTGTTTGACAAGAGATCCTCGCTGATTTTTAACACGATGATAACAAATAGCGTGCAAAGTGATGTCTAGTGCATACGAGGTTATAACGTATGATTTGAGTTCACTAGAAGAATTTTTAGTAAGTTCAAATAAATTCATCGAAACGGAGTTTCGTTGAAAAATCTTTTTTTGTGTCGAATTTAAGAAATAATGTGCAAAGTGCTATACCATTTTATAATCCTTATTAAATGCGCCAACTTTGGTGAAATTTGCCACTACTAGCGCCATACATAATTTATTCAGTACAGCCACTTAAAGTAAGGTGAAAATTTTATTCAGAGTATTTGGTTCCTCTAAAACTAACAATGTTTTCTAATCTAAAGCAGTTGGCTAAGAATTTATGATTCCATATTACTGGAGCACTATTCAGGATAATGTAAGGAAGACTGCAGACGAAAAAATAAAGATTTGTAGCAACAAGAGTCAAAAGACTGGCACAGGGTGTACTTTTTCGTGGATAACACATAAGTCACTGTAATTTAAAAACTGTAGGACTTAGAATTTTTTATATTTTTCTGATAACAATTGGAACCTAGCCGATCATCTGGTGCCTGTTGGACGTCGACTTCAGGGACACCCTGTATAAAATCACAATAATATTTCCAAAACAAACGCAAGCACCTTGTTAAACAACAGTTAGGTGCTTGTAGGTACTTGTGAACTCAATGTGTGTCGTTTACTTACATACGATCGTTAGCGAAACTTTGACAGCACGACGTGTTTTGTTCGCATCGACGTTCCCGCAACGAAGACTTATGTGATATTACTCGTATGTATCTTACTCGAATTCTGGTAACTTAAACAAGAGAAACTAATTTGTTTGTTATTAATCTTTTTCGTGTTGCCATGGAACATGAAATCATTGTTCGACATGGTTGTTTATCGTAAAGAGAAACAAAGGTTTATTTACAGCACCGAGATATACATTTTGCCAGTTATATTAATTTTAATCTCGCTTTAATAGCGATTACAATTCAACCAGTTACCGATAAAATACTAAACTCTATACGTAGATTATGAAACTTATAAAATATAAAATCCCCATAACACATAGCTATTTTTAAACTTAAAACCCTATTTCTACACCTGCTTTTGAGTCGGAACCTCATAAACTCGCTAGGTTGTCTGCAGCTCCAAGGTCAAAACTTACAAGTACTGGTACTGCGTATTTTGGAAGCTAAATAATATCGCAATACAATAAAATGATCACTTACGAGTATTAATAAATAATCAAACCTAACTTCCAAAGTGTGTATTACTTCACCATCAGATCAATTGGATTTATTAGAGGAATCTGAGCACAATAAACGAATTATGATACTACTACCCAACTAAATGGGCACTTAGCGAACTAACCGCTAAACTTCCATCCAAATTCCGAATAGAAGTGAATATTAGAAAACGATTTTCTTGGCCCACGAAAACATTAATACCATATAAGTCTGGAGTCTAGAAACTTGTGTAAAATATATGTAGAATACATTCATCTTTTGCTTTGGAAGGCTTGAATATGTCGTTATTAAGCCTGGATGGTAGCCAGAGCCATTTTCGTAAATACAATTTGTAACGATACACCTACACACGGACTACCTATAATAACAGTCCTGTTTGTTGTTAGCAATAATTCATATTGGATCTAGGCTATGATTGATTTTCCTTTTCAGTCTTAGATTCATACTGACAGCTCATGGCACGTGTAACAATTTTTTTTTTACTTTATTCACTTTTTGTACATTTTAACAATGCTGACCGCTGTGCTCAGTGTACTTTAATAGTTACTAACCCGGCCCTTAACAATTGTTTTTTGGAACAAAATCGTTACTAAAGAAATAGTTTAAGTGATCATTAAATTTCTTTGAGTGCGGTAGGGAATGCTTTGTGGCATTCTTAATTAACATACAAATTCAAAGGCATCAGTGACAACTAAACTTTCTCTTTTATGTAATTTTGAAAACTTCCAACAAATTATCTTTAATAACAAGAATCCAAATCAGTCAATGAACGTATTTACCTACAGTCTAACATAGAATCTCTTTTCTTCAAAGCAGTCGAACAATACGTCACTCATCGTTTATTTTCGTAATGTTGATCACATTATTCAATATCAATTTATCATATTATCACGAATTATAAATAGAAACACCAAATATACCAATTTAGATCAAGGAAAAACTGAATTCTTTCGATGGATTTTTTATGATATTTCAAGATAATGCACTTTGTGTTCTTTAAGTATTTATGAGTCATACTTATTTTTCCTTAGTCATGTCCACGTGGATCTTTGGGTCGGACGCCAGTAAATCTGAGATGTCCGGGAATATTTGAAATGAAAATGACAGAAGAATTAGATGTGTGAACTGTAAAACATTGGATTTACGTTATTGATCGCGTATTTATAATTGCGAATTCAATTAGGAACTGAAAATAAGATAAACTACTAGGAGAACACCATTGTCCTGATATGTGACAACTTGGCATAATCGGAGACTATTAAGCCTAGAAAGAAAGAAAGACAATCGGCCGGCCGGCAACGCACTTGTAACGCCTCTGGTGTTTGCAGATGGTCAATGGATGGCGGCGATTGTTTACCATTAGGTGATCCGTCTGCTTGTTTACCGGATAATTCCATAAAAAATCATTTAATCGGGGGCTATTAAGCCCCTGGTTATAAATTAAAATAAGAATGACCATGATCACAAATCTTATTAAAAAAAAAACATTTTTGAGCCTTCGAATGTCTGTATTATAAGTTTTAATACATATCAATTCAATATGTCAAGTCATAAGCAATTCCTAAGCAAATAAATAACTTGCCATAATTCTCTCATAGCGTTTGAAGACTGAGTTTCTGGAACTAATTTCTAGAAACTTCATAAATTCTACAGACCAAGGTTAGTGAACTCCACAACTCGAGTCTTTTGGGAATCAAACTTGGTCCTGCTCATATAAACTTTTCCTATGCAATTATAAGACCCTCTTGTCTGAATTTTGAAGTAAATTCCTGGAAAACGACGTGTGATTCGTAGTTTGTTGATAATGTATGAAATAATATTATATTGGCAACTAGCTTCTGCCCGCGACTCCGTCCGCGCGGATGTCGGTCTTCGCGTGGAAGTTTTATTTCTCCATTTTGAGTAACTGTGAAAATGACATCTTATAAATATCTATTGGACCCAAATACGGCAAGGCCCATAATAATTAAGGAGATCCCTCTATTGAGCTACTGCTGTTGAGCAGAATAAAACTGAAAAATAAAGTTTTTTTTCTACGTATTTTTCCAGGATAATAAGTAACCTATTTTATGTCCAGGATAATAAGTTAATTATACCAAGTTTCATCGAAATCAAACCGTTAGTTTTCACGTGATGCCTGAACATATATAGACAGACAGACAAAAAAATAATAATCACATATTTGGGTTTGGTATCGACCCAGTAGCACCCTGCTATTTATTTTTTCTATATTTTCAATGAACAGAATTGACCCTTCTACAGATTTATTATAGCCCGCGACTTCGTTCGTGTGGAATAGTGACTTCCGGCAAATTTTTGGTTTTAACCACATAGTTCCCGATTTCGCGGGATCTCTTCAAAAATGAGATGTGGAAAATATTCTAGGGAACTCCTCAAAAATCAACATAATGAGCTCTGCGTTTGAATTTAATAGATGTATACTCACTTAGGGCATTGAAAAAATAGTTTAAAAACGGACTTAAACTAAAGAAATATTATAATCTTTCCGAACTTAAGATGAAAACTAACTTAAAACTAAAGAATTAAAGAAAGCTACGAATTACGAATTTATAACAATTAAAAAAGAAATTATATTACAACCTATCCTCAATGCTATAATACCAAGCCAAACCAAGCTTAAACTAAATAATTTAAAAGAAACGACTTAAATCTAATTAATTTATAAATTATAGACTTACAATTTTATTAAACAAACTAACTACAGTAACTACTAATAATCGATATCAAACTAAACCTACGTTAAATAATTTAACCAGGAAAACCCAACAAATAAACTTTTTAATAGACAAATACAACGAAACCAATTTAGAATATACGAAACAGCAGGACCACTGCAGACAAATAATCATACGACTTATAGTACACTATTTCCACAACAGTACCGAAGCGCTCGGCCGATACCCAACAAATACTAATAATAAAAACGATAGAAAACAAATAAAAACTATCCTATGTCCTTTCTAAGGTTCTAAACTATATCTGTACCAAATTTCAACCAAATCCGTCAAATAGTTGCGGAGATTAATGGTATAAGCATAGAATGTTCGACGTGATTCTTTAATTTGACATAACTTTTTTATTTATGAACCGATTGACATGAAACAAACACTAAATGTAAATTTAAGCATCCCACAATATATTCGTGAAAACCGCATCCAACTCGGATCAGCCGTTTCTGAGATTAGCGCGCACAGACGAACAGACAAACAGACAAACAGACAAACAGACAAACAGACAAAAAAAAGTTAATTACATTTTTGGGTTCGACATCGACATAACAATAACCCCTGCTATTTTTTTTATTTTTATTTTCAATGTACAGACAGCACTTTTCTACGATTTTATTATATGTATAGATATAGATATAGATTAATATACCACAGATATTCATTGCCATGAGGTAATAATTATAGAACGCTATCAATGACACATACACCATTAGCCATCTTTACCTTTTCTTAAAATTCTATTAATTTCAAAGATTCTATAATTTGGCTATTTTCATCATGTCCTTGAACATTTTCAATATAATTAAGTAGAAAAACTGTTGATCCATTTAAAAGTGCAGGAAATATTTAATTAAATCTATTACAATTATATTCCCATAGAAAAAGCAATGCAGCAATTAGTATTAACAAGTTCAAATTTAAGCCAATAAAAGTAATATATTTTGTAAAAATCTTCACATCTGTCTATGTTTGTGTTTCAACGTAACAACAAAGAAGGCCATTGCAATTTGTTTAAAGAATCACCTACAAATAATGTCACAAAGACGAACCACCACAATTATGACGTCATTAAAATGACAAATCACATTAACATACCAAACTTGAGCTCCTACTTTACACATTGTCGAAACAACCAACGTTACTGTCTTCTGGATTAGCCCACTTATTTATTATCTGTATACTACCTATAGTGACGTCATTAAAGGGTAAACGTAATACGAGTAGTAAATTATGTTCAACAACGCGGTTTTACTTGAGGAGTTAATGTAAGTGGGTAAATAAATGTGGGTAATTAACAAGGGTGATTTGAACACTCGACATTCTTGGGTGTTTTAAATCTCCTTCTCAATCTGAATACGTGAGGGAAAGGATTACATGCTAATAGGGTAGACGACTAATCTAAGTCTTGTAGATTTTATTACAAACATTCGAAACAGAAACTAACACTTTAGACGATATATTGATTTGGAATGCCATGTGACGTCAATTCTAGATACGTTTTATATTGTAATAACTTCTAAGAATAAATTCTAGGTACGTTTTAGAAAACTCTTATTCCTGAATTTCGATTCTATAATAAATTATTTAAGTAAGTATTGTTTTCTTATATAACAAAATAAAAAATATGTGTCTAATATTTGTTTTTCTTACGTAACTGACGGGCTAAATATATGAATTAATTTCATACTCCGTCACCACGCCATTTTTTTTTTTTATGGAACAAGCCGGCAATCGATCAGACGTATTACCTGATGGTAAGCAATCGCCGCCGCCCATGGACACTTGAAACACCAGAGGCGTTACAAGTGCGTTGCCGGCTTTTTGGGAGTTAGGAATTTAAGGGTTGTTGTTCGGGAATCGGGGATTGGGAAGATTGGGAAGGGGGAATTGGGCCTCCGGTAACCTCACTCACACAACGAAACACAACGCAAGCGTTATTTCACGTCGGTTTTCTGTGAGGCCGTGGTATCACTCCGGTCGAGCCGGCCCATTCGTGCCGAAGCATGGCTCTCCCGCACTTAAATATCATGCCAATAGAAATAATTTCTATTTTATTTAGTTGAGTCTAAGATATAGAATCTGGGTTACAACCCCTCTATAGGATATTCTCCTGTGTAATGGGTGCGTTTACAAATACCAGTATAATAAATTCCACATACAAATCGAATATAATTATTAACGTTGTGTTCTTTCTCTTGTACATATTATTATATTTACTTAGCCATTTATTAACTTTAATATACATACGTCGTAAAATAAAATTAGCTAAACAAAATATATTTATTTACTAAGAACTTAAAAAGATACGTCTCAAAATTACAAGTTCCTAAACCCATGCCAAAGTAGGTTAGTAAGTACATTCATACTTAAGTACCTACTTACATTTTACATCCACATCCCTATTCATCTGTATCTATACTGTGTATATAGTATATAATATATATAGTGAGGAGATCCCCACTACAACCTATCAACAAACTAGTCCTCACTCAAATATTAATCAGTTACGGCAAACAATTTATTATAGGAGATAACATTGACAAATAGTCTTCACTACAATCACTACGAACGCCTACTTTAAATCAACAGGCAATGAAATATCGTATAGCGGAACACAATACATGTTTCGTATACAATACACATTATTTGTTTTTATAGAGAGAATCATTCCTATTATTCTTACTAAGTACTTCTTTATTATATTTTTTTTAATAAATTCTCGGTCTTCTGCTGTTTTGTTTTGGGTCATAACTTATATTTATCAATTGACAACCACTATAGACAATACATTATTCCATCTCGCTAACTATGGGTTAACGTAGGATATTTATTACACTACAATATCACAAATTCAGTCTTGGCTCCAGACCTGCGGACAACCTAAGGAGTTACTGGGGCTCTAGCTTAAAGCGGGAGTAGGAATGGGTGGTTTTTAGTCTGACACTCTCTTGCCTCACCCAGGGCAAGAGAAGTCATTGGATGATTTTCCCTCCTCAAAAAAAGTCTTAACAATTGGCACTATTTAGCAATCGAAAAATGACAGTATTGATACTTAATAATAATATCCAGAAAATGTTAAAATTAAAATACACCTAATTATTTTACTCAAATCTAAAACGATGAGCTTTGAGCAAAGACTGTGAAACTCGGATTCACTCAACCACTGGCACTGTAATACGATACAAATGACAATATAATATTGACCCAATTAATTACGTGCTAATTGAAGCAATTAGGATCATCGCACTGCAGTCGGATGTTACAGAAGCTGTTTGGTTTTAATCGTTGCGGTCGACTGTCGCACTGCGCTCAACCCTAAGCTGGCCACAGTACGTTAAATACTTGACGCACAACGCGGCTTTTTACAAAATTAGGGTTGCTGCTGTTTGGAAATTATTTGCCCGCATTTGGGTCAGTTGCGTTTATTAGATAAAGATTCAGCCGCAGTGTTGTTTGAGCCAGGATGCGAAAAGCGGGATATGATGTCTCCGTGGTAGGCACTTACGTTAATAAGTATTGTTCTTTGAGTTTAATAAGAAGAATCTGTTGAGCTATAAATGTTTTAGTCTTTTACTCTAAAGCGTAACGGCTAATCTCATAGACAGCAAAAAACACCAATACCTACAACTTTAATTGTAAAAAAAAACTGAAATAAAACGATACGTAATTCATAGACGTGCTTGCGTGTATTCCGATTTTGAAGTTTACACTTCAAAAAAAGTGTTGTTTTATAATCATTTAGGCACTAAACATATCCCTAGCTTAACGAAAACTTTATATATTATTAATCCGCAAACATCCACACAAAAACATTTCACACAACACACAAGTTTGCGTAAACAAACCTAACTCGTGTAATAATCCGAAACAAAATACAGAGTACACAAACAGGCGTCTGCACTGATTAAGGCTGTGAGCACACTGTAAACACGATTCTAGATCTTAGCCTGCAGCCGAAGCCTAACAAAGGGTACAGACCCACTCAATACGGGGCATGTCTTGGCAGATGTCTAAGGACTTAAACACACAGTCGTGGGTACAAGTACAGGTCAAGCTTGTTCAAACTTCGACTGACTGTTGGAGCATTGATGCTTTTGTATAAAGTGTACCCGAGGAAATGAATGCCTGCGTAAATATGTATAGAGACGTTTATATGACTTAAAATGCTATGAAAGGATCGCAGAGAGATTGGCTCTCTGACAAATCTACCATCTCCAAGTTCCAACCCATTTGTCAAGCGTAAAGACTGATTTCAGTCGACATGACTGTCAAAAATCATATAGTGTTGTCTCATGGGTCAAATAATTGCAGACATGACTGCTACAGAAGGAGATGATTCCTTTCTCAAACTTTCAGTCTAATCATGTCTTTCATAAACTCATTAACACAAAACTTACCTAAAGCTGTGTATATATAAGTAGATGCCTTCTACATATCCCTTAGAGAACAATAGACGTGATGTTATACCATTGTGTATACGGAAGGACTTCATGCATTTTTACAGAATAAACAGTAAACAGTTGACGTCACTTCGGCCCATAAATTACCCGACCCGTAGCTCGGCTGTTGAGTGACGAACGAAGGGATGATCCAACAAACACAATTCCGCATTTCTATTAGATGTGATTGCTTGCACTTTACAAAATTGAAATCGTGCTGTTTGAAATTAGGTACATGGTGAAGTATCAATAAAACTTTTTCAATTTTCATGTTTTTCACTTTTTTCGCTTTTCAATTGCTCTACTATGCGCATGAAGTATTTGACCTGTAAATACTATTTGTAACTAAAACATTTTGTACTTAGAATACCAAATAATGTGATCAAATTGTTTATCTTATTAATTTTTCTCACTCTTTATTCTATGAAACCCACATAACATAACATTTCGTGCCTCAAAAAGTACGTAAAGCCGTTGGTCTTGCGCTTGACCTCTCCTCCGGTCGTGTCGGTCTGCCGTCACGGGCTTAGAGAGTGAAGGAAAAGAGAGTGCACACACGGTGCACCTGTGCACTATAATATCTCCTGGGTAGTGGGCTAGTCCAGTTAGACTTGTCACCATGATCGAAATTGACCAGGAGTTTTTTTTTAACATAATTTTATATATATTTTAAAATTAGGTGTTCAGTCGCACCTATCAACCCACATTTTCACATACCTACCTTAATCGAAAATAACCAAGTAAGCAAAACTATCATCTACTCTTTCATATTAGTCATCCTTTAGTAAACATTAACTTTATTCTACGTTAGACCTAAAGGCACAAAAAGGTATATTTAAGGTCAGAAATCTCATTAAAGTTACGAAGTGACAATGTGATGTATGACCTAAAACTGGATTTTTTCTTCATACATTGAATTATTTATATGTCCAGTGCCGAAGACAACAAAAACAAGGTTAGATTGCTTACATACAAAAGAAATACTGCCTCATGTCGTTCGCACCATGGGGTATGAATAAGATAAAGGACTGCACCAAACTCGATATTGATTTATAGAGGATTTGGTTCAGTGAGGTAAAAAGACAAAACAACCAAAAGCTAAAACAAGTAAAGGCAAATAAGTAAAAAGAACAATATATTAAAAAAAAAACATGCCAATTTTAGTTAATCGGTTTGACTGACTAAATAATAAAGTATAGGTAAGTACAGCATACAAATGATTAAGCTGAGGTCATTTATTTAAACTTTTTTATTAGCTTTAACCGAAACCTTGTCTAATCTATACTTAAAGGTTAACACAAGAAAGAAACATTTGTTCTGGACGACGTCGTACGTTATTTTCGCGTCCCAAAAATCTTCGCAAGGCAAGCGTTCCGTTAGAAATAGTTCAGAGATAGATGATCTTCGGAATCCATCTTTATAGTCGACCCCGTTGCCAGTTTAGCGCATTGGCAAGTGCTGACTCGTTCATCACGATATTTTAGTGCTTTCCTGTATCATAAATTGTTTGTTTATAATTTTGTGGAGGAAAATTCGAGAGACGTTCGGAGCTTCCCAAAATATTTTATAGAGATCGGTAAATCTGCAAAGTCTAATATTTTGTGCTAAGAAAACACACTTAAGATTTAAAGTTAAGCACATAATTCCAGGACCTGTTTAATTGCTGAGACCTATATCAAACCTGAACTCAAAAGTAAAATGACACTTTTTGCGATAAATCAATCCGAGATGTCAAGCTTGACAGTCGCTAACAGACACTTGTTAGGACATTTCAATATCAGTACGGTACTTTAATTTAATGTATTTCCAAAAAGTTTAAAGCGATGACAGCCAGTCCATTCGTCCACAGACCGAGACGAAATCGGCAAACGTTTCGAAGCCGTATCAGTTGCATAAATTAATGTTGTTGCCCAAACAACTGACAGGCCATTAGTCCTTTTTTGCGACACCCGCGGGAAGAAAACGGGATTAACTTTTCCATTTTTTGTCGACTTTAAAGGTCATTCACGTCTACACTTAAATACTGAACAGAAAGCCTTTAAGTAACAGTTATAAATGTATCGGGAGGATTATGGGAATTAAAGTCAAGCCGCTTTGTTTGAATAAAATTTTGGTAATTATTTACGTTTCTTTTTATTTGAATACTTATAGATTTGTTTACTAAAATTACCTATGTTATTCGATCTAGACTGTCGAATTTAGTTCTAAAGTTCAACGGGTTGTGTAGTTTTAATGTATTTATATAAAGTCTAGACAATCTTACTCAGTCTAGAAATATTGTAAGGCCGGGAGCCGTATTGATATTGTGTACAAAACATATATATATTTTTTGTTAGTAACCTGTGTTATTTTTATTTCACCCAATATAAGATAGAATACAATTTTAAGTCTTTGGACACGGGGACCTTTATTGTGACCTAAAAAACTGGTTTAATAGATTTTTATACCAATAAAATTCCACATCAGTTTCCAAAGGAGACTCAAATATCCGAAGCATTAGCGTTGGTTCCAGTATAAATTACTTTAGCCAGAACTTGCGCTATTCAGGGGGTGTTCATAAATCCGCACGCGGTTCCCGTGGCAGGCACGACCCATATTTTCTCCTATAAACTGCTTTGCAGATAGTTACGTTTTATGTTGCGCGTAACTGTGCCATCTTTATCAGTGTTGGTATTTACTAACAAACTTTACATCGATTTTACATGTTGCTTTAAACTAATATGTTGTTTTTTCTGATTTGGGCCCGTTAAATAGACATAGACTGCCTCGTTGGTCGAGCGGTTACAAGTGCGACTTCGGGAAAGGGTCTCGATGCTCAGATTTCCGAGTCGGGCAATATATTGTTGGATGTTTTTTCATATATATAAAATATATGAAAGCTTGTTTGTTTGTTTGGAGTCTTATCTGCCAATCACGTTAAAACTACTTAACGGATTTTGATAAATTTGGTATACAGACAGCGTACAAGCTGACTTGGATGATAGGATACTAGCATCACATAAGAACGCTCTTGTGTTATATATGGGTATTATTACCGGTATTAATGCCAAAACGTACAAATACAAAATTTCCACCGTGACTCACTATCGTAGCTTAAAACAAACACAACATAATATATAGTCGAAATACCGTTAACATTACTCTATTGAATAATCATTGAGATAGGTAATTGTATTTACAATAATACCTAGTCAAGTATAGGTATATCTAAAGAGCAGTATATTTTGTGCTTCACTGGTTTGTATATGATATCGCATTACGTATTGACAGAGCAACACAGATATCTCACTACGGACCTAGTAACTTTATTATTTAGACATGCCACTGAACGTGAACTTACTTTGATATACATACATACATATGTATATATAGTTCTATATTTTGAACTAATATGAATTCAGTCTGTTTGATACGGAGCTGCGGACCGCCTAGCGCGTTACCGGGGCTTCGGCTCGTAAAGCGGGAGTAGGAACGAAGTGGTTATTATTCAGTGAGAGTCTGACACACCTTCTCGCCTCGTTTATACGAGAGAAGACATTGATGATGTTCTCCACTCAAAAAAGTATGTTTGGTACCTTAAATTGTAATTAAGTGACTTAAGTATTGTAAATAAGTGAAGAAATTATTATTAAACGGTTTTATTTAGTTTGACCTATTTGTTTCTTGGTGTCCAATTTCAGCACCTAATTGGATTTAACCACCTTCCTCACGTTCGATTGATCTGATATTAGATACACACTCATAGTCGTAATGATGACAATTCAATATAAGCCGATTTAAACTGTTTAACATAAAAAATATAGGTGCGGCTTGTCGTTTTTCGTAGAGGACTAAAGGTGGCCTTTATTTAACATTAGACGTCTCTCGGTTGATGGTGATGATGAGGTAATTGTTTTTAAGCATTAAAATAACCTAGTTTACTTTTACCTATAACCTTATCTTCGTGCTCGATAATAGTGTTTACTTACTTATAATTTACTATCAGAAAAGCAGTCAAAAGTACCAACTATAGGTACGAAAAATTAAGAGATTTAATAACATCATAATACGACCACGAACTTTTTTAATACGTTGGCATATAAATCATGAATACCAATAAAATTCCATTCATCGTCACTTTATGAGGCTTCTCATAAATTCGAGAATATTAATTTATCACATTCTTGTCGAATACCGAACATTACAAGCCAACTCGACGTAGTAAACATACTTACTTATTAATACGAAATTAAGTTTGTTAAACAATACGGAAATGCTGAACTAATTTCATTGAGTATTGGTATGGAGTTAGATGACAAAGCAAGAAAAGTAATATTCTGCAATATTTTTTATCAAAACATTTTGTAAATGAGAATTGCAAGATGAAATAATTTCCACCAAAATTAACCATATTAATAATGCCCAAGTACAAAGTACACCCACTTTTCACCATTTACGTTATACAATTCCAGACTTCGTGCTATTACTGAGAAATTTTCGAAAATCTGAAAAAAGCCTAGTGATACTTTGTCCGATCTAGACATATCTATCAATCGACCAACGTGATGTAAATATTAGTTGACCAAATAACCAAAGGCAGAAGTATCTTAAACAATAATTTGTTTGTACTCAAAATTCTAGATAATTCCATTACAAGATACCTACAGCACGGTGTCATTATATTCGTTTTATATAGAGTATTCTTATCTAGTTTATTATAAAGAAATTTATAACAACTTGACATAATAATTCTACTCTCTATATAACAGGCACGACTGTTTTAAACGGTTTTTGACGATCCTAGAAACCTCTGGCTTTATTAAAACTTACAGCTTAATTCGCTTCACAAATAATTTTCCTCTCTACTCAGAGTAATGCCGCGTCATATTAGCTACGCTTTGGCGAACATTGCACTGGTTTCATTCTATCCCTGTAAGAGGAATTTCTACTTCAAAATATTAGATTTATATTATTTTGTTGTGACTGTAATTACGACATTGTGTTTATTAGCGTTTAAGTATGATTGGGTCATTCTGTTATTAGGTTAGATTTGGTGTTTTTATGAGAATGCATAAAATCTAAAGTGTCTGTAGAAAATAGTAATGATTCTTATTATATTGGTTAACAGCATACCACTATGACTCTTTGTTTACTTCTTTTTATCCTTGTACCTTTAGATCTTTCTACATGAAGTACGGCACCAGCTATGTCACGTGATTTTCATTCATCCCTTTCTCTAACGTGCTCCAACTATTCATATAAAGAGAGTCCATCACAAATCCATATCTTATTTTGATTATATTTTGTCTTACTTAATATGGATGTCCAAATTAGGTATAGTACCTACAGAAATAAGTGTTTACCTTCATAAAATAGCTAAAGGTTCAATGTTTTACCTACTCAATTATTTAGAAAAACTTAATTGGCATCGTTATCATCGATAATAAATAAATTGATATTGAAATAATCCGAGTGTTCTTATTTCCGATTAACGGATCAAAATATAATTATAGTTCTACCGACAAAATGTCATAACCGTCTCGATTTTACTCATCGTCTTATAGTCTGTGTCTTCTTGTATTAATTTCACATGGACGAGCACTGCGCTCGTTGGGTATTTGTTCAACTTTAATATATGTTATGTTACAAGTAATATTGTTTTAAGAATGTCTTTTGACTGAAACTTTCATTCTTATTTTATGAGATAAGCCGGTAAACTGACGGATCAATAATCAATTGGCGTCGCCCATGGACACCGGAATCACCAAAAGGGTTACAAGTGCGTTGCTGACTGCTGCCGTCTTTTTGTGAGTTAGGAATTTGAGGATGGTTAGGGATTCGATGATTGGGTATACTGGGCAACAGGTGTAATTGAGCTTCCGGTAACCTTACTCCTACTACGAAACACAAGTTAGTACTTACAATAATTTGTCCAACATTTGTAGTTCTAAAGGTAATTGTGATCATTTTTCTCTTGTCACCTAATTATATTTTTTCGTACAAATTTTATTAATCTTGATGAGTCAAAGTGCAAAGAGACATTTTAATTCTTTTCCAACACAAACGAAATGTGGGACTCCGATTAAAACTATCACAAAGTCAGTAATACTACCAATAGATACATTGTATGGTAGAATTTTGTCGACACAAATACTCTTAAGGGAAGGCAGGACTTAAGTTACAAAGTTACATCTAAGGCGAAATAACTGAGCGTTATTTAATACTCTTGGATAGTAAATCTCTAGCAAACTCAAAGAATTTTGTTGGAATTTCATAAATCATCTACAGATGCCTTGAATTGGTAAAAGCATAACTTTCTAATACGATAGACAATTTCATGCAATATAAAAACATATAGGTAAATAGATCATCTTCTTAACAAATACACTATACGAATGATGCACTGGTTGGTCCGCTACCATGGAACTATCAGTGACAAATATATGATATTCCTGCTCGAAACAATTTTGTATAATCCTATGTTAATGGTGATCCACATGTTGTTTATTTGGATCTGTGTGTAATGTGCTTGTGCATATCCAGGTTAATCGAAGTAATACCAGAGAACTAGCCTGAAGCAGTTGGTTATTTTGTATTTTTTTTGCTTGTTTTCGCCGTATAGGGATGGAGTTTCGATAGGTAGCTTTAATCAGGTGCTGCTGTCTGTTTGATTGCCCTCCTGCTCAATCTTACTGGAAAAAAAAAGAATAACATAGCTATGTTTTTTGATGATGGGGCAAATATAAACTAATCTATCAAAGTTCGCCACCAATTTGCTCCTAAATATTTATGAGTAAAACACAAAGTACATAAATATCATGTATTATCATCGTGACATTCAAATAATTTTGAATGTACGCTCAGTTCATTTGCACGTAGTAAACTTAATGATAAGAATACTTTACTTATATTTTTAGAGCGAACGTAAATTTTACAAGAATATAATATGCAGATCTACAGGCTGATAGCAAACTGTAAAACTATTTCTACATAAATACATAACCTCACGCCTGTCACCCATTGGGGTGAGCAGGAGACAATGAAACGCCAATTGCCACGAATCTTACACACCTCTTTCGCTTCATCAACAGTCATAAGTCTTTACATGCACCTCTAAAATAAATAAATTAATCAGTAGTCACGCCAAACAGTCCAAAGAATAAAAATCACCTATAAACAACTGATAGTAACATTCGTATGACAAATAATTACATAAACCTACCTTATTATTCCAGACACTAAATAAAATAGAAATTATTTACTTTCTAGTAACTATCATGTATGCATACATATTCAAATATGTACTATCGAATGGACATTTATACTACAAATATAATATAACTCCTCTAGTGTTGCGGGTGGCCCTGGGTGGTACTGATCGCTTACCATCAGGTGACCGTTATTTGAATTTGAATTGACATGTAAGGTGCCATACCACTCGTATTGAGTCCGTGTCCGTGAGGCCTTTGGTCAGCAGTAGACACTTATAGGCTGATGATAAAAATAGTAGTATAGGTATCCAGTAATAAGGCATTTGGTACCAACAAGATTATACCACTCGGCATACCTCATCTAAATCCATTAGTTTATTACGACAATATTTTTGTGTCCTCCATGAATGGTTCGTCTAATAATTAATATTTAGGTACACATGACTTGGCTTAGATTTTTAAATCAATTTTCAATCATCCTGTACGAACACAATAAATATTTTGAGGTCGAATGGGCATACAAACAACAAGAGATTAAAGAATAGGTATATGAAACGACATTTACGCATCATAAATTTTTGCAATTTATTAGCTCTATCCGCTTAATATTGACGTGTATGAACTACATAGAAAAATATTTGAAAATATTTCAAAAAAACATATTTATCGGATGTCACACAAAATGTCATCAAAAGTTCACTGTTACTATTAGCAGCAAAGGTTACGGCCCACCTGAGGTATTACAAGGTGAAATCGGGGCTGTTCTGTATTGTAGGCTATCAATGGGAAAGATCGAAGTGAATTCGATCGCGGTCCACCAAGACAGGTGAGATTGCGATCGATCCCATGAGAATGCTCGAGCTTGAATGATTTGATGATTAATTTTTCTTTGTAGTAGTATCTATTAATGTTTAGGACGTGACAAATTAAACTGTTAACTAAAAATCTCATCAAATTAAGGTTTACTCACGCACGACTAATAGTGGAGGAAAGCTCTACAAGTTTCGAGTCACAGAGGGATGAAGATGAAGAGTCTCTCTGTACTAGAAGAACTTTTCTCCCATAATTTACGTGAGTAAACCGTAATTGTAAGTTAATATAGTATGGTTCACGATAGTTATTATAAAATAAAATTAATTATTCAACCAAATCTATTAAGACAATATTGACCTTAACCTCGAGAACATCCTCGAACTTGCTCCCTATTGGAAAACAATAACTATCACTTCCTAAACATTGAACTATTCTCATCAAATAATCAATATTATAAGCACAAATGTCATTATCACGTTATGTCAATATGCGTTCGATAACTGCGACCTTTGTTATCAAAGTTCTTAGTCACTTCACTCCATATGTTATATCAGTTAATAAACATATTAAAATGTCTAGATAAATTGGTCTCTGATCAGTTCTTAATTATTTGTCATTTGGACAGCGCTTCTGCAACATGGCTGTTTACAGGAGCTTGTTAGTGCTTGCATTCGCTGGCTGTGTCCTTTCCGAATTTGGTATGTGATTCTCTACTAAAATTATTATTAACCTTAGAATTTGAATGACGTATTATGATTAAGGCTTTCCATTTAATCTTGTTTTTGGGCATTGTCTTTTTAAACCTCTTTCATTATTGTGTTGATCAAACATCAAAATGACATTTAACTCTCCGATCTTCAATTTTAAACATTATTTGAATACTATTACGCTTCAAAATTCCAGGTGCACCTTTCGAACCTTGTGACAAGGATGACATCAAATGTCTAAGTGCTGCAACGGAATCGTTTTTGGAAAAGACCTGCAATGGTATTCCTGATTATGACATTAAAGCCATCGATCCCCTGATCATACCTGAATTGAAATATGAAGTTGATCCAGACATGGGCTTGCTCTTTGAGTTCAAGAACATCAATGTCACAGGACTGAAGAACCAACAGATTTCGGACTTCCGGTAAGTAACTTATTATTTCAAACCTTGGTCATGTTTTGATGTAGTGTTTAGAATCAAGTTTATTGACCTGGTGTTGGCATAAGTTTACATGAACCCTGATGATACTTACTATCGCGGCTCAAAGGGCGGTCAGTTCACTATGGTTTTGGGTAAGGCTAACCATATAATGAGGCCTCGGCATATAGCAGGAAATGTAACGGGGGCTTTTGAGTCAATATAGTTTGAAGTTCCCGCAAAGCAAAAGGTTATTTGATTATTTTCTATCCATACAAAAAGGTTCATGCATCGCTCATGCGCTCGCATGTTTACCTTCAAATTTCTTGTAGTTTTAATCTCAGGGTTATTATCAGTAGTACTTAAGTCTTAAATATTTGGTTAACTGCATGCTGCGAATTCTCATTATTTCTGCAACTAATACTAAAACCGGTGTCAGGTATTCCGTTCCTCTTGGTTTTCGGTCTGAAACACCAACTTTGAATGAAACATTACCATACTGATGACACTTGTAGGATTCCATTTCAAATATTACAGCAACATGAATATTGAAGTTTCTATAATAATTTGTTGTTAATAAATCGTGTGTTGTAACGGAAAAATATATGTTCTTTTTGCATTCTGAAGGACATAACAGTATTAATCTAACTATCGGGATTATTAAAATATCGTCCCAACAATAGATTTATGCTTTCTGGCTTTATTTAACGTTGAGGACTAAGGGGAGCCTTTGTTCAGCAGTGGATGTCTCTCAGCTGATGATGATTACTGACTTTTCAAATTAACCTATTACGCTATTAAAACGGGATATCTACCATGTTTATTATTTTTTATGAGTTTCGATATTTCGGCCCTGTTGCAAGCGCCATGATAACGGATGAAAGAGTTCATCCGTGAACATCCCGTTTTGAGTTACAATGATAGGGTTAATGACCATGTCAGTTTAAAAATGTATAACTTATAATGACAATAACTTACCAAACTGGGAATAAAATAAAATGTTTTATAGAATCTTCATCTATCTTTGCAGTACCTTATGTTTTGTACTGGAACGTTTTATTTTTTTGCACTACTCCTTGGTCTATAACTCAGATGAAGGTTCACACATTACAGTGCATGAGTACCTACACCAAATCCGAGTATATTATCTTAACAACAAAACTAGGTATAATTTATTGATAGACACAGACCCCAGTTCTCAGTAGCATAGGTACATAAATTAAAAAAATAACACTACGACCACGAATCGGATTACGCAACATTATCTGAGAAAAACAAGAAATAAAAATGCAACAACTTATTTATTGATAGCACTAATTGCGTTCGTCTTTATCAAATCGATAACCTCTTTACATAATTTATTTGCAGAATGGATACTGACAAGAAATCAGTTTTATTGAAAACGAAAGCAGTATTGAACATTGTGGGTGACGTGAAAATCTCACTGACGAAGAACAACAAAGTATTCAATGGAGTTTATTCAGCTTCATACAGTAAGTATACTGATAAGGTGGCATATGAGTAGACGAATCACTTGATGGTAAGCAGTCGACACAGCATGGACACATAAAATGACAGAGGAGTTCCATATGCGTTGCCGGCCTTGTGGAAAACTAAGGAATTAAGGATTGGGGATGGACAATTGAACCTCCGATAACCCCACTCTCACGATGAAACACAGAGAAAGCGTTTTTTGATGCCGGTTTTCTGTGAGGTGATTACTCCGATCGAACTCCAATCGAACCATTCTATTAAACTTATGTGTTGTTAGCACTTGATAATATTTCACTTTTTTAGACAAACTGACCATGTTTGAATCCTTATGGATTTGTCAAAACAAATGATATTAAATTAGATTTTTAAAAAACCTACATAATATATAATGGTGTACTTCAATGATCAATTTAACGTATTTTTTTCTCAACAGCTGCCCTAGGAAACTCGAAATATGGTTACTCCCTGGTACAGAAAGGAGATCTGGAATACTTTGAAGTTGGACCAGAAGTAAACTCCTGCGAAATCATTGGAGAACCAGTTATATCGCTTGATTCTAGTCTCCAAAACGCTATTGACCAAGGTATGTATAGAGAAAGTATATTTTTTGTTCTGATTTTTACTATATCTAAGATATTGAGATTATTAAGTAGGTAATGGTTCCTTGGTACCTGACCTTTTGTAAAACTGGAGATAAGGTAAATTCTTATTTCTGGACTATCCCAAAAGTGCTGCGTAAGAAAATAAACGTTGCATTCAAAAACTAAAGGACACAATTTTTATGTTTATTACCAACAAGATTTTCATTGCATAGTGACAATTTATCTACTAGGGGTTGTCTCCGACTTACATTGATTAGATAAATCTTTGACGTAAGGAAAACAAAGTAAGGAACTTACAAACATAATGCCACTTGACCCTCTTGCGTGTCAATTGCATTCAGATAACACCCACATCAGCTGATACTCATGTAGGCCCTGCTGCCGGATATCCCCTTATTGTTAGTTGAAAACAATAATATGATATTGACAAATAAACAATTAATTTGTTGATGATTAGTTGCTTTGTAATTAAAAGGTCAATTAATAATCTATGCACAATGTATATGTATATTAAGAACAATAGAGCGAGATCCCAGAGCTGTCAGACATATCTTATTTTTACAAGCATTTAACCTTCGGCTTAAGTAGTCTTGTATGTACTTTTTAATGCCTTAATGTTTGTAAATCTTGCCGAGTGACACCAGCGCAGGTACCAGGTGAGAAAGGTAACTAAAAATTAGACTCACTTAACTTAAATTTTTATGTCTGATTTTCATATATGTTTTGTAGAATATTACTCTGAAATCATGATTTGATGATTTGACAGACGGCTTAAAGCTCTAAAAAATAGTGCGCCTTACAAAATTGTAATAGCAATATATGGTGCCCCTGTAATGCAAAACAGTAGTACAAATCATCATAGTTTTACCAGATAATTTGCACGAACGTGATTACCATCGTGAATGTTACAAATGTGCTACTGCTTTGCCGAAAAGATATTTCTCTCCAACCTCACATATATTGCTATTACAATTTTGTAAGGCGCACTATTTTTTAGAGCTTTATAGCGTCTGATAAAAGTTTTGGTCCATGGAAAATGTCTGATTTTTTTAATATGATTTCAGAGTAATATTCTACAAAACATATATAAAAATCAGACATAAAAATTTAAGTTAAGTGAGTCTAATTTTTAGTTACCTTTCTCACCTGCGCTGGTGTCACTCGGCAAGCTTTACAAACATTAAGGCATTAAAAAGTACATACAAGACTACGCTGTAAGCCGAAGGTTAAATGCTTGTAAAAATAAGATATGTCTGACAGCTCTGGGATCTCGGACCACAATGTATGAACAGAATAATGGCTTTTGTGGAATAACATTTTTCAAGCAAATGATTCATAAATAAAAAATATTATAATTTTTTTATGTTTTAATTTAACAATAATATTTTAAATAGAAATGTCCAATCGTTTCTTCATGCAAGAAAATTCTTAAAGAAACAATTTGCTGTCGATCATTTTCCTTAAACATTTTTTCATAAACATTAATTAAGAGCCATGCTATGTATATAAAGATAAAAACATTACTAACATATGTATGTATCGTATTTATTTACAGATGCTGATGCCAGAGCATTGAAACCCTCTTTTGAGACCAAGAAAGACACTTTGAGGAAGAACACACTGTGTCGTATTGTGGAATCCGCCTATATTACCGTTATCCATAACCTCAGATCTTCGGCGAAAATTTATCCGTGCCGTGCCTTTTTCAATGGAATGTGTAAATAAATAAACATTTTTTTTACATTTAATGATATTTTAATTTGAAGACAGTGTATTTTCGAACAGGAGAGAAGAAAATGAAAAGAGTAACGATGGAGTTTCTTGCTCGTTCTTCTCCATTCGAAGCTATACTTTGGAACGAGCACCTAGGTTCACTGACAGACAGGCTGACAAACAATTCAATTCGACGTTTCAAAAGTGCCTTATTAAGGATTAGTTCAAATAAATGCTTTGACCTTGACTATAACACTTCGAGGTTTAGTCAAGAAAATATTGATATCTTTCCAAAACACTGTTTTTATTAAGCGTTTTTGAACATGAGTTCAGATGACGAAGTAAACCGCATCTTTTAAAAAATAGTCTAAGGCCTACTGTCTACGTAACGTAATAGCCTACAAATGACGAACGCTTGTATCTTGCTGAACCATGCTTATTCGTCAAATAATGCAACATGGGCAGTAAGCCTAAATCAACTGGCTTCAATATCGACAACGTAGACTTACTTTTATATCTTTCTCAAAATATATAAAGGAAAGACTCACAAAAAAGAAAAACAATAAACCCTCTACTCTAGTGAAACAACAGACAGGAAACTAGATTAGCCTGGTCTTTTATCAGGCTGATCTAATTTCCTAAGTAAACCTATGATCAGAAATATTCTATAAATCTTGTTTATTATAAACCGATTGCTATACAAATAAATATTTACGAACAAGAAAAGAATGCTAAACTGCAATTTCCATCCCAATTATTTAGATTTTTTTACATTTATGCCTTTATTTTCAAATTTTCTGATGGCTGCTATGCAACGGTCAACAGTTTACAATATTTTTTGACTGCAAAAGGAAACTGTTGATCGTTGCATCGCTACTTTGTAGCATGACATGTTATTTTTTCATAGTTTCTTTAACCTGTGACTTGAGGCCTTTATCAGTGACATTTGGATTTACTTAACATAAACCATCAATTTTGTTTATCACAATCCGTCTACAAACGGTGGAATATTTACGTAAGTAACATATATACGGAGTAATCCCTCCTTTTTGGGAAAGTCGGTTAAAAATGCCTCATTTCATTTATACTTTGGGGTATGAATATGATTTTTGCAATTAGTAAGTAAAGCACGCACTTTGACGAAAGACGTTAGAGGACACCACTCGAAAGTAACTATTTATTGTTTTAGAATATTTATTTCAATATGTACTAATAGGTTATTTACCTAGTGATAGGCTACACATCGCGTGCCACAAGCCAATCATAAAATGACCATATCAAATACGAAATAATCGCGTACAAACAGAAGAACAAACAGAAAAAGAAGGTCAAACTGAGAAACTCCTTTTTTTGAAGTCGGTTGAAAAGAGGCGTTTTTTATTTTTTTCTGACATAAAACAGCTTAATGTGGAATAATAATAGCATCAAACATAAAAAAAACTATCGAAAAGTCGATAATCCATAACAAAATCTGTGGCGTATCAAGTCGACACATATAATCTTCTTAGGGAAGACACAGCTTAAGTTACATCTAAGGCGAAGTAACTGAATGTTATTTAATACTCTTGGATAGTAAATCTCAAGCAAACTCAAAGAATTTTGTTGGGATTTCATAAAACATCCACAGATGCCTTGAAATAGTAACATAGTGGATACCTTGTAGTGGTCACAGCTTGGATTTGTAGTACGATGAACAAGCAATAGGCTAGTTTCCTACAAGTCAAATTCAAAACTTTTTTTAAACATCAAAAAGGATTTTTATGATTTCTATGAATTTTATATGAAACGTACTAGCATTATAACGTCATCAGGGCAGTTACCTCCACTTTGATACTAGTTATGTATATTCGGGGCATAAGGCCGTAAGGCGGGAGAAGTCATTGGATGATTTTATTTTAAGGGGAGGTTAAAAGAAAAGCTAATCTATGCTACTTCAGTGGTCTTGAACTGAATTTCAATTTTTAGTATCTAGTTGTTTTTAATATAACAATTTTTCAATTTTTGATCTCCTTGTATGAACACAATAAATATTTTGAGGTCGCATTTACGCTTCATAAATTCTTGCAATTTATTATTATGAGCCACTTATTAACACAGACGAGCTTGTTACCTATTTCACCCATGACACAGGTGAAAAGCCTAGAGTGGAGCAATGTTTATAAAAAAAAAATAGGCAATATCAAAGAGCCATTTTTCTTCTTTGACTTCTGATCGACGATTTTGTCAGATTATAAAATTATTTAGATATCTACAAATAGTTATAGTTTTAAAGGCGAGGATTAGATCACGCTTCACTATTTTTATCACCATTTTTAGCCTAAAATTAAAGAAAATATGCAAAATTAGTTGGTATTCAAAAATATGCGTTTGATAACTGCGACCTTTTGTATCAAAGTTCTCCATACATAATATCAGTTAATAAACATACTAAAAAGTCTAGATAAATTGATCTCTCTCATTAGGTCTTCATTATTTGTCATTTGGACAGCGCTTCTGCAACATGGCTGTTTTCAGGAGCTTGTTAGTGCTTGCATTCGCTGGCTGTGTCCTTTGCAAATTTGGTAAGTGATTTCTTTCTAATTATACCATAGCATTAAAATGTTATACTAGCTTTTGTTGATTGTTGTTTTTGCAAATGTATAAATTAATACACAATTAAATTTAATTCATTCAATTATGTGAAATTAATTTATTATTTTGTAAAACAATAATTATCAATTCACTTAAAAAATATTTGATATCTTAGTCTTCTTCGTCTTCTTTAGTAAATTTTTATACTTTTTCAAATCGATTGACCAATAAAATATCAAAATGTGCCTTTGAAACGGATTTCCAGTAAGTAACTGATTTTTGTATTCCACTATAAAAGACACTTATTAATTTTTATTTCTGAACATTTGAAAACTATTATGCGAATCAACTAAAATAATTTCAAAACTCCAGGTGCGCCTTTCGAACCCTGTGACAAGGATGACGTCAAATGTCTAATTACAGCAATAGAATCATTTTTTGTTAAGTCCAGCAATGGTATTCCTGACATTGACATTAAAGCCATCGATCCCCTGATCATACCTGAATTGAAATATGAAGTTGATCCAGACATGGGCTTGCTCTTTGAGTTCAAGAACATCAATGTCACAGGACTGAAGAACCAACAGGTTTCGGACTTCCAGTAAGTAACTTAGTATATTTCATGATTTTTCTTCTTAGGAAAAAAGCCGTATGTATAAAATAAAGATTAATTAAAAAGGCACTTATTATTTCATACCTTCTTTTTGATATTGCTTTTATAGTCAAGTTTATTGACCTGGTGTTGGCATGGTACGGTTTTGCATGAAAACTTCTCTACTTTTCTTGGCATATTCGCCTAAAAATTCGTTAGCCCACCACAGACTACCGGGGTTTTCGGCTAGGCTAGCCATACACTGCAGTCAATGTAGAGCAAGAGTAGGAATGGGGTGGTTATGGGTATGCCTAAACTTTAAAAAAAGTTAATAAAGAAAGCAAAAAATGATTGTTAAAAAATGAGAGATATATTTATAACAGTACATTTGTATATAATTTCCGATTACTTTATCTCTTAGGAATAAACTGAATTACAGTCCCAGTAGCATAGGTACCTAAATTACAAAATAACACACCAATAGGTACCTAAATTACATGGCCGTTGCCACGGATTAGATTACGCAACATTATCTTTGAAAAACAAGAAATAAAAATGCAGGAACTTAGGTATTGATAACAATAATTGCGTCCGTCTTTGTCCAGTTGATAACCTCTTCACATAATTTACTTGCAGATGGGCCTCTGCCACGAAATCAACTGTATTGAAAACGAAAGCAGTATTGAACATTGTGGGTGACGTGAAAATCTCACTGACGAAGAACAACAAAGTATTCAATGGAGTTTATTCAGCTTCATACAGTAAGTATATTTTTATGGGATGGGGTAGTAAATTAGCAAACGGATAACCTGATGGTAAGCAATTGGCAATCGACACCCATGCGACACTTGAAGAGTTACAAGTACATTATCGGCCTTTTGGTGGATTGGGGATTGAGGGATTTGAGATGGGAAGGGGGTGGGGGATTGACTTGCTACTAATCACGCTCACACAATACAAGCGTTGTTTCACGCCAATTTTTTGTGAGGCCATGATATTACTTCTGTCACATGAAAATACTTTTTTAAACTATCTGATCATGTTCACATCAATTGTAGTTTAATGTAACAAATCCTGTGGATTTATGCTATGGATATTAAAGCAGATATTTTTTTAAATAATGGTTTACTTCAATGATCACTTTAACATATTTTCTTCTCAACAGCTGCCCTAGGAAACTTGCAGTATGGTGTCTCTCTGGTACGGAAAGGAGATTTTGCATACATTGACATTGAACCAGAAGTAAACTCCTGCGAAATTATTGAAGAACCAGTTATATCGCTTGATTCTGGTCTCCAAAACGTCATTGACAATGGTGCGTACTTAGAAACTATAAATATTTAGCTTTGAACGTTACAGTATCTACTAAATCATTCTTAACGTATGTCAGTTCCATCGTAACCTAATAAGTGTATAAATTAACCAGAGATCAATGAATCAGGGCCATTAAGTTAAACAACATTTTCGCGCTATCGGTACCTATTTTATGAAATGTACCAATATCGTTCATGTTAAACTTCAAGTTCCCTAGCAACCTATTCCTATCAATCTCATATCGAACACATTCCATCAACAAGACAGTTTATGGAATATCTAAATTAATAATTATGATTATGTAACAAAACGAACGTCACAGTTAAAAGATACGATTTTGTGCTTTTAAATTATAATCTTAAATTTTCTTTACATGGATCTTCATAAAACCTACCATTCATTACCACGTTTATTAGGGGCATAGTACACGCTTAATGATAGAAAACATTATCTAAATATTCCATTTCGTATTACTTTACAGATGCTGATGCCAGAGCATTGAAACCCTCTTTTGAGACCAAGAAAGTAACTTTGAGGAAGAACACACTGTGTCGTGTTACGGAAGCCGCCTATGCTACTGTTATCCAAAACATCAAAACTATCACGAAGGTCTACCCGTGCCTTGCCTTTTTCAACAACATGTGTTATTAAATAAACATTAATTTTATACTTGCGCAGATATTATTTTACTTGAGCTAGCTGCTAGTCAGCTATCCTACTAATATTTAAAAAATGAACGTTTGAATATGTTTGTTTGTTAGTATTTCACGCCAAAACAACTGAAGGGATCGGGATAAAATTTAGAATACTGGTCTGAAATAACACATAGGGTATTTTTATCCTACGGGAACATGGGCGAAGCCACCGGCAGCTAGTATAACAACCGCCCACACAATCATTCCATGATAAAAAGTCACACAATAAAATTAAGTTTTTGAAGTAGGTAGGTAAATGTAAGTAAGTATTTTTGATCCTAAAGCTGATAGAAATCACGTCACACATACGTACCCACATAAATCCAGAACTTGAGACGTAAAGGTCGAAAGAATTATTTTACAGCGACAACTAGTTAAACTAAAGGTGTGACTATGTGATATATGACCTAAAACTGGATTTAAACTTCATACAGACCTATATTTATACTTAATTGTATGCGTCCAGTTCAATAGCTTGCGTACAAAAAGTAAAACTGCTGAATTTTGTTGGCACTCTATCTGGGTGTAAATAAAAATAAGACCTAAGAGAATGCACACATTTCGACATAAAATACTATTTTGTCTGAAGAGTGGAGCACTGCCTTTGGTGCCTTCCAAAACTTTCAACTTAGATAAATAGCCTAAAATAAATATCCAAGTGTCTGGACCCTTTGAAACAATTGAAGCGAAGATTATTTGTACTATAACCATATTTTAACAGTCTAAAAAAATTAATATTTAGTTAAAAACATAATTTTCCTTGTATCAAAAACTATTTTACAATCTTCAAACCACTTTTTAGTACTAGTTTTATTTATACTTCAGCTTCAAGAGATAGAAACATTTGTTCTGGATGACGCGTACGTTATTTCTCGTCTCGAAAACCCTTGCAAGGCAAGCATTCCGTTAGATATAGTTCAGAGATAGATGATCTTCGAAATACGTCTTTATAGTCGACCCCGTTCCGGAGCTGCGGACTACCTAGCGGGTTTACCGGGGCTCCGGCTCGAAAAACAGGAATAGGAACGGGATGGTTTTTAGTCAGTAAGAGTATGACACTCGCTCAAAAGTCGACCTTGTTGTGTGCATTGGCAACTGCTAACCCGTTCATCATATACTTTATGATGTCCTTACATCATAAATTCTCTGCTTATTATTTTGCTCACGTGCTTCCACAGATCATCTACATTATTATTAATGTTTTTGCGGTCAGATAATACAGTTTTTAGGTCTACCTCAAAGTCTAATACATATTATATTGGGTTCTCGTTCAAGGATAGTAGTTGGTTCAGAAAGCTAGGCTACACGTTTTGATTTGTATCCCTTACGTGGCGATGGGCTTAAGTCATTTTATTTTCCACTTCATTGGGCAGAGGTGTCTATATTGCTACTCTCAGTTTTTGCTAGTTATGTTTTTAGTCAGAAAAAGTGTGTTTTTACTACCAAACACCTAAACCTAAACATTTTTTACTACCTAAACGTCGTGACTGTATTATTAAACACAGTGTTCATGAGTTATGTTATTGTGTTAGGATCAAAATCAAACAAACCCATATTTTATTTAATTAATGAAGTCATTATTAGATAGCAAACGTAGTTTCTAAACGTTCGCCGAATTCAATCTACCTACTCCGATCAACGATATGATACAGGTAAGGTCAAAATATTAAAGAAAAATGTACCAACATCATAAACCACTTTCACTCAGCGTCGGAACTAGGGTCCTTTATAAACTACAGCGATAATATCAGCCTATCACCTAGTAACATGGAGATCATGCGAACGCATGATTCTATTTTACGCATAAAAAGCCTAAGAGCGAAGGCAATTTCTTTCCCAGATAAGTTGAGAAATTTCGGGAGCAAAACACTTAAATTCTTCCACACAACCCGCCAATAGTGACATCGAGCTCATTTTATATTGTAAAAACATGACACAACTACATAAAACAGTCGTTTCTGAACACGAACAGAGTGTGTAGACGACACCTTTACACGTTTGACAGAATGAGCCTCGTACACACATGTGTCACGAATGTATCTCTATAAAAAATAATGCTGAACGTTCGAACTCCGATATTAACTTGACATGAGAACGGAACGAAGGTGACGTAACGTGTGTAGCAGGCTTTACGTGTCATTTTAATGAAAACGTTGAACGTTTTGAATATACTTGCACGATCATTGTTGGCTTTTGAGATTGCTTCCCGTTTGACAGTGACGTAGAGGAACGTAAAGTGAAAGTCGTAGTGGCCCGGAGGTTTAAGACACCCGCTTCTCATGCATGAGAGTGCGGGTTCAAAACCTACCAACGGCAAATACCAATGTGACTTTTTCCGAGTTATACGTACTTTCTAAGATTATTTAGACACCACTGACTAACGGTGAAGGAAACCATTGTGAGGAAACTTGGGCTTATGATTTCCAATTATAAGCTTGAAATCACCGTGCATTGAGCAAGCCTGGTGATTAATGCTCAAACCTTTCCCGTGCAAGAAGAGGCCTCTGATCAGCAGTGGCCGCTTGCTATTTAATTGCGATAAAAAATCATTATGAAGTTTCCAGACAAAATTTTATTTGGTCAGGATTTTCTTTGATTTTTCTTTTAAAGCAATTATAAAAACATTTAACCTGAATTTACGAAGAAAGAAAAACTATCTATTCAAGAGCCAAAGGGCAAATGAAAACCCGTTAATTAAAGTTTAGTTTAAAAACAAAGTAAAACTAAAGTTATATGAATTTAATAAAAAGTAAATTCAATTTCAAGGTAGACCTGAACCTTTACCTACATTGATTTAAAATAATAATTGTATAGTACATCTGTATATAATAAGTATGTTTTTTTTACATTTGATGGGTCAATGTTTGGCCCCTATCTCGCCTGACAGTATGTGATGATGTGCCCTACGATGGAGCACGTCTGCCCATAAGCAACCTATTCCCTCTTTGAAGATACCCAGGTTATACCTATCAGGAAACAGAGACTTTACATCGGCAAAGAATTCCACTCGTGCGATTGGGTGGAATGTCTATCACGAAGCGGTGGCGCCTCGCCGATTGTCTTGTGGTTCTAAATTCTTATTTTTAGGTAGGTATATTCCCTTAGTTTTTTTAAAGGTTTAAGTAAGTATATGTTGAATACATAAGTTATTGTCATGTCACTACATTGTATAAAAAAGTACCTACAGCAGAGCTTTATAATTTGGAAAATTTTCACAATTCATAATTAGATACAACTATAATATAAGTAAGTGGTATTAAATAAATACTGGAACTCCCACTTAAAGTACCTAAGTGGAGAAGAAAGCGATCGATTCAGTATTTCTATGAAATTCTTGAAAAATCAAAGGGTTCTTTTAAGAAAAAGCTGACAGCACCTCAAAGCATCAGTTCCAAGATCTCTCATGCCATTTTATTTCACTACAACTCTTCTAATTAGATCTAATTTCATTAGTCCTTTTACAAAGAGTATAAGTAGCAGGGTATTAAAAGGTTTTGCTAAGAACACTATTATTTTTTGTGCCATCTCCTCGTATTATAATATTTTTTTTAATTATTTCTCTTCTCTAGAATTTTTAGTCATGTTTCCACTGAAGACTGGATTAAAGTAAGTGTTTGTCTTCTCTCATTCCTTTAAGTTGGATATTTTTCTCAATAAAAGCCTAAGCCTTCTCTGAAATCCTATTTTTTAATAATATTTTTTTAATAAAAGATCTGTAGCCTTTTTATGAATACCAATGGCTTCAATGGCGAGGCGAGAGGGTGTTTCGGACCCTTACTGACTAAAAATCACCGCGTTTCTACCAAGAAGTCCGCAGCTCCTGGTCAAGATCTCAATATCCTCGGCCTGTAGTCATCAGTTATATATTATATAAATTTGATGATCACATATAATAGTTTTGGAAATCTAACGAACAAACATTAAAAGTAATCGGTTACGTATTCATTTTTCACACTTTAATGCGTACAATGGAAATAAGAAATCAAATAAAAATACAATTATACAGTATTCAAATATGAATTTCTTACCTAGACCTTATTTTGATTATTTATAACCAACCTTAAAACCACATCACAGGTTCGAAAGACTTTTCTATAAAAAACTGCACCTACGTTTACGTTTAAAAGTTTCTCCTGGAAATTATTACCGTTGTACTCGAATATAGTAACAGAAAGATATTGTACAGCGCAATACCTTTTAGACCACTGGCCACTACTGCACTCGAATCCACAGGGGAGTTACGATGAACATGTTTTGTTTCTAAAAGTTTTAGTTAAAAGTGTAGGCAGTATTTTTTTTTTCAGGTCGTAGTTAGACAAAAGTATGGGTAACTAGGTGGTACTTATTACACTCCCTAGTTTTTTATCCCCAAAAAACTAAGGCGCCTTTTGAAGGATGTTTTAAAAAAAAGGTACTAATTGTTGCACATATTTTTTTTAAGTGCTGGAATGAATGTAGGTATTTCGAAATGAACACCGTTGTGAAAATTCTTGGTAATTTCAACATAGTATTGGCAAATAATAATAGTTTTGTTGGAGATTTATTGGCTTCTACAACGAAAATCTGTTTGGTTATAATTATTAATTAAATTCAAACCTTACATTTCTTCAGAATTTGTTACTTAGTACTTATTATAGTCGTTTGATATAAAGGCACTCTAGACATTATTTGTTCAATAATATTTCCAAGATAAGTAGTAAGTAACTTCTTTCTGACAAATAAACATACGGTTAACTTATTCTTTCTTAAACATGAGCCACAAAAAGTCGCAAAGCCGTTCAGAATACAAGGAGGCATAAATCTACCATAAGGAAAAGAGGAGGGAATCTCCCAGCAAAATGCCACTTGACCCTCTCGTGTGTCAATCGCATTCAGATAACACCAACCTACTTCTTATTCATTATCGATCCTTTTGCCACTACTAAGCAGTTTTCCTTATCATTACCCCGAGGCAAACAATAGATTTCTAATTAGGAGTGGCTATTGTGTAAACATATTGTTGTCAAGTTCGTATTCTTGTGGCAATCACAAATATGAAGACATAAGTTAGATGATAAAACCATGAAGCAAATACAAAAGAAGACAATGTTATAACTGGATTTTCCTTTAACATAACGCGTGACACTTTACCGGGAGCGCGCGATGTAACAAACCACGCCCGTCTCTATTGTCCAGCATGCAATCCCATACTACAAAAACGTTGCTAATTGTCCACATTTTAATGTGCCACTTTCTGAGCGCTTCTAACCTATCTACGCCTTTTTACTTAAAATATCCTTGGGCAGGGCCGGTTTTTTTGTGTCACAGTGCACCATCACTTGATGGCATCTTGTTTTTGTACTTGGTTCATGGATAAAACCAAGTGAAGACGCGACGAGCCATAATGTCATGCAAGTGAAGCTTGTGCTCAGACAGAATTTTCAATGTATCGTAGGATCCTTCTTTTTCTTAAATTAAGGAACGTGTGGTTACCTGTCCCTTAACTAAAGTCGCAAAGATGGCTGTTAAGTTGGAAGCAGATGAGGTAAAAGTGTATAGAACCGTCTTATTAAACAAAGAAAACAATACCTTGCCACACGTAGAGAGTATAGTAAACTCTCTTTTGTAGATGGGATTCATAGTTCAGCAGCAGACTGCGTACGATATTGATTTCGATATTTAATAACTGTGGAAAAGTATTACTTACCCGCAAGGAATGATGACTTTTAAGTATTCAAAGGAAAACCAATAAATAAATTCGAAGAAATAAATTGAAATGAATGATATATTTATTTAAGAGGGATTTCGTTTAAATCTAGGGCTGCAAGCGGACGTTTGAGGCCGAGGGTGCCTAGAGCGGGGACTCTGGGTGCCCATCCAGCGACCTCAGGGAAGACGGTAGCACAGTAGGCACGTGCTATCATGCAACTTGTACAGCAAGGGACACACACCTCCCAATGTATGTGAAACGTACGTCCCATAATAAACGTTGTAATATAGGGGCTCCGTAGCAGGTTTAACACATTGAACGCCGTGGTGGTCACCGGTGACCGAAGTTAGCGGAGGATTTGCCTTTAACAGTTTTCTATTGGCAGTCAAAGACTTAATTAGAGGACTTGGTGCCCCTTATCGGTGCTGAAGGTGGCTACCGGGGTGGTTTTAGTGAGGCATAAATCCCGCACTCCCCCATCTTTCTCCCCAAAAAGTCCCATCATCAAAAAAAGGACTGGTGACCTTTAAACTACTTGTTGAGATTTTTATTGGCTCTGGTTCTGGGAACACTAATGTTTACTTTGAAATGTTTACGTCTATATTATATTGACTTATGTGGCTTAAAATATGTAGGCTCATCACTCATTCTGCAAATATATTGGGAATTTGGGAATAACATCAGAAGATGCTAAGTAAATAGGCGTAACGAAAGACCCTGTTTTATCTAGGCCTATAAAAATAATAGTAAATATTTATTTGGGCTTCATTGTTCCGTTCCTACCTTTACAGAGCTTACTAAAATATTTAAGCTTCCCTAGGTATGCTATGCTAGTCCTTTTTGAGATTTGCTTTTTTAATATTTATGATCGTTTCGGATCACTGATCAAAGTACTTCTAGGAATTCATATTATTCGACAAACTTTGACAAGTTAGATGAAAAAGTGTAATGAAATTGAAATAGAAATAGAATCCTTATGGACATTGGCATTCATGGAAAATTCAGCTGTTTGACTTTTTTCTAGCCTTCTAAGTACCTAGGTAATCATTAGATATCTATTAGAGTTGTCGTCGGCAGTATTTCGACCTGCAAACTTTCAAGAAAAGAACGTATTATTTTTTAACAGGTCGGCAACGCACCTGTTCCTCTGGTATTACGTGTGTTCATATGCAGCGCTGATCGCTTACCATCAGGTGATCCGTCTGCTCGTTTGCCTGCTATTCCGTAAACAAAGTTGGGTGTTATTATACATAGACTGAAATGAAGGCGTTTTATATTCTGCGAAGTATGGCCGTATAATAATTAATAATAAGCTTTAATATTTCCGAAGATTATTATCAGTAATTTGCTCTTAATTCTGGCTTCCGGGCAAGAGGCAATTAGCAACAGAACCCTTAATTGCGAATATCTCACGATCAATCAATTTCATACAATACAGAGATAAAACAAAATATCATATCCGATTCTGGTCTAAACCAATTATTATCATGGAAAAAATAAAAACGTTTTCTTTGATTTTGTTCAATAGTAAGTAGATTTTAAATTGGCACAAGTAGGTACACTTAATTAAAGTAGTTTGTAGGTAACAATTTATCGTCATCAATTGCCAACAAATAATCTACCTACTAATGTATTTAAAATAAAAAATACCTCAGGCATTTAAGAACCAAACACAAACAGTTCAAGTAGTTCAATGTTGGGTAATTGACACAAAAGACACAATATTGAACTCTATTTTCACTCCTCCTCAAAACTACTACTAACGTATTCAAGGTCCAAAATGAGGTTTATTCAAAAAGAACTGCCAACGGGACCCACAAAGCACAAATGTATTTCAAAGATAAGCCGATGTTACCTTCCCGTTTCATGGCAGAGTTACTACAGGTATTTTGGACTTTATTGCCTTCAATTTAGTGATAAAATCTCAAAGCAAAGGGTGCTCAATAAATATGGAAGGGACTATCACCCGGATAGATATATGAAACTTGCATTTGAGTAAAGAAAGATGAACACCGAGCAGAATAATATGAAACTTGCATCCAAGAAAACTAGGATGAACGTAGTTAATGAGTGCTAATAGACTTTACAAAGCTTTCAAGACATGCTTAGATTAATAAGTGCAAGAAATCTTATTTACAGGCAAATTAGGTTGAGGAAAATAAATATACTAAATTAATTTTGTAGCATATTGCTATCGTGTTTGTTTTTGTTGTGGGTAATTTCATCATTAAATTGGATTGAATCATCATTGAATCATTGATCATCATTAATTTGCTCGCAGTTAAATAAAATAAAATATAATTAATAAGCAGAAATGGGCTAACGACCTTACATCACTCCTCTAAACAAAAAATATAATAAAAAACCTTTACAATTAAGTCATTACAATCGGGAAGCGAGCATTTCGGTACATTAGAGGTATTATTTAAACAACAGAAAGCAAGAAAGTGATCCTTTGTCACGAGTACGGTCAAATTTATCTCTTTCCTCAAGCTCTATATCTCTTTGTAAGACAGTTTACATACAAAAATGGTAAAAAAGCTTCCAGATAATGCCGTATTTAACGTTTAAATTTTATTCCTCCGCCGTTTGCCTAAGCCCATTACATTACAAAACAGCCCGCCTGCTGTCTCAGGTAACTGTACCGATAAACAAAGAAATCTTTTACTTTGATTAATGTTCAGTAAATATTAGAAAACACCATTTTCCTCAGTCAGCGAGATGTCAGGTGAAATTGTTCTTTGCTATCATGAAATAAGGAAAATGTGCGGAGATAGGGCTGTTTGGGCTTATTACCTGGAAGGGAAAGTTCTACGAAACGTTAATTTAAAGAGTTTCTTCCCATTATGCACATGTGTTCGTTCGATACGTAAACAGTTCGATCGCAGGTATTAGATGTGAACGTTAGTCAATATCAACAAAAAATCTAATAAATGTAAGACGGATGTCGTGTAATAATGGTTATCTTAATAGTGTTAGTAAATCTACAATTAAGTTAATTACTCTATGATCACCTTGACACTTGAAATGAACAAATCTAAGCCCAATTGAACTCAGACTAGTCACATTAACTAGTTGATAACGCCTACAGCATTTAGTCCACCTTCGTGCTCTAGTTAAGTGTATCAACGAAGCTTTAAATAAATTAATGAATTAACCCTTTATACATAAGCAGGCAGGCCTATGCTTTTGGGTTGTGCATAAAAAAACCGATGCCAATCAAAATGGCACTTGGTATAATACATTTTAGGAATTTAAATAAAAAAAATCTATTGATGATCGGTATCCTATACCCAACATTTCGGACGTATTAGATAAGTTAACTAAAAAAAAACAATGATTCCTAAAGTTTTTAAAAACAATATTCGGCATGAAGCCTGTAGGTATAATATATGCGAGGTCAATAGATATGAATGGAGTGGAAACCTGGTACATGTGGCACAGGTATCATGATCTATCTATCAATAACTGTCAAAATACGTATATTCGCACTGGTTTCTAGCTGACACACAGTTTGTGTAATCTCCAAAACCATACATCATGTGAGAACACCTCTGAATTGAAATGTTTATAAAATCGTGTAAAAAAGAATAAAAAAACATGTTGAGAAATTTTTAAAAGACACAGGAAAGTCGGTCGTGTTTATAATCACTCTATTAATAATACTAAAATAATTATAAATATATATAAAGGTTAGTAAAAAATTAAAACAAAAAATAAGGTTTTATAAATGCACGTAAAAGTAAAAAAAATATTATGGACTGAAATGTAAACTGAACTATTGAATATAAAACTGTAAGGCGCTGAGATAAAAAAATATGTTAAAAGCGTGTTAACTATCAATTCCAAGAATTACCACCAAACATTTATTTCCAAAACTAGTATGGTAGACGTAGCATCCTTAATAATATTATAAATGTGACAGGTATGTGTCTTTGTGTTCCAACCACGATAAAGTTTGGTATAGGGGTAGATTAAGGCTTTTTTTCAGTGGGCAAAATCATCCAATGACTTCTCCCGCCTTGGGCGAAGAGAGAGAATGTCAGACTCTTACTGACTAAAAACCACCCCGTTCCTACTCCTGCTTTTCGAGCCGGAGCCTCGATAAACCAGCTGGGTAGTCCGCAGCTCCGGATCAGTCATCAACCCTACTGGGGGGGCCAGTGCTTATTATTAATAGGTGGGGACCTATGGTAGATATGGCTTGCAACAACACGTAGGCTATTTTTTATCCTACGGGAACGCGCGAAGCCGCTGGCTGAAGCTCGTATGCCATAATACAACAAACCTCACGTGCTACAGTTATCTATAAACGCCAAGCCGAGCTCCAGTAAGCTAGGTTTTGAAGATAGGAATGAGCCAAAAGCCACACGCCACGTAAGACTTGTAATTTTGTTACTCCGCAAATAATTGCAGTCATTTTCTGTACCAAGTATTTGACAACAAGATTTGACTAATATTTGTTTTGTTACAGGCTGATATTTCAGAAATGTTTTTAACTATTACACATGTCAAATAAAACGAACATTGACATGACGCTCTCTTCAAATCTTTGATCAATATTGATTGAAGCTTCAAACAAATAAAAAAAATGTATCGTCACGTCTTTTATCCTCGGTCATAGGTGCACAATACGACACGTTATGTACAATATACACCCACTTTTCACCATTTTTGTTACTCGTATAAGTCTCATATAATAGGGGTCGAGCCTATTGCCATATACTGGGCACAATTTGAGACTCCGTGCTACTACTAAGAGATTTTTGAATAGCCGAAAAAATCGAACCCGAGGCCCCTTGCCCGAGTCGCACTTGCGACCACTTGACGAACGAGGCAATCTCAACAAATCAAATGTAACTAAATTAATAATTAGTTTCATTAAAACAAATTAGACGTTTCTCATTCTCATTCTATCTTTCCACATCTCGCAAGTAATTACTTAAAACTAAAATCTTAAGACACGGTGCACAAATCCTTGTTTTTCACCCAGTGAGTGTCCTTGACAATGACAGCAGTATCAAATGCAACAAACACAAGTAGACTACGTGTCGACAGAATTCACACACTAACAAAGTTAGCACGAAATCCTTTACGCTTTTGGAATTCCTTAAAAAGGTAAGTAAGGGTCGGTTCACACAGACCGGCTCGGAGCGAGAGCAGATTTTTGTCACATTGAAAACAGGGTTTTTAGTATTGGTATTAAGGTTTATTTTTCATGCGCACTGCTTTTGTCAATCATATTTCACATCAAGCTCCTTCAAGCATTCTTCACAGGAGCTGACCGGCGCTGATCGCGTACTTTTTCTCAATACTGCAGCCGATCGGCTCCGCTCGTGCTCTTCCTCGCTCGCGCAGCTAATCGGCTCCAAGCGCATCCGCTTTCAGGTCGCATCCAGCTGGTCTATATGACTCCGCTGCGGACCGGCTCTGCGTGAAAGGACCCTAAGGATGCATATTTTATCTAGTAGTATATACTGAACATAATTTCAAACTCAATGCTAACTACATACATTGTATTAAAACCCCAAAAATCTAACTCACGATATAAATCTTAGTCGACTCGAATATCGGAACCGAGACACAGTAATCTAGGCGTACTCGTGATCGCTGGCCAAGCAGTTATGTCGTCTTAGGTTAGGTATTACGTCACCACTGCAATAGATTTGGTACCTATATTTATATTTCTATCAACCCTCGTCTCAATCATTACATCCTTTCAATCTACCTACACAATATTTTCTTTTGTTAAACCCTCATTCTTAACCCAACGAATTGGTATCTTCGTCATTCTTCAACATCACTTTTTATGAGAATCCTGGGCTGTCACATCCATTAGGTGGTAATCAATCTTTAGTTGGACTCCAATGAAAATATGTTTCACGGTCTTTTTGTATTAAATCCTTATTTTTCAAAGTAATGAGGCTCATTATAGCAAAAACACGGACTTTGGAAAATAAGGCCAAGGAAATTAATCTTTCATTATATTCGTAACTTCATGGTCTTAACCAGTATAACATAACATCACGTACTTCTACCCAGAAAAGGAAGAACATTGTAATTTTTAATAATACACAACACCCACTTTCTGTCGGTTATCTTATTCATTTTTCGATCTAATGAGTACGAAACCAAACCTAATACCATTTAGAGAGCACGGCCAAGACTTTATTCTTTCACTGATACCATATAATAACAATTATTTTTCATTACAATCAAACTCGTCAATCCCGACCACTTGACCGATACGGACACTTATACTGTTGCAGCTGATTTATTTAACGTATTTTAATTTGCATTAAAAGCATTTTAGTTCTCTTATCTGTCAATAATTACCTAAAGGGTTTTTCGACCTCGAGCAATGTAAATTATCAGCAACACCAACGCAAGACAGGTTAGTTCTTCATCAAGCCAGAAACTTCATTAATCATCTAAGTTTTACAGGATTAATTCTACAAAGCTATGTTTTAGCATCGCAGTAGGAAAGACCTCAAAGAAAAATTGAAGGCATTTTTATTTCTTAGTGGTACAGGAAATTGGAATTATAATTTAATCAAACTGAAAGAAAATTCTCCAGGTATAAGAGGTCCGTTATAAAAACAACTCTTTTGATATTCCCGTTTTTTGGAAGACCTATAGAATAAATAACCCTTTTTGGCAAACGCTTTTAAAGGTAATGTAAGTTGTATGCTTATGTAAATAACAGCTGTGTAAATCGACGTGAATTAGTTTCCAGTAAGTAATGAGAAAAGTAAAGGCAATTTTTGGTATGATATTTGGTTTACTCAGATTGTTTGCAGTATTTTTTTACTCCATTTAATGTGTGTAAATATTTTTTGGCGGAACAAAATCTTTGTAACTGATATCCATTGATTTTGTTTTATTCATTTGAAATCCAGGCTTGCATTTTGGATGGACATTTTAAAAATGAAATCAAATAATCTGTCTGCCCTCAGTTTTATGAAAAATGTTGTCACGCTTTGTACAGCATGGCAAAAAAGATTCTGATGCGATGACAGTGAGAAGTAAAAATCGATGACTTTGGCAACATTGCTTCAGTAGTAATAATATAGACTATACATATAGGTAACTTTTTTTGAGGGAGGAACATCACCCGCCTTGGTTGTCAGACTCTTATGTCCTGGGCAGATAATTAGGTACCCACAACACCATTTTCATCCAAGACTTCAGCACCTTTTGTTAACATTCCTAATATTGACGTGAGACTGAGTCACCCACTTTGAGTCACTAGTGTTGCCACAGGTACAATACTAGTGACCTAATCATTCCATACCCACTCTTTTTTGCCAACATGTGTCGTTTAATTTTCCTATCAAGTTTTGCACAGTGGTTATTCTGCATCAACAAAAACATAATTGTGCTCTTTTTTACAAATTATATTAATTAAGGTTTATCCATTAATAATAATTTAACTAATATCAGGAAAAACAACCTTTTTCCTTCAGAAAAACTAGAATTTTGTTTCTTAGTTCAGAAAAACCCAGAAGCAAATTTTTGATCCGTGATCCTTTAATTCCCGGTGATGTAAAAAGAGGTGCACAATGCACATACACGCCAAATTTTCAAAAGAGCAAAAGTCTCCATTAGTTCCTGAGATATTCCACCCAATCTTTCATATCTGTCGTAAAATATGTCGAGCACATCATCAGTCGCACTAGAGTATCATCGGTCGAGTGTGAACGGTCAAATGTTTTTCTATACATTTATCCATTTGTTCCGTTAGATATGAACCTTCCCTTATTCTGCAGTCTCACTTGGGGCTACTCAACCAATGAGGCAGTCTACAAATAAAATGGTTGACGGTTATATTTATTCAAGTTCAGCTCTAAATATTTATTAAATCACTTTTTTAGCTCCGTAACTAGTAATGAACAACAATTTAGAAAAAAATAAAATTACTCAATAAGAAAAAAAACATCCGTCATCCATTTATTCACGTTTTTTGCTAGGTCTAACTTAACTTCGTCTGAACAAACTTAGTCAGCTCATTAGTGAGAACACAATGTAGTTAGGACCATTTTTTATAACTTAAACACGCAATACTTACCAATTATTATTAAAGACTTATTGTTTTTTAGGACAAGTCTTAGTTATAAAGTTATAACGGACTGATTACTCATCAAAAGGAAAAAAAAATTTGTTGGAATTAAAAAAGGAACCGCCTTCAATGTTCTTTACGACCTCCATTTTTTTTAATTGAACTGTACAGTTTCTATAGTAAGGTATGTATGGTAATTTGTAGTTTAAAATTAATATTAATATTTTAATTAACAAATTAAACAAGTAGGTCACCCTAAAATTGCATTGGATAGTAATAATGTCATCAGGACCATATTAAATGGATTATAACTTCCATTGATGAAGATAAACCGATTCTATAATGAGTTCCAATATATTATGGTTCACATATGGACATTAACAAACATAGTATGAGCTATGACTCAGTAGGAATAAAGCAAGGCATAATATGAAGGAAACAAAACCCACACCCAAGGCATTATCACACACAATATTTGCGGCATTGTTAACAAAAGTTGTTGATACAAGTAATAAAATTAAACAAAATAACATTTTTGTGTACCTACAGCAGAACGAAGCGTGCAATAATAACTCTTATGTATGATAAGCTTTTGTGAGATGTCGACGAACTTTGGCGGAGCAGTAAGCCTATTACGTAATAAGCAACCGCTTAGATTGTACAATAATTCTGCGACCGTCGCTAAGAGAATTGAGGGTTCTATTTTGAGTTAATTCTGTAACAAATTAACCAATTATTGATGACAACGGTCGATTCTAGGACAATGGGTAAAATCAAAGGACGGTTTAATTTTAAGTGATGCTGATAATTAATATGTAAATTGATTAAATAGGCCAGATTTGATCATTTAACAGTCAATTGAATAATTTTGACGACAAATAGCTGGTCATTTAAGAAACATGTTCTAAAGGAAGTGTAATAATCACGTCACAGCAATAACCTCTTTAAATGTAATTTCAAACAACCTCGATTGTTGTGACAGAAGTGCAATTTACCTCGATTCTTTTTCAAAATTAGATTTTGAATGTCCATTTCGGTTATAACATTATGTTGTCTGCTCTATTCCCGTTAATAAACTCATCAATCCCTTATTTACGCTTTTATCCCAGTCTTGAGAAAGAAATGCACATTATTATTATACATAGGTATATGTAACATAATAACGTGTCATATATAACAGACTGTCTAGAATCTGGGGAATACCCAATTGTTCGTTTAATAGCAGAAACAAGACAAAATGTGAAAAATAAATCCAAGACAATCGCGTGGGTAAAATTGTTTAAGCCGACAACCGGTTGCTCGGGTCATTTGCTAAATAGGGGCTCACCCAAGCTTGAGTTATGAAGCTGATATGAGTAACAAATGTTAACAATGTAGGAATGCATCTCGTAAACTTTATTATTAAGAAACTCTTTTGACGTAACCTTGAACTGTGTAGTTTTTCTCAGCCAGATGTGATGCATGGCACAGTTAACGAAAATGTACGTGGTCTATTAATTTCACTTCCTATTGAAATATGAGAAGAAAATAGTTACGGGAATTGAAGTTATTGAAAAAGCAGAGTTTATTTATTTTAATGTTTATTTATACTAATTCTTACTAAAAATCACTGTTTACTCTCGTAAATGAATGGGGGCAAGCTCTACTATGGATGAAGAGTAGTTAATTTAGTATGTCTCACGATAGTTATTATAAATTTCCAATATACTAATTTTCGATCGATCACCTTAGTCTAAGTAGATACTTATACTAGATGGTTACAGCAAGTAGGTCAACTTATAATAAGAGCGATACCACAGGCGATACTTAGTAGAAAACCATTTCGAATTGAGTCGTTTTGGGGTAAGCCTCCAAAACGATGGCGTTTACATCTGAATAACTGTATAATTTGATTCCTGTCATTTACCTAATTAAGAGTAATCAATTATAACTCATACTACTTCCAATTCAATACGAGAGATCGTCAAGAGACATCAAGGACAAAATAAAATGCACCAATCATAGGTGCGAACAGGTTTGAACGCAATCATAATAAAAAATATCGCAAAATTTTGTAGTACTAAGGTTTTTGAGAAATGCATACAAGTCCGGTTATTAAAGCGACTGTCATGGCCACGATGGTTCCGTTGTAAATACTTGTAGAACCACTATTTATAACAAGTTCTACATAGGTACTTTTTATTTTGATGCACCTCATTTAACATAGCTGTTGTTTTGTTTGTTTGAAAAGACTGCAGTCTCATAAGTCGGGCAATTTGGTTTGCCTATATTAGACTTGGAATCATCGTCAATTAATGTTACATGCTATGTAAAAGCTAGGTACTCTAACTAATACAACATGTCGGTACTTAGCACTAAGAAAATACACCAAGAAGTGAAGAATTGGAAAATATGGAACTAGTCGTCGGGGATTTTATTCCCGCACATATAATTTTTGATGTGTTTTAGAATTTTAGTAAACATGTTCACAATACAGAAAAATATAATGAAAAGGACGATAATTGTTTTACTTAAGTAGATCACAACCTGACATTTAAAGGAATGCAATAAAATTGTTAAGGCGAGGAAGTGAATGGACTTGGAAAACAGTGATTCAGTTTAACAATTATCTATATTTATTAGTTCAATGAACCGTTATTTATGATTGTTAATTGAGAAGCTTTCAAGAAAAACAACAGTCGGAGATCTATTAATAGAACAGGCATTAATAGGCACACATAAGCTGTGCCTACTAAGTACACTAATTGTATTCAACGACTGACAATCAAAGGGTCTAAAGATTAAACATTATTGAGGTTTACATTTTGGGTCACTGGTGGGTGGCTTAACCGGTAGACATACCATGACGAAAATATTTGAACTAATTTCTTTAACATAATTGAATAACATTAAGTATTGAAATATTTCAAGTACATATATGTCGTATGTTACATACTTACACCAACGGAATTTTCGTAACCATTACCTTACCCACTTCCATCAACTATGACAAGTTGATCGATAATATTATACCTAATTAGGAATGTGTTTTTATTCACGTCACAACGGATATGTATGCAATGCTTTTTTTTTCGATTGAGAAAAATCATCCAATGAATTCTCCCACCTTGGGAGAGGCGAGAGGAAATGTCAGACTCTTATTAACCACCCCGTTTTCACTCCTGCTTTGAGCCGAAGCCCCAGTAGTTACCGGGGCTAGGTCAACCGCAGCTCCTGCTCGGGAATTAGCCCTACTGGGCCCGATCTGTGGTGGTCTAATCCTTCTTTTAGGTGCCCGCGGAACGCGATGCGCCGTACGCACGGGTCTGGTTTTGATCGGGTAGCAAGCTACCCTTGCTCGCCGTCCGCAAACGCCCATATATGTAATGTTAAGGAATGATTTATGTACGGTATTTTAATTTAGTTAAGAAACTTTAGAATAAGATAGTATAGATACTTCTATGTTTCTTTAACCTTTATTATTAGATCAATATAATGAAGAACAAGATATAATGTAGAATATAAAAGTAAAAAAATCTAGCTAACAATTTCAAAAGCTGCAAATGGCTATCACAAATCAGTTGTAACCCCAGAAAATATTCAATAGAATCTCTTGACCCCACCACCTAAACTGTAGAAATGTGAAAATGTTTGCCAAAATTTAAGCCATTATTTTCATTGGATACCGTATGCTATGCATAATAATGCATTTCATGAATGGAACGCTGCGTATAATATGCTAATATGTCATCCTCTGTGCTCGTTGATTCGTATCTTGATATACAATAGCGTTTTGCATTGTTTTGGGTCAAACACAGGTTGGGAATAAATTAAGAAACAAGTGAACTTTTGGAAAAGAAATAAAATTAAATATTTTAATTAAGTCTTGTAAGTATGTCTCACTTGATGAATCCGTGTGTCGTCGTTTTTTAAGTGTATTGCATGCATATGTGTTGGGCTATATTATGATACCTATAAGAAGAAAACTTAAAATGTTAGAAACACTAGGGATAATAGGTTTAAAACGATATAAGGTGAACAATAAGCTTTTGTTCGGCAAAGGACGTCTTCCGACTGACGATGATGATGACGACTATGGATTAGCGATTGAGAAATGATGAAAACAAACCAAATATTTTGTCTGTTACAACTAGATTGATGTTCTATTCTTTAAATGAACTGCGGCTGCTATAGATATAATACCAATAGCAGCTACTAAAATATTAATGTTAATTCATTATGGCACCGTGTCAAAATCACCAATGTAACCTATTTAAACAATACAACATAGCAGAATAGGGACGTAATTAATAATCAATGTGATCATCATAACAGATAATCAGCCACTAACTCAGTATTTAAGCGTCACCAATATTCAAATCATAACCATGGATTGAAGCTTACAAATGTTTGATGAATTTTCATTGTGACATTTTAAGTCAAATAAGTTGTTTCATTAGAACTTAAAACGGCTTGTTTACCATGTTTATTAGTTTTTATTACTTTCCGATATTTTGGCACTGTTACAAGTTCCCATTTTCAGTTCTAATGTTATTACTAGTGACCATGTCAGTTTAAAAACTTATAAATAAGTTGTTGTTTGGGAACATAAAATTATTTAGTTCTCGTATACCTATTTACTTATGTATATGTAGATAGTCTTTTTGGTCCTTTCCCATCAAAGTAAGTTCCTTTTCCCAATTTCCTTTAATAGGTATATCCAATAAGATTATCGTATCTTTATAGGTACATTATGGTCCAAAATACCCTTTAAATGTTTTACGCGAATCCCGCCCAATGAACAAAGAGTCCCGTTGTCTGTTCATCGCTCAGAATTTTTCATAAAGGGAGATCATTAAATTTGCACAGATCATTTATCAGCCAGAACCTCAAACCTAAATTAAGGAGGAAATAGTGAGTTTCATTTTATTTTTCTCTCAGTTTATTTCCTTGGTAACTAAGAAAATATTTTGGTCCAACGACTTTATTGACTTTGAACGAACATAAAATCGCTGTTCGATGCGTAGACAAGTTTCGGAGCATCATCATAAAACTCAAGTCACTTTTTTGCTGTTTCAAGGACACTGGATCGTAAAAAGAAGATGTTGTCATTAAATTTTTTCAAAGTATTTTTCACTCCAATTGAAGTTTTCAAGAACTAATGTCGTTGAGAAAGTGTCCCTTTAAAATTGCCTACCCTGTTAAGTGTTAGCTTTTAACATGTGTCGTAAAATGTGTCTTTATTACTAAAATAATAACCTAATCGACATTGACCTAAAGGTTCGAAATGTTGGACGACATTTATTAGAAAACAAGATCTGGTCTATTAGATTTGGTTTTTTTAATAGAAAATTGAGGACAATTTTAAATTGATTTTATTACTGCCCATTTCACCATACATCCTTTACCAACCACATAAAAGCGTACTAAAATCCTTTACAGTTTCACAAAACAGTTTACACCTTAATCACCCAACAGTGATTCGACACATGCGGGTTAAAAAACATTGTGAGCGCACCTTAAATTCGCTCCAGCGATCCAAATCCGGTTTTTTGTTTTTGAGAAAATAAACTCCGTATATAAAACGGTGGTGAGAACAGAGAACTTTTCTTCGTGATTATTAGTGCAAGCAAGATGGTACTCGGTCGTGTGCACTGCGCCTTTTGTGTTATACTTGTGTTCCAAACTTTATTGTATTGTGATGGTCAGTTCGCGCAAAAGAATTATGAGACGAGTGAGTATGTTTTGGCATTGTTGCGACAATCTCTGTGGGAATTTTGCGGTAGAAATATTATGTTGTGATGGTCCTTTTTGTTATTGTGTAGCTTGGAAAATTAGGTTTTGTAAACATTGAAAAATATTTTGTTTTTGTTTTGAAACAATCTCGTTTACACAGATTTGAGATTTTTATTTTAAACGTTAGTCTAGAAAATAGCAGTTTTATCTAGTCTACACTAATATTATAAAGAGGAAAACTTTGTTTGTTTGTTTGGTTGTAATGAATAGGCTCAAAAACTACTGGGCCGATTTTAAAAATTCTTTTACCATTCGAAAGCTACATTATCCACGAGTAACATAGGCTATATTTCATTTTGGAAAAAAATAGGGTTCCGTAAGATATTTAGATTTTTCGGACACAAACTGAAAAAAATCAACCAAAGAAGTTACTTATTTTGCGTACGCTGCCTAAACTACAAAAGATAGAACCATAAAATGTTATAATTAATTGTAGATCTCATAAATATCTACAAAAAAGTCCGCGACACACTATACCTATCTATGTCGAGTGAGGCACAACAACCACATTTTTATTTTAAAATCTTGAATTTTTTTGTACATTTAAACGCGTTTATTTTACTCATGCTATTAATCCTTATCAAAATAAATTATTTCATCAATAAGTACAGTTTATGTTGATAATATTTGGTCTTTGAATGATTAAAATTGGACGTTTGGTTTTGAAGTTGTGGTGAAATTAAAATATTACGATTTCTGCTGCACGGCCCGTTGCGAAGTGAACGTCGCCAAGGCCCCGTGCGCGTGCGGGAGAGGGGTGTTTAGAGCTATGAGTAAGGTACCCCCGAACATTTTGATGAAATTTGGTACAGAGATAGAATAGACCAACATAGACTACTTTTTATTGCAAATAATTAGACACTTAATGGGGAACGAAAGAACATAGGATACTTTTTATAGCGAATAAAAAGGGTAGAAGGCGTATTAATTTTGACCACCAACCACTAACACAACCACGCGGACGAAGTCGCGGGCAAAAGCTAGTTTCTAATAAAAATAGGGAAACTTTATGCATTCTCAAGCAAAGCATATTGCTGATTTGTTAGATGCAATTACTTTATACATATGTATAACGTGTTGTTTTGTTATTTTTTATCTTATTTTGTTCCTATGACTCAGTTTTTCCGCATCATAATACGTATTTACAATTGCAGATGTCAACAAAAAGTCAAAATTTAATATTACAATCATCAAATGCTTTTAATTTTATCTAAATCACAGGAGGGTGCTAGAAACGGAATTTATTTATACTTGAGTCATCTTTGCTTTCTCCTTTAATCTCAAATGTATTGTGAAGAAAATCTACAAATCTTGACCTACTTAAACACTGAATGGCCCATCACAGCTTATTCCAATTTATTTTTTCTATAAATGTTCTCTTTTACAAGATCTTCATGTAAATATTGGACTTATAACCATGAAGAAATAAACATTAAAGGAATGAATTATTTTTCTTCGCCTTTATTACTCGGTGGGCGGCACATAAACCTATACTTTTCCAGTGTAAGCTGATCTCTCATTTTAAAGACGGTGAGCTCAATCATAGGTCTGTTTATGCTAGAAAGACTGTAGTTGAATGTGAGTCATCTGTACAATAGTTTTTGCCTGGAAATTATTTGGACCAAGATAAAAGACAGACGCTGTTATTAATACGGTAGGTACTTAAGCAATTCTAGGTATAGATATAGAATGATTCTTATCTAAAACAATATACGAGATGCCCTTGAATATCCTCTGTGGTGATACTAAAATGAGCACTAAGTGCGATTCTACCTAAATTCAATCTTGGAATTAATTATCCGTAAGTTTTTCCTTAATTAGCCAGCTATTTTGACATGACGATCATTGATAAAAAATCCAATTACTTATAAAGCGTGAATATAAGTAATGTGCCACCTTTCGACGTTTGGGTGTTCCCAAACGTCGAAAAGTGAAGGAGGAAATCTAGTTTTAATGATCTTGATAATAAAATAGTAGTTAGACACGTATCTTCTGAAAGCTTAAAAGGTGTAACCATCAGGTATCTACTTAGATACGTTGATCGAACGGGTGATAGAATCCAGAAAGTCCAGAAAGAAACATATCATAAAAACCTGTTCCTAATGTGATTTCTGGAGTCCGTCATAGACGTCAGGAAATTCATTTAAAATTTTCATTTAGTAGCTAGTACTTGCAGCACTTCACTGTAGTGTCTTCCTGGAATGCTATTTTCGAACAAAATTTTAAAAACGTTTCTTTGTTACGAAAGAACTTTTGAATTTTACCTCATGGTCAGTGATCAGTACCTACCTTTAGTGACTTAAATAATTTTAAATTCTCATTAAAATCTGTGCGCAACATTCTTTATTTTATTAGCGTGGACGACTGAGTTCTGTAAGTTTTTTATCTCTTAGGTAAGAAAATCTCTAAAATCAAAATGCCCCCATTAATTAAACCTAAGGCAACCGTGTAAAATCTAACTTCATACATCATACAACCTCTAAACAATTTCTTACACCATTAAGTACAACCTACGCTTACCCACGCCAATTAACATAAACCTTAGGTACTTTTATAAATAACGTAATCATAATATCTAAAGAAACTTGTGCAATAAGTGACGTCGTTTACTCTACACCAGGGGTTCCCAACCTTTTGTTTATCGAGTACCTACCAATTTTCAACATTTCATATGTATAAAGCCAGGGACCACTACCTATTACTTTTTTTTTATGTGAACCCCTAAAAGATTTTGTTTAAAGTCGTGAGGTTCGTTTTCATAAAAAATATTGGCTTTTTGATTATTGAAATTAGCTGATTTTCTCAGTTGTCGCACAAATTTTATTTGAGCTTTAACCATGGTATTTTTATTAGGTGTTATCTTGCGTATCTTTTTTATTTCGCGGACCATATTTTGCCTTCTGTGGACCACCGGTTGGCAACCACTGCTCTACACGAAGTACTAAAGAAAATGAATGTAAAGAAATTAATCTTTTCTTTGTAATAAAGTAAATAATACGTAAATGTTTGTTAGATGGCGACCCCGTTCCGTCAAGTTTATGACTAGCGTTAATATGCATGCGACTGGCCAGCATTTCTTATTCTATTTTCTTTTTTAAATAAAGTATTTCTATAACCCTCCTTGTGGCTTTATTAATCTAGTGGTCCTGAAGTGTTCCCGATCAGAGTTACAAGTTTTATTTTATGTGTTTGTGATTTTCGAAAACCTCAATTCTAATAGGAACTTAACAAACAAGAACGTATAAATACCTAAATCTGGATTTGAAACTAGTACCTAGTAACTCCGGAGCTCCCAACTGCCTAGCGGTATACCGCGGCTCCGGCTCGAAAAGTAGGAATAGGTACTGGTGATTTTTAGTCAGTAAGAGTGACACATCCTCTTGCCTCGCCCAAGACGGGAAAACTCATTGGATCATTTCGTCATCATCATTCTCATTTTCACCGGATAAAAAACGTACCTACAACATGTAGTTTATGATTTTATTTGTTGTTGGAAAGGGATCCTTTCCCATTTTTCTGTGAAGAGTGGTAATTGCTGGTGTTTTGTTGTCCACACAAAATCAATACGCATTTATTGTTCGAGTGGTCACTGCAACTGCCGAGTCAGTAAAGGGATTTCAAAAATTCTTTTAATATAATGGAGTCCAGAATAGCTTGATGTATATAGTATGCAAGAACAAGTTTTAAATGCCTTTTGTTTCTTTCAAAACGAGTTTTGTATAAAGCTAAAATTAAAAATGCATCTTAGAGCAGGAAGCCACTTTAAATACCATTAAACTATTCTTACAGAGTTTATTAAAAAAATGTAAAAGCAATATGGCTAGTACACGGCCTTGATATTCTGTGATCCAGTTTAAAATGCTTTTTTATGACACGAACAATGAACCTCGGTTTATTTTCATACGGCCGATCTGGAAGTCCACAACTAAACATAAAGGTCCCTTTATTTTTAGTAGTGGACGTCTTGTGGCTGACAACTAAAGATTGTGATAGGTGATACTAACATGTATATGTATAATAACATCATGCATTGTGTCCATTTATTTGTTCTGTTCATTTATTTGAACATCAATTCGTAGGTTGCTTTTCCACCAGAGATGTGCTGTGCTACGTTGTTATGGATGCGTTTGGCTTCCATCAATCATATTAATTGGTACACATAGCTTAGCACAAGTGGAAATGGACTCAGCTCAGCTATGTTTTTATATGGAAAGATGCGTGCTATGGATGCGTGCTATAGATGCGTGCTATGGATGCGTGCTATAGATGCGTGCTATGGATGGCTTCCCTACTATCGATAAATTGCATACTCGAGCTGCGCATCTTCCTCGCACAGCTACATAACTTAGTATCAGTGGAAATGGTCACATAGTTTCACAGCTTAGCTATTACATCTTCATAGCAATGAAATCGATTTGCGATCGATGAGAATTACGGAACAGAAACTTAAGAAAAATATTAAAAATAATTAACTCAGAAAAAATAAATCGATCTTGTTGTCTACTTACTGATTTCAATGTAGGTAATTGTTCCTTATTTTTTATGGTGTGACCAAAAACATAACAGTACACACCAATAAACACAAAAAGTAAGTAATAAAAACTATTCAAGAGCAACACGTGCTATTCCAAATTACTATAATTAGGTAGGACCATCGAACTTTAGCGTCTCTTAGGAACAAAATTAAAGTTCAATATCGCCCAGGTGTCGATAAAACCACAAAATTTTATGGTACACATATATTTCGTCAAATGCTTTAACTCCTTTGGCCCAGCTCTATAACCTTTTGTAAACTTTCGCTGAAGGGCCCGACTACCTACGGAATTATGTTGGGACTGAAAAAATCTAATTTTCCATCCCCTTTAAAAGGGTCAACGAGAAATATGCACATTGTTTTGGTAAGAGAAAAATATGTGAAAAGTGCTTTAGGGACCTAACCTAAGTTTATTTTTTGTGCCTAGATACGAGTATGTGTACAGTTACTTTACTTTAATATTCTAATTTAGGTTTTTTAGGGATTTTTTAACATAAAGTAGGTATGTTATTTCGGTGGCCCCACTCATTTGAATTGCCTCATTAGATAAGTGGTTAAAATAATAAACGCGTGTGTGTATGTATGTACTATATACACAGCGGGAACACTCAGGTACCAAGATACGTAAAAGGTATCCTAATTCCCCCTAAAAAATAAAATTACATGAGACACACATTATTTAATTAAGTAAGAGATTATGCAAGTCCGTGGACTTTTCATTTAAAACCTTCTAACTGTTTTTAAGGTTGAGTCTCAGGCTAAAATTCTACCTACACACGAGAAACGAGACACGCGAAAACCAACTTTGCACTGCAAGCTATAAAGAACATTTCAAAATAAGATACATTATCACGTGATTTATTTAGTGACATTTTCTTTGCGTGAGAAGTAACACTAATGTATCATTTTTATCTCCATTATCGTTAGCCTTTCGACGAATGTAATTAAAGGAATATTTATTTATTCCGAAGTTCAAAAACATGGTTTCTGCAAGAAGACTGGACACTTTAACAGAACCAGTAATATAGGATGGACCTACTTTACTTTTTTTGAGGCTTTGGTAACCACCGTGTTAACAAGTTTCAAATTCCACGACGAGACACTATTAAATAAAACATCTGTTTATTTTCAAAAGTGCAAACAAAGGTTTACTTAATGGATTGCATATTAAATTAAGAGTCCCGTGAATTGACTACCTAATATAGATAACGAAAAATGCAATATCTAATCTGGGGGCACGGTAGTGCCCCCGCCAAGACGAGCCAAGCGAAGCGCAAGCGCAAGGGCACTACCTACCTTTTCTCGAAGCGCTTCGTCGTATTTTTGAACCTTCATAACTTGAGTTTGGGTTATACCAGATAAACAAAATTTTCAGGATATAATGTCAGTGGTAGACTTAATAAACCTCTAAAGTTTCAATTGCATAGCTCTTATACTTTAGATTTTATTGATATCTAAAATACCCCGATTTCGTCACTCACTCACTCACTCACTCACTCACTCACTCACTGATGATCAACAAAATTCTTAAGGTACTTCCTGAAGTCCTAGAAAACTGAAATTTGGTATGTAAGCTAGTATTAGTACCCAAACAACAAAAAAATCCTAAAACTTGAAACTTTTACCCCCCAACCCCTTAAACTAGGGGGTGAAAGTTTGTTCGAGACTTGCGCAACTTTTGACGCTAGAGGTCTGAATGCGGCCGCGGAGGGGTAAAAATCTGAAATAGGGAAACTTAATTCCCCATTTCCTGCTTGAGATCTGAAAATTATACACAAGTACATAGAACACAAACTTTTCATCAAATCAAAACATTATCCTACCCATAAGTACTTAGATATGAATAATATTACTACACTTCACTTTGGTAAGTGTTTATTAATCAACCTATACTTTTGAACATAAGCATCGTAAGTATAGTATGCGCCAACGCCCGCCGCCTGCCCCCTCGTCCCCGCGCAGTAGCTAAAAATAATAATCGGCCCGTCAGCGAGCGCGGCACCCGAACGCGGGCAGACGCGCGAGGGCAGACGTCGTTGACGGTTGTCTCGTTGAATGAAAAATTTTCGGAATATTTCGGTGATTTAAAAGTTTGCTATCGCGGAGAAAAAAACCATTTGCCTAATATTTAATTGTTAGTAGTTTAGTAGGTAAAGGTTTAGATACTAGTGTTTTAATTTTCATTGATAAAAAGTATTAGGATTACGTTTGCAATTTTCTTATAAATTTAGTAGTTTAGTAGGTGAAGGTTTAGTTAGGTACTAGTGTTTTAATTTTCATTGATAAAAAGTATTAGCATTACGTTTGCAATTTTCTCACAAATTTAATTAAGAAATTCAAAGATTGAATAAGTAGGTATTTGCAATTAAGTAGTATAGGTTAGTAGGTATAATATGTTTATAGTTGTTTATGTAGGTACGACTTAGTGAGAATAATTTGATACGTAGGTCATTGTTTAATTTTCATTGTTAATAGGTTTAACTTAAGTAGTTTAGGATTACGTACGGTTTGAATATTGTATAGTAGGTAGAAAATTACGATATTGATAGTTGTTAATCTAGCGTTAAAAATAATTTTGTGTAGGTATTTTAGAACTAGGTTTAATAGGCTTATCTACAGGTACCTATACCGCTCATTTCATTGACACTTGTCCAGTAGGTAGGTATAATTTACTTTGAGATTTAATTGAGAGGTTTAGTTTACAGTTTGGCATTACATAGCCTTGTTACTAGGTTAAGCTAGGGTATAGGTATTTCGTTACTTAGATACCTAAGCAACCTACAAAAAAAATGAAATCCCACAAAAACATTTCATGTTAAATGTTGCCAAGACGAGACCATATAGCTCGCACTGTCAAAAAGTAATCAGATCCCGTGAAGAGCCAAGTTTCTAACCCTACATGCCCAGACCTAAATCGATAAGCCCTAATTTCACACTCAAGTTACGGGGAAATTCTACAGCCATAGCTCGTACTGCGTAGTTCGTAGCGCGTAGCAGAGTTTTTACGCTATAATCTCGTAGGCGTGCAAACCTTGGACGTAACTGGCGAGTTGGCCGCACGGAAAGAGTTTAGAAGATTGAATAGATTTTTAAGCTCAAGCCCATATGACGAATAGCAAAAGTCCGTGCTAAAATACCGGGATTGGTATTTTAGTCAGGTACATGTTCAGGTAGGTGGGTAAATTACCTTTTTTTAGGGGAAATTATCCAATGACTTTCCCGCTTTGAGCGAGGCGAGAGGTAGTGTCAGACACTTACTGACTGAAAACCATCACGTTCCTACTCCTGCTTTTCGAGCCAGTCTGCAGCGTCTACATTGCCTAAGTGACTATTAATAGAATCGAATCTCGTTTTCTTAACTTAATAAAAAAGGCCAGTCACACCTGTAACCGCAACGAACCAAAACAATAAGTTGGCAACAGGAAACTATGGAATCAATTTCATTAATGATTATTGGAAGAATAAAGTGATATTCATAAAATTTTACGATCGAAATATTATCAGACTGATGCACGCCATCTGTCAGTAATTGTAGATTAGTTCACAATTCACATCAATACAAATGTACCGCATAGGGTTGAATGACCTTACGAGTATAAGTAGTAAGTAGATAAGTACATACATGCCTAATAGAATTACGTGGGTAGTGGGTACTTACATTACGTCACTGTAGGTATACTTATCATCATCGAATTAGAGCAAACAATGACACAATGACAGTTGAAAGTAGCAAGCTTGAAGCGATGGCGCCAAAACCAGTATCATGCAAGTCTTTGAGCTCGTTCCCCGGGTTAGGCAACTACCTATACGAGCTACCGACTATCTATACCGTGGCTTCGGTTCGAAAGGCAGGAGTAGGAACGAGGTGGTTTAAGTTAGTAAAGTAACTGGATGATTTTCCGCCCTTTAAAAAAAAGCAACCAATTATTCTCAATATTTATCAGCATAGATCCTGCAAAACGAGTAAGTATCTGGGGGCACGGTAGTGCCCGCCAAGACGAGCCAAGCGAAGCGCAAGCGCAAGGGCACTACCTACCTTTTCTCGAAGCGCTTCGTCGTATTTTTGAACCTTCATAACTTGAGTTTGGGTTATACCAGATAAACAAAATTTTCAGGATATAATGTCAGTGGTAGACTTAATAAACCTCTAAAGTTTCAATTGCATAGCTCTTATACTTTAGATTTTATTGATATCTAAAATACCCCGATTTCGTCACTCACTCACTCACTCACTGATGATCAACAAAATTCTTAAGGTACTTCCTGAAGTCCTAGAAAACTGAAATTTGGTATGTAAGCTAGTATTAGTACCCAAACAACAAAAAAATCCTAAAACTTGGAACTTTTACCCCCCAACCCCTTAAACTAGGGGTGAAAGTTTGTTCGAGACTTCCGCAACTTTTGACGCTAGAGGTCTGAATGCGGCCGCGGAGGGGTAAAAATCTGAAATAGGGAAACTTAATTCCCTATTTCCTGCTTGAGATCTGAAAATTATACACAAGTACATAGAACACAAACTTTTCATCAAATCAAAACATTATCCTACCCATAAGTACTTGGGGTGCGGTGCCAGAAGACCTCCCCGTGGTGCACCCTGGGTACAGGTAATAGTCCCCCTAACGGGGGTGATAGGGTTGGAGTGGCTATTGCCTGTAGCGAACTTCTGGACGGAGCGGAAGAACCCGAGGTGGGTTCTGAAGGCGGCAGGCTTTGTGCTGACACATAGCCTGCGCCTCCGAGAGAGCGTCTTTCCACCCGTCTCTCTGAACCTAGCAGAGAGCGTGGCGGAGAGGCAAGGACGGTGCTCGTTGTGCACTCACCCTGCCAACGAGCAGCATCGGGGCACAGGTTGTCCTCGATTGCAACCGTTGATATCGTAATCTGTGAAGAGGTCATGGTCATGTTTTATGACTCTGAACGGGACGAGGGTCTTGGCTTGGTCGCCCGGACCGCGAGGAAGATAACCTCTATAAAAAATTCCTCCAATACCAAGTTCTGGTGCGCGGCGAGGGTATGCATGGCTGAGGAGTAGTGTCAGTCTCGAGCGCACCCCCAGCTAGGGGACCGGTGGACCCTCTAGTTGGGAAACAAACATACACTTACCCAGGTACAGGGGGCTCTGCCTGGGTGGACTGAATATTTCCCCCATACTCGTGGGAACTGAATGGAATTAAATAATAAAAAGAAAAAACCAGAGGAGGAGAGTGCAGGTGAGCTCAGCTCGCCTGCAGTTGTTGCAACAAAGGGCCCGAGTGGCTCTGGTGCCCGTGGGGAGGCGCTGGACTCGTCCAGCAAGCCCAACACACGGGCCTCAAGTCGGAGGGAGTCGGGCGCGGAGTCCGACTCGTCTGCAGCCGCCGTGAGCGTAAGCTCAAGGTGCATGACGAGGGGGGCTTTTAAACGTCCCAGGGGAGAGGAGAGCCAGGGACAGTCTTCGTCCTCAAACGTGCTGGAGGCCCCAGCCCCTCCTAAAATCCCCACGGCCGCGCGGGGTAGAGGCAAGAGGAGCAAGAGGGTGGCAGCCACTGCGCGGTATGAGCCAGCTGAGCCAGTGGCTGCAGAGAGCGGCGCCTTACAATGTGCTGCCCTATCGGACTCCTCCGTGATGGAGGTTGAGGCTTTGGAAAGCGAGCGAGGCTCTGAGACGCTTCGCCAAGTCGTCAGGGAGGGGCTCCGCCAGGTAGCTGGGAAGAAGTCCCAATCTGCTGGAGATGGGCAACTGAAGTCGGTGGAGACCGAAATAATGGCGGCGGTCTTCAACGTGTGCAGAGTTCCCTCAGCGGGGAAAGTGCACCAGGGGCTTGCCGAAATGCGGCGAGAGCTGGCGCGCTTATCTGCTTCCAATGCAGCTCTGGAGGCAGAGCTCCGGTCGACCAAGGCTGAGCTTGCCGTTTGCCGAAGCCAACTTCGACCTTCGACGGAACCTGATTTGCTCGGGTTAATGCGCACGGAGATGGCTGCTTTCCGGCAGCGTTTTGACGTGCTGGAGAGCAGACTCCTCCGTCCCCCGCTGGCAGCCTCGAGCTCTTCGAGGTCATACGCGGCTGTTGCGGCCAGGCCATCGACCACATCTGGTCAGAGTGGCCGCGTTGCTCAACCGGTGGCTAGACCACGAGCGGCTCCCCCAGCGAGGACCCCAGCACCCCCAGCGGTGCAGGCGCCAGCTACACTGGAGGCAAATGCGCCTACACGACGCAAAAGAAGTAGCAGGGGTGCTGTGACTCAGCAGACTGAAGAAGCCCCAGCCACGGGTGAGCCTACTCCGCCAGCAAGGCGTCTCAATGGTAGCGAGTGGCAGGTCGTTGGCGAGGTGAGGAGAGTCGCCAAAGAGGCGAGGAAGCGCCGCAAGAAAGCGCAGCGGCAGCGGCGGCAGCAGCAGCGCAAGGAGAAGCGCGCTGCGGCCTTGCTTCTCGCCCCTAAGACCGCGGCTGTGGTCATTACATTACAGCCCGATGCGGTCAAGAGGGGCGTGACATATGGCGACGTCCTCGCCAAAGTGAAGGGGGCGGTGACTCCCGCAGAGTTCGGGGCCCCTGACGGGTTCACAATGAAGGTGACGGCGACTGGAGCCCGTCTACTTGAGGTCCCCGGCGCGGCCAGCGGTTCATCCGCTGACGCCCTAGCGGAAAGGCTCAGGACGTGCCTCGGTGCGGATGAGGCCCGCGTGTCCAGACCCATCAAGTGCCTAGACTTGAGAATATTGGGCCTGGACGACTCTGCGACGGAGTATGAGGTAGTGGCCGCTGTCGCCAGGACGGGAGGGTGCCCTGTTGACCAGGTCAAGGCAGGGACCATCCGTCCGGACAACTCGGGGCTGCGCACGGTGGTAGTAAGCTGCCCCGTCACAGCGGCCAAAAAGATCAAAGAGGGCAAAAGGCTCCTGGTGGGTTGGGTATCTGCGCAGGTCAAACTGCTCGAGGCCCGGCCTCTGAGGTGCTACCGCTGCCACGTGGGCGACCATGTGAGCGCCAAATGCACCTCAGAGGTTGACCGCAGTGACCGCTGTTTCCGCTGCGGTCAGCCCGGTCATAGGGCCGGCTCGTGCACCGCCCCGCTGCACTGCGACGCATGTGCGGCGGCCGGCAAGCCGGCCAATCATCGGGTCGGGAGCAAGGCCTGCTCCCCGCCTACCAAACCCAGGGGCAAGGGTAGGCCCTCTGCCGCCCCCGTCGCTTCCGCCGCCACCACCGCAGCAGTCGCCACTGCTGCCGCCGCCGTGGCCACCGCCGGCCGTAGTGCCGCCAGGGAGGAGGTCGTGATGGATTTCCAATAATTAATCCATTCCGCCTCCTCCAGGCGAATATAAACCACTGCGCCGCAGCTCAGGACCTGCTGCTCCAGAGCATGGCGCAGTGGTCGATCAACGTCGCTGTGGTCTCCGAGCCGTATTTCGTCCCGCCCAGGGATCACTGGGTGGCGGACCTAGACGGCTCGGTGACTATCATCTCGTCGGCCGCCGCCGGTACCCCGACTCTCGAGAATGCTCGAAGAGGCCGGGGTTGTGTCGCAGCACGGTTCGGAGAGATCGCTGTGGTGGGCGTGTATTTCTCTCCGAACCGAACTCTCGCCGAGTTCCACAACTCCCTGAGGGAGTTGGTCGCCGTCGTCGTCGGGTTCCGTTCCCTCCCCGTGCTTGTCCTCGGGGACTTCAATGCCAAGAACTTGGCTTGGGGTTCCCGGTTCACTGACGTTCGGGGTAGGATGGTGGAAGACTGGGCTCTGGAGACAGGCCTAGTCGTCCTGAACCGGGGTTCTGTCCCCACGTGCGTGCGGATGCAGGGTGAATCGGTGGTGGACATCTCGTTCGCCAGCCCTGCTCTGTCACCGCGTGTCGTTGACTGGCGCGTTATGGAGGAGGTGGAGACGTTCTCAGACCACCGGTACATCCGGTTTGACGTCTCCGCCGAGTCCGCGGACCCGCCAGTCAGACAGGCCCCATGTGGCCCGCGCTGGGCGCTGAGACAGTTGGACCGGGAGCTTTTCCTGGAAGCCGCTATCGTGCAGGCCTGGGTGATACCACCGGACAGGCCTGCCGACATCGACGAGGAGGCAAGATGGCTCCAGGACGCCATGTCCAGAATATGTGACGTGGCGATGCCCCGGGTCCGGCCAGGTCAGCGCAAGCGCCAGGTGTACTGGTGGTCGCAAGAGCTAGCTGCTCTGCGCAATGCGTGCGTAGCTGCGCGCCGCCGGTACACGAGGCACCGCAGGCTCCGTATCCGCGCTCCAGACGCGGAGGTAAGAGAGGCGGAGTTGTACGAGGGGTACAAGGCGGCAAAGGCCGCCCTAAAAGCGGAGATCTGGCGGGCTAAAGAGGAAGCCCGCCGGCAGATGCTGGAGACTCTGAACAGAGATCCATGGGGGCGCCCCTATCGAATGGTGCGCGATAAGCTCCGCACCTGGGCTCCCCCGCTGACTCAGAGTCTCCGGCCAGAGATCGTGGAAGAGGTGGTCGGCGCCTTGTTCCCCCGACTATGGAGGGGCTTCACCCCTCCATCCATGACTCCGCCCCCTGCGGTGCCCAATGCGGGCCACAGTGACGACGACGACGACATCGTGCCGGAGGTGACCGAGGCAGAAATGAGAGCGGCGGTGCGCCGGATGGGCGCCAAGAACACCGCCCCAGGACCCGATGGCCTGCATGGCAAGGCGTGGGTCCTGGCCTCGGAGGCTCTTGGGCCTCGATTAATAGGTCTCTACAGCGCATGCTTGGAGAGGGGCCAGTTCCCGCTTCAGTGGAAGACGGGAAAACTGGTCCTCGTGAAGAAGCCGGGGCGCCCTGCGGACTCTCCGTCCGCGTACCGGCCCATTGTGCTGCTCGACGAGGTGGGAAAAGTCTTCGAAAGGATAATTTCGAACCGCCTCGTCGCGCACTTGTCTGGATTTGGGCCGGACCTCGCGGACGGCCAGTTCGGCTTCCGTAGAGGGCGCTCCACGGTGGACGCCATCATGCGCGTAAGAGACCTCACGACGGGGACTGCAGTGTCCAGGGGTGGGGTCGTCGTGGCGGTGTCTCTAGACATCGCCAACGCATTCAATTCCCTACCCTGGAGCTGCATACTGGAGGCACTCCGGTACCACCGGGTGCCTACCTATCTCCGTCGTGTCATCGAGGCCTACCTGACGGATAGGTTCGTCAGGTACCCCGGTCACCAAGGTGAGTGGAATCGGCGAGAGATGTCGCGCGGTGTTCCACAGGGTTCGGTTTTAGGGCCGCTCCTGTGGAACATCGGTTACGACTGGGTGCTGCGCACCGACCTCCCAAACGGCGTCAGTGTAGTCTGTTACGCCGACGACACACTGGTGCTGGCGCACGGGAGGTCGCACCAGGCGGCGGCCAATTTAATGGCGAGAGCGGTTGCGACGGTCGTTGCAAGGATCCGGCAATTGGGACTCGAGGTGGCGCTCCACAAATCCGAGGCCATGTGCTTTCATGGCCGCGGGAACGCGCCACCTCCGGATGGGTCCCAAATAACGGCAGGAGGGGTTACCATCGGCGTCGAGACGACGATGAAGTACCTAGGACTCGTCCTCGACAGTCGATGGAACTTCGTGGAGCACTTCCGACGTTTGGCTCCTAAGTTGGAACGGACGGGGGCTGCGCTTAAGCGGCTCCTGCCCAACCTCGGGAGGCCAAATGCCTCCTGCCGGAGGTTGTACGCGGGGATCGTGCGGTCCATGGCCCTCTACGGCGCCCCTGTGTGGGCGCCGAACCTGATGCGGCGGCCATCTCGGGCGCTGCTCACGTCCCAGAGGGTCATGGCCATCCGGGTGATCCGCGGATATCGCACGATCTCCGGGGAGGCGGCTAACCTCCTTGCCGGATTACCGCCGTGGGATTTGGAGGCGAAGGTGCTTGCGCGCGTCTTCTGTTTGCGCGCCGACGCGCGTCGCCGGGGCGAAACTCCACTGCCGCGCCAGATCAGTGCGTGGCGGGACGAGCTCCGGCGCGATCTCATGGCGGAATGGCAGCAACGACTGTCGCAACCGAGGGCTGGGCTCGCTGTCATTGCAGCGATAAGTCCCCTCTTTGAGGAGTGGCTTGAGAGACGCCACGGCGTCCTCACCTACCGCCTGACGCAGGTGCTTACCGGACATGGAAGTTTCGGTAGGTTCCTGTTTCTGATTGGGCGGGAGGAAACGCCCGGGTGTCATCACTGCGAGGACCGTCCGGAGGACACAGTGGAACATACGGTGGCGCTGTGCCCTGCATGGGCTGAGCACCGCCGTGTCCTCAGGGATGTGGTCGGCGACGGCGACCTCTCGCGTCCGGCATTGGTACAAGCCATGGTGCGGAGCGAGGGGGACTGGGATGCCGTCTCCTCCTTCTGCGAAGCAGTCATGCTAGCTAAGGAGGAGGCGGGGCGCGTGAGAGAACGAACCTCCTCACGCCCCAGCCGTCGCGAGAGACACTCCGGGCGTCGGGGATCGCGCGACGATCTCCGGCCACCGTAAGTGCGGGCCTGCGGACGGCGAGCAAGGGTAGTTCGCCGCCCGACCAGAACCAGACCCGTGCGTGCGGCGCGTTGCGTTCCGCGCGCGCCTCAAAGAGCCATCAGACCACCACAGATGGGGCCCAGTAGGGCTGATGCCTGATCCGGAGCTGCGGACTACCTAGCGGGTTTACCGGGGCTCCGGCTCGAAAGGCAGGAGAAGGAACGGGGTGGTTTTTAGTCAGTAAGAGTCTGACACTCCCTCTCGCCTCGCCCAAGGCGAGAAAAGTCATTGGATGATTTTCCCCCCTCAAAAAAAAAAAAAAAAAACCCATAAGTACTTAGATATGAATAATATTACTACACTTCACTTCGGTAAGTGTTTATTAATCAACCTATACTTTTGAACATAAGCATCGTAAGTATAGTATGCGCCAACGCCCGCCGCCTGCCCCCTCGTCCCCGCGCAGTAGCTAAAAATAATCGGCCCGTCAGCGAGCGCGGCACCCGAACGCGGGCAGACGCGCGAGGGCAGACGTCGTTGACGGTTGTCTCGTTGAATGAAAAGTTTTCGGAATATTTCGGTGATTTAAACGTTTGCTATCGCGGAGAAAAAAACCATTTGCCTAATATTTAATTGTTAGTAGTTTAGTAGGTAAAGGTTTAGATACTAGTGTTTTAATTTTCATTGATAAAAAGTATTAGGATTACGTTTGCAATTTTCTTATAAATTTAGTAGTTTAGTAGGTGAATTTGTCGCTCATTTTATCTTTCTATCATAAGCAACCTACAAAAAGAAATGAAATCCCACAAAAACATTTCATGTTAAATGTTGCCAAGACGAGACCATATAGCTCGCACTGTCAAAAAGTAATCAGATCCCGTGTAGAGCCAAGTTTCTAACCCTATACTTTTGAACTGGCGAGTTGGCCGCACGGAAAGAGTTTAGAAGATTGAATAGATTTTTAAGCTCAAGCCCATATGACGAATAGCAAAAAGTCCGTGCGGCCGACTCGCCAGTTCAAAAGTATAGGGTTAGAAACTTGGCTCTACACGGGATCTGATTACTTTTTGACAGTGCGAGCTATATGGTCTCGTCTTGGCAACATTTAACATGAAATGTTTTTGTGGGATTTTTTTTCTCTTATACCACTAGGAGACTTTTAGTGTCTCGTATAAAAAGAAGTTTACCATATTCGTCTCTAAATAGGCATCTTAAATTTACTTCTTTCTAGAACAAAAGTAGTATCTTAAAATCCTACCTATGTTAAATCTATTTTACCTACCTTAATATCTATTTTCGGAGATTGATAGGTAAAAGACGGTGAAAGCTTTAGGAAAAATGGGCACCTACATTCATGATCTGTAATAAGGAATTTAGACGAGGGATGACAGGGTTGAAGCCTAAAGCCAAATACTTATTTAGTGAGGTCCCTACAGGTAGATGCTGTCATAAATTTGTTAGATCGGTAGGGCATTACGTATGTGCCTTACTGAGGTACTAAAAATAGATAGGTATCCGATGTTATTAACTACGTAGATTATGAAATGAAGTAATAGATTATTATTTACCTTCTCTATTAGTTCTACCTAGGCATCAGATACTTAATAAAAGAAAAAAAAACATTAAACGTTTCACTTTTTTGCGCCAAATAATCGAAATCTCGATCGAGATATCTTCAAGGATTTTGTGATCAAGAACAACTGAAAGAGAGGCAGGCATTCACTTACCTTTTTTTTATGGAATAGGAGGCAAACGAGCAAACGAGTCACCTGATGGTAAGCGATCAGCGCCGCCCATGGACACCCGCAACATCAGAAGAGGAGACACAGGTGCGTTGCCGGCGTTTAAAAAGGAGTATGCTCTTTTCTTGAAGGTTTGTAGGTCGTATCGGTTCGGAAATACCGCCGACAACAGCTCATTCCACAGTTTTGCTGTGCGAGGCAGAAATTGTTCCTTTTATTGCAACGTCACGCCTTTTATCCGAGAAAGAGTAGGCAGAGCAGAGAGTAACGCTGCCTATAATAAGAGATGCCTTAACTATTTCTCAATAACTTCCATATTTCTTATTTCCAGTATCCCCACTGCCGTTCCCGACATGCAGAGCGGACAACGTCGACTGTCTCCGCCGAAGTCTCAGGACCTTCTTCTTTTTAATGGACGCTGGCCACTTCGGCATGCAGCCAGTCGACCCCGTAATAGTCAACAGTGTGACCGTATCCTTACCCGAAGAACAAACGACATTTTCACTAAGAAGGGTCAACGTAACGGGTGCCAGGTGGACCAAACTCGTCGAAAGGAGGTTTCAATCATTATTCAGAATTTACTCTAATGTTTTTGTGTTATTGTGATTTGTGGGGTTTAATCTTGAAAGTTTGAGAGGCAGGTTGAGGGTAGGTAATAAGAGGGAAGGGAACGATCGAGATGAAGTTGTTTGAGTACCTAATTATTTTTGTTTTATACGTGCATTGGTATCTAGACAGGTCTCATGTCAATACATGTGCTGAACAGGTATACTAAACTAGAACAACTAATGCCTGCCTACTATAATTTCAATCCCTTACAATTTATTATTGGTTTATCTTCCGATCTTTGATTGCAAGACTACATTGCGTTCTACTTGTCCACTTTACATCAAAACATGAAAATTATTCTACAACCTAGTTCACTAAAAGATACTAGTCGTTAATTTCGACAATAAAGTTTATCGGGGATGTAACTCAGTGGTAGAGTGTCTGCTTCGCATGCTGAAAGTCCTGGGTTCAAATCCCAGCATCTCCAAAATTATTTTTGAACATTATTTTTCAGTATTTTATTTAATATTTTTTATTATTTACAGGTTTGGTTTAGAAAATGGTAAAGCTGGTGTGGTATTTCTTACCGATCTACATTTGACCGGTCAGTTAAGTATGGAAGTGGCTGGAAGGCCGGAACCCCACAACGCTTTCCTAACTATGGATATACGTAAGTTGCCAAACCACTGTCATGTCATGTTGTTTACAAATAATTATAATAAGTAGTTAATTGACAAATTGTTTATATAGATTAATAAGTAGGTAAGTACCTATAGGTAAGCACCTACCTAATATTAATATTGAGAACAAACCACACGTAATAATGAGTAGGCTTACGTAAGCAAGGTAAGTGAACCAGTTCTCTCTGGCATAATCTACAGATAGAATATAGAACCTGCTTTTCATTACCCAATTTGAAGTTTCAAAGCAAAAATTAAATTCTAAACTAACCTCATTCCGTAAAAGCGAGTCATTGCCTAGTTATTTCAGATTTTCACCTGAACACAAACTACCTAAAGTGTGTCCAAAGGTAAATTAAGTATCCATGCAGTGTGTACCTAACCTAACACCCCGTCTCGAGCAATTAAACTTCGTCCAACTGCAGTTTAGCGCACTTTCAGTAATTTCCAACAATCTGCATATTAAATAACAGCAACGTAACGCAACGTTTTAAATACTGTGTCATGTTAATTATCTACGTAATTAAAGTATTTGGTAGTTAGGTTGGTACTACACTATCACTAATTGCTACTTAATTGGGTAATTGTGAGAGTATCTCGTAATCAAACTAAGATTTTATCGATCTTTTTAAGTTTTTTTTTTTGTAATTTCCTGCCTACCCACTTTTTGCGCGGTTGACGCATTAGCTAGGCGACCGGTAGCTCCGCGTATTGCGGATTCCAGCATTTTTATCCACTGGTTCGGTTAATGATCTAACACAGAACAACTAAGAGTGTGGTCCACACATAACTATGGGTGTTTCGTATTTTTATTAGGTACATACCTACCTACTTATGTGGTCTTTGCTTTTGTAAACGCAACGACATGAAAAAAACTGCTGTGTGCAGTATCTACCTCCATACTTTTAACCAAACCCCTACAGAAAAAAAAATTAAAACCAAAAATAAATAACGAGTCCCATACATCTTCATCAACAATTTCATTAATAAACAAGCTATTATTTTATTGCAGAGGGTGCAGAAAGCAACATTACTTATCTGGGCAACATACAGCGAGGCCGCGATAATGAGGATTACATTGTAATCGGTCCCGAGAGGATAGCCATCAGGAACAGGCGAATTCCTTCGTATTTTTTACAACCAAGTGAGACTTGATTTATTTGTTTATTTACCCTTACCTACCAATGTAATGTGAGTAATATCTACTTACGTACCTACTCGATAATTTTGATTTATAGTTACAATCAAAATTATCGTTAGCGCAACAACTGGGTTCCTGTCCGGCAATGCTGGGTTCCTGATCGTACTACGTTTTAAACGCATGTACGACACTAGAATGTTATAGGGTGCACACAGTGCTGTTTTTGTTTTAAAATTAGGTGCATGCTTATCAAGTAAGTTAGTAAACCGCAACTTAGAGCGGGTTAAATTCCGGCAAGGAACCAATACGCATTTTTACTTATTGAACTACGTACCTATATTACGATGTTAGTACAGACATAGTAAAACTTCTTTATACTATGGTACAGATAGTAGTTAGTACATTAGCACTACAATACCTACCAACCTATCAAATTAATTAGCACAAGATTTCAAATGGCAAGTTAGTCTAGACTAGACAATTATCTAGACGGATCTAGATCTAAACAAGGATAATCCATTAGTAGGCTAATAAATAATTGCCTTTGATGTTGATCTAATGTTGTTGTCTGTAACAAATTCGAATCTAACAAGTAAAAGAATCATTCTCTGTTATACTGACACAGTTATATTAAGTGTGGGAGAGCCATGCTTCAGCACGAATCGCTACGAAAGGCTCGACCGGAGTGATATCACGGCCTCACGGAAAACCGACGTGAAATAACGGTTATGTTGTCACTCACAAGTGAGGTTACCGGACACCTAATTATCTCCCTTCCCAATCCCAAATTCCCATGTTTCGGGTGTCTATGGGCGGCGATGATTGCTTACCATCAGGTGATCATCTGTTTGTTTACTGGCTTATGCCATAAAAAAAAATATATAACTAAAGTACACTTAGATTTCTCTTTAGCAAAATTTTATTTGATATTTTTTATCCTTGTAATAGGTATGTGTTATGTTAGCTATTTAAATATTTACCTCTTTTTATAAGAACCTGTGTAGTTGCTATCATATTTACCCGACTGTTTTCTTTACAGATTCTGAAGATGCATACACCATTGATGAAGCATTACAGAAAAAGCCTTCAATACTGGATCACATTTCAAACGAAATCACAGCAGCCATAATGCACTCTGTAGTTGATAATTTTAGATTATTCTCTATGAATGTACCCATTAGGTATTACTATAAGTATTACAATGAGAAATAATTCACATAACTAGCTAACTCAGTGGAAAATCTGTAATTTCAATGAATTAAAACAGCAGAATTAAACTGAATAAGATATTTATTAAAATTGATAAAAACAGGCACAGCATTTTGTTTTATTTGTTATAAGTATTCCTAGAAAACATCACCCATAGACTCTTCAACAAATTTCTTGTAGATTGCCATAAACTTAGCAACAAATGCCTCCAAGTGGAATATAGGTTTGTTGCCTAGTCTCATTCTATGTTCATAATTTGCTGCATGACTGGCCACTTGGCATTTCATAGCCATATCACAATTACGAACTAATTCTTTCAATAGTCCTGCAAAGATCATGTCCGGAGGGACACCATGTATTATTAACTCATACAATTTTTGTCGAACTTCACCAAGTTTCTTTGCGGTTTGTTCTGATAGTATCATGGAGGCTGTATCTCTGATGAATTGTTGCCAGTCTGGCTCGGGAATCTTTTGATCTGATGTGAATGGATACTGTTGAACTTTACAAGCCTCACACATAAGTAATGCTCTCCTTAAATTCCTGTCTGCTGCTTTTGCAAGTCTCGTAGCTAGGTCTGATGGCAGATTCAAACTTTCTTTCTTACAAACTAACTGGAGTACGGAAGCGATCTCACTTTCTGTGGGTGCTGGCACCCTGATAGTTAGGCAACGGGATCTGATAGCAGGAATGACACGAGAAATGGAGTTTGCAATAAGTATAAGTCGACAAGTTGCGACGTACTTCTCCATGGTTCGACGTAACGCGTGTTGAGCGTCTTTTGTAAGGTCGTCTACCTCATTCAGAATAACAACTTTGAATTCCCTTTGTCCTGATGAATCTATTTGATGAGTTTGTGCCACATTCTTTACTAAGTCCATAATCACCACTCTGTCGTGAATGCCGACATCAGTTGGATTGACTTCAATATGATAGTTGCTACTTACAGTCATGATTTCTACTTTCTTATTGGAAGGTGTTGTAAAGGTCATGGTTTCTTGTCTTAGGCGTTCCACACCAGAGCCATAAAGTTCTCGTAGTAAGCACATGATTCGAGTCTTCTTGCCGGCTCCTGAAGGACCGTAAACAAGCAGATGCGGGAAATCACTTTGCTGAACTAAACTTTTCAATCTCACTGCTTGATCTTTATGATAATCCAGCTTCATCAAATCTCTCGGTCGATGCTTGTCTACCCAAAGACTCATTGTTATAATTTAAACTTTTATTTCAATAATAATTCACAATTGTTTAATGTTTATCTCTAAATCGAGGTTAGCCTTTAGCCGTTAAATGACATTGACAGCGAGAAACAGACATTGAAAAGCGCGCGCTACTCCGTGGTGTTTCCCGCCTCGGATTATAATATTTTGCGATTTTCAAATCTTCATAAATACGCAAGTGCTTTACAATTGAATTTTTTATGAATACTTTTTATAAGTTATTAAAAATATAATACCGAAGCATAAAATATGTGTGTTTTTTTATCCAAAAGACAAGATTTCGAAATAAACTCTATGTATTTATGTCATTGTCAACAAAACAAAGATAATTTGACAGTTGATTGATTTCTTGATGAGCGCATCTTCGTAAATATTTATTTTAATTCATTGTAAACAAACAAAAAGAGAAACGATTCATTGTATAAAACAATTTCTGTGAATTCATTTTACAACCATATAATGTTAGTATAAACCATATAAGATGTCAGTGCCATTTATTGTAATAAGTTCTATTTATTTGAGATACACTTTTGGAGAAGTAATCAATTTGTATGGCGATGCTGGCGAAGCTTATGCTATAGAAGTAAACATAGGCCATCCACACCAAAAGGTAAGAATAAAAAAAAAATCAGATTCAAATTTCAAATAAAAAGAACACGAAAAAAAGTAAAGTGCATTATGTTATGTAGGTAATTTCGTTACTTTGATGTGATTTGGCCAGTTTCCAATAGAAAAAGTTATTTACGAAGTAAAAGAGGTCGTATGGAACACCCTAAAATAAGATATGCATCAAAGTCATTCTTTCTATTTATATTTTTACAATCATTCTGCTCTGTGTAGTCACCAGTCACATGCAAAATCATATTCTTATGTTACTTTGTCAATATAAGATTTGCCTTAAATACTACAAATATGTAGTTGATATTTGTTCAAACTTGAAGCCATATGATAAGAATTTGTATCAAGAATAATGAAGATTAATTTGATGAAACTGTATCTTTTACATTTAACTTTGTAACTGTATACTTTTTTGTTATCCTCTAGAGACTATTGCTGTATGAGACATATCAACCATATCATGCACTGCTTAGATTCATAACATGGGCTAAAAGTTACTTGGTAAAAGGTTAAAAGTTACAAAATTCTTTTATGGTTTGAATGCATTTCTTCTTTTACACTCTTGGCAAAGCAGTTGTGGTCATGATAAATTCAGTTAGGTATTTCTATAAGCCTTATCATTTCTATGTTGAAAATCATTTCTATGTTGTGGTGGCCTGGAGGTCTAACGCTTCTCATGCATGAGGGGGTGACTTTTTCCAACTTATATGTACATTCTAAGATTATTTAGACACCATTGACTAACGGTGAAGGAGAACATCATGACGAAACCTGATCTTATAATTTCAAATTATAAGTTTAATAACTAGTGCTAACCCGCATTGAGTAAATGTGGCGATTATTGCTCATATTTTCTTCAGAAGAGGCATTTGGTCAGCAGTGGCATTGATGTGATTCCTAAAAGATTACAAATTACTTGTTTAGAAATAAATACTTAACTAATTTTCTATTATTATCATATTCCAGTTCAAACTACTAGTTGACACAGGGAGTACAACACTCGCCTTAGCTTCCTATGCTCGGGAAGACAGCAATGTATACTTCCATGCAGATAATTCCAGCAGTCTCTACAATAGTGGCACCACTGTAAGTAAATATTTAATAATAGCTTTATTATATTAGTTTTAGACCTTGATTAACTTTGATTCTTGATGTTTAAAAATCAGAAACCAAAAATATTGTTAGTGACTCATACAACATGAGTCGCAAACAATATTACAAATTACCAATTTATATGATCTTAGTTGTGTTGTTTGTTATGTAACTTATACTGGTTTTTGTTTTGTTTTACTGTTTACTGGTTAATATTTCAACACATAGACTATCTCTGCTTTTTAACTAGTGTCAAGGATGAATTTTTAATTTTGTATGCAACAATATTTTTTTATGATATAAGCCGGTAAACGAGCTTACGGATCACCTGATGGTAAGCAATCGCCGCCGCCCATGGACACCCGAAACACCAGGGGTGTTACAAGTGCGTTGCTAGCCTTTTGGGGTTAGGAATTTATGGGTTGTTGGGGAATCGGGGATTAAGAAGATCGATAAAGGATAATTGGACCTCCGGTAAGGCTCACTTATACAACAAAACAACGCAAGCGTTCTTTCACGTCGGCTTTCTATGAGGGCGTCGTATTACTCTCCACACTTATAATGATTTTAATCTACATTTACAGATAGAAGCAGCATACACTCAGGGTACATGGACGGGCCTCCTTGCTTCAGACTTCATACAATTTCCATCACTAAATATCCCAGAAGTACGCTCAGACTTTGCGCTCATAACAAAGAGTCATGAGTTTTTCACCAAGGCTTCAGTTTGGCAGGTACATTTAACTATATTAATTGAAATTTAGCCTTATTGGCTTTGACAGTAAAGTTCAATATGGAATGTACATTCCTTCATTAATTGAAATTCATCTTAATTGCCTTTGAAAATAGAGTTCAATATTGAATGGCCATGTTTAAATAACACCAACAACAAAGAAATGTTATTTGTAAAGCATTTGTATGTTAATCACAAGCGTGACATTATTCTACTCAAGTTAGACAGTCTCTTTGTAAGCGTAAACTATAATCTAGCAAACATTCGGCTGAAGTGCACATAACTACCTATTAATATGAAGAATGCAGTGGTTTTCCTGTTATACCATGAGACTTATGAGTCTCATGTACATGAAGTGTGACCCAATATCTATAAACTAGGCACAAACAATTCCCTCCCTGCTATTTGCAAAAGAATTAAGTATGTTGTAAAATATTTTTATATATTGAAAAATATTTATCCAAAATCCAATTATACTTTAGTCGACCCTAGGCATCGTAGAATGGCAATCCTACAATCTATATTTTTTATTCCAGGGTCTTTTAGGCCTCGCCTACAACCCAGTTGGAGCTTGGGGAAAATCAGGTGCAGTCGAATCCTGGCTAGACGCACTGGATCGCAACATGAACAAGCCAATGTCATTCCAATTGAAACTCTGTGGTCCAATCAGCACATCTAACACTACACACTATGGATACTTTGAAGTTATTGGTATGTATGAGCTAGCATAGCTACAGTATGAATCCCGTCTAATTAAAAATGTCTTCAAATCATGTGTGTGATTCTTTGAAAGGACACCTAACTATGTACTTTTAGTCAGCAATAGATCAGCCCTTTGTTAGCACCAGGTTTAAAGTGCTTTTCCACCAGAGATTAGCTATACTACGTTGCTGCGGATGCGCTTGGCTTCCACCAATTATATTTATTGGTGCACATAGCCTAGTACATATTTTCATAGCTTAGCTATTACATCTTCGTAGCATAGCTATGTCGATTTGTGATTTATCACAAATGTAGGTATATTTTACTGGACCCACAAATTGGAGCACGAACCTCGTGTTTTGCTGTTAATCTATAGATCGATCAACTTCTGCCAGTTTTAAATAATGGCTATACCATTATATTATGCAACATTATAACATAATTTATTTTCTTCACAGACAACCAAACGCCAAAAACGAATCACAATAAAACATTCCGGACTCCAGTACTAAGGAAGCGATGGTACGAAGTAGGCGTGATAGGTGTCAGAGTCCTAAGTTCATTGACCTCTGAGGCTAAGAACAAAACGACGGATGAAATAAGGGAGCCTGACAAAGATATGTGTGTACAACTGAACACGGTGAAGAGTATTGTTGATAGCGGAACTACACAGATTAAATTGCCTGATAAATTGTTTAGAGAGGTAAGTGATATACTTACTATATTTTTTATGGTATAAGCCAGTAAACGAGTAGACGGATCACCTGATGCTAAGCAATCACCGCCGCCCATAGACACTCGTAACACCAGAGGCGTTATACTTGTAAGTGCGTTGCCGGCCTTTTGGGGGTTAGTAATTGGGGAATCGGGCTTTGGGAAGATTGGGAAGATGGGTATTTTTTTCACATGCACATGACAACCAGACCCGAAACAACAATTTGTGGATCACACAAAGAGTAGGCTTCTAGTAACCTCACACAACGCAACCATTGTTTCTGTGAGGCCCTAATATCACTTTGGTCGAGCCGGCCCATTCGTGCCGAAGCATGGCTCTACCACACTTAAAACTTGAAGATGTTGTAACTGTAACATACTATAATTAAAGACCTCTGAACCATGTTTGTGCATTAAGTTCAAATAAATAAATAGTACTGCTGTTCAATAGTAGAATTCATCTGATTATAGTCTGTCAAGTGATTGCAGAACAATGTGCAACAAGGTATATATTTTCGTCGTTGCTAAAAGATACTAATTATAATAAATTTATGTTTCCAGGTTGTTGATGAGCTAAAGAATGAATTTAGGAAGTCTCAAGTCCTAATCTTAGACGAATTTTGGAATCGAAGAGAGGTAAGTTTGATTCTTGTTTACCAGAAAATACTCAACTGTTCTTTTCTCTTTTTCTGCAAAGAAAGAGAACTCGTCCCTTTCGAGTATTTTTAGGCATGTCACATAGTACAATCTATTCAGTTTTCTTTATAAATTATTTTATTTTGCGTATTATTCATGCACTTTCTCCAAACATCAAAAATTATGTGGTATAGTTGAGAAAAAAATGTTTTGCTTTGTATTCACAGGCTGCATGCTGGTTAGAGCCTCAAGTGTGGACGTTACCTTGGTTAGCCATAGACCTGCTAAGCGCTGATGCTGATAACCAGTACTTCACGTTGGAGATACCACCTCAGGTACATTTTTTGCGTTGTCACACAAAAACAAACATGATTGAAATTCTAAGCATGTAAGAGCGTTTTCGCTTTTTCAAATTCACAGTTATTTCACAGGCTCTCGAATTCTGCCCCTTATGGTAATAGAATTCTCTATTACATGGCCCTCAAAGCAAACTTAGTGAAAATAGATACATTGTATTGTGCACGTTTATCTATTTCGTGGAGATTAAAAGCTCATGATGAAGAGTCCCTATATGACTCGAAACTAGTAGAGCTTTTCTCCATTAATGTACGTGAGTACACCGTGTTTTTTAGTGGTATATTGTGTTCATAAAGTAACTATAGACTTGTATTTCCAGAACTACATGTTAGTGGTGGGTGTCCACAACAGCAGTGACACTTCAGGCACAGTGTCCACGTATTGCTACAAGCTCGGACTAGAAACTGGTTATACGGAGACCGTACTGGGATATACTGCCATGGAAGGATTACAGGTAAGATAATCTTAATATTTTTAACTGAATACAATTTATTATTCGATGGTTTAAAAGCTAATTGATATTATCGCGATATTAATTTATATCACCGAACTTTTCTTCATCAAATGATGTATACAACTCAATATCGCAAAAAATGCCTCTTAGATCAAGTAGCCTCTTAAACGTCGAATGTAGTCACCATCTCCTACTCTTCCCGTGCGTGAGGCAAGTGTCATTAGAATTGACTAAAAATCCACATTTTTGGCAAAGAACAGGCAGCAACATTCTCTGAAAAACCTAAACCTATTCATCTGCGATCTCCAAATCGCCTACTAAGCATCAGCATGCTATAGCAAAAATGTTCTTGTATAAGAAAATATTCTCATATAGAAGAAGCCCTTAGTTCAACAGTTTAGTATCGTGAGCTGTGGCAAACTTCGACTGCACGGTTGGCGCGGTGGCTGGGCAACTGGCTGCCGTGCAACGTATCGCGGGTTCGATTCCCGCACGGAGCAAAATTGTTGTTCCGGGTCTGGGCGTGATGTGTATGTGAACTTGTATGTTTGTAAACGCACCCACGACACAGGAGAAAATACTAATGTGGGGCAACGATTAAAAAAAAATCTATATGAGAATATAGAAGAAGCTCACAGTCGGTAGTATAGTATATCTTGTGTGTGATTGTGCATAGTTTTACAATATAAAAGTAATTATTGTTTTGCAGGTAACCTTCAACAGGTCAGCCGGTTGGATCGGTTTCCAAACATCTGACTGCGGAGCTAACGCCCGCATCACAGGTCCCTACAACACTTCAAATTCTTTAAAAACAACTTGTGAGCTTATAAAGCCAGTTGCAGAAGTAGCGACATCCATACAAGCCGCCCAATGGGCACTATGCGCTATCTCCATAATAGCCGCCAGTGTGCTCTTATATTTACTCGCACCGTGTTTAAAAAACTTATTCTTAAAAAAAATGCCACGGTCACAACAGATCTCCCTCTCGCAAGCAGCCTTAGTTGAAGAGGATTCACCGTGAGTATTAAAAAAAAAAAGATTTCTCGCACAGAATTAGTGAATATTTTCCAACACACAAAATGTTAGCGTGTACAGGGTGTGTATAATAATAATATTGTGCAATAACATTCGTTTTAGTCGTCTATTTCGTAATTTATTAGTAATTGTGTGACAATACACCCTGTATGTAACGTGTAATTCAAGTGATTGTGAAAAAAAAAACTAAATATATATGTAGGTACACTTTTTATTTCGGTGTCTAAAATTTGACTAATGAAAAATTCAGAACTTAAAAAAAACTTATGAAATTTTCACTGTTTTTAATCTATCTTTAAAGCAATTAATCTAACTAAAAGTCTTTTAAAAGTGTGATTTTGTTATTGTAAGTAATTAATAAGTAGTTCTTAATAGTTTAAGATTTAATTCAAAGGATTGTTTGAATAAAAATGAACTTTAATCGACTAATAATAAAACGGAGATTGATACGAACCAATATTATTAGCTCAAGAATTCTACGTCGGAATTCTCAAACCACGGCTTCTGTACCTATTTTAATATTTGCACAAATTGTGTATTGGGAGAAAAATATCTGCAAATAGTTCAAGGTATGTGGCATGTAAGTTCAGCTCAATATTCTCTCTTTAAAAATAATAGGAATCCTTCCACATTTAAATTCATCACTCGCTTTATCACTTGATTTCTCATTACATGCTCACACCATGCGAGTCGATCAGCTTTCCTGGAACCGTATTGTTAGAAATTGCAATACTCCGTAAAAACTTATTTGAAAAGTGTCGTTTGAGAATTCGGATGTAAGTATACAATCGAATTAGTAAAACTGAGCTTCTAATACTAAGTCATACCGTGCATTCCGTGGCATAATTTGAAATAATCGATCTTATTGCAGTAGAGTTACGGCCTTGAAACTCGCACAGAACAAATTGTTATACGATCAAACATTTTTGTTCTCAGTTTTTAAACTGACATAGTCACTAGTAATATTATTAGAATTTAAAACGATTTTTTACCATTTTTATTAGATAGTTTTTGTGAGTTTCTGATATTTCGGCACTGTTGCAACTGCTACTGAATGAAACTCACAAAAACTAATAAACATGGTAAATATCCCGTTTTAAATTCTAATGATATTTCTGTTCTCTATGAGATATGTTTAGAAAAGTCTCCGATACCAAAATTCGAAATTTATAGTGTGATTGTGATAGTTGATAAATACTCAATTTTAGGGCATTGTGGTATGATCTAGTTACGTACTCTAAAAGAGTAGTGTTTTATTTTTAAAGTCTGAGTAGTTAGATAGTTTTAGATTTATCTATCCAATATTTTTAATATCACTTTTAAAATTACACCTCTGCCTATTTATGCAGTATGGCAACATTTTGCTTTACGCAAATGTACCAATAACGTAAAGATTCTATTCTTGAAACTTCATATTATTTATTTTACATCAAAGTATTTTCTGACCAGTAATTGCTAGTAGGGATGGGATGACTATCGATATTCTTTTTCGATATTTTAAATAAAAATACATATCAAATTATAATCGCAATAAAACCAGTAGTGTTGATCTCGATATTTATTAAAACTTTAATGCCTTAGGAAACAGTGTCGCCATCTTTGCGAGCAAACTGGAACTTTTGTAAATATACACACGCTATTATTAAATCAGTATTGCACTTATAAATTTTCTAATCGTTTTGCCATATTATTATAAATGTATTTTATATTAATAAGTAATCACGCTTAGTATGCAATAATACTAAATAGATTTAATTTTATAATTATAGGTAATATTTATTATATTTCACGTATTTGTTTATAAACTAGTATGTTGTGATAGTTGTCTTAAAAAACGCTATGGAAGATCAATTTTTAATAATCTGTTTTTTTTAATGTTTGGTCTAAAATGTCAATTATTATGTTATCGACTTATGTTATGTTCCGTGAAACTGTTTGACGAGGAACTAGACTAGTTTCAAGCCATGATATAGCCACTAAGTAAGCCGATAACATAATAATTAGTATGTCTCACGAAAGTTGTAATAAAAAAAAAGTGTTATGTTTTGTACATTCAGTTCTAAAAAAAATGTCTAAAAACAAAGCATTTATGATCTGTGAACGTACATTTTGACAGAAAAAAAAACAGCAACTCGATGATATTTATAAATAAGCATAAGTATGTGTACTTAAATGTGTGATGTGTCGGTTTTTTTAATTTATTTTTTTCCTATGTGTAATTTATTTCTAGAATCGTTCGTTTCTAAGCGATTTATTATAATTATAATTATGTGTATAATAAGGCGTATAAGAAGCAATGACGTCCGTTCGTGTCGTATGTAGTATTATTTTCTATATCTATTTGCATATTATAATTCATACTGAATGGTATTTTTTTAGTTAAGTGAATGTAGCTAAATATAATGTTGGTGATGAAATAATTAATCGAAAGCTTAAGTCGATCAAGGGGTTTATAATAGAAACATTAATTAAGCTGTACATAGGTACAGTGTCCTTAAAACCTCTATTAATATAAGCTCTATAGTTTACTGTGTTTTTTACGCAAGGTTATGTCATGGACGATGATGTCAGGGAATCATGACTATGAACCCCGGCGTTGTTTGAAATCAGTCGAGTAACCTCGAACAGTTACGTGAGTTAGCCATACAACCTAAATAGGATAATTATTGACGGAAACTGTTTCTTATCATTTAATATTACTGCCATAAAATAGTACCTATTGAGTCCATATCAAAATATCGATTGTCGATTGTTATTTTCGAATTAGATAGGATTTTTGTAATACACTCATACGTTTGTATTTTATTGCAACAGTACTTAATTATTTTTAATGTAATCATAATGTATTATTTTAAGTAATTCAATGAGAACTAGTGTTCTTTTAGTATTTTAGTCAGCTGAATGCCATTTATGTATTTTAATTTCGAAATTATTTGATAAATTCGATATTTATTTTTATTTATGTAACTGTGTGTGTAACTTTATAAGTTGTAGTCAGAAAGTGGCGCTAGTGTCGAAAATGGGAGGTAACCGTCTGTCTTATATAGGTATTGTTTAAAGGGATGAAAGGAATAATGAAAATTGGGGCTACCATCTTTTTGCTTACCAGATGATACTACTATCCACCTCACGTATTTTTATCCAATAGAAAATTAGCCAGTGTTACACAATTTGACGTTAAATTTTTGACAATCGCATGGACATTTGATGAGCAAACAATTATAACCCCTATTAGAAAGGATTATGGATGAATGTAAAATGTATTAGCTAAAGATGACTGAAGAAAGAATGGTTGGTTTATGTGTAGAAAATAGTACGTTAAATGCCGAACGAAATTAAAAACGTGGGGAGTTGATACGTTGCGCCAAACCCCAGAAGATTTGAAATAAGGTGTAGCTATGTAAAAGGTGGTAGGTGTATGATATTACAGTGTTTGACTTTATCTACTTATTTATTATAATATCTATTGTAAATTCTAATGACCAATTTAGGCGAAAGGGTTAAATATTATGAAATTATAAAATATATTTACAATAAATTAATTTGATCAATAAAATAAATTGTTTTATTTTAGTTATATCAAAATAAACACTGTGTATGTACTTTATATTGTAGTCAGAAAGTGGCGACTAACTGTCGAAGAATTGGTAACCAATTCTATTTATAAATTCCTAGTATTTCTGGATGAAAAATAATTATAAATTACCATTTTTTGCTAGTTACGCTACTATAACCTAAATATTGATTATAATACCTAGTAAAATATTATGTTACAGCAATCTAAAGCGTTATTTTCCCGTGACAATAAAAGTACATCCTATCACCCAAGTCAGCTCAAAATCCGTTTAGGAGTTTCAGCGCGATTGACGGTCAAATATCCAAACAAGCAAACTTCACATTTATATTTATGAAGTGTGACTGACGAAAGGATGTTGTTGCATTATATCCTTACGGATTACAAATCGAAGTAGTAATTTCTAGTTAATGGTTTGGCAACGAAATTGCAAAAGGTACTTCCTATTGATACTTTGCTCTAGACTTCCTCGTTGGCAATGATTTGAAATTGGTTACTAGCTAACTGTTCAAAAATGGCCTAGGTGAATATGTATGTTACAGTGTTTGACTTTTCCATAACTAGATACGTGCATTTATTAGACCTTAATATCGATTGGTGCATAAAATGCGTGAGGACAGACCACTTTAGGCGAAAGGGTTAAATATTATGAAATTATAAAATATATTTACAATAAATTAATTTGATCAATAAAATAAATTGTTTTATTTTAGTTCTATATCAAAGATAAACGACAAAAACTGCCTCGTTGTTGACTGATGATGATCAGATGATCAACAATAATGCATAGAATAAGTCAACCAACCTGTCCTAGTTTCTTATATGAATGTATTTATCCAAAGCAAATAATAAATTGCTAGCTATATCTGCTACAAAACATAATTTAAATATTTATAGTTACATCATATAAATGTTGATTATTTTCCCGTGGGATAAAAGTAATCTATTACCCAAGTCAGCTCAAAATCTGTTCGGGAGTTTCTAGGGGACCCTATTGTGGTTTGATAACCAAAAGTAAGTATTTTTGCTTGGAGATTTTTCCAATTATTGTCGTTTTTATTCAAGTGTGAACATTGAGGGTGCGTTGGTGTTTGAAATGAAGCTCGCGGAATATGACATTGTGACTAATTTTTGTCTATCATTATTGTTACAATGACTAAAACTGAATTTTACCTAAAGTAGGAGTTGGGGACGGTTTGAAACATTTTTTTTGGGTACGGTTGAAACAGTGTACTTATTATTTATTGTTTTTACACCAAATGACGTGTGAAGAGTGATCTCGATTAGCATCTTTAAATTTGGCTTATTATCCTTATTGGGCTAATGAAAGCTTCAAAAATTGTTTTCTTTCAAACTTTTTTTGTCAATATTATTGTTTAGTTTGCTACTGATTAAAAAACAAACAGTTGATTTTGGTTTAATTTACGTAAATTTTATATCAATGTTAAGTAATTTGTAGTTACTTAGTTTTTTGATGATTGATAATATATATTTTAAATAGTGTACTTTAAAACATTAAAGGCTGATTAAAAATATCGTTTCAAGTATATAAATATTGAAGACTGATTACTAATGTCAAAGAATAACTTAATTATTCTTAGATTTAAAATAAACAATTAATAAAACGTGTTGTAATATTATATTTTGTATTATTTACATGTGTTTCAACTGACCCCATTCACTGTTTCAACCGCCCCTTATGGGGACGGTTGCAACAAATCCGATTTATTTTTTAATTTGATCTACTTTTAAAAATAACTCACCTGGGACTAAAAACATATTGCCTATTAGTAGACAGAAACATGCTCTTTTATTTAACATATCTTCTTCATCGCTCGGGTTATAAAAAGCAGAACTATGGAAGTTATAAGTGAAACTGTTTCAACCGTACCCAGTCTACCCTACAGCCTACGAATTTGATACCTATACGAATTCTTAAGTTCAACCTACTATGGTTGTGGGATTGTAATAGCTAGTTCTTCCTTTTTTGGCGAAATGTATCTACATCTTTTAGTTAATATTAGAAAAAAAGTCATAAGCAGCTTAATTATTGCGATTGATTGGGACTAAAATAAAAAAAGCCTGATTGATAGGCACGTACCTGTCTAATATCCATTCCTTTTTTGTGCCAGTCTAAAGTTTTTAAAAAGCCTAGCCGGCCTGTTTTGAAGCCTTCAATAACAATTTGACTTTTTGCTATCATACCGTTATGCTTGATTAGCAAATCTTAATTAATTCTTATCTAAATACTAGTACAAACATAAGTAGTTACAATCCTGCGTTAGTACCAATTTATGTAACTCCTCCAAAACCACAAAAGTTGTCATCCTTTTTTATTTAAATATTTAAATGTAACATCCTAAGAAAAAAATCTATTCAAAATGGCCCCGGAGTTCGATTAAATAATTCAGTCGTCAAGCGTTTTGCGGCAATTTGCATTGAAACGAGATAGAACAGAAGTCGCGACTCGAAACTGAAATTAAATTGCGATTATACTGAGATTGAAAAGAATCGTGGCTAATGCCCCGTAGAAAGAAATTTAATTTTGTACGCGACACAATTTCTTAGATTACTGCAAGTTGTTTCGGATTAGCCTGATCACTTGTGGGTAGCAGAAAATGGCGGTTTAATTTTGAAAATGGGAGTGTAGCAGTTCATTTCGAGGGTGAATATTGAGGAAGAGACAAAATGTTTGTTAGATTTTTGATGTTATTTACCCACTTTATTACGAAAAATCTTCCGGCTGATGTTGATTATAATAAAAGGGAGATATACATACAGTCGCGAGGAAGCAAATGCTTATAAGCCATATTGAACCCAACAACATCTCGAAGATAAGTACCAATTTAAATTAAAATATTTAAAGTAAAAACTTTGCCCCACATAAGCATTTTCTCCTGTGTCGTGGGTGCGTTTGCAAACGTAAAATTTCACACACACATGACACCAAGACTAGAAACGACTGTTTGTGGATCACACAAAGAGTTGCTCCGTGAATGAATGCAGTCAGTTTACACCTATACCTATGGCATAAAACCACATAAATCAATGTAAATAGGTAGTACCTATCTGTTTAGTTTCCTTGTATAACGAATTAATACAATCAAGAAACATGCATTTTTCTCACCTATTGTTAATATGCTGAGTAATTACCTAGAAGGCACTAAGTAGGTATGATTTTCTTGATAAACATGTACATCGCTCTATTTATGAACTTCGAACTTCGACTGGTAGCTTGTCATACAAAAAATCCCCATCAACATGTTTTTATTGACAGGAAGAAAAACAGTTAGAACTGGTCAGGTTAGTCGTTTTTATGAACGTGGACTGGACTTATTTACCTATCTATTTATCTACTTATACGTATTGCAACCTTTATAGTAGGTAATTAGGTATCTACTTACCTACTAAGCTACTTATGTGAACGTGTCAAACTGTTAATAGGTATAAGTAGGAACTTCATTTTACATATCTGACTGATCACTTAATATTTATGAATTTTTAGATCTTTATTTCATAAAATATCCTGAAATATCCTTTAAAAGAGGATTTCCGAAGTCCTGAGATAAAGTAGATCTTCCATATAAATGACGAAAGGAAATGCAGAATGATTGACAAAAACAAACAACTCAAAACCTATCTATTCGCTTAGTCATGTTGTGTGTTGCATGTTACATACATGTCATTATAAAATACCTAAAGGTTGTAAAAATCTACATATATTATTATGTACCTTTGTGTATGTTTCCCACAAAAACCATTTAAAATTAGAATTTCCTAGTTCTATTACTCTGTGTCCCATCGTCTCGTGATGGTTAGGTCATAACCTCTATGTGACTATATAAGAAGATGTTATACGAACAATTGAATGTTTTTATCCGATTTTAAAATTCAAGAGATTATGCATTCACAATTTCAGGGTCATTAACCTAAGCGTGTAAAGGATGGTCGAATGCCAGATGGAAATTGTAATTTTTTTATACAAATACAAACCTAAGTATCTGATGTCTACTTAGCGCTTGCCTGCTACAAAAAAAGTAATATTTTGTTTGATTGCAATTTTCAGACGTCTCTTTTGACATTTAGTTTGAAGAAATGCTTACCTACATCTCTTGCGTATAATTGCCTTGAGGACAGCTAAGCATATTTAGTGGTTTTTAGTCAGTAAGAGTCTGACATTCCCTCTCACCTCACCCAGGGTGGGAGAAGACATTGGATGATTTTCCCCCCTTAAAAAAGGCAAAGTTCGTATTTAGATCACTGAATAAAAATGTTGATATGCAAACCCCTCGGTGGCTTTACATTTTTAAGGTCTACTCGGGTCCAATGGTCAAGTGTAAGTAAATAATTATAGATACGACCACAAAATCAATAACACATTTTTAGTCACTGTCCTATCAATTTATGCAATTCAAAGCTAAGTATTATAACAAATAAAATACCAATGCAACTACAGATAATAATTTGCACATTGATATTAATAGAATACTTCGAACAATGGCCATGAAGGTTTGGTAATCTTTGCAATAATAAATTGCATCTGCTATAAAGTACTTTTGTTGAGAAATACCTAAGCATATTTTGCAATTTGCGGTGAAGATAGGTAATTTTTATAACTTTTTAGTTTGCATAGAAAGAGATAGAGAGAAGTTAGATTACAATCCACAGAATTGATACCATGATCCAAAAGAAGAAAGTAGGTACTAATCCTGATCACTATGTCTAAGGCAATGCAGTACTCTTAGTACGAGTTTGTTTTACATTTAAAGTAATCAAAAATAAAAAGAGCGCGTTCGGCGCTCTGATTGGCTGGTTTATTCAAGCCGGCCAACCAGAAACTCATACAGAATTGGATTTTTTTTTCGTAGACCGAAAGAAGATCAATCCAACCTCCGAATCATTGAAACCGCACTACAACATCCACTATAACATTAATAAATAGATAACAGTTAACCTGAATGGAATGCATAGAAAAATTAAGAATGAGCATACCTAGGTAAATAGACGTTGTTCATACCACACACAAATATTTGTGTGTAAAGGTCATATGACCTTTAATGTATTTTTTATTTAATTATATCATACCACGCCAAATAACACTTTTATAGACAAAAAATATCACGTAAATGTTTTGAATAGACAGAGCTAATATCGCGATGTCTGCGTTTTTTTCATAAAGTACAGAGAATTACAAAATTACCTTGGTGCTCGTAAAAAGACCATGAAACAGGTTTTTGTCAACGATGATAATAATACTTGTTGTAACTACTTTATGCATGTTTTAATGTGTTTGAGTATACACATACAACATCTAACTGTATATATACATCCGTTTTGTTCCAGTTGCTTATCCCATGTATGACAAAGTAGTTCTGAAATGAACCTTAAACCCTGTATAAAAAAGAACTGAATTTCAATGGCCATTATTACTTAAAAAATCGGAAGAAGGAAACATGAACAAAATGCGGAAATTAGGTATTCTACATTTATGACGCAAAAATATGTTTATTTTTAGGCTAATTTTATACAGGTTTCCAATTTAATTCTGATAATTTTTAATATTCGAAGTTTATTGACATTTTTCGATTCGAACCTTGAATGGGAATTTTTGAGCTAAATGTGTATAATATCAATCAAAGAAGCAAGTAGGTACCGGTTTTAGTTTATAATATATTTAGTTTTTTAAATCTATAAATTAAAGCCAAAATTAGAATACTTAGGCACCTTCCTATTTGTTACTAGCTTTTGCCCGTGACTTTGACCGCGCGGATGGTGACTTTCAGGCAGAAAAGTATAGATAGCTGTGCCCGCGTCAGCGTGTATTTCTACTGTCACCCCTTGATAGTTATTTTTTAAATATATTTCATGTACATAATTGACCTCTCTACTTTACTACATTTATTATAAGTATAGAATTATCGGTTCTTCTGAGCTGCTAAATCTGCCAGTTTGGAGTCAAAAAACTGCCCAGCAGTAATTTTTCATAAATACAGACAGACAGACGCAGCTTGGGAACTGCTATATAAACATACTAGCTTCTGCCAACGGCTTCGTTCCTATCACCCAAGTCAACTCATACCTCATCTGTATATCTTTCATCAAAATCCGTTCAGTAGTTTCAGCGTGTTTAACGGACAAACAACTAAACAAATAAACTTTTACATTAATAATATCAGTGCTAAGTGTGATAAGAATGTAATTACCGGATTAATAGCACGTGACCTAAGCAATCTATACATATAATAAAATCGTAGAAAAGTGCTGTCTGTACATTGAAAATAAAAATAAAAAAAATAGCAGGGGTTATTGTTATGTCGATGTCGAACCCAAAAATGTAATTAACTTTTTTTTTGTCTGTTTGTCTGTTTGTCTGTTTGTCTGTTGGTCTGTGCGCGCTAATCTCAGAAACGGCTGATCCGAGTTGGATGCGGTTTTCACGAATATATTGTGGGATGCTTAAATTTACATTTAGTGTTTGTTTCATGTCAATCGGTTCATAAATAAAAAAGTTATGTCAAATTAAAGAATCACGTCGAACATTCTATGCTTATACCATTAATCTCCGCAACTATTTGACGGATTTGGTTGAAATTTGGTACAGATATAGTTTAGAACCTTAGAAAGGACATAGATATATTTTTATTTCAAAAATCAAAAAATAAAAATAAGAAATAAATTATTTATAAATAATTCTATGTCGATCGTTACACGACTTCGGTTCATGTTATTGTTTTAATTTTCAAAAAAAGTAAATAAATAGTAAAAAGGTATGAAAAAAATAATATCAATATAATAAAACATTTAGTACAAAGAAAATGCTCTAACGGAGTATAGATAATTCTATGTCGATCGTTACACGACTTCGGTTCATGTTATTGTTTTAATTCATCGAAAAAAGTAAATAAATAGTAAAAAGGTATGAAAAAAATAATATCAATATAATTAAACTTTTAGTACAAAGAAAATGCCCGAACGGAGTATAAATAAATAATCCAAGTTGTCTTTATCCTCGATAGATGGCGTTGGGATCGAAATAGATCGCGCTATGGTTTCGTTACATTCATTTGGTTGGGTATCGGCCGAGCGCTTCGGTACTATCGTAGAAAAAGTGTATTATCAGTCGTATGATTATTTGTCTGTAGTGGTCCTGCTGTTTCGTATATTCTAAATTGGTTTCGTTGTATTTGTCAATTAATAAGTTTATTTGTTGGGTTTTCCTGGTTTTTTGGTTAAACTATTTAACGTAGGTTTAGTTTGATATCGATTATTAGTAGTTACTGTAGTTAGTTTTTTTAATAAAATTGTAAGTCTTTTTTTTTAATTAGATTAGATTTAAGTCGTTTCTTTTAAATTATTTAGTTTAAGCTTGGTTATTATAGCATAGAGGATAGGTTGTAATATAGTTTCTTTTTTAATTGTTATAAATTCGTAATTCGTAGCTTTCTTTAGTTTTAAGTTAGTTTAAGTCCGTTTTTAAACTATTTTTTCAATGCCCTAAGTGAGTATACATCTATTAAATTCAAACGCAGAGCTCATTATGTTGATTTTTGAAGAGTTCCCTGGAATATCTTCCACATCTCATTTTTGAAGAGATCCCGCGAGATCGGGAACTATGTGGTTAAAACCAAAAATTTGCCGGAAGTCACTATTCCACGCGAACGAAGTCGCGGGCAAAAGCTAGTACCTAATAAAACTAACGCTTTTTTATATAAAACATTAAGGTATAAGTAATAAGGTTGAGTATTGCATGCTTTCGTGTCAATTTTTTTCTTCACAAGTAGTATGTATGTACCTACATGTTTTTGTACAATTAAATAATATAATAATTTATGTTAGTTTTTTGATGACATTTAGTTGAGCGTTTTTGTATGCAAACATATTATTATTTTTACGACACACGAAACCAGTGTTACTAGTCCTAGAATTCTATTATTAAAATAAAACAGGAATAATGTTACCCATTTTTAATATTAAAATTCAGATACCATATTTCCTTCTTGTATAAAAAGAGACTCTTGCTGGTCGAGCAGCAGGACGTTTTACATGTGATTATGATTGTCTCCCGCCGTCCAATCGTCAGCGCCGTGATCACATACATCAACAGCCTATAGGTAAGTGGCCACTATTGACCAAAAGATTCTTCTCACACAGATAAGGTTTCAGCATTAATCATCACGCTTGCTCATGTCGATTTCAAACTTATAATATGAAATTTTAAGCCCAAGTTTCCTCACGATGCTTTCCTTCACCGTTAGTCACTGGTGTCTACATAATCTTAGATAGTATGCATAACTACGACAACGTCACATTTTTACTCATTTTTGGTAGGTTCGAACCCGCATTCTCATGCATGAGAAGCAGAGTCTTAGACTAAAGAAGTGTCTAATGCACAAATTAGTATTTTTGGAGAAATTCAGCTCTCTGATTGCCTGACCGCAGCTTGGAATTTTACCGTTACTGGGCTACTGCTCTTTATATCCTGAAACGTTTTTTTTTCATTGTTAAATATTTAAAAATGTATTTACAAGTATTAAAAATAAATAATAATACAAAATATCACCTTCAGTCAGTTCATCCGTAATCATGGCGCTTGCAACAGTGCCGAAATATCGGAAACTCATAGAAATAGAAAAACATGGTAAATATCCCGTTTCAAGTTCCAATTCTAAAATATCGCCGGTTATTTATGCGCATTATGTTCTGGTATCTTTTTTCGTATGCATACTTTTACAGTAATCATGCGCTCACTTTTCATTATACTTTCTTGTTCTAGAGTGTCGTTAAGATAAAACTATCCTACGTAAGCCTGTATCAACACAGCCGTATGTAAGTTATCTACCTAAATTGATCTGATATTTAGACTCTAATTACTTCATGCTATCATTGATTTTAGTATGACAATCTAATAACACATTTCCCAACCAGGTAATACAACTTAGTTCTCAATTCACACTCAGTAATTAATCGATCTTACACCTTTTCTGAGGTGGGAAAATCATGCAATGACTTTTCCCGTCTTAGGTCAGGCGAGTAGGAGTATCAGACTCTTACTGACTAAAAACAACCCCGTTCCTTCTCCTGCTTTGAGCCGGAGCCCCGGTAACCTGTAGCGTTGTCCGCAGCTCCGGAATCAACAGTACCTGTAATAATTATTAATTTATTAACACACAATGATGATACTAATATATGTCCTTGAGATCAGATCGCGAAGTTTATATATAACAAGAGTTGTGATTACCCAGTGCGATTGCGACCCCTAACAAAACAAGTCTCAATAATCTCTCTTTTTTTTTTGAGAAGAGAAGGGTACATTATTCAATGCCTTTTTTCGCCTTGAGTGAGGCGAGTGGTAGTGTCTGACTCTCACTGACTAAAAACCACCCCGTTCCTTCTCCTAACCCGGGTAACCTGTTACGTTGTCCGCAGCTCAGGAATCAACAGTACCTGTAATAATGATTAATTTATTAACACAATGATGATACTAATATATGTCCTTGAGATCAGATCGCGAAGTTTATATATAACAAGAGTTGTGATTACCCAGTGATTTGTATCGTGACCGAGCTTTTGAGCGGACTGTTTACGATTAACCTTAAGTAGTTGTACACAATGAGTGCCATTTTAAATACGTTTATTTTATTAACGCAAGTCCTAGTTATATTTGCAGCGTGTAAGTGTTTCTTTTTTAATAATTATATTTATTTATTTACTGTTAGGAATTAACCTAATTTAAGTGTACCTAAGTGTCCTATTTTTGATATTAAGTTATGTATATCATTTTTACAATTTGCGATACTACGAGTATCAGTATAAGAGAAAAATTAAGTTCATATAAGACTTATTTAAGTTTTAACATTAACTGGTATTTCGTATTTGAACAAAGGCAATTTAGGATTTTGACGATTTTAACATAACGTTCCAAAAGCGCACTTTTCTCTTTTGAACAAATAATTTATTCTTAAGTAAAATTTTGTTCAGTTCGTAAAATTCACAAAGTTAAAGTACTCGTGTACTAATCACATTATTAGACACAAAATGACCGGGATTTTCGTCGCGTTTACAGACTACGTGCGACATCAATTATGACATTCCTTATTACGAGTATGTAGCATAATATTATCATGTTCCTAAAATATATTTAAACGTAACAATATTACGATAATCTTGTATGCTTGCTTATTAAATAATCATAATTTTATTTACTCCCAGTGCGTCTATTATAATTTTATTAACACTTCGCGAGAACCTTGTACCTAGTACAGTCAGTTGAAAAATAAGTTGACACACGTGAGTTAGGTACGCGAATATTTGCTAAGAATTTTTTATCACTTTCGATAAAATAAAAATATCGTTGGAATAAAAAAAGGGAATCGATAGTCATTAAATACCTATCTCTACATAAGTAGATCTTTTTACTTGATTTATTTTCTCGATTTGTAAAGAAATATTTATTTTGTTGATCATCTCAACAAATTTTTGTACCTACTATTGATAGTGAAATATTTTTTTTACATAAATATTTTGTATTGGCTTAATAAAATCAGATTGGCAGTAACAGATATTAGCGTACATTTTATTGGTCTATCATGTGGAAAATCAAACAAACAAACTCGTCAGCTTTATAAATATAGCATAACTGTACGACCTATGACAAGTAATTAGGATCCTGAGCTACTGTAGGTTATGATCATAGTCATTAAATAACACATAAGTAGTAGCGTCGGCCATAAGGTCAATGATGCAGTTAATGGACACTAAAATAATTATGTTCTAACCATTTACTAGGCTCTTTAACTAGGAATTTGAATTGGAAAACTGAAGGTAAAGGCACATTTTTGCTTTATTACTACAAAGGTTTTACGCTACTTTTGATAAAGAGGATTTTTTGACAAACTTTTTAATTACAATCTCTGATTGCGTGCGAAAAACCAGATTAGATAAGCCAATAGAGTATAGCCGTATTTTTTTTTTTTTGTTTGGAAGGGGGAAAATCATCCAATGAGTTCTCCGGTCTTGGGCAAGGTGAGATTGAATGTCATACTCTTACTGACTAAAAACCACCCCCATCTTACTCCTGCTTTTCTAGCCGGAGTCCCGGTAAACTCGCCAGGTAATCCGCAGCTCGAATATAAGTAGAATAATATAACTTTGGTTTACGTAAATAGAATATAGTTTTGACTCTTCATGTCATGTCATATACTTATATACATAGATGCCCACATCAATGAGCTGTATGAACAATAGGTATATAAGTTAGACAGTTTACGGTCTGTTAAAGATAAACTTCATAGTTTTGAACCTATTGAACTAAATTTTGATCTTACGTTAACACAGACAGCGAGATAACAATTTGAAAGGACCTTGACACTAACTTGTGAATAAGTCCTATAGGACTTAGCGTGCTAATACAATTTAGGTACTAATTTTTGTCTGCGAAGTTATTTGGAGTTACAAAGTTGATTAATTTAGTTAATTAGTACCTAGATTTCGGTAGTTTCTCATACCACGTAGATATGTATAGAAGCGAATCATTATCAACGGTCTGTGGCAGTCCATTGCTGAACTATGAGCCTCTTCTATTTATGTGTCCTTACTTTATTGGAGATCGAAATATATGTGATACAATGACTTATTTTGACTTAAGGTCATATGTCCCCTAGATGGGGCAGAGAGCGTCCACGAAGATCCTCTATTTCGTCATACAATACCACAATCAATATTTAGTAGTTACCACACATATTTACAATCTTTTAGAAGCCTTCCTGTCTTTAAAATAAGACGCAGATTATATAAATAGAACTTATTTGTTTAAAACAAATATTATGTATGTTGATATGTACTACATATTTATTGACACGGTACAAATACTTAGAACGAGGAATATTAAGATCTCACACAGTTTAATGAAACATTTCAACTCAACACACGTACGAACATTAAACATTATATCTATGTAGGTAATACTAGCTTCCGACTGTGTCTTCACTCGTGTAAATTGAAAAGATTACTCTCTAGTAGGCCTCAATTTTGTAGGAATATTGGGGGTTAATCATACTTTATGTTACTTTCTTAATGTTTTGGAATGGTGAAAAAATTTTTCAAATCGGTTCAGTTGTTTCGAAGTTTACTTCATGCAAACAAACAAAGTATTGGTAGATATAACAATATTTATGCAATGTATGTGTTTGTTTACTGTTTGCTTTACATACTTTTTGTCATGGCCGACTGGATAAGGATGTTGGGTATTTACCTTGTCACTTTATGATGTTTCTAGAGATCATGTTTTGTTTTTAAACTGCATGTCTGATGCAGTGTCTAGGCGGTTATTGTGTTACGATTTAGAGGTTTCTAACTTGCTTGCAACGGATTGATTATCTTCTATTAACTATCTAAAATAGTTACTTAATATGGCTATCTAAAAGGGCTCGGAAAAAATATAAAAAAGGCAATTCTAAAATAAATACTGTATGTATTTTTGTGTTTATTATAAAGAATATTCTTTTTAGAGTTTTATAATTATTATAATTTAAAAATGTTATATTTTGTAAAGATAAATGTAATGTTTAAGATAAATAAATACATATACAAAATACAGCAATAACGTTTACATTTTCAACTTAAATCTTAGATATTTCTTAGATATCCTACAAGATTTTGGTAAAACAAAGGATTGCGCTGGACTTTTGCCAATTAAAGCAAATAATTCTTACCGTTGCCGACTCCAAATACCACCAAGAGAGATTCTAGATTTGGTTGCGTTTACAATTTATATTCAATTTAGAAAGAAGTTACTACTATATATTTTTTTTAAATATTTAAATGATAAATGATATTATATATTTTTGCAAATAGGTTACAAAATAACACTTTTACACGTCAATCTCTTAAATAACTAGACGAAAATGTGTTTGTTCGTGTTTCTTTTAAGTCACAAAAAAGCATTTTCATGGTGCAATTTTTGTATCTCATACCTAACATCTCTGTAGCGGCAGATTGATTCGGGATATTTTTTTTTCTTTGATAACACGCATACGGGTAAAAACATAGGCAGAAAGCTAGTTTAACTTTGTAAAATAATTTTATACGCTATTTAACTGCAACTATCTAGCAAAACCCACAGGATAAAGACTGGTCAGATAAAACAATGAGTAATGCCAGGTTCTTTTTATCTCATGTTGGTTTCTAAGATAGGTCGGTACTACTGTTTACATGTTTAGCTATAGGTTTGGCCTGCCGCCAAAATGTATTGTCACCATTTATACTCTAGTTTACAATACAGCGTACTAGACTAAGGATATAATAACATATTGTTTGCACCAAAATATTGTGGACAGAATGCATAAACCTAGTCCTTGCTGTAGTTTTAGCTTAGGTTATAGGATTAGATTCAATATTTGTGTGTATCATGTATGTATTGGAGATTTTGTTTATATTTTTCTCAAGTTATAGTATGAGATTCATATCATATACTCATAAATATTTGCTTGATACCAATATCGAGTTCTGTCGTAAAGTCTGAGTTCAATTTGTTTGCTTATTTATACGAGGTACTTGTAGGTATACAGGAAACCTTATAATGACAATAATGAAGTTTATTAATTCAAATAACTGAGATCCACATTAAAATAGGAAATAAGGAATACAATTAAATACCTATTAATTGTATTCCTTATTTAGAAACTTAGTCCGCTGCACTAATTTCCATATTATACAAGTACGTTTTAGTAAAACCAATCTTAATTGTTTTTGATGTCTATAAGTCAAAATACCTTGTCTACGGACAACATTCGTGTGTAGTTGTGTAGGATACTATTGACGTTTTGGTTGCGTCTCCGTGTACTTATTTGAGTACCTACCAAAAGTTTGAATTATTCGCTGACTGTACTTACATTATAATTATTATTTTATACCATTCTACTTAGTAAAAAGATTATTGTATAACGATAAGCCTTGACCGTAAACTTATCCATCATGTTTGTTTATTTAATAGCTAAGTACGTATATTTTTTGCCTTTGACTAATCACTATATTAATATGTATAGTAAAAAGTCTTATTACATACTTATATAAATAACATTTTTTACAAGTCAGTGCCTATCTGCACAAGATTTTTTATAAAACGTTTTTTGTTCTACATAGTACATCTCTAATATAATTTTCTTATTATACATCACGTGAATAGGTGATCGTACTCTTATTATTTTTTGTACGCCATTAGTAAAAAGTTATTAAAAATAGTTTTTAAAATTCATTTATTTTCTCGTTAAACCTGTTCTGTTACGTAATACATATTAAGAGACCTTGTTTTGACCAAAAACTAATGGAACTAGACTATAAAATTGCCTAATTTTAAAAATGTACCTAATAGCTAATTTTTGACGTCAGAGAACCATGCTTTGACGTACATTTTTAACTTATCTGTTGCTGCGAGTGTTATATAGTATTATACTCGTTTATTGCTATTCTATAATAAAATTCACGTCTTGTTTTTACATGCACAGTCCAACTGTAAAGTTAAATCGTAGGTCAATAATGGCCTGGTCCAAGACGGAAGAAGGCATTGCATGATTCTCTTCCCCCTCAAAAAAGCGTGCATTACAGTTAAAATTTGATTAATGAGATACTGTATTGAAATTGACAAGAGATCCTAAAAATAAAACAGTTTCTTATTTACCTATTCTATTTTCATTGATCTTGTTGTATTTATTTGTTTATTTATATATCATTCCACGTGTTTTACCAACTTTGACAGAAGTTCACCTCGATACATACATAATGTAGATTTAATTTCCTATGTTATTATTATGATTACATAAACATTATGTTAATTAAATATATTAAATACTCATGGTGATTTAATTAGCCTATACATAAACTGTATATAAATAAACATCGATTGGAAGATTTTCAAAAAAGTTTTTCTATGACTTCTTCAGCCTTGGGTGACGTGAGAGAGAGTATCAGACTTATACAACGTGTAACAAAAGGGGGTATACATATCAAGTACACGGCTTCTAGATAACATAACAAATGATACGGTAAGGGTTTTTTAAACAAATTTTTTCATGGTACCAAGTTATGAATTTTTCAAATCGCGCCGCCGTGTGATTCAAAATTAGGTAGACAGGTACTAGGCGATCAGATTGACAGAATAAATGTTTAGTAATATATTAGCGAGTCATCTCTGTAGTGTTGTGACATGTTTGTGTGATTTTAAATACAAGAACCATGCGACACCAAGTATTTGGTACAGATTTTTTTTTTCAACGTATTTTAAGCTGAAACTTTGTGTAGAGATTCAACCTGTATTCATCAGAGCTTCTTGATGTATATGGGTATTTTGTTACACGTTGTATAGACTAAAAACCACCCCGTTCCTACTCCTGTTTCGAGCCGGAGCCCGGTAGGTAACCTATTAAGCCGTCCGCAATACCACTACAATGCAATGTTGAACAGTTATAATTAAACTAATTCCCTTTAAATACATAGCGTGTTACAATGACACAAAGTCCTAATTGCATTACTTGTCGTTTAAAATGACAAGCAAATAGGCAGTCCATGTACACAAGGACTACGCATCAAGTTATACAACACCAGTATAAACTGACCTTTGAACGCGTGGAAAGATTGTACAAAACGAGACCATGATAAACTGGTTTTTATATAGCTGTGTGTATGTACTAACTAATTGTTATGATTAGCTACTCAATGTCCTAAGTTTACATGAATACCTAGTACTTAGGTAATTAGGTCTATTATGGCATGTTGCAACTGAATGGCGTATCTCCAATTATGATTTGTGTATAATAAGTGGTTTAATTGCAGTGGTTTTTTATATAATGCTAATTAGATTGGGAAACAAAAGAACAAGTTGTATGATGATATTACAAATGACTAGAAGACAATGTTTTCCGTTGCTTATTATTGATGATGTTAATAAGATAAAATTAAGTTGTTAGTAGATGAAGTTACTAATAACAAGTAGTATACTACTAAGTTACTAATACTAAGTTACTTATAAAATGAAGTTAACGTTTTTTCTAGAATGGGAACTTGAAACGGGATATTTACCATGTTTTTCAATTTCTATGAGTTTCCGATATTTCCCGTTTGGTAAATATCCCGTTTTAAAATTCCAATTCTAGTGTTAGTGACCATGTCAGTTTAAAAACTTATACGTTATTTCTTATGAAAAATAGGGACGTAGGTACATTTTATTCAATTTTAATTTCAAATATTTGGATAATTATAAGTACAGTGCTATTTTTACTTATGATGTGCTACAAAGACCTCCGAAATCCTAAGAAAAACCATTAAGTATAAGGAGAAATAGTAACAATATGTTTTTTTTTTCCTAAATTCCAGTACCACCGATCCAAAAATGCCAGTTATCTGATCCAGAATGTATCAAAAAGTCTGCCCAGAGTTTCGTAGAAACATTTACCGCTGGGATCCCAGAGGTGGGCACTGAAGTTTTGGAGCCAGTGCACATTGACGTCATCAAGATCGACCTGTCTGGCCTGAAGCTGACTGTCAGAGATGCTGACATTAAAGGACTCAAGAAATCCGTGATTGATAAACTTAAGTGAGTTTTAAAAACCTTTAGGTATCTGTCTATTTTACAAAGAAAGAAAGATATGTATTGTGTAGAATGAAAGGTGTTAATAGAAAGAAATATATTTTTAGTAGGATTGGCTGTGAAAGTGCAATTTTCAACGGCATTTGAATGGCCATAACGGTCATTTTGTAGGCTTTAAATACTTATTTATAGCAATAGAGGTAAAAAAGCTAACTTAACCTAACCTAACCAAAATCATACACTAAGTAGGAATTACAGAAGAAAATAAAACTGTGATGTAAAGAGAACACTTGTTTAAAGTCTTTTGAAATAATTTTAAAGGCGCTATTGTAGTTCTAATCAACCTCACAATTGGCTACTGTGTCAAGATGATAACAAACACTAATATGACTTGTAGTTTCGTCTACTATAATCTATCTGCTGCAAAGTTTAAATTGCATAGTTGTTCTATTTTATTATATTGTATAAAAGATTATTAAAAAGCCACGTTTTGGTTCCAGGGTGGACACAGCGAAGAAAGTCATCGAGCTGACCTACCATGTGGCTCCTATTGTGTTGAAGGGCAAGTACAAAGCTGGTGGTATGTTGCTCATCCTACCCATCAGTGGAGACGGAGATGTTACTATCAAAATCAGTAAGTATTACATGGTCTTTTCGCTTAGTTTACTTCATTTAAAAATGGTAAATGAAGTATAGGTTTAAGCATGTGGATTTATTCTCTATAGATGATAAAATTAAGTCCAAATGTTAGGATGATACCAGTATTTAAAAGTGTAAATTAATATAATGAAAAAGTCTTGTCAGAAATGTTTTTTTTATGCCAGGTTTTATGAATAGTACCTAAAATACATTCAGCTGTATAAGACAGCGGAAGTATTTAGAATCAGCCGAATTTTTGGTTTTAATTCAGCTGGCCTACACCGAAATTGTTAGTGTAGCATGGATTTCCGCAAAGTAACGCCTAACTCTATTCTATATATGAAGCTAATTATATGTATCTAGCTGATCTAGCCAGCCAGCATAGAAGTAACATTTTCAGAAATATACGCCAATTTTCCTTATGCCATAAAATACTTTTTTTTAGAAAATCTCGGAGTCACTCTGACTATGCCATACGACATCGTTAAAAATGATCAAGGCAAGGACGTCATCGAATTGAAGAGTTACAAATACACATACGAGAACAATGAAAACACTCACTTTAAACTGACCAACCTGTTCAATGGAAACAAACAATTGAGTGAGTATTTCATCATCATCATCTTATTTATCATCCTGCCTTTATTTCAAGTTATTAACCGACTTCAAAAATAAAGGTCGTCAGTTCGACCTGTACTATATGTATGTGCGCGATTACCTCACGTTTGACTGATCCGATTTTGATGCGGTTTTCAGCATAGCATTTTTCTGTTCTATTATCTTTAACTGTTCTATTTCCTTTTTATAAAAAAAGTTATATTCAGCTAACATTTTAATAATTCATATCAAACCATCGTGAAATATACTAAATTAACTAAAAACCACTGTTAACCTGCGTAAATACACTGGAGAAAAGCTCTACTAGTTTCTTGCTCATGGGCAACGTGCGCGGACGCGGCGACGTCACGTAACCTAACCATGTTAAATTACTGTTAAGTTAATGCTATTATGCTCTTGTTTTTCAGGTGACGCCATGCATACATTCATGAATGACAACTGGAAAGCGATTTCCCAGGAATTTGGTAACCCTATGTTGGACAAACCAATTCAAAAGATATACACCGCCATCAAGATTTTCCTGAAGTCTCAGCCCTTAGAAGAAATAGCTGTTGTTTAAGTTGTTGCCAAATATTAATTTATGCTTAGTTCTACGTACGTGGTTTAGGAATTGATTCGTGTTTCTTTTTTAATAAAAACAAAGTTGTAGATGTTTCATTTGTTTGTTTTTGTGTATCCCGCTTTGTTTTAGTAGTTATGCTTTGTAAAAGCTTATTATACTGTACATAAAATATATATATATATATATATATTTTAACTGCCTCTTTGGTTGAATGGTCGCAAGTGCGGCTACCGGATTCGGGTTCGATTCCCGGGTCGGGCAAAGTATTACTGTTTTTTTTTGGTTTTCAAAAATTTCTCAGTACTAACACGGAGTTTGGAATTGTGCCCAGTTTATGGCAATAGGCTCACCCCCTATTATATGGGACTTATCGCATAAATAGTGAAAAGTAGGTGTACATTGTATAGCGTTATTACGTGCTGTAATGTGCACCTCTACCTACCCCTTCGGGAATAAAAGGCGTGAAGTTGCAGAAGATATATTTTAACCTACATGATAAAAACGCATCATTTTTAATCATTTTTATCAAAATGAATTTTAAGATATATCATAATATGAAACTTATATTATAAGTTTTATATTCCCTCGCCTTCGAGAAATAGTATTAGATTCGTTGATACTAACGTTTACATAGAGCGATGCTCTAGCTCTAGGCAATTTGAGCGTAAATAGCAATCAACAGGACTTGACCGCATTAGACCAGTATCGTCCTCAAGAGACAAGTCAGTGCTGACATATTAAGCACATAACCGGCTAAAGATACCTATATCGACAATATATAAACACTACTACGAGTATGTATACGTACTACGGTAATAATATATCATCAAATGCCTATTCAATTTTTAATAGCAATGAAGTTAAAATTGTGAAATTTAATAATTATATCAGGCGCTTATTATAACTATACATTAAAATATACATTAAGTTGTTCATTTTAAAAACTTCCTTAAATAATTCCAGATTTGTGATAATTTTAATTTCTTTTTAATTTTCAAGTTTCTTAATTTAGAGTGTTTTTTATTCATGCTTGTTTGTTAGATTGAAATGAAAGAAATAGGATAAGGCAAACATAGAAAAACATTTTAGTCTGGTCTATTAAGTAATTTTTCAATACAAAACAGTCAATAATTAAATGTTATTATACAACATTGTTCTTGAAGTATTTACTGTATAATTAAAATTGCGTGCTATGTATGAAAAGTTACATTTAGTAGGTATATTACTAACATTTTCTCGTTGTTTCACTCACGAGTGAAACCTAAATGCTAGCCTAAAACCTTTTCAGGAATAGGAAAGATACCTAGAAAATTTATTTTTTTATTGTGTTTAACACATTAAACGCCACGTGGGCAAAAGTGACCGTCGCTAGCGGAAGATTTGTCTTCAACAGATTTAATTATTGGATAATGCCTTATGATATCTACCATGTCTATATGGGACTTTTACTTATATGAAAGCGTAGCTGTAGACATTATATGAAAGTGTAGCCATTAATATGTACTCAGATCATATAATTTTTTACTAGGTCTGTATAAATCTGATAGTTGATAGTCGGTTGGTCTGACAAACGAACAACATCATGGTCATCATAATATTAGTCTAGATCTATAGTCTGGCTACTGATACCTTACTCAAGTTCTTTGCCCTATGTCCTATAATAAATAGTAACAAAAAAAAAACACAAAAAACAACATTCCGAACTTTAATTTGTTATCAAGTAAAATTCGATACTGGAATCAATTAACTTAATCACGTCGTGTAACCACAGTCGTTCGACTTTATCGGTGCCATGCTATAAATTAACTCATTAATAAGTATTTTCGTTGCAATTCGAAACATTTCAAAGATGCTATAAATAAAAAAAAAGATTTAAACAGGAGCTGTTTTGGGTTTAGAGGTTTTAGTGAAATAGGTAATGGTGATGGAGAGTTTCGGAAGTCATGAACAAAAAATTTCGAATTATGACAGTATATGTACAGTATATATATATATGTTTTCAATGTACCCACATTTTACTAGTTATGTTATAAATGCGGTAATTTTTGTTACCATATTTTTGAGGGGGCAAAATCATCCAATGTTTCTCCCGCCTTGCGTGAGACGAGAGAGACTGTCAGATTGGCACTGTTTAAAAACCACCCTGTTCCTACTCCTACGCTTCGAGCCGAAGCCCTGGCAATCGATCCGTATCGGGCATCGTACCAACTGGGCTCCATCTGTGGTAGTCTAATGGCTTTTTGAAGCACACGGGAAATGTGACGTGTCGTAACGAGAGACGAGAGATGATGAGAAACGAGTGTGTGCTTGTTGCTATGTACCGGGCACGATTTCGGACACTGTGCTGTTACTGAGAAGTTTAATTAAACGGAAAACGTCCAATTAGCCGACCAAGAAATTGAATCCAGCTCTCTTTGGCACCCTATGGTCTCCTGCATTAAATTCACCTAAGGCACTATCGTTTTCTTTTATTTTTCTTCTTATAAAATTCTTCTATTCTTCTGATTCACCTCGTTGCGGAATCCAAGACAGCCATTCATATCTCTTTTTTTTGGGGGGGAAAATCATCCAATGACTTCTCCCGCCCTGGGCGAGGCGAGAGGGAGTGCCAGACTCTTACTGACTAAAAACCACCCCATTCCTACTCCTGCTTGTCGAGCCGGAGTCCGGATAAACCCGCTAGTTAGTCCGCAGCTCCGGAAGCTATTCATATCTCTGGGATGCGCTAGACTTCAGTGTGCCGGTGTTTTCATGGTTATGTATCTACTGTAGTTCCTAGCTTACAGGAGTTGCAGCGGTATCGGGAATAATCGGGAGCTGGTGGCGGGCTTATCCCAAAAACTTCCCTTTATCAGCGCTCACATCATTCATTCATTCATTCATTCATGGCCCATGGCCCATCGATCACTCCAACTACCGTGTCTAAAATAATAGTGAGTAAACAATTATAAAACAAGTTTGTTAACATAACATAGTACCGGAAAATTAAGAACTTTGTAATGTCAAGTTCATCTTAACTGCGACTTTAGTTAAAGTAAGGTAATCTAATTCATACCAGTATTTTTAGGAAGTAAAACATTTGGTGTTTATATTTGGTTTTATTAGTAAAAAACTCAAGTTTCTTATAGGTTGAGTAACCTTATGTATTTTGTCATCAAACCTATAAATAAAATATATTTTAGATACAGAACACTTAACAAGACTTAACTAAATCTAACTACTATAACGTAATTAGTTATATAATATTCACAACATGCCAGCTACTTGCACGCGATTTCACCCGCTCTGCTTGGCTCTTATTGTTTCGTAGTATAACCTTTCTCCAAAAATGGCCTATTCAACAAAAACTAATGATTCAATTCGGACTAGTAGTTTCGGAGATCAGCGCGTTCAAATAAACTAACAAACTTTGCAGCTTTATAACACCTCTAGATGGGGCCTGCAAACTGCAAACTATCACAAGTATCTGGGGTGCAATTTTGTTTTTAAGAGGAATTATTAGGAGAAACAATGAACACAACCAATCAATAAGTATTAAATGAAAGATTTATTTTCAAATTTTTCATATTTATTGTGAAACTTATATGTAAATTACTTGTATTGATGATGAATGATTTAACAATGGAAAATTATAATAATACTTTTGACAGCTATGAGTAATGGTCACTAAACATGGACCTTGGTTAAATGTAACCTTTATCATTTTTCGTTGCTACGATGAAATTCGATGAAGGATGGTTTTTCTATATGGATGCCCTCTACTCGAACTAAGGTACAAAACCTTTAGTCCCATCAAGCAAGCCACGATGCCATTATTTTGGCTTGTTGATAAGCCGTATTTATAAGGTTGCCAAAGAAAGAATAGTGGGTTCCAAAGAAATAATCTTCAGATCGTAACTATCTAGAATGTATTTACAAAGATTTCCTTACAAAACCATATGTATAGCTTCTGCCAGCGCGAACGGCTTCACTACCACTGAGACGATATGTACCAAATGTGTTATTCTGGAATATTTTGCCCCAAGATCTGTACTGTGCTACATTCATACATTATGTGCATTGCTTGAAAGTAACATACTCTGCCTATTCTCTTACTTTTATATGGAACTAGCTACTTCTGCAGAGCTTCTCCAGCTTTACTTGGCTGCTCTTCGCGAGATCTTAGCGAGATGTTGTATAGCCTATATTACCTTCCTCCATTTTTGAGCAATAGTTTCGGAGATTAGCTTGTTCAAACAAACGAACCCTTCAATCATCTAGTGTAGATGTAAAATCAAACAACCGAAGATCTATCACAGAATACGAAAACCCATTTCTTTTCAAAACATTCTGTCATTCAACCTTTACAATAAGTAGGTACATAATTATGATGGCCAGTCATAAATAATAGGCTTTTTTTCATAATTGCAATAGTATTTAATTTATGTTCATATATAATTATGTCCGCGGTTGACGTTTTGGTATATTAACGACACTCCTCAAGTTCACGATCAGTTCTAAGTTAACTGTAGGGAAGGTGGTATCAGAAGTTACTATGTTGTTTAAAGTTGTTTGTTTGGCCGTGTTGGCGTTTGCGGGTGTTCAGTCAGCTGGTGAGTTTACTATTTTTTATTTATTTATTTATTTGTTACTAGCTGGTGCCCGCGAACTCCGTTTCGCCAAGAGATGTTAATGCGCCAACAGAAGATAAAAAACTATTATAATAGAGTCATTTCCGTATGTTTTTAAAGTAAAGGTGTTGCATGCCAGTTAAATAACCACTTCTCATATATGTTGATCAGGACACTTTGTACTTCCACCATACCGAACGTCGAAATACATCGCAATAAGCCTAAAGAATTTCTTTATACACCACATTTGATGTTCTACCTGTAGGAGCCAATACAAACAAATTATCGGAGCTAGTGACACGCGAGAAAGCCACATAAAGCTGTCCGTGTGAAAAACAGCTCGTCCTAAGATCGACACCAGCGGCTCGAAGTGTCTGACCTTGTGACTTGTTAATGGTCATCGCAAAACATGGAGTAACGGGAAACTGCACGCGCTTAAATTGAAATGGGAAATGATTTGGGATTAGCGGTATGCGTGGTATAAATACTACTTCACCAGATCCACAACCCGTGAGAATTTCGGCTTCTATGATATTACTTTGAAGTGCAATTACTTTTAGCCGAGTTCCATTGCACAGCTTAGGGGTGTTAAATTACGAAGCAACATTATGGGAATGCCTACTTTTAAAGTAATATTACATATGTGCGGGGAGTCCAGGTGCAGCGAGAGAGTTTAAAAATTCAACCGGGTAATTTGTAACATCCATTTGATCTACCACTGTATTTATAGACCGGTATACAACTTGGTCTCCTTCAATTCGCTATATTAACTATATGAGAAGTGGTTATTTAACTGGCATGCAACACCTTCACTTTAAAAACATACGGAAATGACTCTATTATAATAGTTTTTTATCTTCTGTTGGCGCATTAACATCTCTTGGCGAAACGGAGTTCGCGGGCACCAGCTAGAATAATTCTTTAAACGAAGGGCAATTCACGTAAAAAGCGTTAATTTTCATCGATTTAGCTTCAAAATTAACGGAGTTTCATGGAAACTTACCCCCCCCTTTTTCAGCCCCTATTAGGCATATTTTCCAAAAATCCTCATTGCATCATTCTTAATTTGTAACCAAATAGCCGAATATTAATTTTAATCGAATTAGCTTCAAAACTGACGGAGTTTCATACAAACTTACTCCTCCCTTTTTACCCCCTTAAAGGGCGAATTTCCAAAAAAAGGATAGCCTATATGTTAGCGAGGACTAATAGCTATATAACAAAAAAAGTTTCATCAAAATCCGTCCAGTAGTTTTTGCGTGAAAAGCGAACAACAAACAGACAGACAGACAGACAGACAGACAGACAAAAATTTTTTAAATCATGTTTTTCGCTTCTATTGGTTGAATAAAGATCCCCCATCTTATTTTTTCTTAAATATCTGTAATGTACAGACATGGAGTTGTTATAATTTTATTATATGTATAGATGTTAACGTTTATCGAAGAAAGTTTTACTAATAGTGTTTGTGATTTGAAGTTGTAGAAGTACTCATTAGCACTTTTCCATTTCTTTGGCTCCAATATTGGCAAATATTTGTTACCAATGTTAGTACAAATATTATGTCGTGTCCAAAGTATTGTTTATTTAGTCTATTTCTTCGATTTGTTATTTATAAGAGGTTGATTCGCTGCAGCAGTAGTGTGATGTTATGTATAGCAAATGAAAATGTTTGACTTGTCCTAAGGGTTCAATTTGTGTTAAAAAAATAATTCTAAATAAGTCATGTTATTTATAATTCCATTTTTATAATTTACTAACAAAAAATGTTTTAAGACTTTATTTAAATTGAGGATAACGATAAAGTCAACGTTTTTTATTACCTACCGAGTTTTCAAAAAATATTTTAACAAGAATTTGCGTTTCCCCTCCACTCGTTTAAATAGCTATTAAGTCTTTTAAACTAATTAGCATACCGTTTAGAGTCCCATTTATCTTAATAATTATTTTTAATTTTATTAAACCTACGAAATATCTTTATGCGGAGAAATTGCTATGTTTATTTTTGAACATATCACTTCAAAAATTACTTAAAAATCGCTTTATTTATGTTTTGGATTCCATTTTATACAATGGCTTTTAGATACTTGCATGACGTTACACAAAGTAAAAGTACATTCCATGAAAAGTACATTGTATTAATTGTTGATTAAAACTACTTAATACGCTCGAGTAGGTAAGTGTTTTTATGCCTCAAATATCTCCCAATTACAGTGTTTTCGAATCAGAGAAAGATCTAGCCTGCACTCATCATAATGATTTCGTAATTCACGTAGATTTCCAGAGCAGTCCAATCCAATTGTGTCAATTCTGGTATGATGAGGGATTGTGAGTAATGCTCAATCCACTGATTACTACTTTGTCTGTTCAATACTGAAATTGGTTAGGATTTCTTAATAACACCTTCCTTCTTTCTTTCTTACTCGTAATACTCTAGGCAGAGTGCTAGTAGCATGTAGGTAGCAAGCCGTGGTCACAATAGGTAGGTGACTTTTTTTATTGTAATATCCGTCTTGTAGATTACGTACGTATTTTTATATTCTTGCGGAAACAAATACTTTCGAAGATATATTAGCAAAACGCGTCATTTCCATTGCACTATCAGTGCATTAGCGAGGCGAGGAATGCAAAAATTTGATTTCGATTGACGAACTGCAATTTGAGACCCCGTTGTTCATTAATTAAAGTCTCATTTTCCATGATTACTAATCACTAATGGTTATTGAGTCATTAGTTAGCCTATCAGTATAGTCAGCATTAGAGGGAATTCCTAACTGTATCATCATGAACAGCCTGTGTCTGTCCACTGCTGAACTATAAGCCTTCTCTACATAAAAGGGGTTTTGCCATTATTGTCCATAATTAGCTATCGGGCTGGACATTGTAGTTTAAAGTTTTCTGGTTTGCCAGAGCCTTTTTTTTTTTTTTATCGTTCTATGTTTTCTCCTGCCTTGGGTGAGTGAGGTGAGAGGTAGTGTCGGGCTCTTACTGACTATAAACCACCCCGTTCCCACTCCTGCTATTCAAGCCGAAGACCCGGTAACAAGCTAGGTAGTCCGCAGCTTCGGGGCGGGCATCAGCCTTCCTGGCACAAGCTAAGGTGGTCTTATGGCTCTTTGAGGCGCTTCTAGTTATGATCGGGTATCGAGCTCCCCTTGCTCACCAACCAGTCAGTAGGCTCGAGCCCCTTGTTGATCCTGAATAATAGAGTATTTTAATTTGCCGTCCTTACACGAAATCTGTCACACTCTAAAAGCCGTGCCAGAGATTGTCCCTTGTTTATTTAGTCTTATTACTTTGCAATGCCAGAATAGGTCACTAGCTAAGTACAATATTGAAATGATATATCCGCAAATTAAATTATAGCAACAATAGAATTAAGCCTTGGTTCTAAAGAAATTAGTCATTGTTATGTACTTTGTGTGATAAAGAAAATAATACCTTCATTGAACACATAAGATACACAGTACCTATACACACTCAAAAATATTAGAGAGTATTTACATTTCTTAGTAGATACCTATTTAAAACTTAGTGCGTCATAAATATAAAAAAAAAATGTATGTAAATAGTGATTTCATGCAAAGCATTACAAAGAAATGAAGTCGCTTGACATTGTAGCAATGACAATAATATTTATAATCTTTACAAATAGTAAATGATTGCATGTAATTTATAGTATTTTTATCGATCTACAAGGTTATTGTTACTTAAGTATTTAGTGACCGATAACTTTTCTCGTGTCCTTTCAAAGTTATCTTTTGGGAATAAATAAGGTAACTTTTCAAATCATTTCTTTTAAAGACATTTACCATGCTAAGCGAAAGTAATTTAATGGTAGGTATATTATCTATTTATTCATAAAAACATGAATAATTTTGCAGCATAAGCTAAACCATTACCCCTGACTTCGGTATGTGAATGTGCCGCCGACCAAGAGTTAGGTTCTTGGTTAGGTAAGGTTTTTATTGGGGTTTTCGTTTGTTCCAAAATTAGTAACACCACGGAGTCTGTCTATTCTTTCAGGTTTAAAAAGGCGTGTCATTTTGTTATGTACTTATTTAACCTAGCGATTCCGGGACCGTGTCACCCGCTGTGCTCAGCTCTTTTTGATCGTAACGTGATGTGTTACATAGCCTTTCTCGATAAATGGACTATCCACCATAAAAATAATCATTCAATTCGGACCAGTAGTTTCAAATATTAGCGCGTTAAAAAAACAAACAAACTCTTTAGCTTTATTTAATACTATGAGATATAACATTTCTTCTCATTTTCTTTCACAGAACTGCCGGTTGCAAAATGCAAGCTCGAAGAATCAAGCTGTCTGACGAAATCGTTCCAGAAAATGATGCCTGTATTCATGAGCGGTATACCTGATGCCAACGTTGAAGTGCTGGATCCTATGCAAATGGATGATCTGGCCTTCGATTTGGCTGGCTTGCAGTTTACCATGGACGGAGGTGTCATGAAAGGATTGAAGAACTCTGTCGTTGATAGTGTCAAGTAAGTATTAAGTATTCAGGCTTAAATTTTGTCACAAGGAAAGTAAAAAAAAATGTGCACATAACCTGCTTAATTAAGAGAATTTCGGAAAATCCGAAAAATGTGATCCTATATCCTTCCTTCCTTACTTTAAATTTTATTTTGTTTTATAATGGCTAAAATTAATAATACCACCAATACAAAACTAATTTCTCTAGCTATCTTACCAAGAAAAAATTAATTTAAAACTTATGCTAGTCAAAATATGGTCCATAATAAAATTTCGTATTATCTTTTTTCTCAGATGGGACACGGACAAAAAATCTTTCACAGTGGACTTCCATATGGACATTTCTGTGAAGGGTCACTACACAGCTAATGGACGTATCTTGATTCTGCCCATCACTGGTGACGGTCAGATCAAGATTAGGCTGAGTAAGTACATTGATAGAACTAATTATTTCAATGACAAAATAAGCTTTAAGGTGATAGAAATAAAACTTACATTGAATTGTTTACAATATATTATATACGTCTTTATCAATACGCTTAAAAAATCTCACCTTTTAAATCTTTCTTGGAGTTCCACAAATAATTCAAGATCAAAATTTGTCAAATCGGTCCAGCCGTTCTCGAATTTTACCGAGACTAACGAACAACAATTGATTTTTATACATAGAGATTTCAAATTAGAAAAAAATATACCAAAAGAACGTTACCATAAGGTCCTATAAACATTTCTTTCCATCATGTCTTCTCATTACTTAAAAAATTGTTTAATTTTCAGAGCATCTGCAGTTGAAAATCAAAATTACTTACGATGAGGTGAAGGGACCCAGCGGAAAGGATATCATCAAACCTAAGAAGTACAGCTTTGACTTCGATGTTCAGGAGAATGCCCATTACCAACTGACCAATTTGTTTAATGGCAATAAGGAGCTGAGTAAGTAGATTCTCTTCTTTTGCATTCTTCTTTATGACTATTATTAATATAGTGGAATTTAGGTAGAGTTGTAGTTACACCATAATCGTTCCTCAATATCACATTAGTTTTAACACCCTAATTGGATTAGGAGCGTGCGGTATAAAAGGAACCATACCAGCAAAACTACGAATCTATCTCCTAAAACAACAAATAATCTCATCTCCAAAATTCAACCTTAATTTCAGAAACGAACGATCGTTTCTTCAACTTGCAAAGTTTACTTTTTAAAATTGAATTTCTCTCAAATATCAACAATCTATTCCGTTGAATGTTTACAATAGATGCGGCATTAATCTTTGTCCTGCATAATAGATGGCGCCACATATTGCTTTTCGCTGCTCTGATATTCGATTTAAATGTATGCATAAGCAAGCGGGCCATTTTTTCTTGTGGCTTTTCCATTATAGTCTGATGATCGAGATTTTACTCAAAGGAAAATTTTAAAAGCGGGTCTTTTGATCCGATAATACAATTTAATGTACTCAATTTTATTTTTAATGCATTAATACTCTTGTAGTCTTTTAATAAGTCTTAATGTTTGATTCCTGTTCAAATCTTTGAATAGCCTTGTTAAATGATTTAATTTAATCTTCATTAACTTATTAATTTACTCATATCTTATTGTAAATAGTAAACATTCTCTTTTCTCTTAAACGAATACAATGAGCAATTCAGTTTGCAGTAACATTTAGGTACATATTTATATAACCTCCTATGAAACAAAAAATTCCATGAATAAATAAATAAACAACATATTATTTACCTTCCAGGTGAAACTATGCTGAAGTTCTTGAACGAAAACTGGAAGCAGATTGCTACCGAGTTCGGCAGGCCCATGATTGATTTAGCCTCAAAGAGATTATTCAAGAATGTTGTCAGCTTCCTTGAAGCTAACCCAATTGAAGAGATCACCGGTGCCTAAATCAAAGATGATTCCAGTGATATATATTGAAATAATTTATAATATTTGTTGTGTTTTTGTTAGAAAATATATGTAGTTATCCGTTATTATGTGGTTTTTTACTTTATTACTACTGTGTATTTACTTTTTTAAAGCTATAATTAAAGTTTATTACTTTCCTGACATATTATGATTAGGAATACAAGATAACACATAAGTAACCTAGTTCAATAGGTTTAACGTTAGTATTTTTGTTTACTATCAATTAGCGCTTAGAAATAGTAGAAAAAATCACAATGTTTTTTAACCCCAACTATCACCACTTTTGCAATTTCATTCACATTTCCTAACTACACGCCTGTCTCCCATGGAGGTAGGTAGACATAAAGGACCGCCAATTACTACGAATCTTACATGCCTCTTTCGCTTAATCAACAGTCATCAATCTTTTCATGCATACTTGTTGATTAAGGTTACTTTTAATTTGGCCCTTCTTTAATATATCGCCAATCTGGTCTCTATATTATGATGTCACAATTAGCAAAAAAAGCTACAAAGTCAATAATATATGTTGGAAAAAACTCTCCCCTAATCTATAAAACCATCAAACATCCCTGATTACACTGCCATGTCTATTTACAAGCACCACTGACATTGAAGAGTTGACGTTTAACAGGGGTGTTGCGGGTGTTTTAATTATTTTTATATCCTACGGGAAAGCTATCGGGGATGAAAAACTCGTTAACCTCGTCGAACGTTTCAATTGATTTTAAAGCCTATTAAGTTACATACATAATACCTATCCATATTTGATGTGTATTTTTCGGAAGCCTCTAGGCGAGGCTATTTTATTACCTTTTAAAGTTAAAATGGTGGCGAAATGGATTAAAAATTGTAATGTTATTGTCTTTTTAAATGGACGGCTCATAGTGTTTCATTTATGTAAAATGTTTTGAAGTAAGAACTTATAATGTATTTTATTTGTTTTTAATGTACCTACTAGTTACTAAGCGTTTCTCCTGTATCGTGGGTGCTTTTACAAACATACAAGTTCACATATACATGACACCAAGACCCGAAACAACAGCTTGTGGATCACACAAAGATTGGCTACGTCCGGGAATCGAACCCGCTACACGTTGTATGGAGCCAGTTGCCCAGCCACCGCCAACCGTGTAGTCAGTGTTCTTAATAACGAAGTTTGGTAGCCATGCGAAGTATGATTTATTTGCTAAATTTAGACTATAAATAATGATTCCACGAGTCGATGGTATACCCTATTGGGGGATAATCATCCAATCACTTCTCCCGGCTTGGGCGAGGCAAAAGGGAGTGTTAGACCCTTGCTGAGTAAAAACCACCCGTTCCTACTCCTGGTTTTCGAGCCGGAGCCCCGGTAATCTGCAGCTCTGGACGATTGCTATACCCTAGCTGGGAAATTATTAAAATTGTATTATTATTGTTCATGCATTCACTTAAGAGGTTTATGTATCCACGGAGCATGAAATTGACTTTGGTACTAATATTTAGCCAGAATAAAACAACATCTGCATCCAATACACTTGTGACACAAAAAAAAAACGACAAACAAAACAAAAAACAAACATTGCTTTACATTTTTTTTTAAATCTGTGCCGAAATTTTCGGGACTTTTTCGTCCCGTTATTGTCCTGTTTCAATGACCATGTCGAAACGTATAAAGTAAACGGTTCGGAAACGGTTGCCTCGTTAAATTCGTTGATCATAACAGGGTTAAAGTACAAAATTCACGTGAGTAATCATTGAAGGTACTGTGTCACCTGTTCGGCTGTTCCACGGTGTTTGTGTTAAGGCCTATTGACACTTTATTGAGTTTAACTGATGAGTTTACGTCGTGTTCAAGGGACTCGTGTCATGACGTGTTTGTTGATGTTTCGTGTTTCTACGACAGGTTGGTACAAAGTAGAGATGTCTATGTGTTCTGTTTAATTGGACTGGTGTTTAATTCCTCGTATTTATAAAATTAAATAAACTAGCATCTGTCAGCGGCTTCAGACGCGTTTTAGTGAGATAATACATATCTTATCACCCAAGTCAGCTTATACCAAATATACCAAATTTCATCAAAATCCGTTCAGGAGTTTCAGCATGATTGACGGACAAACATTCAAACAAAAACTTTTGAAGTTTTATCTGTATGGCAATATCATTTCTTTCAAATATGCTGATTAAACGCAGGGAGCCGCTGGATGCAGGTCACTTCCAACCAGCCTTGTGGCTTGTGTTCAGCAGTGGACGACTTGTGGTTGTTATGATGATGATACCGATTTAATAACTTAAGTTCATACACCAATCCTGCTACAGTGCTAAGTTTCTTTAGCTAATATCTTCTATAGGAAAAAATTACTGCAAGGCTAACAAAAAGGCTGCGTGGCGTATGCGTACGCTGCTCATGATGAAGAGTCCCTCTGTGACTCAAAACTAGTAGAGCTTTTTTCCATTAATATACGTGAGTAAACCGCGAATCTTTTAGTTAATTCAGTATGTCTCACGATAGTTACTATAAAAATATAGCTAAAATCTTCTCATTTAATTCACAATAAAGTATACGTATTGCCCTTAACAGTCCTGTGGATGTTTATATCATTTTTTCCAGCCAGACGACCATTGATAGGACTGCAGTATTAATATTTTATTTTGACGCAGTTGGTATACACGGACGGACATCGCCTTACAGAGGTCCCGTTAATTTTTTATCGCGTATCGCTACTGAGTTTTTTGGCTAGCTCGTGTTGGTACTAAATTGTGAAGGGGGATGTAAGATTTTGTTTATCTAAGTTCTTTTTTGTCAGCTTGTAACTTAAGTGTAATATTTTGTTGAACCAACTTTGTGATTTTGGCTACGGAGTTTGATATGAGTTAGTAAAAAAAAACATAAGAAATTTGACAAATGTATAGGTTTCAATTACCGTATTACTTTCGTGAGACATACCTACTATATTTATTATTATGTAAACTGTTGTCGCGGAATGCTGTTCATGAGTATGAGCCTTTTTCATGGCTTCAAACTAGTAGAGTTCCTTGTCAAACAGTTACGTGAGTAAGCCAATGCCATAATTTATTAAATGTAAAGGTCTTTTCATAACAAACAGATTGCTTCAGAAAATTGAAGACACATCCAAAAACAGCCCTAGCAGTAACACACACACAAAATACCTTTTACAATTTATTTTAAACACATACGAACCACAAACAAATAGTATCTAAAAACACAAAAACAGTCATACGCAAATTGATTAAGAAGTTCGTGGAACAATTAGCCATTTTAGCCGAAGTCTAGCAGACTTTACTCGAGTTTCAACCACTGGCCAATAAAGGTATACACACCACACACTGAGCTATACAACCAGTATAAGCTGACCGTTTGATACGTAGAAAGATCATATAAAGCGAGACCAAGATTAAGTGGTTTATTGTAGCTTAATATGCAGCCGTATGTACGTCTTGTCTCGTCAAGTCGATGTCCCAGGCCCCTATTCTATCGATGTAACAGACGTTGATTAATTCGCTCTACCTACCTTGAAGCCTGTCCCTAATTAGGGCAGATAAGGTTATCATTACAACTTGGCAATTGACAAGGGTTTCGAATAATGATATGGTTTAACACGTTTCTGTATGGTTTGTGAAGGTTACATAGATTATGGTGTTGTGTAAGGGTCGGTGGGTGAATCTAACAGGTTCTTAAGTTTTGAAAGTTACATTTTGTACACAACGTCTCGCTTTGTATCCCCGAAGGGGTAGGCAAAGGTGTACATTACGGCACTTAATGCCGCTGTACAATGTACACCTACTTTTCACCATTTTTGTTATAAGTCCCATGTAATAGGGAGTGAGCCTATTGCCATATACTGAGCACAATTTTACTGAGAAATTTTCGAAAATCCGAAATAAGCCGACCCGGGAATCGAACCCGAGACCCCTTATCCGATAGTCGCACTTGCGACTACTCGACCAACAAGGCAGTCGAGATACATTTTGTAAAGGTTGTTCATTTGGCAAATACATATTAATTTATCCCCTCAAAGACATAAAGCAGTGGTTGATTGGGTTGGGCAATCAAGCTTACAATAAATTAATTATTTATCGAACAGAAGAACAAGAACTTTTCCAAAGTAAAACATCATAAACAAATGAAGCGCCTTCTAAATGAATTGATGCGACAATCCAATTTATTGTCTACATTTAAAATCGAAGTTGTTAATTCACAAAGATTCAAGCTACGAGTGCGATTTGTCGCACGACTTTTCACCAGAGTCTACGTAGGACTTACAAAAATGTCTGGAGAAGTGTCATATGACATTTCACGCCTCTGTGTAGAGGCTTTAAGGCTTACTGGACGTAACCGATTTTAATAGCGTACGTGTCGTGTCAGACACAATCGGATACCGATTTTTCAGTCCAGTGACCACACGTTTTAGCACACTTGTCCTGCATTAATGCCTGTCCAGTGGGCCGGTTTATCCTTTTCTTCCAACAAGTGCTTACAATACCCAAGGTGGATTAAATTAGAGTCTGTTATATGCGTTACTAAACTAGTGGATCGGCTTGTTGAACCTTGTAAAAATGTTAGTAATATTCATTAGTTATATTCGGTTAGGTAAATCAAATGGTGTCAGTAATAAAAAGATTTTTAACCTCTTGTCTGTTAGTATATGAGACACAATGAAAAACACATTGTTCGCGTAGATTTGTTCCGACATAAAACGGGTTAATGGATCGGACAGATTTACTTTTAAAAGGACAGGACAAATAATCTGATTTGTTATTTTTCAATCATAATAGGGATGACGACGGGTATGTCCATCAGTTAGGTAATGAAAAAATATTGAAAATGATTTTTTTTAGTTAGTCGTATACGAAAAAAAAATCTAAGATAAAACGAATTAAAAGTTTAGGAGCGAGCAAATACCTCATTCCTACGTTTAAAATGTACCTTCGAAAGTACAAATACTTTACTCTGTAGGAAAATAAAAAATACGTGTCTATAAATTTAAAATAATTAATCTACCAGATGGACATTAAAATAACAATTCCTCATCTATCCTATTATTGTTGTATTGCATCTTGTAATCCTTTTTCTTGTACGAAATAAGTGTACTGTGACGCTAAACAAAAGAAGTTGGTCTTCTTCGTTCATTCTATACAAAATAATTGAATAAATTCTGAATCAATTCATTTAAAAGTTAAACGGCGCAGGAGAATTAGCAAAGCCAATAAGTTTAACAATCAAATGTTTTACTGTTGTTTTATGATTTGTTTAAAATTCATTGCTTGTAAAGTGTTTAAATACTTCTAAGTTAAATTGCTTTCATTAAAACGGTGATAAATGGTTCCTTGATTATAATAGCTAGTCTTGATGATAAACGCTGGTGCATCAAATGGAAGCTTCTCAGTAGCTATGGTCAGTAGAGTGTGTGTAACTTCAAGTGGTATGTAAATTTTGGAGTAGGTTATTTTAGATTCTACTAAGGGCCGATTTTTCCAATGCCAAATAATTTTATCGGTCATTCGGTTTATTCTACGAATAAAAAAATCTGTGATGATTAAATAAAATCAGCTAAAAGTCTGTAACAATATCAATGAAGTTACTTGATTATGCACGTTCGTTAATTATATATTTTATGCTATTTAATTGTAATATACATGACATACATTTTAATTAAAAATGCTTTATACTCCACACAAAAAACCAAAGAGCTTACAGTCCCGAAACATTACATATTTATACTTATTCACCTTAACGGATTAACCCTTTAAGCACAATTTTGTGCTTAATTCAATTACATAAGTCCCCATTTGACTTCCCTTTGAGCTTATGTAGTCTCACGGAGTCTCACCAAAGATAAGGACGGCTGATTTGCATAAAACAATTATTAATTATATCTCATGGGACGGTACCATTACGCTAGAATACCAAACATTGGTACCATTGCAAATGATTGTTATGCTAATTTCATTAATTTAGGTGACAATGTATTCATAGTTATGTCCTGGCATTTTGTTTTTGTCTTAAATTTTGTGTTTTTTACGAATTGCATTTATTCATAGAATAGGACATAGGTTAAACTAGATAAATAATTAAAAATATACTCTTAATTTTACGTCTGAACTGGTCCTGATTGAAAGTTGGATTAACTCAGGCTTTCAATCTTTAGACGCGTGACAATAGTAATTAAAATTGTTAAATTGAATGCATTTTAGATAGTTTGTAATCTATGATAGGTTTTTTAAAAGAACACTTTTTTGACGGTGTATCATCAGCCAATAATTTCGCCCGTCTCCCCGAGAGGGAGTGTTAGACTCTTACTGACTGCTTTTCGTGCCAGAGCCCCGGTAGCCCGCAATGCAGTTTAAAAGAGCACTGGGCACTAAGAAATAATACAAATATTTTAAGTAATAAATAACAGTGTAATCATCTCAAAGCCTTAACAACACCAATACGCGAATAAAACCACAATGTCACGCCGCCAATTTCGAACACCGTAACTCGAAAACTGTAATTACTCAAACAAATCTCGAACGAAGCCACATGTCTAAATTGTGCGACGTAACAAATTTATCACTTTACTATTTTTAACATTAATTTTCATTATGAGTGCCAACTAGAATCCGCGAAATTAATATTCAGCCGAAATACGGACAGTTCAATTTTAAACTCTTTCAACTTTGCCCATTATTCATGGAACCACCATGTTTCAAACTCGGCGTGTCAGTGGCCCATACAAAAAGTTTTACGGAAAATACGAGCTATGTAATAACAGAATCGGAAAATGAATGATGAAAACCCGGAAAACTGTATAATTTTTTCCTTGTTTGCAGTTCAACGATGTGCATTTTGCATGTCCTTTTTTGAGCTGCTATTTCTGTGAGTTAAAATAAATGTTTTTCTGCTAATAATGGTTGGTGGCTATATAAGTAGATACCTACGTTTCATTGCTCATCGCTTTATCAGCCAGTTTTATATGAATAATACTAGCTTCTGCTAGCGGCATCGCCCGCGTTTCCGTGGCATAAAAAGTGGCCTATGTGATATTGCAGACCATAATCTACCCCTCTTTTAAAATTCATTTCGTTTTGACGTGAAGGAGTAACAAATATACAGACTTTCGCATTTATTATTACTATCGCATTAGTAGGATTATAAAAATATCTAGACCTCTACACAAAATATGTAATTTTATAGTATAGTTTTAAATTTTCTTCAACTTTCTGTCCTAAATTTAACGATAATCCTATTGGCAGTATACCTACCTACTAGCTACAAGGTACCTACATATATCGATCATTTTGGAATCCTTGCAGGGTAATCTATCGGATTACTGACACTCGCAATATGTTACTGAGGATTAAGCAATTATAGGCAATTGAACTATCAAAATCCAATTAAAGAATCACGTCACGTCAGTCTCGTTGCTATGTTCATGTCAAATTTCAAACGATTTTTTTTAAATGGTGTTTGGATCACCCGATTGTATTAGAGAATGAATGAAGTTATTTTATTATTACTTTCGTGAGACGTACTAAATTAATTATTATGTTATCGGCCTACTCGCGTAAATGTTTGATGAGGAACTCAACTAGTTTCAACCCATGCTGGAGGCTCATTCATGAGCAGCATTGGCGATTGTCGCAATGTTATGGAGTAGTAACGCGTACAGCGTGATAATCGCCTAAGATGTGTATGGATAAAGTTAATTTAGTAAAGGCCTAAAAATAATGTAGGTGTTTAAGTCTGGAGATTCGCCTACTTTTGCAAATTGTTTTCCGTATGAAAAAGACGAAATAAATTTTAAAATTAATGAGAGTACGGTCCTTAAACACATGCCTTTTATGTGGTAAAAGCATTGTTTTTACTGAAAAACCTTGCATTAACCTCAAGATTCACATCTTAACACATCGCCCTTGATCTAAGTTCAACAAAGAATCGATTTCTATAGAGCTATTGTTTTTCAAGAGTTTCATACAACCTGCTAACCTTGACTATAAAAGTGGCAAACTTTGTAAAAGGTTGAAAGTCAATATAATACATCAAAAATGTTGATCTTTAAAGATATGGAAATTCCCTAACTTAAAAAGTTAGATAAATTTGAGTTAGACACCAAGTGTGTTTAACTCAGAAACTTAAATCCATCTTATAAAAATAGACCTTATTCAGAACTAGGGTTTTATTACAAACACTAATTTCACATTTATTCTTTTTTATTAAAGACGTTGCCCCACACTATGATTTTTTCCTGTGTCGTGCGTACAAGTAAACAACTTTACATAGACATAAACAACAATTTGTGGATTACATAAAGAGTTGCTTTAAAATTACTACTACAAAACTAAAATCCATCCCGTTCCTTCTCCTGCTTTTCGAGCCGGAGCCCCGGTAAACCCGCTAGGTAGTCCGCAGCTCCGGGTACTAACGGCCTGGAAATAATCTACGCGATAGCAGTTATATCACATCTCACAATCGCATTCGTTCACGACATTGGCACAGTGGCGACAGCCTTATCGGCAAGCTTCCTGCATATGGACTTCCCGCTGATCTGTGCAGATGGATTGCAGACTTCCTGAGGGATCGGTCAATTCGAGTAGTCATCGATGGCTGCTCGTCTGACCAATTTGGTATCAACGCCGGAGTCCCTCAGGGGTCAGTACTTTCAGCAACGCTCTTTTTGCTGCACATCAACGACCTGCTTAAGCCCGGTATCTTTGGGTATGCAGATGACAGCACAGTTGTTGAAAGGTATGTGTCCGATGCGCGGACTAGCGGAACACAGATCCAGTCTCTAAGAGAATCCATGGTCGAACGGTTGAACTCGTCCTTGAAGGCGGTCTCCGATTGGGGTGACGCCAACTTGGTCAAGTTCAACGCTACCAAAACCCAGGCGTGTCTATTCTCTGCCAAACGGAGTCAATTTCCGCTGGCTCCTACTTTCCGAAATGTATCCGTTCCAATATCGGATCATCTAGAGCTTCTGGGCGTAACTCTATCGCCAACGCTAAACTTCGGCTCTTATATAGAGTCGAAGGCGCATCTGGCTGGTAGGAAGTTGGGTATCCTCTCGAAGGTGAGACGGTACTTCACACCGAAACAACTGCTGAGCCTGTACCAAGCGCAGGTTCGGTCATGTATGGAGTACTGTTCTCACCTTTGGGACGGCTCGGCTAAATGCCAGCTAGATGCGCTCGAACACATTGAAAGGCGTGCCAAGAAGCTCATCAACGATGATGCGCTTGTGGAGGCCCGGCTTCAAAGCCTTGAACACAGGCGCAAGGTCGCAAGCCTTTCCGTTTTTTACCGGATACATTTCGGAGAGTGTGCGGGGGAATTGCACAACTTGATTCCCCCTAGTCCTTTTCATCATCGAACCACAAGACAATCGGCGAGGCGTCACCGCTTCATGGTAGATATCCCACCCACTCGCACGAAGCGTTTCGCTTCAAGCTTCCTTGTGCGAACTGCTAGGGAGTGGAACTCCTTGCCGGAGTCTGTGTTCCCTGATGGGTATAACCTGGGTGTCTTCAAGGCCCGAGTGAATAGGTTGCTTATGGGCAGACGTGCTCCACCGTAGGCCGCATCATCACTTACCATCAGGTGAGATAGCGGTCAAACGTCGACCCATTAAATGTAAAAAAAAAAAAAAAAAAAACATTGGCACAGTGTCCTTTATTTTTTTTTATTTGTGTAAAAGTAGGAAACAACAAACTTAACTTTTGTATGGATTCTTTATGATAAACTTTCATTCAAGTTTGTATGGGTTCACAACAAACTGACTATATACATAATCATAACATTATATAAATTACGTATTATTTTCCTTAAAAAAGGGGTGAGCAAGAATTAGGAAACAACGTTACCTAATTTTGGGGTACATTAAAAGGTGACACATACTAAATTAACCAAAAATCACGCGGCGACGTCGCGCGGGTTACTGACTACCGAGCGCGTATACTGTTCGTGATGAAAAGTCCCTCTGTGACTCGAAACTAGTAGACCTTTTCTCAACAAATTTACGTGAGTAAACTGTGATTTTAAGTTAACATTTAAAGGTATTACTCTTCTAGAACAGTAAGGAGACATTCACCGTATGCCAAACACATTTGAACTCAAATAGGATTAGTTATCGTTACTAATTGTATTGTAGCTATTAAAAAAAATCACCATAAATAATAAAAGTACGGTACTGAACTAGTTTTTAAATACCTATATAACTGGTGAATTGCCTTATGTTTTCTTATAATATATGGCAAAGAAAACTTTAACTTGTTAAAGTAGAGATTCCAGATATATTTACACTAATAATATAAAAAAATATTGTTTGTTTGCTTGTACCGCGAAATGACTCGACTTATTCGAAAAAGAATAATGCCATTGAAAAGCTTACTTTCTTAGAAAGCTATTTAGAGACCACAGCATTAACAAATTTTACACTCAAATAAATCTATATTCCACAAAGGCGAAGCCGCAGGCAAAAATTGGTTACTACAAAACTTTATTCTTTGTACAACTGAGATTTTATTTTTTCAATTTGAATAATGTTCGTAATTTTGTCATAGATGTTGAACATCAATTTTTGTAATGTCTTCAGATAATTCAAAGTCTTACAAAGTGAAGAAACTTTGTTATAAGAACAATAGAATTTGTTTTATATTTCTATAATTATATCTTCGGGCATTTTATTCGAAGAAAAAATGTGCCTAAAGTAACATGGTCTTAACTACTCTATGTAGGTTGTAATTTTTTTTTCATTAGCTGCTAGGTCAGTCCCAGTCTTAACAAATGTATTTCCTACTCTACGCTATAACCAGAAGGAAATTAATGTTAATTCCAAAGCAAGTTAAAGGATCCAAAGCAATAATTTCGAGCCCTATTTAATAGCTATAATTAGAGACAAAACACAACGAACATTTAAACATTAAACTTAAGAGCGCACAAACTCTAAGGTATTTGTACAAAATGCAAACAAACCAGATTAAACAAATACAAATGGCGGTATCAAAGTAATACCGCTCAATAATAACACCAAAACAATCCCCTAACTGGTTCTTAAAGGTGTCCATAATCTGTATACTTGAACATTGAAGATAGAGAAATCTGAAACAAGGCTCGTAATCAGCTTAGCGCAAGTACTATTGGACTTATCTTCTCGGCAGCGGGTGGCTGCCCACAGGGATCGTCAAATATTTCAGATTTTCAGCATCACTACCAGTCTCCAGTGAAACGCCGCGCGGGTAGGACGTCCGATCCCCCACCGCACCGTTCCCACTCCGTTCGATAAAACATCCCGATTATTAATATTCAAAGTTTATCATCGATTCAAATCATTCCGATTGATTGTTAATGTGGATTCATTTGACTTCAAAGTGAACTTCAAACTTTTTTTCCTTTTTTAGGTCAAAATTTTTAGTGTTTCAAAAGTGGTGGTGTCGAGTTAATGAATGTTGACTATGTTCACTGGTTCATGTGGTAAGTGTCTATTATGTAATTATAATGTTAACTTCCACATAAAAGCTCTTTAATAGGTAATTATGAGTCAGTAATTACGCATTTTACCTTTAGTTTAATCCTATTTTCGCAACTAGTTTTATAGATCACGCCCTTTGAAGTACCTACTCTTAAAAAGGTTTAGAATAGAATACCTACAGATATAAATAAATCAAGAAAATTTTGTTAAACTCCAAATATTGAATAGAGCTACAAAAATTGTACAATTCGAGACCCGTTCAGGAGAGATAACGAAATAAAACTTTGGTCCAAGTTCATCCGAAGGGTTCTGTACACTCGAGTGATTCGTCAACGTAACAAAGTGGAACCCGAGATTGACAGAGACAAAATTTTCCGACTAATTTTTCACTTTAATCACAATGGAGTCGTTGTTAGCAAAGGTTTAAATTCTCTTTTACATTCAATCTTGACTTGAAGTAATCAAATTTAAAATCTTGTCCCTTTTGTTGATTGAATGTTAAACCAAATGATCGAATGGAAATCACTTTGATCGTAACTGTTCGAGTCTTCATTCGATTTTTTGTTAAATGTTTTATTCGTGTAGATAGAGAGGTACGTTATTATTTTAGATGACTGTTCCAGTATTTGACAGTTACACAGAGGTGTGTAGGAGTTACATTTATAAGTATAAAATACAGCTCTAATTTACTTCTCTCATTTCACTAACCAAATTATTTTAATTAGATCGAAGATATCCAAGTAGCGTGAAATCTATAAATGAATCCATAACTTGGTTACAGCAAACGCTTTGATATTTCTTACTGTCGAATAATTGGTTTAACTTTTCTTTGCCGTTTGCCACTCCCGATGAAAGGCCCTTAAAGCAATTTTGTAAAGGAAACGAAATATCACGAAATATTTTTCGAAGACAATGGCTGAGCTAGTCGAGCGCGGTTTTTGATGCTCCCCCAGACATAATACTTGTCAGTGGATATTGTATTTTTGTATGGCACTTAAGAACGAACACAATAAAGGGAGTACACACAAATGAATAACTGGAATTGAAAGGTTTGTTAGATATAAACCTGTCATTAAGTTATACCGAATAGGGTAAGTGACAAATTTTTATTTTAATGTCCGTCGTGTAGATTGTTTCAAAATATCAGACACGTATTTTCTTACGGTAACAAATACTTTCGAAAATATGTTGATTTGAAATATCGCGTGACATTAGGGTACGTTTTATACAGAGAAATGACGTATTTGCGCCCACTGCTTTACTTTGATTCGTTTTATCTTGTATGACAAAATAAAAAATACGTGTCTAAAATTTTTTATTACCTAACTAGACGGACAATTTTTTTTTAAATTTTCATATGCCATCATCCCTATTTTTTTAAATACAGCCAGTGTTCTTCTGATATCATTAATATCTATGAACATAATATAGGTATCTAAAAGAAAATCGGTGTTAATAACACTAACACACAACAATTGATTTGGTTGAAAGTTTGTGGAATTTTTTTATCTAAACATTTCCCGACAATCCCATGAGAACGGGATGACACGTTGAAAGTCGCGAGCAGAAGCTAGTTACTTATAATTACGTATTAAACACACGTTTCAAAGTAGATCATTAATTACATTTTATGAGTAAACAATATGAATAGTACTATAACGTTAAATGGAATATAATTACAATATGTTCTGTATGCTTATTAAAATATCTCAGAATTTTAATTATCACTAGTGCCAAGTAATATTGTTTTATTAAAAGAGAAATTAATTGGTAAAGCCACTGTATAATGTAAACCATTTGTGTTATAAGTTCAATGTAATAATAACGCCAGACTCCGTGTTTACTACTGATAAATTCTTCGAAAAGCTAAAAAGCCAGAAAAAAATACTTTTCCCGATCCGGGAATCGAACTCGAGGCCCTAGCCGGGAGTCGCACTTGCGACCATTCGATCAACGAAGGCAGTCAGATAGATTAACTCTGTAGTGATGTATCTTATGAAAGAGGGTAGCCATTGCCCATACTGTGATGACGTCTAATAAGGGGGAATGAAAGAAAAAGATATATTTAATCGACTGTCGAGAAACACGAGATAAAGACAGACTTATTAAAGATATTGAGATATTATTTACCTAATTAATTTAATTGCTTACCTTAACTAAGCTCTATAAAAGGTTTTCTTCAAAAGGAAATTTCATACAGGAATGGAAATTTCTAAGAACACTGCAGTCAAAGCGTTTGTCTACTTAATGTTCTTGAATTCTTTGAGACACAATGCATAGTTTAAACAGCCTGGTCTAGAAACGTGAAATTTAACACAAGAGCTCTTTAGGTGAGGTAAATGTTGTTTAATGCACCTCTCTGTTACGTACAGTTTTAGAAAAAAGTGTTAAAAATTCACAGTCACCTTGGTCTCATTCAGGAAAATGGCTAAACTGAGCACATTATTTTGTCTTCCATACCATTATCAAAAGTGTTTGTAGCGAACCATTGCGCGCCTGTCAATCATTAAGTCGATATTTTTTTTTCATAAAACATAATAAGTAACTAAATAGAAAATTGTTATTTCTTTAATAACCATTACTCACAGTAATAACCAACGAGCCTTCAATAAATTTTTCGACTCACGAAATTTGTTTTCATAAAAAATATTTTGGCCATTATTCGAAGCGAGCGTGCAAATCAAAAAATTTTATAAAAATGAGGATAACAAATACAGTCAATATCCGGCAATATTGAAACAATAAATACTTTTCTCAATTAAAACGTGGAGTAGCAAAATTTTCGCGAGAGGAAATTTGAGTTCGCGAATTACTGGCCACAGATGAAAAAACAAAAGACAATAAAAATAAAAGGCTGGCAACAAATCACGGCGAAGGATGTGTAAGGATGCGTAAACAGCTTGTAGGGGTCCTGAACAATGTACTTTTTGAACTATTAGCAAAATTTACCGCAGAGTAACTGATGTTGGTGTTGGTAGAGCATTTAATGTAAACGAGCGACTTTTTGCCGAACAAATGTTGGACAGTTTCCATGCCGATATGGGTTTGGAAAATAAAATGGAGTGCTCGTTTGTTTTAGGGCTGTAGTACCGCAAAATTTTTGCAAAGTTGGTGAGTTTTAAAAATATATGAATATCGTAGTAAAAATATGAGGATATTTTTTATAGGCACTGTCTATTTTTTGATCAGTAGTGAGGTTGATGGGACCAAACCGGCTCATGAGGTAATTTTTGCTGCTTCTAAAATTACTTCTATTGTAACAACTTTAATTTATTATTAAGTTCTGATCTTTAAATATACAAATTTTTAGAAACTAGTTTACGTAGTATTGATTGATTTATTGTACCAGCGTACTGATACTCAACTGCTTCACGTTTATCCTTCAGGATAATATATCCTATTCGAAATGCATACGATGCGTGCGATGCGTACGATGCGGGCCTGTGGACGCGTACCTTTAGAATCCATTTTTTTAAACGATATCTTTGCTCCAACAATTTCCAACGACTATTAAACAATTGTTGTATCAAAATTTCCAATTAGACATCCTAGACCAACAAAGCTCGTCTATCATATTTCTGATCCTTTCATCGTTTATAGGTTATTAAATATCTTGGAATCTTTAGCTAAAATATTCACAGATTCACGATCGCTTTATGTTTTTAGTTTAGACAGACAATTACTAAGGCTTGTCTAGCTTTTGTTACTGGGTTTCTCTGCATAATAGTTAAGGTTCTTAATTACAACTATTCTTTTAGGTAAGGCTAAAGTTTTTTACGGTTTGAAAATTAAATCATGTATTGTTGTAGTTTTGGGGTCAAGGATAAAATGGTGTCTGTTAGGCTTAGGACTTTTAAGGCTTGAGAATCGATACTTTTTAATTAGGTACTGATGAGATGATATTGAAAATATTTATGTACTGTCTTTACCTTTTTACGTCTTGCCTGTCTCCCTAAAGATTGTAATTATTGTATTGACAGGACAAGAGCGGTAGTTAGCCTCTCGTTTCTAACCAAGTATATTTATTTAATATTTTTCTACAGAAGACTTAATAATTAAGTAATCAATTCAAAAATAATACGACTCAAATTATGATACGCCTTATTAAAATTTATAAGCAAGTTGCAGATACTTGACATTTCCTTTTTTTTTTCTTTGAAACACAACCTACCTAAAAATTATAAGTATTCACTATCAAACATTCTACCTTTTTGTTTTTGTTTAATTTTTTGACGCTGCTGATTGATTTTGCTGTTAAATAATGAGTCTCTATCGTGGCTTGAAACTAATCGAGTTCCTCGTCAAATAGTTACGTGCAGAGGTAGGATGTTAAACATAAAAAGGTTGACCCATTAATCTACACACGTTGCCAAACTTTCAGAACATCGAAGTATATCTATTAACCTACCTACTACAAGGTATTCGACTACCGTTCAAAACTTAACTAAAACAGAGCAAGCGCTACTGAACTCCTTTATAACACCAAGTTGGTTACGAAAGCAGTTACGTACACCAAAGGATCTTGGGATTATTACCAATAAGTTCCTTTAATCTTATTTTACAGGTTTAATTCAAGTGAATAATTAATTTACTCGAAATATTCCTGAGAACCAGAGACTGTTGTGTGATTGTTGGATTTAAGACGATTTTGATAAATTTTGGAAAGATAAATAAGAATTGTTTAGAATTCAGAGATTGTGATTTTGCTACCTACACAAATGGTATTGTCAATATCTTTAGAGAAGAAAATCTTGTGTTCTCACATAATTTTGTCAGATATTGGGTCTGTCTATCTAAAGGTTCTGGAGGTCTTCGTATCTGGAGAAAGTATGAAGTAAATACAAAGAGGAGATGTTATAAGTGAATTTCTCTTTAACATAATGCGTGTCACTTTACGGGAGCGCGAGACATTACAAACCACACCCCTCTCTATTTTCCATCTAGCGGTCCCATACTATAAAGACGTTGCCAATTGTTCACATTTTAATGTGCCACTTTCTGAGCGCTTATAACCCATCTACATCTTTTTATTTATTATATCATTGGGCAGGGCTGTTTTTTTGTATCACAGTGCACAATCACATTATGACATCTCCTCTTTGTACTTATTTCATAATCTAAACGAATGCAGTGGACTGGTAAAAACTAAGTTTAAAAGACCATGCTTAAAAGGCTTATTCACTCAATGATGAATGAATGAATTAAAAAACTTGAAATATAAAGATGCTTCACTCAACACATCAAATGTTTTTTTTTATTAAACAACATATGTTATTTAAGTAAACCATTTAAAAGAAAAAGGAAATAAACGATGGCCCATAATATTCTTTTTACACACACAAATCATTTACAAAAATAGTTTCGTCTCCACCTTCCCTGACAAATGCTACCCCTACAAGGGACGTAAATTACATTTTATTGTACAAGGAAAGACGGGGTTTTGAGTTATATTTTTAACCGTGTCTTTTTATGGCAAACATGATGACTTTCTGCAGTTTCCTGAACTGAATGTTAATGCTCAGTCTATGCATTGTTTGTTGTCATACACATAAATCCTACTACGTCTTCCTTCTTCATTATTCGTTTGTGTGTGAAGAGTGAATATATAACTTATTGTGTTGTTAATAAGGTCGTATTCTATTCTGGGCGATTTTTAATGAGTGGAAAAATGGGAAACATTTTTTTCGGTGATAAAAATAGAACTACGATTTTTGGAGCAGGTTGAGGCTGACTAAAACGTTACAGAAATACGAAAAATGTTTTCTACCTATGTAACTTTTATACAAAAAGAATATGATTTCGATCTTGGACTGACTATATAATTACACTAAGTTAGAACTTACTCGTAATATCAGTTACTAGCTTCTGCCTGCTTCTGCTGCTGGCTTATGTGTTATTCCAAACCATAATCTACCCCTGTTCTAAATTTTATTTCGATTTCTTCAGCCGTTTTGACGTGAAAGAGTAACAAAAAAACAAACATACAAACTTTCGCATTTATAATACTAGCTTTTGCCAGCAACTTAGCGTGACAGTAACCGAGGGATAAAAAGTAGCCTATGTGTTATTCCAGACCATAATCTGTCCCTGTACCAAATATGATCCCGATCCAGTCACTCATTCATTTCCATATTATTAGTAGGATTATAATAACGTAACTGTTAAAAATTATTTTCAATAGAGGGGAGGGGACTACAATGATCTACCAAACCTCTTTGGAGTTAGCAACACTTTAATACGTTAAACATAGCGTATGAAAACCCAACTAAAATATAAACAGTATTTAATGTGAAGCTCTTATAAACCTTCCGTTTCTATTAATATGAATAAAATATTCTATGTAGGTACCTAAGTATATTTACCTTATTTCCCACAAGACCTTATTTACCTATCAAAATATTTCTCCACGAAACATATTCGTAGTCTAGTTGTGTACGCAGAAGCTTATAATAATATTTATTTATGAATATAGGATAATGCCTAACGTTTCATACGTAAGTACTTATTTTAATATCAATTTTACGAGTACTAGCTTTTCTCGTGAATTTTCTGGCTTAATCTTCAGATTTTCATCTCAATTTCTCCGTCTTTAAGATGTTTTTTGTATAGAATGTTTATATTATCATTACTTTCTATCTTTCTATAAATATATACATAAATAACCTAACGCCTATGTGGCTAGGTGGAGGCTATGGAACGCCAATTGCAACGATTTTTACGTACCTCTATCGCTTCAGCAACAGTTATCAGTCTTTTCATGTATGCGGGCTGGGGATTGCTTTTTTTATATTTGTATCAAAATCGAATAAGGAATTTCAACAAAACAAACACTGTTACATTTATGGGATACCCTAGTGACTTGTGGACGCATACGTTGCTACATTATATACCATACATCAAGTCACGTCCTTGTCGTATGTACGTGTAGATAATTATGCAGAAACAGCACCACATACTGCGATACTCACACATTTCTCTTTGATTTTCCTCATAAAACAAAAGTTTCAGATACATTTATATGCCAGCTAATACCAGCAGTTTTATGTATGTACTTAATGAGGCATAGAAAACTCTTGAGTTGAAAATTATATACAACAAGCGTAACTTAGTAAAGAGTAGATTTGCACGATTGTAAATTAGCAACGAGTTTCTGTAAGTAAATTCACAAATACAAACAAACGTAATCATGCAACATTAAACCTTAATGCAGTGATCAAAACGTTTATTTTTCGCTAATGAGTAGAACAGTAGCTAATTTAGAAATGAGCATTTCAGTGTGTATTATGAAATTAGTGGAAATTGGGAAAATAATAAACAGACTTGAGACAATTGTTATAGCATCTTGAGTCCTCCACGTTATTGAATTACGTTGTATGTCCTTGGATGTTCAAGGGGCCTCTTGTACTGAAGTTGACCTCAATAGTAGCTGGAGGCGCCACTGAAGTGGCCAACTATTGGACGAAAATAATAGAAAGCTTTACAAAAGAAACGACGACTATCCTCTCGTATTATAACAATATCAAAAATATTTTCTATTTTCATGTGTATTTTGTGTTTTATTGTCGCCTGTTGGAGATTACGTACAGCGCATATTATATATTCAGGTTAGTTTAATTGCTGAATTTTGCTTACAAATTGTAAAACGCCTAAATTACATCTGTAATTTTATTACAACTTTCGAGAGACATAGTACATTAATTATTATATTTTCGGCTTACGCACATAACTCGACTTGGCGTGGTTGAAATTAGTCGAGTTCCTCATCAAAGAGTAACCTAATAATTAATAACGGCTGATAACATAACAATTAATTGTATCTGTAAATAAAAAGTTAAGTTTCAACCATTTTAATTACCTTTTCCAAACTGCAAACCAATAATGAACCCATAACAAAACTAAGCACCTGAAAACAGTTCAGGGTATATCTACAAGACATTACAATTTCACGGTACAAAGAACAACTGGTAAATTCACAAATACTGTTAGAATTTTCTGCTCAACAGAGCTTAAGTTAATGTTTTCGGCTTGTAGAATAACAACCAGTGAATAACTCGAGGATAAGTTGCTGCATCCATTATCACCACACGATTACCACGTCTGTGAGTACTGGGAGCTCTTTTGTGAGAATATCTTGTTCTAGGAAAAAGCCGCTAAAGTCAAAAGGGATTATTGTGATGTGAATATTGTTTGAATGTCATATTATTATGGTTCTTTGAGTGATTTGGTATTTGGTTTTGTGGTAGTGTTTTTGTACATTGTTACAATTTTCGATTCCTCTATCAGTATCTAAGATTACTATGTATTAAAATAGAAATTGAAAATGCAAATATCTAAAATTCATTTTACTTGATGAGTGATTCCAACAGACAGAACAGTTTCTGTATGACAATGTACAAAGGGTAAACTCAAAGGGTAATTAAGAAAGTGTAAGACGAGTAGTATTAGACAAATTAACTATCGTCATCTCGCCTTTTTTTGAGTGACTGACTTCTCCCGCCTTGGGGTAGGCGAGAGGGTAGAGGAGTGTCAGACTCTTACTGACTAAAAAGTACTCCGTCCATATTCCTACTCTTCGAGTTGGAGCCCCGATAACCCATTTGGCAGTCCATAGCTCCGGAACGTGATCTTTTGTTTGACTGTATTTTTCTTTAACGTGACATTTTAACACAATAATCTATACCTCTAGTAAAAGGTTGTCACATAACGCTATAATACGAACAAACATTTGAATGTAGTTCAATGTTTCGTGTCTATTAACGCACCATTGAATAAACCTTTATGGTTACTGCTAAATGCGAAACAAGCCTTGATGGTACGGTTAATCTCCTTAAGAGAGGGCTTACTAACTTCATACGGGTTTAACTTTAGTAATCGAAATAGGTAACTCCTGTTTGTGAATTTTGATGTAACTATTAATATGCTAAACTGAATGTAGGTAAGTGGAATGTTTTGTACCTAGGAATGACTTTAATACGTTTGACTATCCACAATACAGGAGACAAACCTAAAACAGTAAAACTTTACACAGAGTAAACGAATTGTCCAAAAATAAAATGTCACATCAATTTTTACTTTCAGTATGGCCATGTTCCGTCATTTGCTGAATGCATGCATTCGTCAAAAACGATAGGCGGATTTAACGTTGCCGTTTCATGGACAGTTTTCATTGTTTCTAAGCAAGATGCAAGCATTTGTGAAGGATGCATGCAATCGTCAATTGACGCAACGAGTTAGCTACACTTTTTTGTGAGTCCTAAGCTATTTTATGAGATTAATGTCAAACATTGGGCATAATACACACTCCATACTATTCCTGACAATTTTAGAATGCCAATATAAATATTTTTTTAGAGAGACTGTATAGTGAAATACGCAGTAATACAAACATGACTGCATATTTCACAGCTGACTGCGGTATTGAGTAAAACCGCAGCGGTCAATTTAATTAATTATTGACTATAATCTTGATTGTGGTTTTGCTCATTTTATGTCATTAAATACCGATAATAAACCACTGCACGTATCTATTACTGAGAATTATAGAAATGTATACTTTTAATTGAATCCTGTATTTATTTACTAGTCTTGTTGGTAGTTCCATGTAATGAAGGTAATTCCACTCACTGGCCATTCCGTAATTCAATATCGTTATATCAATGGGAAATTGATTCATTTTAGATAAATCGTTTATTTATAACCGTAACTATATATTTGTGTAGCTTTTCATATTATTTGTTTCTTTAGTAATCAGATTGATGAATTAACTAAGTAAAACATTTTACCGGTAAAATGTTCCGCCACATTTAAATCTATATTGGAACTCTAATCATCTATCACACAAATAACATTTCTATCTTTTTTCCACTCATCCACAATCATACAATTAGATTATCATTCAAATGAAGGAAGTCTCGAACTGGGAATAAGGTAGGATCAGAAATTTTAATTGAAAATGTTGAATAAATAATTTGTTAAAGTATGAAAGGAAAAGTTCGTGGTGAAATAATTTTCTGAGCCAACCGCTTCTTAATATTATTGAGTTGGTACAAGAATTAACATTTCCAACGTCTGCATTACCATTGAAGGTTTGGACTACGACTTTACGTTTTGTTTCTGTTTCTGTTAGATACTTAAGGAACAAAAATGTACGTGAAGGTTTTGTGTTTTATCAGCTACAATATTGTGTCTATAAATGTATTGTTAGGAGTCAAGGAATAACAGCTTTTAAGAGTTTATAAAAGCAAACTTCACACCGTTCTGAAGCCCATTTGCTCGAGAGTCGTCGAGGAGGTTACATCGCTCAAGGATCGTGAGACTTATATTTTTGTATTCTTATGTACTTTCTTATTGTTTCTTTGATCATTTATGTGCTAATTCAATGTGTGGTGATTTGTGGTAGATAAGGTTACTTTTCGTGATTGTTATTTTGTTCCTAAATAAAAAAATAAAGAGTTGTATAATTTTGGTTGTGTGTTGCGTTTTTTTTTAAATATCCAAACTTCTGATTCCTAAAATCAGAAGTGGGATAAAGAACAGCTTTAATTGCCCACTAGATTACCAGTAAAAACATTCAAGGAACAAAATATCAAAATATTTTTCTACCCGCAAGTTTCACTTTTGGTTTTCGCTTATCATTTTGATATTTTACGTGTGTGATTGTGATTTAATACCGAATCTTTGTGCTCATCATGCCGGGAAGCCATGAACGTCGTCGTTCACGAGGTCGATCTCAACGCGTTTCGCGAGACGAGTCCCCTAGCAGTGAAACCGAATGTAGGTCGCGCCGTAGATCACGACGGAACCGTCGTCGGGAGCGTAGCGACTCCGAGGAAAGCACGTATTGTCGCCGCCGCGAGGCTCGGGACCACCGCCATTCTAGATCTCGATCTCCACATACACCCCCGCGTGCAAGGTACCCGTCAGTGACTCCACGTACTAATAACTCGTTACAAGACACTCTCAGTAATATTATGACAAGGCTTGATGCTATCGAGCATAACGGTGCGAACGCGATATCCACGCCTAATAATTTGCCAAATTCTCACACTGAAGGAAACCTGCAGGATCCGGTTCGTGAAGCCGCTTCGCGTTCGCGTAGTCTCGACGTCTTGAGCGATGTTCCGCAACAAGTCCGCATTAATAATTCCGAGGGTTCTTCAACGACAGTTCATGCGGACAACTCAAGCGCTCGCGGATCCGAAGCCGTGTCCACTGTGACCATGCTCGCGGAAGCCTTGAGATCTTTGCAGCCTACTAGGTCGCACAATTATTACGTATCTAATTTCGATCCGAACATACACGATATTGACGCATGGTGCGAGGAAGTGGACCGAGCCGCGATCGCGAACGCTTGGAGGGACCATGAATGTTTGTCGCGAGTAGCTTCCTGCCTTAAAGGCGATGCTAAAGTTTGGCTCAACGAATGGGTCACCAATGATCGAACGTGGTCAAATTTTAAACTTGAGTTTAAACCCCTTTGTCCACGGAAGTTAGATTACGCAAATATTTTATTCGAAGCAATGAACACGACATCCGACAAATACACGACATATGCGGAATACGCTCGCCGTACTTTGTTACGCTTAAGGATAGTTAAGGGTCTTAGCGATGAGTTACGAACTCTAATCGTCATACGTGGTATTGATAACCCACAAATTAGAGCGGCCGCGGCGAATGCAAACCTAGCAACCGAAGATATAGTCTCGTTCCTTTCAATTTACGTGAAACCGAACCGCGCTAAACCTGATTCTCGTGGTACCGCGACAAATAAACATTCGTCTTCGAACTCATCTTTTGATCGCGGACCCAAGTGTTACATATGCAACCAGCGTGGACATGTGGGTCGCAATTGTATTAAAAAGACTCGCAAAGAATCCAGTGATAGGTCTACCGTAAAATCTGGGACACAAGGCTCTGTTAACGATACCACTGCTGCTAGCAAATCCGAATTGCTATGCTCGTTTTGTAAGAAAAGGGGGCACACAGAAGAAAAGTGCTTCGCCAAGAACCGCTCAGAACAAAGGAACCAGCGAAATGTTAATTTGTGCGCGAGTCACGCAAATAACAAGACAGATATTGTAACGGCCGTTGTCCAGGGTATCCCCATGGACGCGCTCATAGATAGTGGAGCCCAAAACGTGTCGCTGATTTCTTCAGATGTTCTGAAGCACCTTTCTTGCCAAGTTAAACCAACACACTGCGTTCTCAAGGGTATAAGCGAGCGGGAAATCGTAGCTTCTTCGTTCATTACGGCAACTATTGAGCTTAGTGATATTTCTATAGAAACTGACCTAGTGGTAGTGCCAAAGTCATGTATGAACACTTCTCTTATTATTGGAACAGACGTCCTTAACCGCGACGGGGTAACGTACGTACGCACCAAAGACAGACAGTACATCACTCGAGCTAGCGATACTCCTGCTTGTGTGAACGAAGTTCTACGTCTTGACCAAACGTTGGTCAATACCCCTTTGCAAGGCGCTCTGCGTGATTCTCTGATGTCTGTGATTAACAAATTTTCAAACTTTCTTATCACTGGTACCGCGACGAGTACAGTTACAACTGGTTACATGGAGATCAAACTAACTAATACCACTCCCATCGTATACCGACCGTACAAGCTCTCTTATAACGAGAAACTTGTAGTACGCGAAATAATTAGAGATTTATTGGATAAAGGCATCATCAGGGAATCACGATCAGAGTACGCCAGCCCCATAATACTGGTGAAGAAGAAGGATGGGTCCGACCGAATGTGTGTCGACTACAGGGCGCTCAATCGTATCACTGAAAAGGAGAGATATCCTCTCCCCCTGATAGACGACCACATTGATCGGTTGGGTCGCTACACCTTCTTCAGCAGCTTAGACATGGCTACTGGTTTCCACCAGATTCGAATCAAAGAGAGCTCCGTTCACGTGACGGGATTCGTCACACCAGAAGGGCACTACGAATTCCTGAAAATGCCGTATGGTTTGACGAACTCCCCGATCGTATACCAACGGATAATAAATCACACCCTTCGCGAATTTATCGACGCCGGAAACGCGCTAGTTTATATCGATGACGTCCTCTTGCTAAGTAATACCGCAGAGGATGGCATCGCTTTGCTCGAGAGAGTCCTGCAAACACTCACTAAATCAGGCTTTTCGATAAATTTAAAGAAATGCTCTTTCTTGACAACCGAAGTCGAATACTTGGGTAGGTCGATAAGTTTTGGTCAGGTACGACCGAGCTCTAGGAAAATAGCGGCGTTAAAAAACTCCCCAGCTCCCAAAAATGTCAGGCAGGTCCGTCAATTATTAGGACTGGCAGGATACTTCCGCAAATATATTAAAAACTACGCAACCAAGACCGCGTGCATCGCCCATTTAACTCGAAAGGGGGTAGATTTTCATTGGGGTCAGGAACAGGAACAAGTTCGGCAAGATTTAATACAATGCTTGACTAGTGAGCCTGTCCTCACCATTTTCAACCCTGAGCTAAAAACCGAAGTTCACACAGATGCGAGCTCTGCCGGTTATGGGGCAGTACTTTTACAAATGGACACTGATGGTGGAAGGCATGTGGTGGCATACTTCAGTAAGGTTACGCAAGGAGCAGAAAGCAAATACCATAGCTACGAATTGGAGACGTTAGCGGTCGTGAAGGCCTTGCAGCATTTTCGCCATTATTTGGTGGGCTTGCAATTCAAGGTCGTCACAGACTGCAACGCTCTCAAGTCTACGGAACGTAAAAAAGATCTGCTTCCTCGCGTAGCTCGATGGTGGATTTACCTCCAGGATTTTAATTTTTCTCTCGAGTACAGAAAAGGGGTTATGCTTCCGCATGCCGACTACCTCAGTAGAAACCCCGTTACCACCATAAATCAAATAACGAGACCTCGTAACTGGGCGCAAATAGCGCAAAACGCGGACCATGAAACTAAAGACCTTATACAGAAACTCTCAGAAGGTCAGCTCGACTCTAGTCGTTATGTCTTGAAAAATGACCTATTGCATTACAAATACACGCCAGTCGGTGAAGAAGCACGCCTTCTTTGTTTTATACCCAAGGGCCATCGACTCAGTCTTTTACGAATTTTCCACGATGAGCATGAGCACGTGGGTGCTGATAAAACTCTACATCTCATCCTAAAACATTTCTGGTTCCCCGGGCTCCGCCAATTTGTGTCTAAATACATCTCCCATTGTTTAGTATGTATTTCTAAAAAGCGAGTGCCCCGGGCACCGCTTCAGAATATCTCATCCTGGTCAAAACCCGAAACCCCTTTCGACACCGTTCATGTCGATGCCCTGGGACCACTGCCAGAATCGGAGGGTTACAAATTTATCTTAATACTAGTTGATGCTTTTACAAAGTTTTGTATGTTGTACCCTATTTACCGCCAAGACACCAGTGAGTTGAAACGCGTCATGTCTCAAGCCATTTCTTTATTTGGAGTTCCCAGACTGTTAGTTACTGACAGGGGTAGGATGTTTGAGTCTACGGACTTCGTGCAGTGGATATCCGAACTTGGTTCAGACCTGCACTATATAACTCCTGAAATGCACGGCGCGAACGGGCAAGTGGAACGGTATATAAGAACCGTTCTTAACATGCTTCGTATCGAAGTGGGACATAAGAACGCCTCCTGGTCGACCACACTTTGGAAGTTACAACTGGTACTAAATATCAGCAAGCAGAAAACTACCCAATCCTCAGCCATAAATTTAATGATTGGTACGGACGCCTCTACCCCAGCTATACGATCGTTGATACGGGACCTAGCTACAAGTACTCCAGATACCAACAGAGAAGCTCTGCGGGAGATGCGTCGAAGTCGCGCTAGCGAACTGATGAAAAAGAACCAGGAACAGCAAGATGCTTCAGCCAACCAGTTTAGACGTCCACCGCGCGAATACAAGGTGGATGACCTAGTTTTGTAATAAAGTACTCGCAATCAACGGGAAAATTAGACCCTGGAATGCGAGGACCATATAGAGTGTCCAAAGTCTTACCTAATGGGCGCTATGAACTTAAACTTCTCAGCGGAAGCTGCGGGAACACCACTCAAGCAGCCTCCCAATACATGGTGCCTTGGAAAGGAGAATGGTGCCCAGAAAGTTGTGCCGCTTTCTTTGAAAGTGAGTATGATTAACTGATCCTGTTTTTTTTTTGTTTTCAGAAGTGTTAGTCCCTGTGGCGTTAGTCGCCCTACAATGGGACGTCACCAATGGCGTTTGTCGCCAAACATACGGGTTAGTCCCAACGGCGTTAGTCGCCAAACATACGGGTTAGTCCCAACGGCGTTAGTCGCCAAACATACGGGTTAGTCCCAACGGCGTTAGTCGCCAAACATACGGGTTAGTCCCAACGGCGTTAGTCGCCAAACATACGGGTTAGTCCCAACGGCGTTAGTCGCCGAACATACGGGTTAGTCCCACCGGGTTAGTCCCACTGGGTTAGTCCCACCGGGTTAGTCCCACCGGGTTAGTCCCACCGGGTTAGTCCCACCGGGTTGGTCCCACCGGGTTAGTCCCACCGGGTTAGTCCCACCGGGTTAGTCCCAATGGCGTTAGTCGCCCAACAATGGGATGTGTTCCCCATCAATGGTGTTAATCGCATATAGACGGACGCCCCAGGGGCGTGTGTCGCCTAACCATGGGATACGCCCCACTGCGAAGGCGTGTGTCGCCCAACGTCGGTGACCGTCACCCATGTAGCGTCAGTCGCTGTGGTAACGTATAAGGCAATGATATGAAATGGTTGGGACGCCTACTATCTTATATCGTTAGCCATTTTCCTATTTATGTAATTATTAAGCGATCAGTATACTTGTGTTAATTGTGTGAATAACCATAGCAAGCTCTTTCAGATGACGATACTGACGAGGCTGAAAATAGGTCAGATCACTTGGAAGGCGACAACCCGGCACCAGCTTCGATTGGGTTATCCATGCCGAGCTTAGATGAGGAGGTGGGAACAGAACAGCATCCCAGTGCAGGCGCATCCCAAGAAGTTCAAGTCGAGGACGACTTGCTGTCAGGAGAGGCCGTGTTAGAAGTCAAGGAATAACAGCTTTTAATAGTCTATAAAAGCAAACTTCACACCGTTCTCAAGCCCATTTGCTCGAGAGTCGTCGAAGAGGTTACATCGCTCAAGGATCGTGAGACTTATATTTTTGTATTCTTATGTACTTTCTTATTATTTCTTTGATCATTTATGTGCTAATTCAATGTGTGGTGATTTGCGGTAGATAAGGTTACTTTTCGTGATTGTTATTTTGTTCCTAAATAAAAAAATAAAGAGTTGTATAATTTTGGTTGTGTGTTGCGTTGTTTTTTTTTTTTAAATATCCAAACTTCTGATTCCTAAAAATATTAATACAATGTATAAAGCAATCTGTGATTTATTCTTTTTATTCTTGTCTGCGATAAAACGTTGTTACTTGTTTGAATTTAAATTTGAAAAAAAACCGACTTCAATCTACTCGCTTTGATGTCGGTTAATATCCTTAAACTTGGTCGTAACAAACACTTTTCTGAAAACCGAATCATAATCAGTTTGGCCAATCGTAACATATACGTTCAGGTCAATTACAGATCCTCCTTCTTTTTTGAAGTCGGTTAAAAAGTGTGGCAGATCAGACACCCATGGAATACAAAACTTGAAATAACATTCCACCATTAAATAACCAACACTGACATCTAAATTCATTAAGATTCATTCAATAAATCAACCAATTTTTACTAAAGATTAAAATGGAAATGATTCACAAAAGTTTTTAATTAAAAACGACTCGGGAAGTTGTTGGGAATACCAAAGCTCTTCAATTTAAACCGGGTTTAGGCACGGCTACGCGCGGTCTAATCTAGGAACATCTTGAGACCTCGAGCTAGCTACAGTTCTTAGTCTCAACTCTTCACAGTGACGTGTAGCTGCTCTTGCTTTGATTTTATTTAGTACAGCAGCTGTCTTGGTTGAGCGTGGAAACGTTTGCAGTTTTGTAAAATATCGCGTTAAAAACGGGGACTTTTTAATGTTTTACAAAGTAGTTGTGCGTTAAACAAGGCTTGTGCGATTATAGTTTTAATTTTGTGCTATAAAAAAGTGATAATTTTTAAAAGCATTTAAACCTTTTAGTTCTATATCTGAAGCCAAAGCAGTATTAGAATGCCTTACTTTAATCACAACAAAAAACATTCAGATAGGGAAACAATTTATAAATCCAGAAAAATATTTAATGGACAACTTTCCCCATTCCTTTACTTCCCATTTTCCTTTACGGAACCTATATTGAAGTTATGATAAACTTCTCTCAACCGAAATTGTCTACGACAGTAGCGCCACGAGTATTTATTGTTACATTTTACTTTGGCACTATTTATTACAGCCACTACTCATGTGGTATCAAGAAATATACGACATTTTTCAAAACAACTTTACAACGCATTCCCCGAAGCTGACTTAAAACTACACTCACACACATATCACATTCATTCTTCTACTATACTTGTGTTGCATTTGCAAAATTTACTTTGTTTTAACTCCAAAACAAATTGTTTTATTCATACAGACAGTTATAAAGTCATTTATTCAAAAAGTTTTCAAACAAAATTTCCACAGGATTGTAATAAAATTCGAGTTTTATTTAATCTTGTACGTAGAGTTTTTACAAAGAGACATTTATTACATTCTTTCAAAGTTATGTTCACAGAAGTCTTTAGTAAACATAGTTAATTTGCGAAACAAGATTTAATTAACGCGAACATCATCATTTAGTATGAAATTTTCATAACTCCCGTCAAGTTATTAGGCGTCGTCGTCGCCTGCGTCAGGCCTTTGAAGCCCTTTGTGACAATACATGTAGATTTCACTGAGGTGTGCGTACCCCGCTTTTAATTAAGCCCCTAAGTTTACACAGTCTTAATATATTATAGTAATAATGTATATAATCCCAGGTTTACTCTTAGCGAGGAAGAATTAAATGAAGGCACTTTGGCGGATGTAAATTGTGGATAAATACCGTTTGGGTTAGCACGCTGTTAATCTTACTTAGCGGGGCGAACCGATTCTGTGAATTATTTCAACAATGTATTGGGTAATTAGTCTAATTTTTATTTATGGGGATTTGCTACGCCGTATTGATAAGGAGTTTTATAAAATACACAATGTCTACATTTTTTAATAATCGATTTATTAATGAAACAAACACTCGACATATAACATACGTTATAGCAACTGCTAAAGTAAAACTACGTATTACCAATAGAAGTAATAGGTAGGTTCGTATATTAACTATCAGTCCAACATACCCTTAAAAATACTTTAAAGCAGTGAAAAATTAAGCTAAAAGACCAAGAAACAAACCATCCCATCAAGAAGCAAGGGAATCATTGTTTAAATATGAGCAATACATATTTGAAACAATGGCCAAAGTTTGCATTTTGACCGAAACATTGAGACTTAAGTATTTTGGCCGTCTGTTCCCAAGAGTGACTGGAATTAACCCGACAACGTTGCATACAAAACTTGGTGAAATACACCGGAGCAAACTTCACGGTCGTTTATTTGGAATTTAATGGAATACTCCACTTTGACTGCAAAACAGTTTGCCATCTTTGTTTCTCCTTTTTTGTTCTCATTTTTATTCAAGTTCTCACTTAATACTTATTCAACAGTACACTTTGAGTTTTTACGTTTGTTTTATTTTTTGGTTGAAGGGTCACTTTGATTTAATTGCGTGTCGTTTGTTACGCTTATAAAATATCATGTAGACTTTTTTTAATGAAAGCTGTTTTGCTTGTTTTGTGTCCTAGACTAAGCTAGCTTAAACTAAATCACGTCAAGGTATAAACAAGATTGTTTCAAAGGTAAATCAGAGTACCTTTAATGAAATCAAGTTCATAAAGTTTCATTGTAATCAAATATTAGAGGATAAACCTATTCTATGTATAAATATTTACAATTTAGGGTAAATTAAACTAGACTAAGCGAAGCCAACAATAAATAGCAAACAAGATACTATCCAATTTTGTTAAACAAAGGCTAATATTATGATCATAGTAGGATCGCCTTACACGTCTATGCTAATAACAGACATTTCAATTTACCTATCGCGAGATTATTCCAAAGTGATAATAGGCACGGCTTTATCGCACTAAAGATCTTAAATATTTACTATTGAAATTCGTGGAACAGGACTTTCGGACCCCAGATTTTAATTCGGATTGTTCCCTATTATTACATTACATCCCTAAATAATAATCTACCTTTGAAGGATAAAATAAATAAAATTCCCATACCGCTGTGTAACATTTTCATTCTCTGGGAATATGAAATTCTGAGACATGTTCTTAAATTAGATTTCCTTATATATTCCGTACATTGAATTGATGTTTATTTCTTTATCATTTCTTGTGGGTAGATATTATTATTACTTTTGCATACTCTTTCTTAATTGTTTAGTCATCGAGTGGTTTATGGTTCCTGATCGTGCTTTGTAAAGAGTATGATCATCATCATCATCAGCCGAGATGTCCACTGCTGAAAGGCCTCCCCCTTAGTCCTCCACGTAGAACGACAAGCCGCCACCTGCATCCACTGGCTCAAAGAGTATCATCAGTTGGAATAAAAATAGATGGGAACCATTAGTGTTTTACTCTCAATGTAGATAAACCCTCCACTTTTCTCCACTCTCTGCTTGTGAAATAGCCATCTTTTCATCCCTTTGAACCATAAGAGTCTGAAAATAGAAAGTGCACTTTAATTTTCCTGTTCAATGAAGTTAGAAATATCAATACACACTACAGCTAGCATTACTGTTTTCTAGAATTACGTTAGAAAATAGAACAGAAATTAGAAAATCTCTGGAATGAAGCCTCATATTCATGGTAAACATTTGTTTAGCAACAGTTTATGAACAGCGAGAATGCTGCTGGAAACTTTGTTTAAATCAATATGGGTTGTCCATACACGCCAGTCTAGGTTAAAATGTTGCCTAACGCTTAAGATTGAAATAATTTTAATAATTTTATTACAACTATCGTCAGACGAACTACGTGCGTTATCGGCTTACTCATCCGCGACAAACGACGCTAAATGCTGCTCATAAATATGAGCCTCTAGCATGGCTTGAAAATAGTCGAGTTCTTCGTCGAATAGTTACGTGGGTAAGTCGATAACATAATAATTAATAATATTAATTGCATAATTTTATCGTTACTTACTACCGTTACGTTTATATAAAGTTGCAAATACGTCCGTAACTGCTTGTAACCGTAGCAAGTCGTCATGCGTCAACATTTGTTGATAAACTGATGTTTTCGCTCGCCGGGCGTCACCTCTGCAACATGGCATGACTTCAACTTTACAACACTAATGTTGCCCACAATATGTTCATGCAACTATATTGCTAAACAAATATCTACCATGAGGCTTTAGAATACGTATAATAATTATGTACATTAGTACATCACACAGCTACGATACATGTTGGGAAATATCTTTCAATAATATTAAAGAACTTGAGTGAACCTTTAAGAGGTCTCAGGCCTTAGATCCGTCGGTCATGTCATTGTTAACAGGTTCCGGACCCAGTAGGGAACCCTTTTGCTCGATATGTGATTTTATTTTGATAATAATATGAAAAGGTATTAGAAAAGAAAAAGCTGTGATATTTCAAGTGAAAAAGTTAAAGTTGGATATTTAATGGATTTGTTATTGTGAATAGTTTGCGAACACAATCACATAGTAATAAATAGATATTTTATTTTTCTATTGTTATAGCATTATTGCATATACATTTGCATTAACAATGCTTATTTGAGTGTGTATTATGCCCGAAAATAATGGCGTCTAGCAATTATTTTTGGTTTCCTGCAGCATTTATTTTTATAAATAAACGTAAATTCTTATTAGAAACAGTTTTTTCTACTTACTTTTCTACTATTGTAGCAGTTCAACATTGCATTTTAAGAAAAGCAAGAACAATTTTCGGACGTCCAAAAAACCCATAATAAAATTAATTCAAAACGATAGTCTATTCAAAATCGAAACACAGATAGGCTTCTATAATGAGGCCCTTTAAAACGAGCGACCTTTTGAATATCTGAAATAGCTTGGGAAGCGAGAAGGATTCCTTCAAACGTGCCGGTTCTACGTGCCACATTCACTCTAGCCCACCCTATTTTACTCAATTACGAAATAATTTTGTCCTCAATCGACCTATTTTCAACTCAATAGGAGACTTATTTGGTTTAGTTTCGTTATCCGACTCTTAGACTATTATTTTATTTTTTTAAACCGTTTTCTTAGTATGAAACGCTTTAACAAAAGTAAATTGATATTGTGATAGAAAATGGGTTCTAAGAATTATTCTATTTCGGTTTGTTTTTATGAATTGTGGGTGTTAGATTAGCATGCGCCTCTTAGCCTATCTTTACAGAGGATGAAGCGTGTGATAACGTATTTTCTAAGAAATGGGCCATTTAAGATTTTACTGTTGTAAGTAAAATTGGTGGCGAAATTACGTGAAGAACGTTTTGTTGAAAGGAGGTTCTCAGTTTGAGCTTTATGTATGTATGTATGTGCGCGATTATCTCGCGTTTGACTGAACCGATTTTGATGCGGTTTTCAGCATAGTGTTTTTCAGACTTTGGAGAAGTTTTAGGTATATTACCTGACTTAAAAATGGAGGTTCGCACTTTATGAAAGCGGTTCCCTTTAAAAACACTTTATTACTTACAAACATCGGTTTAGAGAGAATAGAGGTTACTTATTTTATTAGTCAAGTACAATAAGTACTATAGTATCCGTTCCTGTCTAAGTCGATTTTATCACATAATCAATATTCTAATTACAGTGTCTGAGGTCTGGCACACATCCCCTTACATAGCCTGATAACAGATCTCTATTTTGGGACCTTAACATTAAATAAAAGCCGTGAATAGACGAGGCGGGTCTAAGGGAACACTCTGTTGTGAATACGGCCTAGTGACCAATTTAAGTAAAAGGTTGCTTAGTTAATAGTATTACGAGTCAAAGAATTAAATCTTTATAGGATAATCTAAAAGGGTAAAAGGAACTCTAATGATATTATAATTGGGTATATTTTACGAGTATGTGCATTTATATGGATGAAGATTGGATAAGGAGGTACGTATACAATATTTAAAATTAATACATAATGTTAAACGAAGCTTGGAAACAACAGAAAATAAGACCTTTGATCTTCGAGGGTCATGTTACGTCGATTACCTTGATTTGTTAGAAAAATTTTGTAATAAAATTTTGAATATTTACACTAAACTGTTTCTTAACACGGTAATCCTTGTTTTTTTAAAGCGTTGCCCCCCACTTGTATTCAAAATTTGCAAAATAAGTTCACATACACATGACACCCAGACCCGAAACAATACTGTGTGAATAACACAAAGAGTTACATCTCAGATCGGCAGTCGGTTGTCTAGCTACCGCGCCAACCATGCAGTCTGTCAATTAATGTTTCTGATTATCATTTACACAGAAAAGAAATACATGTTGTGATGATTGAAAAAAAACTATTTTATTAATTTAATACTTATCACACGAAGTTATATTATAATAAAATTATAAATAATTATTTCTTTCTTTATTTTCATATCTAAATACGTTATCTAGTTTTCTCAATTATAATAAAATTGTGAGTGTAAAACTGACCTACTATTGTTTGTGAGACATTTCTTTGTTGGAATAATACTCGCTAACATTACATTTGCGTAAGATGATGTAGATGGCGCATTACACACATTCATGGGCCTACTCCCGTTGAATACAAATTGCCCTTACTTTCAGATCCGGTCAGTGTGGTGCCAGTTTTATTGCAATTTTATATATTTAAATACTTTTCTTTGTTCTGTCGCTCGCATTTTCTGTGGCGTAGCGGACCTATATTGTGGGGTATATAAGTCTGATTTAAGTGATGATCGATTTATCTTCTTTAATTGTTATTCGCGTCGTTTGTTGTACGTTTTATTTACATTATATATTTATGTGTTTAAATAAGCAACATAGATCAGGGTATTACCTGTTTTGTGGAAGAAAATCGTCCATGATGACTTCTCCCCCGCCTTGGACGAAGCGAGAGGGAGTGTCAGACTCTTACTGATTAAAAACCGCCCCGTTTTTTCGAGTCAGAGCCCCGGTAAACCCGCTATATAGTCTGCAGCTCCAGAGTCAGGGTATTACCTACCCATTTAGTATAAAAGTAGTACTGGCAGTTGGTTATAAGTTAAAGTATCTACAACAAAATATATAAAAAGTATGAAATGTTACAGCATGCAAACAATTTTATATATAGCTCAAATACTCATGCATGTTACACGAAGCAAAGGGAGAAATAGACAATTTGATATCTCACAGATGTTACCTGTATGTTCACTATTATATGGATTGCCATTTTGGTCAGTAACACCCGCAGTAGTTGCTCAGACAGGTGTATACAGACAGACAGATGTATCATACGTTTCGATGTGTTTGTAGTGTATAATATTAATATCTGCAGAATGCACATACATATTGTGTTTCACGGAACAATCTGTCGATTTGTACATATAGTTAAGTAACATATTTCAAGATAGTTATTACAGAATTTCAAATTAACGCAGTACAAAACTTTTGAATTTTTAAGGAGGTATATAAAAAATACCATTACTACATTGACCTTATGAAACACAAAACTCCAAAAATAAAAACAAAAAAAAACACTATCACAGTAATACATAAAAAAATAACAAAATAATTTATACATGTATATTTGACACGTGGTGCCACATTTTGGCACCAATATAAATAAAACTTGCTCGTTGTAGCAGAGGAGTCCCACCCCCACAACGGAGTCCAAGTGCGTTACCAGCCTTTTGGAGGCTGGTAGCGTGTTAGCGCATCTGTAATTCCTCCGGCGATGTGAGAATAACAACGCTGATCACCCACCATCGGGTGATCCGTCTGTTCACTACCTCCTATCCTATAAAAGAGCTTCTGTCTTTCAAATACCCATCACTGAAAATCGATTACATTAATTTTGAATTTACAGAATTAATACGGAAGGGTTTTCCACGTATTCTCTGATAGAATATTTAATGACTCCTGTTTGAGCAGTGGTTATGATTAATTTACATAGGGAGTATATAATTGAAATATTATTATATCAAAGCTATTACGAATGATTCAAATTTTCATTAAATTATCCTTTACCTTCCTGGAATAAGGTAGAAATTCGATTAAATTACTATTTTCTTTTAATATTAAAGTTTCATTATTAATTATCGGGCTTCAACAGACAAACTGGTATATAGAGAGAAGCGAGGCATACCAACCATGCAATTTTTATTTAAAAATATTGCTCAATTCTATCTCTATGTCTGTAGATTGAGCAAATAACTCTATTTCTTATTTATATTAATGATTTACCTTACCTTGTGAAGGATAACCATGGGATAGTACTGTTTGCTGATGATACATCTTTATTGTTTAAACTCAAACGTGGACAATTAGTCAGTGATCATGTAAATAGTGCTCTCTCAAAAATAGTACGCTGGTTTAGTGCCAATAATTTATTACTTAATGAATCAAAAACTAAATGCATTAAATTCACAACACCAAATGTTAGACATGTGAAAACCAGCGTGCTAATCAAGGGCGAGGAGTTGGACCCTGTAGATTCAACTGTCTTTTTAGGTATAACTCTGGACGCTAAGCTACAGTGGGCTCCACACGTAGATAAGTTGTCGAAAAGGCTCAGCTCTGCAGCATATGCCGTTAAAAAAATTAGAAATTTAACCGATGTAAATACAGCGCGATTAGTATACTTTAGTTATTTTCATAGTATCATGTCATATGGTATCCTCCTGTGGGGAAATGCTGCTGACATTCAGTCTGTCTTTGTGCTGCAGAAAAGAGCCATTCGATCAATTTATAATCTTAGTCCGAGGCACTCTCTTAGGGAACTATTTAAAGAAATTAATATATTGACTGTTGCTTCTCAATACATTTATGAAAATGTAGTGTATGCTCACAAAAACATTAATTTATTCAAAAAGTATTGTGATATACATAATATAAACACTAGAAGTAAAAACAAATATATTGTTCCCACTACTAGACTTAAGAAAATAAGTGGTTCGTTCAGATGTCAATGCATACGCTTTTACAATAAAATTCCCAGCGATATTCAAAGTTTGAGCCTGAATAAATTTAAAAATGTTATTAAAGAAAAACTGTATAGTAAAGCTTTTTATAAAATTAAAGACTACTTAGATGATAGTCAGGCTTGGGAGTGAGCCGCTATAATGTCCACACAGGTCATGTTGACATGTTTGTAACACAAGTTACATTTTTATACAATTTGACATGATATACATTAATATCATTCGATATTTTTTTTTTTTACATATTGTTTTTAAAATTGTTAGTTTGAGGACCGTGCGAGAGTTTGCCTAGTCATTTCACTTTTAGTTAATTATATTCTGACAGTGTGAGCATTTGTGTGGCCTACCCAAATGTTCTTTTGGTTAGTATTGTTCGTCGGATCATTCAGCAACAGCCGTCAGCTGAGCTAATTGTAAACTGACACATGCGTGCTGCCATCTGAACAGGTCCGCTCAAACTGCTGTGGTTCTTTCCTCAAAAGACCACTACAGAATAAACTTGCACGGTTCTCCGACATCTCTAATTGATTTTGTCTGGACTTTAAAAGAGACTATGACCTCTGAGTTTGTTTCGGCATTTCTTCTCAGAGTAGTCAGATAGGAAATGCCGGCCTCATCTAGCTATTTGAAATATTGACGTGTAAAAGTGTTATTTTATAATCTATTTACAGAAATAAATATCATTTATCATTTATCATTTATCATTATAACTGTTCCGATTTTGAATCGAATCTTTGTCATTTGGGTTAGTAAAAGGTATGGTTTTTAATTCATTACTTTATTTTACTTTACTTTACTTGTAGTACTATAAAATACGTAAAAATAAATATGGACACACCATAAAAATAAATATGGCCAACGGGTATTTTTAGAAAGTACCTAATAACTTACTTGAAAAATGTTTAGTTTCTGGAACTCTCGTGTATTAAGCGTTTTTCCGTCTGACTGCCGTAATTTTTACGGAAATTAGAACCATGGCATTTGCAAAAACGTTTAAGATATCAACACAAACACAATGTATTGAATACTATGTATGTAAAATAGTGTGTAACAGACTATAGAGACAATGTATTTTGGTAGTCGAATTGAACAAGCTGGCTGGAAACGATACCCATGTGCGGTTTAATTCAAGCTTCGGAAGTACGTATCCACAGATATTTACTGGAACCCACAAATGTTGGGTACGGGCACGTGGAGAACCAATTTATATTGAGAATTGGAATATGGCCTCCTTTTGGAATAAATGTTGTGAAATTGTGGTGTAAATTGGAACAGAATTGATAGATCTGCTCTCAAAAGTTTAGGAATTACTCTAAGGTATTTTTACCCGGAGTTACGGACTGCTTAGCCGGTTTGCCGGGCCACCGGCTCGAAAAATAGGAGAAAGAATGGGTTGTTGTTAGTTAGTAAGAGTCTGACTCCCTTTCCCCTCGCCCAAGGCGGGAAAAGCCATTGGATGTTTTTACCCCCTCTAAAAAAGATATTTAGATTTTTTTAAACTAAAAACAAAATATATATACTAAAAATGTGTTTGTTATTATTTTAACTCCTAAACAAATAGACCGAATAAGATGATTTACGTTTTGGGTAGGCTCAAATCACTAATTTAATATCATATTGCTACGATTTTCAGGTTGTATTCACCCTATAGATTAAAAAAATAAACTCCCACTTTTTTGTGATGTCATTTTAAGCCTATATTGCAAAAAGAAACTTTAAAAAGAAAAAGAAAACGTGATCCTCTTTGGTTAACAAGTATAACGAAGTAATAAGATATCATTTATTTTCTTAGAAACTAAGGGGCAAAGTTTTGAAAGTATTTTTTTATTATTTTTCTTGTTACCAAGTATCCAAAGGTAGTAATAATTTCCCACATTTTATAAAAGACATTTATCCACTTTTGATTGCCATACAAAAAAAATCATGCATTGGCTTTACTAAAAAAATACAAATTTAAATTTAGGACACCTGTAAATTATAACTTTTATGAGACATACTAAATTAATTATTATGTTTTTCGGCGAGTTCCTAGACTAGTTTTAAGCCATGCTAGAGTAGGAGCGTGATAGTCGCCGCATCGTGTCACTGAATATGAGTCTCTAGCATGAAACCGTAAGCTGAAAAACATAATAATCAATTCTTCCAGTCATAATTAAGCTTCACTTAACAAAAAACGAATTCAATCAAAACCATCAAAGTAAAATATGAAAAGATAACAATACTCGCGTATGAAGAGGTAGCTATTATTTACTCGCTTAAGTACCGAAACGCTGGGAAAATAAAATTCAACTGTGGACGTTTAATGAGCCGTAAAGCTGATTTCCTTTTAGTGGATAGTGGCTACATAAAAGTAAATGTCATGTTTTTCAATCTTTATAATGAAAACCCTTTTGAGAATCGACGTGATGTATGTAGTTTCGGACCTTTCATGCGGTGACTGGAAGAAAAGATGTAGCAGATACTTTTTCTTTCTTGTAAATCAGATAGAACTAACTCTAGAATTGGATAGATAGAAAGATACTTTTTCCGTAAATATGCCAGTTATTTCTACGAAGATATGGCTATTTTTGCTGTAAAATATAGAATACTACGTATCTATAAAAATATCTGAGTTAAGTAATTAATCTTCTCAGAAAATAGGCCGCATCATCGTTTACCACTAGGTGAGATAGTACTAAAACGTTGACCCATTTTTTATAAAAACCGGAGCTTTAGCCTGCCTAGCGGGTTACCAGGGCTCCGGTTCTAAAAGCAGGAGCATGAATGGGGTGGTTTTTTGTCAGTAAGAGTCTGACACTCCCTCTTGTCTCGCCCAAGGCGGGAGAAGTCATTGGATGATATCCCAACCAAAAAACAATTTTTATAAAAAAAAACTAGAATATTCTAAAACAATAGACTTTACTTCTACTAATAGTATTATAGAACACAGATTGTTTATGACATTTAAATTCGTAGATACTTATACAAAAATAGATCTTGACTCCAACTTAATTAAGCTACTTTTCCATAGGAAGAATTATTTAATAATTCTTTCATTGTTCGGCCAAAAGTTCATCAACGTTCAATGTCCCGTAGTGATCACAAAAGTTTTTTTATAAAACCATGTTCCTTTCTTAGAAAATAATCTAACTTCGTACCTGCCTGCCTACCTAAAAAACTTTTTAAATTTGGGGTCACCTATAAATTATTATTACTGGTTCTCGATTCACCATTTCGTAAAGTAACGCCATTAAATAATTTATTTTAAATGGAAAAAGGTTTGCGTTCACGAAATCAAAGCATTTTATTTTAATTAATTTACAAATGTACAAATATAGGCAGTTTTGAAACGCCAATAAAAATGTTTCGTCTTAATTATCATATTATCGGTTTTTCACGTAACTGTTTGACAAAGGATTCGACTAGTTTCAAGCCGTGCTAGAGGATCATATTCATGAGCAACATTTCGTGAAAACAGTTACATGTCTAAGCTGATAACATAATAATGAATTTAGTAGGTATGTCTACGAAAGTTATAATAAAAAAAATCGTCTGTCTATTTGTTAGTGAAGCTAGGTACACAAGTAACAAGTTTAATTTAATTCTTATTTTCATAGTTATGGTGTAAATTTTATAGGACAGAGTACGAGACTGTTGCCATTAGGCTCAATTTTAACCTGTATGTATGTGTAAATCTGTATGTATGTATGTACGCGACTATCTCGCGTTTGACTGAACTGATTTTAATGCGATATTCGGCAACTATTTTTCAGGCTTAGGTTCTACTTAAAAAATATAGGTTCGTATGAACTATGGATAGCGCTTCCCATTAAAAAAAAATCAGATTTATAATTCCAATGACACTTGGCCCGACCTGCTAACTCAACATTACCTCTCATACTTATTGCAGACTTACAACAATAATTCAGTCAACGAAATAATCTCCACCGTTACACAGATGTTGAAGATGTAGAACCTTATCGATTTGTATTGTCTATATTGTAGCTATGTGTGTATGTGTGTGTGTCTATACACTTAGTTTACAGGTCACGTTGTGGGCGTTGATTAAGCTGACGAATTAATAAATCAAATAATTATATTAGAAGCCAAGGCTTATTTCAGTATGTGACTAAAAGTCCCGTCTGTTTCCAAATGTACGTATCAAACATTAAACGTGTTGTTTGTATGTTTTCGATTATTAAATGTATGAGTAAATATTTTAATAGCTGCATTTGTTTTAGTTGCTCATTAATGTGGAGTACATTAGCTAAATTCAATTACCGGGTCTCCGGCTCGAAAAGCAGGAGTAGAAACGGGGTGGTTTTTTGTCAGTAAGAGTCTGACACTCTCTCTCGCCTCGCCTAAGACTAAAGATTGGATGATTTTCCCAGCTCAAAAAATAGCATAGCATATCTCTGCTGGAAAAGTACCCAAATTAATGAGAAGTACCTATAATAGGGGAAAGACTTTTATTAAACCTTTGTCAGTTGCAAATGCTGCTGATGATAATGTTGACCATTACAAAAATTACATAAAATTAATAATAATTTCCATCGATTCTTAAAAACGGGGTTAAAGGGGTCAGCCACAACCTCGGTTACTATGAAAGAGAACATTCGTATTAATTTAAATGAATCCCATGGGCGCTTTTTGGTCCGAATCCCGTAAAATCCCATATCATAATAACTGATTTTAATTACCGCCAACATTAATAAAAGAGGTAGAATTAATTGTGTAGGTAGTATTCGAGAAGAATCTTATTAAACATTATTACTCTTTGACGCTTGCACTGAACACTACGTACATAATTAAGTTTTATGCGTTTAATTATTGGAGTATATTAATGTAAATAAAACACTCCTCCATCGCATCTACTTTCATGTAATCTAGAAGAAATAGCTTCCAAGTATTTATTTTTTTATTTCTTACAAACCTTACTCTCACAATAAGAACTAATCAAGAAGTATTCGATTCTGTAAAGAATTTCTTAACATACAAATCTTTCAACAATTTATTGTCATTAATTTTCATAGATATAGCCAATAGTAATTACTAGATGTTTTCATTGAAAAACCAAATGTTAAACCAAAATCAATGTTTGCTATGAAGTACAAATAGTTATGACAGTTCGAAATAACTGATACCAATACTAGATCATGTTCTGACAATATGGAGTTGAACACTGCCACACAAATTTTAACCTTATTATTCAGTTCTACAACAGCTTGTGTCATATGGGTTTATGAAAGCTGAGTATGACTAACTATTGGGTTCAGTTTTCCTTGAAATTTAAATAAATATTTGTTCGTGGTAAGGTATATTGGCAGGTAATGTTGATGTCTCTAGTAACCGAGATTGTTACATATATTGGACAAAAAACATGATTTAACTACAAATAAGGTGGACTTTCCAATTAAAATTGTATTTAATTATTTGAGGTAGTAAATTATATCTCGTATTGTATGAGACTCAAATCTTGAGTGAAAATTACATGAATGGTTATCGAACACAAAAACGGTACTGATACAGCGTTTTTTGCTTTAAAAACAATACGAAAATGCTGTAAACTCGCTGTCAGCGCACGGACTGCGCGCTTACAGCTTTTGTGTATTGACGATATGAAATATATTAGGTATACTAGCTTCTGCCCGCGACTCCGTCCGCGTGGATGTCGGTCTTCGCGTGGAAGTTTTATTTCTCCATTTTGAGTAACTCTGACAATGACATCTTATAAATATCATCGAAATCGAACCGTTAGTTTTCACGTGATGCCTGAACATATATAGACAGACAGACAAAAAAAAATTAATCACATATTTGGGCTTGGTATCGATCCAGTAACACCCCCTGCTATTTATTTCTTCTATATTTTCAATAATTTTGCCCGCGACTTCGTTCGCGTGGAATAGTGACTTCCGGCAAATTTTTGGTTTTAACCACATAGTTCCCGATCTCGCGGGATCTCTTCAAAAATGAGATGTGGAAGATATTCCAGGGAACTCTTCAAAAATCAACATAATGAGCTCTGCGTTTGAATTTAATAGATGTATTGAGCCTTAGGGCATTGAAAAAATAGTTTAAAAACGGACTTAAAGTAACTTAAAACTAAAGAAAGCTACGAATTACGAATTTATAACAATTAAAAAAGAAACTATATTACAACCTATCCTCTATGCTATAATAACCAAGCTTAAACTAAATAATTTAAAAGAAACGACTTAAATCTAATCTAATTAATTTATAAATTAGACTTACAATTTTATTAAAAAAACTAACTACAGTAACTACTAATAATCGATATCAAACTAAACCTACGTTAAATAGTTTAACCAAAAAACCAGGAAAACCCAACAAATAAACTTATTAATTGACAAATACAACGAAACCAATTTAGAATATACGAAACAGCAGGACCACTACAGACAAATAATCATACGACTGATAATACACTTTTTCTACGATAGTACCGAAGCGCTCGGCCGATACCCAACCAAATGAATGTAACGAAACCATAGCGCGATCTATTTCGATCCCAACGCCATATCGAGGATAAAGACAACTTGGATTATTTATTTATACTCCGTTCGGGCATTTTCTTTGTACTAAAAGTTTAATTATATTGATATTATTTTTTTCATACCTTTTTACTATTTATTTACTTTTTTCGATGAATTAAAACAATAACATGAACCGAAGTCGTGTAACGATCGACATAGAATTATCTATACTCCGTTAGAGCATTTTCTTTGTACTAAATGTTTTATTATATTGATATTATTTTTTTCATACCTTTTTACTATTTATTTACTTTTTTTCGATAAATTAAAACAATAACATGAACCGAAGTCGTGTAACGATCGACATAGAATTATTTATAAATAATTTATTTCTTATTTTTATTTTTTGATTTTTGAAATAAAAATATATCTATGACCTTTCTAAAGTTCTAAACTATATCTGTACCAAATTTCAACCAAATCCGTCAAATAGTTGCGGAGATTAATGGTATAAGCATAGAATGTTCGACGTGATTCTTTAATTTGACATAACTTTTTTATTTATGAACCGATTGACATGAAACAAACACTAAATGTAAATTTAAGCATCCCACAATATATTCGTGAAAACCGCATCCAACTCGGATCAGCCGTTTCTGAGATTAGCGCGCACAGACGAACAGACAAACAGACAAACAGACAAACAGACAAACAGACAAAAAAAAAGTTAATTACATTTTTGGGTTCGACATCGACATAACAATAACCCCTGCTATTTTTTTTATTTTTATTTTCAATGTACAGACAGCACTACGATTTTATTATATGTATAGATTTACGATATAAGATTTAAATTTAAATGACAAATAATTTACTGGATGCTGTTAAAGTGTTATATGCCCTTTACTATGCTTCTTTACTTACTCAGCGTATGAAAACCGTATATCTTATACCTATATAAGAACTGAAGGGTAAAAGCATACTTATGCATATGACAAGTAACTTATTCTACCAATATTCATAGACATGTACCAATGCATATTCACAGAACGTTACGTAAGACGGTGTCAAAACAAGATGATTCACTATAACACGCGATGTCTTGTCTCAGACACACGACTATTGTTCCAAGTTCTGATCGTGATATGCGAGAATTATTGCTTCTAATAATTAATCGGAATGCTATTGACATTTCGGATTTTATCGTGTGAGAAATTATTTGTCTTTGTTTCATATAATTATTATGTGTTTGTGTTAATATTTAATGGTAATGGTAGTTTTTATAAATAGAGTAAAAACAAATTTGTGCGTTTGCATTTAGATTTTTGTTATTTATTAAAAAGTGTTTTAGTGTTGTAAATCAGCAGGCTTCCTAGAAACGGGTATTAAAGCTGAAAATTTTATTCATTTTTTATTTATTTACTTTTTTGTTTGGGTCGAACTCATATAGTACTCGTAAGTTAAAGTGAGTAAGATTGGTGACCAGCTCCCCGATCACCGGTTTACTGCATAGATACCACCCCATTTGATATACATCAAATATAATTGAGTAGAAACTAGGCATTTGCTTAGTGGAAAAGGTCTCTCTATCTCTATGTAACAACAACGAAATATGTAACACGTAGGTACAATATAGGAACGAACATGTAAGCTCAGACTGCTGACGTTATATAATATTATTTCCTTCCTTACAATTCGTGGAAATGTACATCCATATCACGCCCTATCTTCATGCGTAGATCAAGCCGTCGAATATATCGGCATTTTTCATTCCATTTTCAGTCTAGGTACGCATTTATGCCGCACGTGATGTTGGTAAAAGGTAGGGAAAATGTCAAAGTACACAATACATTTTGGTACGTAGCACGTGTAATAATAAGCGATAAATTCGAAAAGTTCGTGCCAAACTTGGTGACAAAGTTGGTATAAAGAAAAAGTTTGCGTACGTGCGGCTTGGGAATAGCTGCGGGGAAAGAAAAGTGTTTCTTACTTAAATAATTATCTGACAACGGATTTTTGTTAAGTGAATAATGAGTTTGTTGTAATCTTTGTTTACTTGAACTTTATTTATTTATTAGTTTCTGTTTCTGTTTCGTATTGCGTAAGTCGAGGGTCACTTCAGTTACTGTCAATAAATTAATTAGCAATAGTATCCACGTGCCTCACGTTATTGAAAAGAAAAAATAATGCAGAGGGTGCTCAAAATTTTATTCTAAATCAGGAAAAAATATATATGAATCTTTCGTGGTACACTTTACACAAATATTGACTAATAAAGACAATGACGGGAGGGTTTTTTTTATTTTGTCATAGAAGATAATAATACTCAGATAAAACGAATCAAGGTTTCAGAGTGGGAGCAAATACATGATTTCTACGAATAAAACATACCTAGATATTTCAAATCAATATATTCGAAAGTATTCGTTTCCGAGAGAAAATAAAAAACAATGTTTTAAAATAATTCATTAAACGGACATTAAAGAAAAATTAGTCAGCCCTATTATATTTTGACCAATACCCATTCAAAATCGCGTGTGTGTTGATGCGAACCTCGTACCATGTATTATCACTTGTAGTTAAATAACAATTTCTTTTGATATAATTATTAAGTTAAATATCTAACTACTAAAACCCCACTGCACTATCTAATTAGTAATCACTATTCCTTAAGTATCACTTAGCGAGAATGGCAGTAATTTACCGCTGTTATCTGACGTCACAAAGGTGGGGACAGCTGTTCTATTGTCTCATTTGTCTTCGAGATTGAGTGGTTCCTGAGCGTTAAACCGTAATAGTGTAATCTCATGGTTCAGATGATATAACTTTGTTGGTAAGAACATAATGTCTGTTTAAGGTTAAGGTGAAACTAAGTTTCTATTTCTCTACAAGTAAAGTTGAAATTGAGTAGATATTATTAGTTTTTCGAAAATATTTATTCATAGCATAATGCCCGATACGTGGAACTCGTAATATAATAAGAAAAAATCTGTATTTCCAACACCGACTTTTCAGGCCCGTGCCCTTCTATCTACTTCTGAAAAGACATGACGTTAATAATACTCATGATATGTCTTCTTGCGTTGTCGTTAGTAGAGGGCACCCGAGACGAATATATAGCGACCAGATTGGCGATATATAAAAAAATGGGTCAAATTAAAAGTACGCTTATCCGACGAGCATGCATAAAAAGACTGATGACTGCCAATGAAGCAAAAGGTGTAAGGTTCGTAGCATTTGGCGTTCCATTGTCTCTGCCTACCCCCATGGGAGACAGACATGAAGTTATGTATGTATGTCTCCTTGTAACACTTCTGCTTACTCGTATTCGTGTAGACACATTACATATATTATACATAGTTGAACATAATGTTCATTGCATGTTAAACAAGTCATTGATTGTGATTAGCAATAGCACCCGCGGCAACTACTGAATTCGTTACGTTAATTGTATTATACGGTACCTACATTACAATCTTATTGAGTAAATTATACTTGATGTAAGTAATTTACTACACAATATGTATAATGTAGTACATATAATTATTATTAGATCTTCCTTGAAAGTTAAGTCTGTCTATCACATCACACACATCACATCAACAGCCTATAAGTGGCCACTACTGACCAAAGGCCTCTTCTCACACGGAGAAGGTTTGAGCATTAATCATCACGCTTGTTCAATGCGGGTTGGCGAATTCAAACTTATAAGACCAAGACGATGTTTTCCTTCACCAAGTATGTCTATAGTTTGATTTTTTAGTTGCATAAATCTTTACCTTAAGGCTTTGTCCTCACGATGTTTTCCTTTATTACATCTCTGCCTAAGTATATCTAAAGTTTGATTTTTTAGTTTCTATAAAACTTTACCTAAAGGCCCAGAGCTGCGAAGTTTTTTACAACGATGTTTTAAGTCCCTCACTGTTTTGTTGTGACAGAGGATAGCGTTATCTGTCACAACTCCATCTCAGGGCTTATGTAAAACATAGCTGTCCAGCAATTTGTTCATGGTTTAAATGAAATTTTAATACATAGTGCAAAAAAGAAACTATGAAGAATTGTTCGTTTTTAACGTAGAAACAAGACGTAGGTACCTGCAATTTCCGTTACAGTCGAGGCTATCTGACGGACAGATCCGTCATCTACCCCGGTCACCGAGGTGAACCGGCAATTTGCGGCGTTCCACAGGGATCGGTCCTGGGACACTCCTGTGGAACATAGGCTACGACTTGCTCGCACTGACCTGAACGGCGTCAGCGTGGTTTGCTACGCTGACGATACGCTGGTACTACACACGGGAGGTCGCACCAGGCGGCGGCCGACCTGATGATGAGAGGCCATGTGTTTTTATGCCCGGGAATGCGCCACCTCCGGGTGGGTTCCAGATCATGGCAGGAGGGGTTTCCATCGGCGTCGAGTGACGATGAAGTACCTGGGACTCGTCCTCGACAGCCGGTGGAAATTTGAAGAACATTTCGACGTTTGGCTCCCAAATTGGAACGAACGGGGGCTGCTCTTAAGCGGCTCCTACCCAACCTCTCCTGCCGGAGGTTGTACGCGGGGATCGTGCGGTCCATGGCCCTCTACGGGGCCCCGGTACATCTAAGGCGACGACCAGCTGTGATGTCACGTTAACATTTACAAAAAACACGTTTCTATAAAAACATGAAGTGTCGTGCAAAAAATAATTGGGCCAAAGGCCCAGAGCTGCAAAGTTTTTTACAACGATGTTTTAAGTCCCTCACTGTTTTGTTGTGACAGAGGATAGCGTTATCTGTCACAACTCCATCTCAGGGCTTATGTAAAACATAGCTGTCCAGCAATTTGTTCATGGTAAGTGCGGGTCTGCGGACGACGAGCAAGAGTAGCTTGCCGCCCGACCAGAACCAGACTCGTGCGTACGACGCGATGCGTTCCGCGCGTGGTTCAAATAGCCATCAGACCACCATTGATGGGGCCCAGTAGGGCTGATGCCCGATCCGGAGCTGCGGACAACGTAAAAGGTTACCGGGGCTCCGGCTCAAAGCAGGAGAAGGAACGGGGTGGTTTTTAGTCAGTAAGAGTCTGACACTCCCTCTCGCCTCACCCAAGGCAGGAGAAGTCATTGGATGATTTTCCACCCTCAAAAAAAAAAAAAAAAAAAAGGTACCTGCAATTTGGAACACGCTCAAAATGGGTGATCTGATCCTATTGAATAGATTATTTGAATTTAGCTTAAGTTACAAGTTTGCATAGTATTTGTTGTTAAAAATGGTGGTCGATAGTTCATAAATAAAAAAATATGTCGTCGCCAATAGGTGCTATAATAATTTCGCCGTCTACGCTAAAGTACAGACACTTTACGCAAGTACCGGTTTTGACCTTTACCGAAACAGTGCTCAACTCGACTGTCACGTACAAATATGATATTTTACGCATAGAAACTGAACAAGCCTTTGAGAAAGCCACTACTATTTTTACGACCCTGCGTTCTAAGGAGATAAGTTCTAAATCACACGGACTAGAAATATACGATGCTATTTATGGCCGAATCTAAGAGGTCAAATGTCCTTACACTATTGCGATGAAAAATACTCATAAACTGGAATAAATTTCACAGAAAATTGAATACAGTGTACTCCATTACGTAGTAGTACAAATATCAGAGGAGATGTGTGTTGACGCGAACCTCGTACCATGCATTATCACTTGTGTGAAAGCAAGTGACGTCGATTCCCTGAGTACGGGCCATTAGTCGTCTGCTTTCGCACTCTCCAACGCTTCCTTTGTGACGGTGGGAGACAAACGATGCGATTATAGTGCGGAAATGGACACCAATTTATGGTATCTGACGTTTGGGTTCACGAAAAGTATCATATTATCTTTATGGGAGGTCAAAAGGCTATTGAGTAGCAGGTAAAAGTTTAAAAGGCAGAAAGCAATACAATTTATTACTTAACTAAATATTATAACACTAGGCTATTAAGCTACCAAGGTACATACTAAGTTTTATTCACTTGAGTCTCACTCACTTACCATTTGTTGAGCATGTTGAACAAAGTTGGAGGACTTTATAATAATAAACTAAACAGTCGCCATTATCGCCACCAAACTGATGAAGCTAAAATAAAACTTAGCAAGCAAATAAGTAGTGCCAATTCACAATAATCAGATTTAAAATTTAAAGTCGCCAACTCAATACATATAAATTGAGTTTGAACTAACTCGTAACATTTTTCTCAAGTTGTTAGCAAAACAAAATTCTAAACCTATTAAATGAACTTTGTAACTGTTTATAAGGTACTTTGTTTGATAAAATGTAAAGTATATTTTAGTTTTAAATAATTGACTAATATGATGGAGAACCTCAAAGTTTTCAGATTCCAAAAGTTTGACGACTTATTTGTTTGGGTATTTGTGAGCCAAAACTTCTCACTATTTGTAAAATATTACTTACTTGTTAATTCAACAACTATGATGTGTGAATTGTAAAAACCAAGGCACAACACTGATATTTGGTAGACTGAAAATGAAAAATTAAACAATTAATAGCAGAGTTAATCGCACCTTCTGCACAAGGAGTTCCTTTCTTTGGGATATCAAAAGCATCATTGTACTTAGGTCAGTTTCTTCTGGTGCAGATGATGGCCACCTGGAAGGTTTTAGTGAGTTAAAAACCCAAGTTCCCTAGTCTTTTCTCCCTAAGAGCTTGGCCCATTTGAAGGTTTCCCCCCATCAACAAAACAAAGGTTGCATGGCAAACGTAATAATACTGCCTACATGAACATTATCAAAAAATGCTACTGATAACTCATCCCTAATATTGTTATTATAAATATTTCCATTTCAATTCATTCTTTCGTAAATTCCCACAAAAAATGCAAATCTTCAAAAAGTGTGAAATAAATAAGGACACATTGAAATTTTGGTTCGACACGTTTATTACATAGTTAATAAAGAAAATGAACATATATCATCAAATATCACGGGTGTCGGCGGTTGTTCAGATATGCAAATTCTCCTATTGATTTTCCATCAGGTGAGAGAACCTCGTTCGTCTTCGGAGAGAATGCCTCTTGAATGCCTTTAACTTCTATACTGAAATGTATTAATGAAATAGCTGTGTTATTTTTAATGTGTGAAGGTAATACTCGTAGAGCAATATTAAGGTATTAAATATAAACATACAAGCTTACTCAAACCTATATTTTACTTGACTGCCTCGTTGGTCAAGCGGTCGGTAGCGTGACTCATGGGTTCGTTTTTCGGAATAGGCCACGCATTACTGGGCGTTTTCGGTTTTTTACAAATAATAGAGAAAGCTAGTCTGGAATTGTGCCTGGTACCAACACGATAATGGCTCACACTCATGGGGCTCACATAACTGGTGCAAAGTGGATATTAGACTTAATATGACGTATACCTATTTCTGCCTAACCTTTTCTGAAATAAAAGGCATGATGTTAAATTAATTTATTACGTTAAGCAATCATACATTACGTAAATAAACTATTTCAGTATTCAGCGTTTACTTACCTACTAGTTAAGTAAACAAACAACCAAGTTATTAGGCAATGAGATTTGAGCTGCGACAAACCCGACAAACAAACAATTTCGCACTTATAACATTTACATATGAATGGGTTTCGCAAAGATTATTCGCTTTAGGTCTATGACGAACACGATGCAACAAAAATATGCAAATGTATGGAAAGTAGTGTTGAGTACAATTTGCGCTAACAAAGTGATAAACAACGCGTGAACGTAGGAATCCATTTGTCGGAACATGTCTTACTCAAATATGCAATGAAAATGAGTAAGGGAAATATACGAACTATAACACAACTGCAAAAAATTAACCTTACATACTAAATCTATAGCACTTCTACCTTCCTTTCAGGGAATAAAAAGTATGATGATACGTAATTATATAAGGTGTTTAAAAATTACTTGCTATAGGGTGCGAAATTTCGTACCCAGTGGCGAACAATTAATTCAATTTGAAAACATAAAGAAGTTAATAAACATTGACTCTACTCTGCATAACGTGGTTCACAAATACACACGATGCGTCGCTTCATCATCGTCATGACGAAGCGACAGAGACAATGAAAGAGATAGCTTTCATTTCACTTATACGTAGATTATTTTGTATGAAACTAATCATAATTTATAATCAATCATTATATTTATATTTACAACTGTAATCTTCAAACACAACACCTCTCATTAAAGCCATGGCAGATATTATTAAAACTCCTTATATCTTATGAATGTGCCTAAAACAACTAGCCTCTATCTTTTGAAACAGCTTTCAGTTAACCACGATGTTTCTTTCCAATGCCTAAAAAATGTTATCCCTGTCATCTTGTCTGTGGCATAGTGTCTCTTCACAACGTCATCAGTGGTCGTATCAACGGTATTGAGGTCATCTTTAGTGCAGGTGCAGGGCTCTCGAAGCAAACGAGATAGCGTGGCCAGGTTAATAAACAACACTGATGATAGTGTCACTGTTTTAGAGATACTAACAGTGTTGGTTTGGGGTTGAAAAGTGTGTTAAAGGTTTTAGTATACGGTTGTATCCTCAAGTTCATATGGAAATACAAAGGGGCCAAGTGTTACTTTTAGTTTTTGTTTCTTTTATCTTTGTTTTCAAGATAAAATAATTCAAGATAAAGTTTACGAAAACTAACATATAATATTTATTTTTTCTGTACATTACGTTATGTAAGAAAATGATAAGTTTTTTAATTTCTCTTTTGATTCTGAAGCAAGTGGAGAGGATCAACCAGTTTGAAAAGGTAGCTTTAGCTGAATAGAAGAAAGAATTGAATTAAAATTTTCAACAATAGGACAGTATTCGTTGGATGCAAAATTATCATATTAAGGACTTCATTTTAATACAGAGAAAGGAAAGAAGCACAGATGCGCATTGGTAAAGCTAAACTGTGAGAAAATTATTGAAAAAAAAATCGTAGTCGTAGTCAGACACAAACATGCTGAGGATTTCCACTAACCAGGGCTAAGTGCCTTTTGATAGCAGGCATAACACAGTTGAAATGTTTTAAGTTAGTTTCCTGGAAGGACAAAATGTTGGGTAATGTTCCACTTGTATAATTCTTGGAAACAATATGGTATATGGAATATGTATCTGGATATTGGTACCGTAGGCCTATTTACCACGCTTTCCAATCTTCCCAATCCTCGATTTCTCAACAACACTTGGATTCCTAAACCTCAAAAAAAAAGACCGACAACGCACTACTAACGCTTCTAGTGTTGCGGGTGTCCGTGGACGGCGGCGATTGCTTACTACTATCAACTAATCCGTCTGCTCGTTTACCTTGTTTTAAAATGTGAGAAGAATATTTACCTACATTATTATCATTGCACATTGTGTACTAATATAATAAAGAGACAAAAGATATTCAAAATTGAATGCGAATACTTATCATTTTATAATGTAGGTACGCTACCAAAGAAAACCAATTGGTATTAATAGAAAATTCGAGAATAAGCAATTAAGTCACCGTACCGCACATGTGAAATCATTGACAAAAATGTAGATACACCTAAATTCTTCGTTTAATAATAAATGCGAGGCATCTGTGTACTCAACACAAAGCCTTGGAGTATTCGAATAATTTATCCATTTCTGTCCTCATGGAATTGACATCTTTGTAAGATTTTTTTCTTCTGAAGGCCCATCGCAAGTATTTTTTACTTTAACGCGTTTGAAACGTTATCATGCCGCGTTTGGCGCTCTGATTGGTCGGTTAACTTGGAGCAGCCAATCAAAGGGCAGAAATGCAGTAACGTTTCAATTGTATAAACGTAAATGTAAACTCGTATGAGGCCTTTAGATGATGTTAGAGACACATCAAACGTGTGGGAAATTCGTAAATGTAGCAAAAGTTATTCACTGTCAATTGTTTACGAATCGGGAATACAAATAATGGTACAAAGAAACAGCATTAGTTTGTGTTGCTAGCAATATTTTTATTTGAAGTTCCCTTTTTGGAATAATAATAACGGCTTGTTACTATGTGTAGGTGCCTTATAAAGTAATTGTTTGCTTTTGAACTTTGCTGTTTCCTGAATCAAAATATGTTGAAATCAAAGGATGTTTTTCGTATACAGTTCGCTATCTTGTTATATACTTTTTTATGCTACAAGCTTTTGCGCTGTTGCTACCAGCTAAATTCAAAAGACTTAAACCAATAATGTTTTATCGATGTTGATACCTAGTATGCCAAAAAAGTACTCAACTGAAGATACTGTTGACATTTTTTTATTTATCAATTCAATATCCCCATGCATCTACTGGTCAGCTTATTTGATTAAATCAGTATGTGTACCGTATACAATAAGTAATTCCAAAATAATTCAATAAAAAAAAAAACTATAGAAATTCAATAAACCCTACATAAATAAAATAAGTCAATTAATAAAATATTCATAAACATATTCACAATCAGCTATTATTGATTTCCATCGAATTATTCGCCTGAGTAATCATAATACATATCGAATTATGGATGTAGTTACTTTTTTACTCGTTTAGCAGCGAATTTGGTTTTATTGTGGCATATCTCATATTCGATTACAGTAGCGGAGGCTTCAGTAATACGATCAGCGTCCTGCCTTACTTTTTCATTTCCCAGATTTTATGAGACCGAATAATGTGGAACAGGAAAAGATACGTGTTGCTATAAAGAAGAAAGTTGGATATATTCTAACATACATTACAGTGTGTGTATTAAAATCTTGAGTTCTTTATTAATTAAATGTTCAAAAGTTTTTGCTTGGTACGTAATTAGGTTTGGTTTGGTACGAGCAAGATTTTATGTTTCATATTTTAGACATTTTGCTGTTACTTTCTTGTTTAAATATGTAATGTTTGGACTGTTACATGTTTTAGGGTATAATTAGGAGTTACGAATGTGTGTACTTAAACGTGTGCTTTTGTAATTCTTGGATAAAGCCAGACAACTTTTTGAATAAATTAAGTAACCACGACATAAGAGGTTATCCAAATGTGGGGCAAAGTTTACAACCTAATTAATATTACAACCTAAACATGGCCAAAAATACATTAGGTATTATAATAAGCCACCTACTTATTTTCTCAGCAGAAAAATGTATGACTGTTATTTAAAACATAGCGAAACAAATAATAATTTTACAAATTGCTCTAAAATAATCATTTTTTAAGCCCCAAGAGTAGGTACGTAGCGCCATATGTCCTAACATATTCCTAAAAGCATTATCAAAAACAAAAACATGAAAATAGAAATGAATCCATCAGCTGCCTCTGACATCGGGTTAGAGGTCTGAGGTCTTACAAATGAAGGCGAAAAACGTGACGGACACATTTACACATAATCCCACTTTAGCTCTGATATTAATAATATCCCGTCGGAAAAGTAAAAATGGTCAAACAGATTGCTTTCATTTTTTTCCTCGCGAAGATTTGTCTCGGCGACACGTGTATATGTCACCATGTTTTGCGACTAGCAGTTACTACTACAGGCGAAATACTTCTCGCCACTTCTCGCCTGCCGGTTAAGTCATCCGAAACTGGCTAATGTCTTTTAAATAATTTCAACGTTATTGTTTTCGTAATAAAGACATTTAACGGTATAGAATAACTCAATGTGCATGGTATGATGGCATCTGTTGTACCTACCCTCATGTGATTCTACGTATCGCATCTCAGTTATCTTTATTTAGCCATTCTCTTTGGGAAAGCGATCATAAAAACACAAAGGACATTACCCGAGCCCTGATTTAAAGACAAAGACGAACTTGCAACCGTTTCCTGATCGGATGTTTATTTGTTTTTCCCTCAGAATTTGCGTTGGCAAACTTTCGTCAAATGTCTGGGTAATCAAATTTAATTTCGTTTCTCTTCAACTTTAGGGACTTTGAAGAACTTGTTTTGCAGTTACAAAGTAGGTAGGTATGTGTAGTTCATTGAGTTCTTTTTCAAACAAGTTTTCTAAGAGATTCGAGCAAGTACTGAACGAAAGTTCTGTCATATATTTACCTCCACAGATCTTTGATAGCAAAATAACGCTCCTTTCAGAATAGCTGTATTGAATCTTACGAACATTGAATAGCTATCGGATCGCAAAAAAACCGTGAACATAAAACAAAACCACATAACTAAGCTCGTTTCAATACGCCGCAATAATTTCGGTATCGGCATAACAATGTCTTAGAAATAGAAACCTATTTGGTACAAGTGATCGTAAAAATGTAAGGTTTCCCCACACGAGTGTACCAGACCGTATCAAATGTTGTTTTCGTCGGGGACTTGCAATGTGAGAGCGAACCTATTTCTCGTCGTCGCTAATTCTCGTGTCTTTACGGGAATAAGCTGACCAAGTTTCCTCACTTACTCTTAAACTTTTCCCTTTATAGCTTGTACCTTCAGATAATACGAGGTAAAAGTTAGAACGGTGTACAGGAAAACTACCCATTACGGTAATTGTTGGTCGTTATTTGTATAATAAGGATCGCTTTTTGATTGTGGTGCGGTAAATTTAGTGGAAAATTAACATTTTGTGGTACAAATGGGTGATTCGTTGCAACTGCAATGGCTTCCTTTTGGCATGTTTATTTCTTTCTTGTGTTGAAGAAAAACATTAAGTAGTTCATTTGAATTGTTTTGTCGTTTATTTGGAATGTCTTGTGGTATTATGTTTTTTTATAGTGGCTTGAAAATGGCGATGAAAACAAAGAAGTATCAAATAATATTGATCGTTAAAAATTCATAATTTTGTAGTGTAAAATTACACGTATACAGTGTATATGAAAATAATAGTTTACAACATACTATCTCACTAATATTATAAATGCCAATGTTTGTGAGTTTATAGGATACTTTTTCTCCCACGGGGATGCAGGCAAAACCACTGGCAGAAGCTAGTATTAAATATTTTTAATACATTTTATATTAGTTCATTCAGTCATTTTAATCAAACTCAAAACTATGTTAAAATTATTTCAAATTTATGTACAAAAACAGACTACGTGCCATAAATTATACTTAACTTAATTTAAAGTATTAAAACATCAACTACAAAACAAAATTCCACTATCAAAACTACAATAAAATAAAACAATGTTCTTTCACTAAAACACTATCCTCATTATTCTTAGACGACATTTATAAATCGCTCAGAATAACAAACAACAGAATGTTACCCATTTTATCTCGAAAATTTACATAAAACAGCTCTCAATTACTTTTTCAATCCAAAACAGTGTCAATTAAAAAGAAATCTCGAAACATAAAATCGTTACAAGCCGTCTGTAACTTAAGAAAAAAAAGTAATAATACCTAATGGGATTTAGTACATCATTAACCTATAAATGGCCACTGCTGACCAAAGCCTCCTCTCACATGGAGAAGGTTTGAGCATTAATCACCACGCTTGCTCAATGCTCAATAGAGGTTAAAACAATACACCTACATTTTGTCTGCTTATTTGTATGTATGTATATGTCTACATATTATGTCTATGTGTCTACATACAAACAACGTAATGCGTCTGTATTACGCAAGAAACTATTACACATAATTAAATACGATTTTTAGTCTTGTATTGCAATACGTTTATGGAATTATAAACTTCATAATGACTTCAAATCTATACCTCTAAAATCTTGCGCAAGAACCAGTTCCAAATAAAATTTTGATATTACTCTTTTCGTTACTATCTAAATATCCACAAAAGGTTTTTAATCAGCAAACGTGGTACAGTCGCCGTAATAATGTCGCAGTCTAAATAGAAAACACAAAGAAAACTGGGAGAATAATGTTCCTACATATTATAAGTTAGGAGTTGGTTTCGCTCACCAGTCTTGGCCGTCTAGCCAAGTTCATGTTGCAGCCAAATGGGACAACATATCCCTGACCTGTTTTGTGCGTTTATTTTAGGGACACTTAGTTGAATTTGTTGTTTTTATTTTTCGTTTTTTTTTTCGCTTCTGATGCACCAATTGTATTGAGGTTGTGTAGTTGTGAATATTATGTTGTGTCGTTCTTTAATTTAAAACAGCTTGTTGTTGCTCATTTACTCATCATCTGCATCCATTTCTTTGCATTTTATAAATTTGTTCGGCAGTCGCTTACAACTTTGCGGTTTTGTGGGAAATGTCTTTAACTCCATTGCGTCACCTTAATGGCAATAGTTAGGCAATAAAGACTTGGAATGGAAATGATTCCGTGGACCCAATTTGGAAACTCTACAAAAAATAAGATTTAAACCACGGATTTACAGTAAAATGTTGTAAAAATGGTCATTACGTAGTAAGAACTGGTATTTCATAATATATAATGGTTAACCAAATATCTCCGGTACTGATAGGTTTTGTATAATTATAAAGAACGTAGTGATTACATTTTAAGTCAATACCTAACGAGCATAAATAAAAACAATTGCGAGAACGAAAATAAAACAAACTTTAATTTAAAAATAGTTACCACAATTATCCATGACTTATTCAGAAATTATTTAGTTAACTAGTTCAAATTCGCCCAAAACAACGAGTTTCGACCGCAAATATATCTCCTTAGAGAAAATTCCAATTATTTCCACGATATCAAAGATAATAATGTAACAACGGTAATGTACCGTTGAACGGCAATGGACATTGGAAAGCCCAAGCAATTTTAGACACAGAAAAATAATGATAAGAGGAAAATACTCGTATTATTTCACGAAATAAAGATACTAGATGCTCAATAAAGTGGGAGAATTGTTAAATGAATCGTGATTTTAGTTGTAAGTCTCTCAGTGGGCGGTCCGTGAGAAGCCAACTCGATATTCTATACGGCTTCCGGGGTGCTAGCCAATTCACTCACACACGAAACCTCATAATAATATCGAGTTTTATTGTTGCTAATATTTGTTTTTTTTTTTTTTACATTATTGTCTCAGACTGTAACGGGAAATTTATGTTTTGATGTTAGATTCAGGATCTTTAGTTTGTTTTAATTGATTGGGTAGTACCCATAATATAAATTTAATTTAAAGTGCATTAGCTATTATTATAAGTGCATTATTTAGACAGTGAATTGTTTAATCAATACAGAAGCTTATTTTGTATCAGTTTAATTATAAGACGAGGCAACGAGTCAACACTAAACTTATCCAAAATTGCCAATGAATCGGCTATATAGCAATCAGGATTTTCAACAACCTACAAATTACAACAAAGGACGATATAAAATAGTATCTCAATCCGAGAACAAAAGACAATCACAAAAGTAAGGAGAAAAGAAATAGCGGTAATTTGCACCCGTTGTCGCATAAAACTTATAGTCGGTCTTAAATCTTTCAGTTTTTGAGACATCCATTATACCTAGGTAAGCTCAATGGTTTCACAAACATAAATTATTTCAAATACCGCTGTCTTTTGAGGTAACAAATAAAACAAGTTAACTTCAAGAAGATTTCAAAGAAAATCGGCTGACTAGATTTATTCGGCGAAAATTTTGAAGCTATCATCGTATGAAGTCGTACGAGCGCGCCGAAGCATAAAAGACGGATTTTACGATTGCGACTGTGTAAATAACTCATTTTGTGAAAATATTATTTGGTTTTATGCTGCGACACTGGTTTAAGCGTGGTATACACATACGGGTACTACGGAATAGCACCAATTCTCATAGAATCGCGACTGAACTCGACATGCGTCGATGACGTGGCTGTGTGTGTGATATCGCCTCAATTTTGACACAAAACAATTATTTTTATTGGGGAAATTTCGTGTTCATATTTTGTGAGTGTTGGCTTCGTTCCAAAACGCGAAGGTACGGAAGTATAGGGACCAAATGCCTAAAATGGCAACAACAGTAAAAGCTTTTTCGCGTTTATCGTGCGATATCTGTATTGAATGAACTGTGACCGAGGCAAAAGTTTATCTATTATCGTTGAAGTCATATTGTAACGAACTGTTTGGCAAGAAAGTCTTGGTAAAACCATCTTGCCAAGTCCGAACGATTATTTGTTGAAAAATGTGACTACGCCTTCCTATTGTGGGTGCAGTGAAAAAATGTGCAACGCCCTTTACAATATCAAATGGTGATTCTATTTTATCGTCTTGGCAATGTGCCGGTGAAGATATAAAGTCTTAATTTCGGTCTAATAACTTTTCTCGGCGTGTTAAGCTGAGTGTAACGAAAACCTATTGTAGCTTAAGTATGCAAAGCAAATCACTTAGCAAGATTAAATTCAGTGAAATGAAGTTTGCTTATTTATTGTGATGCTACAAAATGTGAATTTGTATTTTGGAAATGTGGATTTAAAGTGTAATTTAATAAATCGTTGTAGGCACTGTAAAGTCTGAGAAAGGGTAACTAACGAATTGAAAACCTGTAACTTAATTACGATTAAAATTACGTGTAAATTCTTAAAATATCTAAGCTATTTTTTTTTCACTTAACAAACGTCTATTAAAATTTAAAATATCACCTATGACACGGTCAAAATGTGATCATAATATGCGCACATATTATGATATATGATACATGCAAAGACTTATAGCTAAAGAAAAACATACATAGCTAATAATAGCTATACTTAATTTAGATTCCAAAATTCTTTAAAAGTTCATCTTTGAAGTCCGTAATCGTTAACATCAGGTTTCTGGAGGCAGTTACTCATAAAATATAGCTGGGGTTAAAGCGAGACGCATTTTTACAACGAAATTCGCCCCATCTTTGCGGGGTGATTCCGGAAAACAGAGATGCTTGAATTTGTAAAGTAGGTCGTCTGTTGTCAAGTCAAAGGACTGTTTTGATATTATTTTATGTTGTTTTTGGTTTTTTTATGTTTTTGATTTTGTGGTCAGACTCTTTATTATTATATTTTTTTTGCGGTCAGGTACTACGTTTAAAAGTAGATAATGGTTAATAAGCAATTTAGCACGTGGCTTCGGAATTGATTCAGGTGCAATATTTAAGACGTACTTTTCGTACGACTTAAGTAAAAATCATTATAACCAGTACTTACAAGAGTAGATATAATTAAATTGTGATATATATTTTATTATTCTATAAGAACTCCATAACGGCTACATAAACATAATTCTTACACCGACAAATAACATAACTCACGGCATTATTACTGAGAGTTAAACAAAAAATCTTACAGCTTCACGCTTCGTATCGTTTTATAGCTCCAGATTACAGAAGCTTAGAGTCAAGTCTCATAAAAAATTTAAGATTTATAGGTCCCTAGCGGTGTACCCAATAGCTTTTATTAGATTTAAACGATGCTCACACGAAAATTATTATGATAAATTGTCAGTACGTTGTTACAATATGTTTGTCGAAGAACTTTGTTGTTTACTTCGAAATAATTGTTAGTTAATTATGTAGTAGTAATTTGCTTCGTTGGTTAATTAGTTGGAAGTCTGAGAGACCAGTTAAACATTTTGTTTGAAATTGGCTGAAAATAAATATCTTCGTGCTTTTTAGTCCGTAGGGATAGGCAGAGATGCACATGGTTGCAGCACTTACGTTATTAGTCCAATATTATAGGAGGTGTGTCTATTCCTATATAGACATTTCTAGACTCCGTGCTACTACTAAGATTTTTTGCAAAACCTAAACCAGCCATACTTTGGCCAAACCGGGAACGAATCCGAGACCCATGCCCAGCACTTGATACCAATAGATCAACGAGGCAGAAAACCATTTCTTTTGAAGATTTCTCTTTGAAATTAATTAACATAAGACACGTTACAACTAGCATAATCTACATCAAAACTTAATTAGGATTACACTATAAACATGACATTTGACATTACTAGCTTAAAGATATTTAGTTTAGTTACACAATCACCTATCTACAGGCCAGTGGCTAGCCTAATTTCTAAATTAATTTACCCTGAAGCACTAGCAATACTAATTAAGGTAGCGACGTCTTAATGCGACATTTAACAGCGAGTGTTGAGGTAAGGATGGCTTCGCGAGTGACAGTGTGATTAACTATTATAGGTTTGGTGTTGATCCGTTTGTGGTTGATCGCTGTCTTGCGTGTGATGTGTCTGGTGTACTGTCTATGTGTTGTGTGTTGTCTGGTATGTATTTTTTGTGATTATGATGTACCTGCTAGCGTAATCTGTAGTTATATCTCAGTGAATTTTAGCATTTATAATACCTAAGTAGGAAAAGCTTATGGTTATTTTAACTTTGATTCGGTATTTATTATATTAAGATAATACACAAACCAACACACTCACTTTCCTATTGTACTGTATGTATCATATTATAATGTATTACACATATTGTAATGTATGTAGCTTTCTAGTTACCTACTAAAATTGTACGGGCAGAAGCCCGTCATTGTCATTGATTTTTCCAGTAACCAAAACGGAATCTTAAAACACTTTATAGTCATTAATATCTGCAATATTCTGTATAATCGTATTGGAATTCTATTTAGGTACGAGTAGGTACCTTTTCATTTAATAAATTCCACTTCCAATAAAAAATAAAACTCATATTTTAGCCTTTTAATCAATACTCAAAATATTACATTACGTACATTGTTCACGTCCCAAAAATATCTCGTGAGAAATAAAACAATCGTGTCCAGAGTAAGACAATTTATTGCATAAAACACTGCTCAGGTCATATATTGACGGAGAATCTTAACACCGCGATGTACAATATGACGTCACGGCACAGTGTCATCTATTATTTAATAAAGGTACTAAACTAAGAACATTTGACTTGACATTGACTTTTGTCATAGTAAATAAATAAGTAATGTAAACAGAATAGACATTCCGCCCACCATGGACGGCTCTGTCCATCAACCAAACATGACAATATTAACTTAAATTAATTCGTTCTTGACTACCCATTACAATCTAAATCTAGGGCCTTATATCTACAATACAAGTTCATGCTTTATGTAATAATATATAAATTTCATCAATAAAATGATAAACAATAACTAAGTATTGACAGGTAAGATAATTAATTTAGATATAGGTCTTTTAATCTCATTATTTTTACACCGTATTGTTACCACGCGAGTAATATTGTCCAAACCTGGATGTTTATTTGTAATGATACCGTATAGCCATCTAGCGGGTGGAAGACCATCCTCCTTCACCAGAACTACGTCTCCAATCTCAGGTTCAGGCTTACAATCTGTCCATTTATATCGGTGCTGCAATTGAGTTAAGTACTCTAGTGACCATCTACGCCAGAAATTTTGAAGCATTTTTTGGGTAAGATGCCACCGCTTCAGATTACTAACAGATGAATTTTCATAATTAACATCAGGTACAGTTACCAGAGGTTCACCCACGAGAAAATGCCCAGGCGTCAATGGACACGAATCCTCTGGATTATTAGAAAGCTGAGAGATAGGCCTCGAGTTTAGGCAGGCCTCAATTTGAGCCAGCACAGTTGTCATTTCTTCAAATGTCAATGTACTGGTGCCTATAATTCTCTTTAAATGGTGCTTCGTGGACTTGACACCCGCCTCCCACAATCCTCCAAAGTTTGGAGCATGGGGAGGTATGAAATGCCATGTCGTACCATTCATAGAAAGGAAATCCGCTATCTCGGAAGCTACCACAGACTTTTCAGCATTGAATAGTTGTCGCAATTCTTTTGCACTACCAACAAATGTGGTCCCGTTATCACTCCACAGGTCCAATACTCGGCCACGTCTGGCTACAAAACGCTTGAAAGCCGCAAGAAAACTCTGAGAAGTCATGTCGCTGACAACCTCGAGGTGAATGGCTCGAGTGGACATGCAGACGAATAAACATATATAACCCTTAGTGGAGTGACGACCACGACCTTTAGAGCTTCGGATGCTGATTGGACCTGCGTAATCCACACCACTGCATTGGAAAGGCTTCTGAACAGACACCCTGGCCTTCGGTAACTGACCCATCATTTGTTGATTTGTTTGTGTGGAATGTCGAATACAGATTACACACTTATGAACATGTTGCCTAACGAGAGTCTTTGCATTGATTATCCAGTATTTGGATCTTAAGTAATTCAACATCAATTGCGGCCCGCCATGCAAAGTTCTCTCGTGAGCCTCTGCAATCAAAAGATTGGTAAAGTGTGATTTGTGAGGAATTAAAATGGGATGCTTCATATTCTCATCAATCGAAGCCCGGTGCAAGCGGCCGCCAACTCTTAAGATCCCGTCATCGTCAAGAAAAGGACTCAACGAGGTAAGTCTACTACCCTTATTTAATTTACGGTTCTTTTTCACAGATTCTATTTCATCACTAAAGGACTGGAGTTGACAGAGTTTGATACAGGTAAGTACAGCTTCATTTAATTCCTTTGTAGTTAGCCAAGTAGTTATTTTAATTTTATTACGTTCTGATTCTTTCATTCGTAGAAACCTTCTACAGTAAGCTATTACTCTTATTAACCTACTGAACTTAGAAAATCTAGTTAATAGACTGTCATCAAATTCTACTGCAGTTGCATGACATTTTCTTTTTATCTTTCTTTCTTCTAACGTAGTTTCTTGTATATTTCCTCTATTATAGTCTATTTTTTCATTCTGTAACCATACCGGACCTCTTTTCCAGAGTTGCAGGTCGCTACATTCAGAAGGGCTAACTCCCCGAGATGCGCAATCTGCTGGATTTTCCGACGACAACACATGTGACCACTGACTTCTATCCATAATGGTAAGTATTTCGGAAACACGATTCGCGATGAACGTTTTCCACCGACTAGGGTGGCTGCTTAACCATGCCAATACGACGGAGGAGTCTGTCCACGCATATAAGTGCTGTTTGGGAACTTCTAGAGTTGAAGCGACTTCTTGAAGAAGTTTTGCTAGTAAGACAGCTCCACAGAGCTCTAAACGAGGGATTGATACCTGCTTAACAGGAGCAACCTTGGTTTTTGAAGTCACCAAGGTTGTATGAATTTGTCCTTCTCTATCAATGATGCGAACGTATACCACCGCGGCGTATGCTACATTGGATGCGTCTGAAAAGCCATGCAATTCTAGAACCCTGTTCTCTTTGCTAGAGTTGATCCAACGAGGCAGACGAAACTTAACAAGGTTACAAAGGTTCTTCCGAAAGTCAAGCCACTCTTTTAGCAATGGTGCAGGTAGTTCCGCGTCCCATTCGATCCCAGTCATCCATATTCGTTGAATGAACACCTTCGCAGTGATGATTATCGGTGCTAACCATCCGAGGGATCGAATAGTCGCGCTATGTCCGAAATAACCTTACGCTTCGTAACTGGCAAATCTAGCTCATTAAGCTGAATAGTATAAACGAACTCATCATTGTCTTTGTCCCACGTTAAACCTAATATCTTTGAAATTGCATCCGTTTTTAGTTCCATGTTCCCTTGTGTTTGTGGTATTTGTTGACCGTCTTCAATTAATCTATATAATTCCCTGTTATTACTAGCCCACTTTTGGAGCTGAAACCCTCCACGTTTAAGTAGCTCCGATATCTGCTTGTATATCTCTACACCTTCCTCTATGGTTTGACAGCCCGTCATAAGGTCATCCATGTAGAAGTCTGAAAGAACGCGGTTCTTTGCTAAAGGAAATTCAGCGCCTTCGTCCTGAGCTAACTGCTGCAATGATCTTACCGCCAGGTAAGGCGCCGATGATGTTCCGAACGTTACTCGCAAATGACGTAATACCTGAATTTCGTCATCTGGATTCTCACGCCACAATATGCGCTGAAAATCTGTGTGATCATTGCACACCCTAATCTGTCGATACATCTTGACGATGTCCGCGACCAGACAGATAGGTTCACAACGCCACCGCATGATAATATGACGAAGTTCAGGTTGTAGAGGAGGACCCACCATTAAATCGTGATTAAGAGATACCCCGTTGCTACCTACACATGATGCATCAAACACGATGCGCACCTTTGTTGTACTTTTTTCATTACGGATGACGGCATGATGAGGTAGGTACACACAACCTTCTTTATCCTTATCTTGTACTATATCCATATGATTAAGAGCTATATATTCATTGATAACAGCTGAATACTGAGCCTTGAACTCTGGATTCCTTAGAAATCGCTTTTCTAAGGTTAAAAAGCGTTTAAGAGCAATGTCTTTTGATCCACCATATTTACAAGCAGGATCGCTTGACCTGAAGGGCATGTGCACAATATAGCGACCAGATTCATCTCGTTTGGTCGTGCTCTTAAATATTTCTTCACACCTTTGTTCTTCTGGGGTCAAGTAGACCTTGTCGCTAACGCCTTTGGGTTCAGCTTCTAGTTCCCAGAATTGTTTGAGGAGTGTATTCTCATCTGTGAGAGTAGAATGCAATGTGACGACTGTATTGTGGCATGTCTCGCTTTGATTGATTTCACCTACTTGACCAGACAAGATCCATCCTAGTCTTGTATTTTGTGCGATGAGTTGACCAAGTGAACCTCTGATTAAACTTTCTAACAAAATCTGGCCATAAACTTCAGCACCTAAAAGCAAATCAATCTTGTTCGGAGTATCGAACGAAGGATCTGCTAAAGTCAAAGACGAGATTGTAGTCAAAACGTTTGCCATAACTTTCCTTTCCGGTAAAATAGTCGTCAATTTCTTTAAAACATAAGCCTTAACCGTGATAATAAAACTAGGGTCAACGCGTGATTTTACCTTAATGAGAACCATCGAATTTAATGAAATTGTTGATTGGTCTTGATCACAACCTATACCTGAAATTGAACCTTTAGTTGGTATTCTTTTGAGACCTAAGAGCTGGACTGCGGACTCCGTCACAAAGGAAGCCTGAGATCCCTGGTCTAACAGAGATCTTAATACTATAGCAGTACCGCTCTTTGATTCCACTGCAATCAGCGCAGTAGCCAATAATATTTGGCTATGACTATTAGCAAAACAACTTACAATATTAGTGGAATTACTCTGGTTTGAAGTGGCAACAGCAGACACACTGCTTTCTGCAACTTGATCAGGTTTGTTACTATCACCACCTGATTTGGAGACATTTTTGAGATGAAGAAGACTATGATGCTTCTTTTTACATATATGACATCTAGTGGACTGGCGGCATGTATATACGGAGTGATTTGCCCCTAGACAATTATAACATAAACCGTTTGTTTGGACAAAATTACGACGCTTATCAATATCGAGACCGGCGAACTTTTTACAATTAGCAAGCTTGTGGTTATCCTGACAAAATATACACAATATAGTCGATACATGAAGTGACTTGACTGGCACATTACGATTGAACTGACGACCTTGACCTTTGTTATCTAAAAATTCCAAAGACCGAAATCTTTGTTCAAGGAAAGATTTGAACTGATTCATTGTAGGCAATTCGTCTGAACAATCACTAATTTTCATTTCCCATTGTTTACGTGACTCAGTATCTAGTTTTAAACTCAATACGTAAATAACTATAACATCCCAATGCTCAACCGTTATGCCTAAATTTCCCAAAGCATGCAAACATTCATTAGAAGTATCTAATAACTCCTTAATAGCACTAGAAGATTCTGTTACAATATTTTTTTGACTCATAAAACGTTTAATTATACAATTAGCTAAATATTTTTTATTGTTATAGCGATTCTCTAATTTACTCCAACAGGTTGCATAATTACTACTAGTAATAGGGATGTGCCGTAAAAGACCTTCAGCCTCTCCAGACAAATGTGATTTCAAATAATGCAATTTTTGAACGTCGTCAAGTGCATTATTATCGTGTATTAAGGATTTAAATAAATCTCTAAAACTAATCCATTCAGAATAACTTCCAGTAAACATAGGCAATTCAATCTTAGGCAATTTCACAGAACATATCTCTTTAGAACCTTTCGCAGAAGATTCAAGCACTTTAGCTGAACTATCTGAACGAACAATTTTTTTCAATGCTTCCTTCAACTCTGTTTTATACTCAGTAAATAATTCTTCCGTAGTCTCATAAGTGTTTTTTATGTTATATTGAGATTTTTCATAATCAATAGACTTAACAGATGACACAATTTTCATATGAGTTTCAAAAAAGGCTGACCAGTTAGCTTCTAAATTTTCTAGTCTAGTTTCTATATAAGAACTGGTTAGTCGCTCCTTAGGTGATTTCTTAAAATTAGACCTTGCTTTACTGATAGTAGACTCTAGATTAAATTGTAAATTACTCAACGCTTCCATGTTGATATCAACAAATAAAGTACTTTACACAAACTGTTCGGGAAAGTTATGCTAAGTCCGTAGTCAACACGTAAAAAATCACAAGTCTTTGAACTTATTACACTTCGCTGCAAAATCGGGCATAGGTTCCCCGTAGTTCACTTTTTATCGAAATTATTCTAAGTCCAAATTGTTAAGTAAATTTTTCTAAGTTAATAAGGTCTAAATTTGCCTGTTATTGTTAAGTCTCAATGTATTAATTTAGTTACTTTGATATTATAAAGTACTCACAGTTTGTCCTCGTATCACATCACTTCACTGTCACTCACTTTTACGTAGCTCGTCGCAATGATATGCGGGGTACTCCTCCCCCCGCACCGCAGCTGCCGCGCACGCCAACAGGAACCACCGCCGACCGCTGTGTACCACTTGTACATATACGCGTAAGCGCCAAACTTATACGATCCGCCGATGCTGCCCGCGCTGACGTTACACTCGCGCCACTCGCGGCAGGTTGACCATGCAACCCTACGACCACAGGAAGACGATGCACACCAGTCCTTCACCCGGCTCCGAAGGACCACTTGTTCACGTCCCAAAAATATCTCGTGAGAAATAAAACAATCGTGTCCAGAGTAAGACAATTTATTGCATAAAACACTGCTCAGGTCATATATTGACGGAGAATCTTAACACCGCGATGTACAATATGACGTCACGGCACAGTGTCATCTATTATTTAATAAAGGTACTAAACTAAGAACATTTGACTTGACATTGACTTTTGTCATAGTAAATAAATAAGTAATGTAAACAGAATAGACATACATCCATTAATAACATTTCATAGAAAAGAAGATTTATATTATAAAAATATTAAAAAATCTGCATGATATAAAATGGACTGAGTTGAATTGGCGCATGCAGTAACTGTGTCAGCAAAAGATCGTGCAGGGATCCCGGCCATTTGATAGCCGGAACATTCTATGATGGAAGTTAAGCTTGAAATAACGCATGACTGAGTGCAGATTTTAAAAATAGTTTTAGATAGGAAAATGTCCCTTTCAAACGCGGATATTTTGACACATTTCTGCTAGGTCATGTTGAAATATGCATTTGATTGGATTTTGTTAGAACTATTGAAACATATTTTACAGTTTTACAAGGATATTTTAAACTCTTGGCAATGTTTTCACGAGTACGAGATTTTGATTAGGCACTTAATTGAATTTTTGCTTTTATTTATATGCTGCACAGTTATTTATCCCTGGTTATCATTGGTTTGTTTTACTGTTATATATTCTTAATCTAATTTTTGCTAGGATTCCACAACAAAGGTAATAATTATAATTGCATAGCAGAAATAATATTGTCTCAGTCTGCCCCCGTGGGAGACAGGCGTGAGGTCATGTATGTACATACATACATGTATGTAAGAAACAATAATATCATTGAACAAAATTAATTCGTCCATATTGCATCCGATCGATCGCAAGCACCAATAGATAAATTAATCGCAAAATAAAAAACCTCAACACGTCTTCACTTGTACAGAATTTCCTCAAGATACACTTGAAGAACTAATAAAAAAGTATACAATTTTTATTCAAGCCTCGTTCCCAATAAAAATATGAAAACCAAAACAAAGGTCACCGTTGGGGCCAGACACGTTGTCGCCAAATGTGGCATTAAGTTTGCCCGAAGCGGGGATATTATCGCAACAATATAATGGAACTTATTTTGGCGGCTTTTATTGTTTTTGTGCAGAATTTATTCGTGAAATATTATATAAGTGTAGTAATTATTACAAGTTTTAAGATGATTTCAGTAATTTATAAGTAGGTGGTGGTTTCATAGCAGCAAGGATAAATACGACCAGAATAGACCAATAATTATTAAGAGTTAATAACCAAATAAAAAAAAAACTTTAAAAAAATCTATATTACATATAATAAAATCGTAGAAAAGTGCTGTCTGTACATTGAAAATAAAAATAAAAAAAATAGCAGGGGTTATTGTTATGTCGATGTCGAACCCAAAAATGTAATTAACTTTTTTTTTGTCTGTTTGTCTGTTTGTCTGTTTGTCTGTTCGTCTGTGCGCGCTAATCTCAGAAACGGCTGATCCGAGTTGGATGCGGTTTTCACGAATATATTGTGGGATGCTTAAATTTACATTTAGTGTTTGTTTCATGTCAATCGGTTCATAAATAAAAAAGTTATGTCAAATTAAAGAATCACGTCGAACATTCTATGCTTATACCATTAATCTCCGCAACTATTTGACGGATTTGGTTGAAATTTGGTACAGATATAGTTTAGAACCTTAGAAAGGACATAGCTATATTTTTATTTCAAAAATCAAAAAATAAAAATAAGAAATAAATTATTTATAAATAATTCTATGTCGATCGTTACACGACTTCGGTTCATGTTATTGTTTTAATTCATCGAAAAAAGTAAATAAATAGTAAAAAGGTATGAAAAAAATAATATCAATATAATAAAACATTTAGTACAAAGAAAATGCTCTAACGGAGTATAGATAATTCTATGTCGATCGTTACACGACTTCGGTTCATGTTATTGTTTTAATTCATCGAAAAAAAGTAAATAAATAGTAAAAAGGTATGAAAAAAATAATATCAATATAATTAAACTTTTAGTACAAAGAAAATGCCGGAACGGAGTATAAATAAATAATCCAAGTTGTCTTTCGATTTCGAATCGAAATAGATCGCGTTATGGTTTCGTTACATTCATTTGGTTGGGTATCGGCCGAGCGCTTCGGTACTATCGTAGAAAAAGTGTATTATCAGTCGTATGATTATTTGTCTGTAGTGGTCCTGCTGTTTCGTATCTTCTAAATTGGTTTCGTTGTATTTGTCAATTAATAAGTTTATTTGTTGGGTTTTCCTGGTTTTTTGGTTAAACTATTTAATCTATACTAATATTATAAAGCTGAAGAGTTTGTTTGTTTGTTTGTTTGAACGCGCTAATCTCCGGAACTACTGATCCGATTTGAATAATTCTTTTTGTGTTGGATAGTCCATTTATCGAGGAAGGCTATAGGCTATAAAACATTACGCTATAACTATTAGGAGCGAAGAAATAAAGGAAAATGTGGACAAAACGGGGGAAATTATTAATTCTTGAGGGCTTCCGTTGCGTGCGCTGCGAAAATGGTTCAAGATACGAAAATTATATGTATGAAAGAATTATTCCTCTTAAAATGATCTAAAAAAAGTCCGCGACAGTATATGTCTATCTTTTAGGAATAACTTACTAGAATCGTTTTTATGGTAATCAAACTGGGTCGAAATTAATGCATTATTTGTTAAGAGTTGTATTAACGAAAAAATATTAATCTTTATCGAAATAAATGTGTTGTTCATTAAGAGTATTTAATTGTGAACAAAATTGTCTTTGACATCACTAAACTTCAATAAACATCTTAGAAGATATTACAATTTTAAAATAACTCCGATATAAAATTCACCCGCGCCGCCTGATGTGCGAAACATGACGCTGCCAGGAAGAGAGGCATTGTTTGCGAACGACGCGGAGCCTGGTGTAACTATACTCAAAAAAATTATAGTCTTACTAACGAAGTAAAACATTTTTTGACCATCGAAAGCGTTTGTTTACAGCGTAGAATGGCAAAAAAGCGGTTTACCATACGCCCACATTTTATTGTGGCTGTCTAACAAAGTATAACCAGATTCTACGTATAGTGCAATAATATCGGCTGAAACATTTGACAAACAAAAAAATCCAATTCTTCAATTTATTGTCATAAAAATATGATAAGGTATAAAAATATGGTCCTTAAGGATTTCATAACCTTGCGTCACCATGTATGGAAGAAAACATTTGTTCTAGAACGTACTCTTTCTTTTTTTTTTGAGGAGGGAAAATCATCCGTTGGCTACTCCTGACTAGGGTGAAGCGAGAAGGAGTGTAAAAATCACCCCGTTCTGATTTGAGCCGGGGCCCCGGTAATCTTTTACGTTGTCTGCAGCACCGGATCGGGCATCAGCCCTATTGGGTCCCATCTGTAGTGGCCTGGCTCTTTGAGGCGCGCACAGAACGCGACGCACGGTACGCACGGGTCTGGTTTTGATCGGGCGACGAGCTACTCTTACTAGCCGTCCGCAGACCCGCGCTTACGGTGGCCGGGGATCGTCACGAAATCCTCGACGCCCGGAGTGTCTTCTGCGGCGGCTGGGGCGTGATGAGGATCGTTCCCTCACGCGCTCCGCCTCCTCCTTAGCTAGGATGACTGCTTCGCAGAAGGGGGAGACGGCGTCCCTTTCCCCTTTCGCTCCGCACCTTGGCCTGAACTAGAGCCGGACGTGAGAGGTTACCGTCGCCATTCACATCCCTGAGGACATGGCGGCTCAGCACATGCAATGCACACCGCCACTGTATGCTCCACCATATCTTCTGGGCGGTCCTCACAATGACGACACCCAGAAGAAACGTCCGGGTGTTTCCTCCCGCCGAATTCGAAACAGGTACCAACCGAAACTTCCGTGTCCGGTACCTACCTGCGTCAGGCGGTAGGTGAGGACGCCGTGACGCCTCTCAAGCCACTCTTCAAAGAGGGGACTTACCACTGCTATAACGCGCATGTAGCGAGCCCATCTAAAAAGTACCCTAGGAATTTTATTTCTGAAACACAAACCTGGGTGGCGGTTACCCAACCTATAGGCGCAGGTTTCCGGAAAACAGTGGAAACACATATAGTATAGAAATGAGTGTGGATTGTTCCTTATAATCATAATGCAGTGCTATCACGAATTTTCAATGCACAAATTAACCGTGGGTAGCTATAATTTATGAAGCTGAGAAAGTTGTTTACAAAAATAAATATAATGCCTAAAATAACTATTCCACGCGGACGAAGTCGCGGGCACAGCTAGTAATTGGAATAAGAAACAGTTTTTTTTTTAATGTTGCCGCACTCTGTGATTTTTTCTCTTTCGTCGTGGGCGTTTACTAGCAGACAAGTTCACATACACTTGATACCCAGACCAGAATCAACGATTTGTGGATCACACTAAGAGTTACTCCTTGTGGATTTCGAATACGTTGCGCGACGGCCGGACCGACCGTACTGATCTTACTAAAAGAATCAGGCTTAAAAATCTACAATCAAAGTTTTTAATACAGTACAATAACAACCATATAATTATTTTTTACATAGAATGTGTAATTATTTTTTTCTTAGAATGTGATGTTTTGTTTGAATATTCTCATTTTTCATTAGTGTTAAAAGTCCAGAGACTTTATCACAGCGAAAAACAACGAAACATGTGAGTATATTCTTTCTATATCATAAAACCAGTATTCTTTATTTATTATCTATTAAGTGTGGGAGAGCCATGTTTCGGCACGAATGGGCCGGCTCGACCGGAGTAATACCACGGCCTCACAGAAAACCGACGTGAAACAACGCTTGCGTTGTGTTTCGTTGTGTGAGTGAGGTTACCGGAGGCCCAATTCCCCCCTTCCCAATCTTCCCCATCCCCATTCCCGAACAACAACCCTTAAATTCCTAACTCCCAAAAAGCCAGTAACGCACTTGTAAAGCCTCTGGTGTTTCAAGTGTCCATGGGCGGCGGCGATTGCTTACCATCAGGTAATACGTCTGCTCGATTACCGGCATGTCCCATAAAAAAAAAAAAAAAAAAAAAAAACCAGTATTATAATCCACGACCCCAACTCTTCCGTGAGTAATAAAACGCTGCTACTAAAAGTAAGTGGACGCCCGCAGTGCTCCAAGCATCTTTGCAACACGTTGAAGTCATCTTGTGTATTATAAAATTAGAATTGTCCACTATACATTATATCCATATTTTTTACTTAAAAAGAAATGCCTTTTTTAAGGATGGAAAATCATCCAATGACTCCTCTCATCGTGGACTTAGCGAGAGGGAGAGTCAGACTCTTACTGACTAAAAATCACCCTCACTTTTGCTCTTTGAGCCGGAACCCCGGCAAACCCGCTTGGTAGTTTGCAGCTCCGGATAAAGAGATGCCTGATTGTTTTAAAGTTACATGAAAGAGTTAATATTTGTTATTACTCTTATTTTAAAATATGAATGATCAGATAGAGTCAGGTTGATGTTCCATGTATAGCAATACACTTATTAGTCTCGTTAGATTCTAACTCATAACATCCTGGTTTATGAAATCCTATCATGTGCACTTGCATTCACTTCTTTTTGCAATTAAAGACTAACCACCGTACCCAGTCTTTTGATGGTTACTTAACGCAGTCTTTAGCTATTGTTTTCAAAATAAAATCGTTACTAAGGTGTAATTTAAATGTCTAATAATCATTAAATGTCTCTGAGTACGGCACTTAGTCTATATATGAACATGACTATGTTATTAGGCATTTACGCTTCCACACTATCAGCTTACTATCGATATAATTTCGGTGACGGAGGCGAAGCACTAATATACTATACCACACATAAGACGTCTAAATAATTATAATTATTAAAACCACATCACTTCTAAGGTATCTCGTTATGTAAAGAGCTTTTACTGATACACTCTAATGAGTATAGCGAAGTACGTATTTACGTCAGACCAACACGCGACATTCAAAACTCGAGACCCAGTTTCTTTGATCTTAGATAAAGTCGTGTCCCCACTTTGGACTTTGAGAACCGCGAGCAATGAGTGACCCTGAAGATATTATTAATAAGATATTTATTTAAAAAAGCTATAGTAGTATCTTTGAGTCTGAAGGTAAATGGTAAATGTAAGTAAATCAAGAAATAGCTTTTTCTTTTTTTTAATATTCATGAATTGACCTAAAGTGGCCCCAAAGTCTTCAAGTCCTATAACAGTAGAATCAATAGACGTCGATAATGGTGATAGAAAAACGTAAGGTGAATCACATAAGCATTTTATGTCAACCTACAAACAAGTTACCACTTAAATCTTTTAGGTTTCTTTTCAATTGTTTAAAAACAACCTCAAACATTCTAGATTTCATACGAAAGCTGTTTTTACGAGAAAACATTTTGAACCTTGCGACCTTCTCAGTCTTCTTAATGAAGGTTTTTTATTATGTTTTGGTCCTTTGGCACTAGATGTGAAGCTCCCTGTATTTACAGTGTTGGCTCTCGAGTAGTAATAAACTTGTCGAGTCCAGACTTCAATTTCGGCTATTAAGATGTTTGTTTGTGATAATAAAAAACAATAATTAGTTCTAAATCTTCTCGATTATGTGTAACGAAATGTTTATTCAATTCTAAATTAGAAGGGAACACAAAACTTGCAATTTGCAACACATTTTGTACCTTCAAGTACTTTGAAAATGGTACGTTTTAAATATATTTTCTTAACCGTTACAAGGATCAATTTTCCTTGTAGCTTAACACTCTCGCCATTGACCTTCCAAATTGATCCTGTTAGTCTTAAAAAGGTTGGTGTAACAAAAGTTCTTCACGAACCGATGTGTTGTTGATACAAAAAGAAGTACTCACTATTTTATGGACGCGTTCCGTTTCTCCGTCAGATGGATCAATCTACTTAGCATTAACTTCCTAATATATCTCTTGAACAAAAACAAATTTATGGACGCCAGTAAAATTTCGCTTCTGGATCCCTTTTTCCTTTATTGATATAAGGGTGTCTACAACTTCGTATACAGTTTGGACAGCATTGAGATTACGAAGTTGTTTATGAGCTATGTTTCTTGTTTTAGTCTTATTGATCAATCTTTGATTAATGATAAAATGTGCTTTGTGACAACTTTTGTAACTTTGTAAATGTTACGAAAGAGTTTTTGGGCGTTCATTGACCTTATATATTTTGTTACAATTTTTGAATTATTTTACAACCTCAAAAATTCTTATATTTAATTAACTTGAATAAAAATATATGTATAGTATCGTATTACGCTTGACACAAGACTCTATTTCCTACAGGAAATTGACAAAGCTCTAGCCAACAATCTGAGGAAAAGTTCCGATTGGAAAAATATATCTCAAGGAAAAGATTCCAAAGACGCGTCTTGTCACGCACGCTCTATATATGATCTTTTATTTTTCCTTCCTTAAAAGTACTGCGAAGAATTTCTTGCTATCATAAAATGTTTTAAAGTAACAACGTGCGACACTAGGGATTTAGTCTTGGGAGTGCTTCACAATTTACTCCTAGTATTATTCGACGTCAAAAGTCTGATTAAGAAAAACAACCGTTTTTTGGGATGACGAAATTTACATAAACTAGATATTTACCAGCTACAAAAGTAAGTGTTTGGGATAATTGATTCTGTTTCCTAGAAACGATTCAATCAATTAATTTGGGACTTAATGTTGTTTACAGGAAGGACGCAAATACAACAAGACTGGTTATTTTTAGCTTAAGATAAAACAGGAACTTAATTTGAATTTCTATTGTTCCAGATTAAACATGAAGATAAGAAGAGTATTAGAAGAAAATCGAGTTGCAGTTGCCAATTTATGATGATGTTGATGCGAGTTCTAAGTGTGTTGTATTATGTTTGATAACAAAAACCAAGAAAGTCTGAATACAGTGTACATCAGATGATCTAAATGCCTTATTTAAGAGAAGCTTGCGCTGCCTTCAGGCGCCGACTATGTTTGACTCGACCAAAGGCGCACTACTCGTAGCGCCATCTTTGTCGAACAGCTCCTGTTGGCTAAACGGCAAGGGTTGGCCCTCTACATTTCCAGCACCAGCTGACATATTAAAAGCATTTTTCATATTCGCTCTTTCTATGTCTATTGTTTTTGGAAACTTGGTTCTCATCTGCGTGTTAAATAACAGGAGGTACATCAAGTATATTGACAATCAGGTATGTATGTACAGTAATTGTCTTCTGCCTATTTCATAATTTGAAGATTTTTTAATGTTCAAGACAATTAATGTCGTTAGCGTTCTTTAGTAGTCACCACTCGTAATGAATGCCCATTGTTAAATTTGAAATTTACCTCATTTCAGTGAAGATTTCTCTCAATTTTCAAACCGCCAATTATAATAAAACCTTGGTTGTGTCTGACTAATTGCTTGTCAGATAATAACATTGTTAGGCAGCTGAATAATGGTTGAATATTACTAGGTTCTACCTAAGTTATTTGGCGTCATAAGACATCTTTCTTGGTCATTAATTCACAATGATAGTTCTCAACGAAAATAATTTATGTGATGCCATATTTTACAGCCAAGATACTTACTGACCTCGCTCGCACTGAACGATTTATTCACGGGAATCTTGATAGCTCCTGTCGCCCTGCTCCCAGCTTTGTACAAGTGCTGGCCATACGGGGAGATATTCTGCCAAATACAGGTTAGTCACGAACGTTATCAATCAATTCCTTTGATTTTGTTTCAACTAAAATATTGATCGGATAACATACTGCAATTTATAGCTCACTTGCACCAAGAGCAGTAGATCACGTTACATAATTCATATTACACTTAAAGTGTGGCAAACTAACTTTACGCCTAAAGTACTTGGTAAATATTGAACTTGCAACGAAACTTACATAGTAGACAGAAATAAAATGAGTACATTAAAATTAGTTTGCCATCAAAATTTCAGGAGAGTTACTTAATTTAGTTAGAGCTAGGCGGAGTTACGAGGTCCTCGCAAAACTTTGTTTAAACAAGAGATGAAGAGAAAATGAGTAAAGTTGCCTCGAAGGAAAAAAGTTTGCAATTGGCAAAGCAAAGTTAAATGGTAATCGGATGTCAAGGAAAAAATTGCGTAACTCAGCTGATTTTTGATGATAATTTGGGAAGATGAATTTTATTTAAAAATATTCTAGCCCAAAAATTGTTCTCAACATTTACTAAAGAAATCAGTTTGAAGGCTGTTCGTAGTTAAAGGAGCAACTTTATAAAAGGGTAATTGTTGACGTACCAGAGAAGCGGCGATCCGTGAACAATAAAATTTGCTAAAACTTCTATGAAAGCACATAATGCGGTATCAGCTAATGGTTTATAGTGACCGAGCACAAAGTTAGGTTGGAGTTTCAGCTTTGTAACTGGCTCCAGACGCTTGCTGACTTGTTATTCCTTTTACGAAGTGGCTCTTTTGATACTAACATCAAGGCTATTTACATAGATACCAAGAATTCCTTATCTTTGATGTTGCTTAAAGGGTATGAAAGAAAAAATGGTTACCGAAACTTTGACATTTCATTGTTGTTCTTGTGATGTCAGCTCTCTTAGAATATTACCAATTCCGTAATGCCTGTGGTACAGATTAAATTCTATATAGGCAACGTGTTGTAAGCTACATCGAATAAAATTAATTTATAAATTAAGATATATTTTGTACAAATTGGACATAAATATGGTTTTGTTTTTGGTTATTTTTAGGATTTTCTTGGCGATTAATTAAATGTCGCAACACAATACACAAGCATCAAATTAGATTTCAAAGAAAAACGTATCCATGATAAATATGAATACAGAAATATTTTTCCACGAAGCAATGTTAGTTTTTGCGGTGCTGATTCTTCGAATGAAACTATTTTCTTTATTTCAGGCTTTATTGCGAGGGGCTGTGAGTCAACAGAGTGCGGTTATTCTGGTCTGCATGGCTATCGACAGATATTTGTACTTGTTGCATCCGGACACCTATCACAAACATTCAAGTAAAAAGGTGAGTGGGCGGACATGTTGTTATGCTTCTTTTCTATATCGTATTGACCACACGTATGTTGCTTCTAACTACAGTTATTGGCTAACTGACTTCAAAGAAATCGTTTTCCAATTTTGTTTTACATTGAATTTGTTTGACGAGTATTGGGGTTAATTTCAAGAGCGTTATTTTCTTTTTCAAATCTGTATGCCATGTTATTATTGATTCGGTGTTAAAACAACAAACAAACTTCGTCGAATAATGACTGCACGGTTGGCGCGGTAGCTGGGCAACTGGCTGCCGTGCAACGTGTAGAGGGCTCGAATGCCGCAAGGAGCAACTCTTTGTGTGATCTACTAAATTGTTATTTCGGGTCTGGGTGTCATGTGCATGTAAATGCCATGTAAAAACACCAATGACACAGGAAAAAATGTTGGACAACGTTTAAAGAAATAAAATATAATAATTGAGTTAGTATTCCAAAGCTAAAAAGTTTAATGACTAAATCAAACGTTTCAAATACCTATTTAAACACCAATCTTAGTATCAAACATAGATTTGTTCCCAAAACACAACATTAGCCAACGTAAACAAGTTTATCATCTAAATATCTAATGTCTTCCTACTGCTCGAGTTCCATTGGAAACTTGTTTGTAAGTGAAGTTTCTACCTTCGTGTATCTTTCTTTGAGGGGATTAGTGTTACTTTATCGGAAGTAAACTTTGTTAGATGCAAAGGGTCGTTGAATACGAGAACATGTTTAAATTAACTCTACCGAGCTCCCATGCAAGATGTTTTGTGTAATGTAACTGAGATTTACTTAGAATATAGGTTTTAAATCGGTGTTTCATTTCCTTGTTAGTCGGTACATATAGAACTCTCTATAAAATAAATGTTTTGTTTCTTAAGTCACAGATGATTAACCATTAGACTTCGTAGGTCTGTAACAAATTGTTTGTTCCCGCGGTCTACGATACGTAGGATAGGATATGACAGAATTCAGTACTAGGAGACCCAAAATTCTGCTCGGTACTCGGTATAAGTTCTAGTCACAATATCGCATTAATATTATAAAATATGTGAAAGTTTGTTTGTTTGGAAGTTAGTCCCTTAATCACGCTGAAAGTACTGAACAATTTTGATGAAATTTGGTTTTTCTTTTTACTATCAATCGGATATTGTGACAAAACTATAAGTAAAGAACCTCATTTTCCTTTATTTTAAGAAGACCAAATGTGACGTCATTTATTTACTTGTTATCGTTTTTTATTCAATAGTAGTCCAGTCAATTTAGGATTTCACCTCGGAATTCGAGATACCCAGCTGTAATTTTGTATATACTTGTATATTGACCCCCTAAAACTTGTCTCAAAACCTACATATGGTAGGGTGTAAGCAACTATTAAATTTTAAGGTCTAACTAAGTGTGTTTTTTAAAAAATGTATCAATTCTCAAAAACTAATTATGATATCTCGTTCAAACCAATTTTCGTTGAAAGTTTCCATTAAAATCTATAGCATATATTTTTTTTAGTTTTCTTACTCACTTATTTTAAAAGTTAGAGGGCAGGACACATTCTATAGACCTCATTTTTCCACTTTGGAAGCGTCTATCTTTCAAACGATTGATTTTGACGAAAAATGGTTTTAGGAACCATGACGTATTTTTTAATGTCCTATCCATAGACAACCATCACGGATAGGTTAGACGAAAAAAAATTTTTTTGAAGAGATGCAGTGACCGCGCGCTCTCCTCCCTCTATCTCGAAAACGGTTCACCGTATAAAAAAAAGTTTACACAAAAGTTGTATAGAATTTTGTATTCTACAATATTGGTATTGAATGCAAATACCAAAAACCCATAGGAAATGAGATATTTCCAAAAAAACGATTTTTGGGACATTTGAAACTGAAGTTTAAAAGTTGCTTACACCCTACCATATGTAGGTTTTGAGACAAGTTTTAGGGGGTCAATATACAAGTATATACAAAATTACAGCTGGGTATCTTGCATTCCGAGATTCTTACCTAATTTAACCTTATTTGACTGGACTATAGGTACATACATTCAATAAGCATCTATGAGAGTCGAATCTATTTTTAGTAGACCCACGATGACTGCCACAAGGGAATCCCTTTTTTTACTTTGTACACATGTAACATACGCTGTGCCAGAGGGAATTTTACAGGATATATCTCTAAATGACACTGTAAATCCAACACAAAAAATGGCTCCTCAAAAAATCTTTGGATTTAAATTTTTTTGTTTGATTTTGTTCCAAGCAACTAAGTTTGTCTGTATGGTAGAGATTTGTATAGTTTAGTGTTAGTCCAATGTGGATGTAACAAAAATATAAAAACTACAAATGTAATGTCTAGTACGGTACTTTATCATTCTTCTTTTTCGTAAAAATATTTTTTAAGGGGGTAAATCATTCAATGACTTCGAGACGAGAGGGAGTGTCAGACTTTTGCTGACTAAAAACCACTCGTTCCTACTTCTGCTTTTCGGGCCGGAACCCCGGTAAACCCGCTAGTAGTAGTAGTAGCTCCGAATTTTCGTAAGAGTAAAGGATAAAAAAATTAAAACATCTGTCTGATTCAAACATAGCAATGGTCCTAGCTACCTATAAACCTATTGACTTTTGTAGCGGGCATCCGATATCTAATACGAGTAATACCTATTGTTAAAACTTGTTCAAAGTCACTTCGTATACTATAATAAATATAATTTGTTCCAGGACGATGTGTCATAACCTTAGTTTAGACATTATTACGGACATTTAATATTACTGACCTTATCCAGTGTCCAAGCTATTAAGGGACTTATTATTCATAACGTTAGAGTATAATTTAACTCCTAGAGCTCAACTCACTAGACTGTGACAATATATTCAAGTATAATTTATTAGAAGGACTAGGACATTTTGGCAATGAATATGATGAAACGGAAATTAAACATGTGACAGTTATAAAAGCTATTTATATTATGGCTTCTGATTTTTTTGGAGTTTGGCTCGTAATTACAAAGTCAATAATGTTACCAGTTTTTTAACTTTTTTTATGTCTGCCCCACACTAGGATATTCTCCTGTATCTTGGGTGCGTTTAAGAAACATAAAATTTTACAATCACATGACTCCCAGAGCCGAAACAACAATTTTTGGATCACACAAAGTGCTGCTCCATAGGGGTATGTAACCCGCAACACGCGTTATACGGCATTCAGTTGCCAGTGTGTCAGTCAGAATGTTCATTTATGACGTCAAAAAATAAAATCATTCTGTATTAAAATATCATACAGTCTATAATGTAATCGCGCTTGTAGTTTAACTATATGTGGTTATCAACCACATTTCATTAAATTATATATAAGTATATGTTACATTTCTCCATAATCAATATACATACGAACTATCTGGTTTTCTCCCAAACTCTTCGGACAGGAAGGAGTATCATATAAAGCCTGAAGCTTTTGTCTTTGTTCACAGGGTTGCGTCTTAGTTATCAGTATAACGTGGATACTATCAGTATCACTATTCGCGATCATGGTGCTACCACGATCTGGGTATTACTTCAACTCAACTGGACTTATGGCTTGTGATGTTTTTCATAGCAGAGTGGCTTTTAGGTAGGTGAAACGAAAATTCTTGACTTTACTTTTGAACCAGTTTCTTAGGAGTATTTGCTGTTCTATAATCTGTACTATGTAGTTCATAATAAAGTATATTTTAATATTTTCTATCTCTACAAGGATTTTATCATGCTGTGCCTACTACTTCCCGACGACGATGGCTCTGATGTACTGCTATGGGTCAGGGTTCCACGTCAGCAAAACCAGAGGGAAATGTGATCCCGAACCTTTAAGGCCTAATGGAGTACCTGTGCCTTGCGCGAAGACATCACATGGCGAACATGAAGTTGTGGTAAGCGATGACCTTGAGAATAATAAATAAAGTGTGTAGAATTATGACACTTATTACTATTAATAATATGGCTTGTGTTTGGTTGATTGGTTACGTGAGAAATTGCTGAACACAAGATTAGAATTTCGATTTTAAAGTGGATTTGTTTGTCTACCATACCATATTAAAATTAAAATATAATTAAATTAAATTATAATTATTTCCATATTTAAAAATTACTACAATGTACCTATTAACATGTTTTGGTTTATTGTCAAATAAGTACGTACAATATATTAACTAACACATTATTTAAAACTTAAAAATATACTAAATAACTATGTACCTATTTAAATGAAAAATATAGAGATAGAGGACAAACGTATACATGTCTATGTTAAATAACCCACCTTTTGTATAGATACTATGTTAAACCACGAGCATGTATTTTCCAGTAACATAATGTAGGTAAAGTTACAAGGACCTTGTAACTATGAACTAAAGCTGACTATGAAGTCGACGTCTAATAATAGACGCAAACATTTATAGGACCCATTAAGTTATTAGCTTTTCATACATAGTGACATTTTACAGAAGTTTTAGACTAATAAAACACTAAGTTATCATGTTATTGTCCTAAAAATAAATTATGATAACCATTAGGTATATCATTAGAAGGTTTTTGCAATTTATCAAAATAACTTTAGGGTATCCAAACCCCAATCACTTAACTTCCAATATTATCCATGCAAATTTTATTACAAACAAAGTCCGCAACGATTACACAAAAATATTTGTTTCTTTAAAAAGGTCACGTAGCGCATATTCATAATTTACGAGTTTAACTTGTTTTGCCTACCCCCGTATATCTTCTACCTTAGATGTAATTCTCGTATAAAATACAATAAGCATTCATTATACAGATAAAGTTACTTTCATAAATCAAAATGATAAATAAAATTTCGCTCACAAAGTAATTGTATCAAACGGAATAATATTATCTTGTGTGCGCCGTCTCAGAATCTTTTTTTCAAAACTTCGTTACCAATGTGCTTAGGCACTTCAATTATGATATATTGTTCTCTATTTTTAGTACAACTGACTCCCCCGTTTCATTGATTAAAGTGCCGTGTTCCTTAGCTTGTATTAAATCCACAACAATAAGCATTAAGTTCTAGAATTACGACTCTGTTTTATAAATCGTTAGATTGATTGGACTAGTATCCTTTGAAGTGAAGGAAGATTGTTAATGGAAAGATTTCGAGAACATTCTTGACGTTTTACTTGAGATAATTTTATTGTAAATGAACTGAAATTGACGTTGTTTCAGTGATAGTTTTGAGTTCAATTACTTGGATCAAATTGCTTTTCTATTTTGACGTTTTCAGAATTAAATTGCTACATTTAAATTGGCACCTTATTTACAAGACATAAAGAGTCATCTCAGCCTCTTATGTTGTATTATAAACATGAGCTGAAACTACTTTATCAACTTAAGTATCCGTATAGCTGTGTCCTCGTCCAATCTCATCCCATCTCGTAATTTTAAACACAAATGATGATGCTTTTATTACTCCATCACAGATTCAAGCGCCAGTGAGACCGCACAGCGTGAGCACATCACGAACGATGGCAGCAATGTCATTAGGTTTCATCGTTATGGTCACTCCAGCTACTATACAGGAAGTGGTTGCGGCCTGTACCGGCTGCAAGGTATGGATTTTAGCTTTGTTATCTATTGTTTTGAAATTTTGATTCATGAGTATTTCATGTGTCGTTATCAATGCCTTTTTTGTTTGAGTGGTTAGTACTAAGTAATCCTGGCACTCAATTTGAATCTTTAGGTACTAGTGTTGGGCTTTTCGTTGTAATATAGTATGGTGTAAAATAGTTTTCCCAATATCGTATAGAGGAAATTACGTTCTGTAAGTAATCGGTCCAATTGTATCGTCCTCTTCGAGAAATAAAATGCGTGACGCTATGTTATGTTGTTACCACCACTCGAAAAACGTCGTCCCAACATAAATTTCTGTACAAATGGCAAAGGGTCTAACACAATTCTTTTCTAAACGTGGCAATTACTAAACAGTGTCTTGGTTTTTTTTTTCTAAACCAAGGGAAAGGGCTTCTGAATCGAAATCTTACTTTCTCAACTGAATAATAATGAAAGCCTTTCGGTGATTACGAGGATAAACAGTGCAATTGCGCTCTTATTTGGTACTATTTTGTTTTGTTTACTTTGAAAGTAAATAAATACATGGTCCCAATTCGCTAATCCTTGTATTTTGATAAAACTAATAATATCTTGTAATAATATAGACTTGCAGTTGTACCGTCAATCTGGGGTGGACGAGCTACCTGATGCTATCAGCAGGCTTAATGGTGACTTGGCAGCTGTTCGAAGTTGGTCAAACAGGTTCGGCATAGCTGTCAATCCAAACAAGTGCCAAGCCATAATTATAGGAAGCTCTTGGAGCCTCAGATCGATTGACGGTGCGACACTGCCTCCCATCTCCTATAATGGTGTGACTATCCCATTCAGTCAGGACGTCAAGGACTTGGGCTTAATTATTGATAGCACATTGAGCTGGCGTGCACAGGTTACTAGTGTTTGCCAGAAAGTTACTGGGTCATTGAGGGCGCTGTATCGTTTGAGGAATTTCCTTCCATCCTCCGTAAAGGCACAGCTGGTGCAGAGCTTGATTTTCCCCATTATTGATTACGCTGATGTCTGTTACTACGACCTGAATGCAGATCTGCTCAACAAACTGGACCGACTTCTAAATAACTGCATTCGATTCGTTTTCAACTTACGTAAATATGATCATGTTTCTGCACATAGACTGCAACTAAAGTGGCTGCCCATACGCTTGCGCAGGCAGCAGAGGGCATTAACCACTTTATTCTCTTACCTTGACTCTCCTTCTTCGCCTAATTACCTTGCTTCTTATTTCCAATATTCTTGCGCTAACCACACTAAATTTCTTCGTTCGTCTCAAAATCGACACCTCCAGTGTGTCTCTCATCGCACTGACTTCCTTCACTCTTCTTTTTTCATTCAAGCTGTTCTTCTGTGGAATGCGCTCCCCAAGGAGATCAGAGTGGCAAAAAATCGCAGTTCCTTTAAATTTAAAGTCCGCGAGCATATATTTAAGGATTGGCAGTCGCAAAACAATTGAGGAAACTTATTTCTTCATTATGTGTATTTTATTATTTATGCAGTATATGTAGTCGTTTAGCAGTAGATATATATTGTATTGTGTGTATGTATACCTATGTATATAATATGTATTATATATGTATATGTATTGTATATATTGTATATTGTATTCTTATATTTATTCTTTTGTACCTGTGTTTTGGCTTCGCATCAATCCGCTTCATTTCTCTGCACTACCCTATGGTTGACTGTTAGAGAATGCCTTAAGGCATTAAGTCCGCCATTCACTGTTTTTTTTGTGATGAAGTATAAATAAATAAATAAATAAAATATCTTTTTGTCCCAAACAGGTTCCGCCTTCTTTGGATTTTATTGTGACGTGGTTGGCCTTGAGTAATAGTTTTTGGAATCCCTTTCTGTACTGGCTGTTGAACAGCCACTTTAGGAGGATAAGTCATGAACTGCTACAATATTATGTGAGTATTTAGTGTCCAATAACGTGTGAAGTATTTTTGTTAAATGTTCTTGTAATTATAGTGAGACTTTTAATTCACAGGTTTGCTGCCGAAGATCAAAATCGTTTCCAAGCTACGAGAAACCTACAACAGGATGTTGTGGTTCTCCCGTTACATCAGACGGACTACACTCCAAAGGAGAATTTGAAGGACTCGGTGAAAAATATTGGGGCGAGATATTAGAACGTACTGTATCATCGTCCTCACTGCATGCTATACAGAAAGCGTGCCATCGAGATCCACTTCGGTGTTCCGGCTCTTTCAAAGGCTGCTCAAGTAGTGCTTGTAAACAAGACCCCAGATTCTTTGATGGCTATGGCCCCACAGATTACAGACAGCTCGACAGATCAGCCTTTCAAATTGAATCCTGTTCACGTCAATGCAGATTGAAGAACTCAGACATGTGTCTATTTAGACCAAGCCCTGGCTTGGAGTGTGGTCGCTCTCGTTCCAACTTGAGCTTGGATGAGGGCAACTTCAACAAGACTTGTAATGGTAGGCATCCGGAATTGTGAGAGTTCCGAAACTGTCCGGTTTTCGGGCATAGAAGTAATAGTATAAGTATGTATCCCGGAGTGGAACATTTTAATTCGAATATTAAGTGGAAGTTCGATGACTCGCCAGGTGTCGACGACGACATGCAACATTTAGAACATAATCTCGATAGGATACGCAGTTTAAGTCACGAGAGAAGCTTTAACGCTTACGGACTAAAAGAAAATGATAATTTATTAGAAGTGGAAGTGAACGACATAGTGGAAGACGATTCAGATGAAATCAAAGACTATGGAAACGGTTGTGCTCATGACATTCATGATGAAAAAAGTGAATATAGTGTTCATAAGTTCTCTCGTAATTCATCAGTGTCTAATAGGGAACTAGATGTCATCAAAGAGAGCTCCAGGAGCTCGAGTGATACTGAAGTGACGTTGACTCGATGACTTCCGAGGGTAACCTTTGATAAAGCCGTGAATGTTGTTCATTTGGATTTATCCCCGGAACATAGACACTATTGTAAGCAAAAGTGTATATTGTCAGATAAAAGACATCCTTAGTTGTTTGATGGTTTAGAAGAGAAATATTAGTTTTAAGTACATGTGGACCAGTAGCTTCGGGTCTGATTTCTGTAATTGATTCTATAGGGTGTGAATGTGAATGGACTTTGAAAACAAATGTGCCAAGATTTTAGATGTAGAACATTGTGTCTCTATCTACCTCTTTGAGAGGCACGAATGTTTGTGTACATAATTTTCCCAGAACGATAGTATACTGTATTAAGTAAATATTTATACTACGTATGAATAGATACAGAGTGTTAAAGTTTTAGTATCAAAGCAGGTAAAAGAAGTTTTGTATTTTTTGTAATAGTCGAATTGGAGAATTATGCAATTATACATAACTATTATAATGAAAGAGATTTTGTGTATTTCTAATTTTAATATCTTATAAATTAGTTGAACTATCTACTGTATTTCTTTGTACTTCATGTATGAACATTTCACAGATACCCAATGTGAATTTATTCTGTATGTAAATAATAATAAGACTGTTTGAAGGGAAATTCTTAAAGTTATTCAGATCGCACAATACTTTTCTTCTATACATAATAAAGTAATGATTAAAAACATTGTTGATGTCTACTTAAATGTTAAATCAGCAAACGGAAAGGAAATAAATTGTTTATATAACTTTGTGTCTCATTTCATCAAAGAATTAAAAGAAAACAAAACGTTCGGAAACACATATAGACGGTAGCTACACAAAAACAACAAAATTGGGAGATACCGTAATAAAAAACGACCTTGATCGTGCAAATAAAAGGAAGCTATAAAAATTACGTCTTTCTAGAAAACAGAAACAAAAATGCATATATTTTATTACGGGAATGGTGTGAGTTGTAGGTGGGTATGTAGAATGGTCATTAATAAAAAATCAGCTCCAGATCAGGCATGAGGCCCTACTGGGCGCCATTAGTGGTGGTCTGGTTCTGGTCGGGCGGGCTACCCTTGCTCACTGTCCGCAGAACCGCATCCCAGTTGACCTTGAAACATAAAAACAACAATCTAAGCTAAGCACATGTGACAGATATTGACAAAATACAACAAGAAGACTTAAAACAGAAATCAAAGTTACCAATGTCCAGGAACCCAACAATTTACGACTGAGAAACTAAACTAGTCTCTATCTATGATATTCTTAGTTTACGGCTATTTTTATGACCAGACTACGGGTTTACAGCTTAAAGCGGACGCATAAGCGACAGTAAACGTAGAGATGTCCGGGCCTTAACACCGAGGCTTATCTCAAGGACCTGTCAACATTATATTTGTATCATAGTTGTGGGAGCATGCGATTGTGTGAACTACAGCTTGGGTTGAATCTAATTACTCGAAAAAGGGAACTGTGAATTTAGTGATAGGGCTTAATTTAATTTGTACTACTATCATAATTTCCGCTTTTAATTTCCTCTGTGTTGGAAAAGGGACTCAATGAATAAACTTACTTAAAATATTTAGTTTAGTTTTTAATTTTGTGCTCATATTACTTACCAAAACAGATACATTACTCTTCGACGTTACTCATTTTTAGGTAAAATTGTTGACTGATAAAAAGTAATGTTTGGTTAAATAAACTCTTCGACGTTACTGGCAAATAGTTTGTGCCTTCGTGCCTATAATCTTACTCTACCAAGATGGTAAGTATTATGTACTGTAGGCTCAATTTACAGTTCTAGAAATTAGTTAGTACATAAACAGGTGACGTTGATGGTAAGTGATCGTCCTCATTAACGTCTATGACACCAGAGACCATCTCTGAGACAAAGCAGACATTTCATTTCAAGAGTTCGTAATTACAGAAATGTGGGTGCCCGTGTAATCATAGGAGATCTGCCATCCCTAAGCTGAAATGTTTCACGTGCCTCTAATTACACTGATGCTCATAGACACCGGCTTGCTTTCCCTGCCAATAGCGCAGTAACTATAATACCTAAGATATCTGTAAAATTAATTAATTATGCTATAACTAACAAATTAGAATGTTACCTTTGTTAAAGTCTGAGGGTTGAAATTCGCAATAGTGTTGTGTGAAAAGGTAGTTTTTTTTTGATGGAATAAGGAGCAAAAGAGCAGACGAGTCATCTGATGGTAAGCGATCAGCGCCGCCCATGGACACCCGCAACATCAGAGGAGTAACCGATGCGTTGTGTGTCTTTTAAAAACGAGTACGTTTTTTTCTTCAAGGTATGAAGGTTTGTTCAAATTGACTTAAAAAGAATTACAAAAGGAGTAAAAGTCGTGTCCATATTGAATCCATGCCTGAAGCTTGAGAATGCGGGTTTTAACGAGGCCAGTATCAACGTAGACTTTTTCAGGTTGGGATGTGTATTATACACCATCTTGTATTTTTACCGCTTTACGAATAGGTACCTTATTATAATAGTATTGAGCTGTTATTGGTATCTATCAGTTTTCAGATAGGAGAACACTCCTAACCGACTGCTGACTCCCATTAGCTTTTTTTTTAAGGGGGAAGTCATAATTACCTAATTTTCCCGCCTTGACGAGGCGAGAGGGAGTCTCAGACTCTTAATGACTAAAAGCCATCCCGTTCCCAGTCCTGCTTTTCGAGCTGGAGCCCTTGTAAACCCGCTAGGTATTCCGCAGCTCCATTAACTAGCAACAAAATAATTTTCACGGAGCTGCTTACATAATATGACTGTAAAGAATAAAAAAAGGAAGAAAATAAACGACGTCCTCGTCAAACTTTTCTTTAACAAAGATAATAAAGTTAAAATGATATCGAAATTGTTAACAGAAACATAAAAATACAAACTTTCCTCCATTTTAAGAGCGTTCCGATGTAATAGACAGTTTACATTCTGTTCGTGACTAGAGGCGTGATAACAAGAGACTCCTGACTTTATGGCATGAAGATTACGTCGTTAGTTGCATACGAGTGCTTGGCACTTTGATATAGTTGGAAGGAAACTATCACAGTAGAAGATATTATACACAATATTAAAATAATAAGTCTACAATTCAAATAATGAATTTCTTTTAACGGAATTACAATCTAATTATTTTCCGTTAATATCCGTGTTTTTTTAAACTTATCAGTTCCTAACATCAATATAATCCTTTATCATTTTACACCACCGCTTATTATATTAAATACTTGTTTCACTTTGACTTCTCTGCATCATCCAGCGGTTGGCTGGTAGAGAATGCCAGTCGGCATTAAGCCCGCCTTTGTTCGATTATACATAAAGTGTTAAATAAAAATATCCTGCAAATTGCGCAATAAAGGAAAAATCATCAATGGATAAAGATAAACAACGTCATCCTTTTATTTAACACAATAGCAGTATTTTTCAAAAAGGAAATCTATACACGGTGAGGCTATATTTATACCAAAGTATGCATTTATTCTTCTGAAGCCACCATAATTACTTCACTTTTTATGTCGCGGACATAATAATCTGTCATAATTTGCAGGAGAATGTTTTTTTTATATTCTTGCTGGGGCGTATTTAGTCAGGAAATTATAACAAATGGTTGTAGCCGCGTAGACAGGGAAAATCTTTAGCGTGAAATACGTCCACCATGTTTTATTGTCATTGTATTAAGACTAACTGTGCCTCGAGGCGTTTCGTGTCTGTCATTTCGAGTTCCACCGTGAGTGAAACCATTTCATTTGTCTGAACTAAGCTTTTAATCTCGCAAATTATGAATACTTCAACTAAAAGTTTGGTAATATACCGTCTTGAACAAAGGTTATGCTGGGTCAGCGGTGAACATTTATTATTTCAAAGTCGTAATTTTTCAAACCGTTTAAAAGTATTTCGTAATATCATCTTAAAAGTAAATATTCTCTTTTATACTTTATTTTAGTTTTATGAACAAATGACATGATGTATTAACGTTCTGGATCGAAAAGTATTGAAAACAAACAGTACTCCGTTTGCTTTATCTCGCAGTTTTATTTTAGGCTATTAATCATGACATACATAATATCATGTACTAAGCTAATATGTCACTAAAATATTGTTTCTCTTTAAAATTTTGACGGTTTAATTGTAATAACTATCAAAGTATACCTATATATTGGAACGAAAAACTTTCAATAGAGAAAGATTTCATTTCATCCTGTATAATCAACTATGTGAAACAGAAAAAGGCGACACAAAATACTCTTTATACCTACACACATACAGACTAAGACTGGGTCTAATACGCGGAAAAATGAAGTAGATACCTACGCCACTCCGCTAAACTAGTTCACACTATACTACGCCAGAACAAAACTTGACACTCATTTCGTACGCTCACTCATTCTGACCCTTTACCCTTTATTCTCATTTCCTCAAACTTTACCCCATAAGAACTAACCCTTCTAATGAAATATATACTGCAACACATAATAAATTCTATTTATATCGAATCTATGATATCTAATAATTCCGTAACACGTACGGACAGACGGATCGTTTTACAATACACAGTATAACGAATGATATTATTATTTTATATGAGACCCTGTTCGGTCACAGTGAATGTTCAATACGTGACCTGTGTTGGTATGGGGCGTAATCTTACGCTATGGGCGGGTTGTATGTGATATTCGTGTAAAACTCTACCCTTGTTAATAGAATTACATTCATGAAATATACAAAATATATAAGTACATACATACATAGACTCGGTTTAACTTTTTGCACATTTTTGTTGATTTTTTCCATTTGTTTTTGGCGTGATGTGGAAATACGTGGATTAGGTGAATAATCGTTATCAATCGTAGCAGAGCATAAATGCTAAAACGATAAATTTCAGTTGTCTAAGTATAAAAACCAACATCAACCTCCTTTTTTTGAAGTCAGTTAATATACTAAACTTACTCCTGAACGTAACAAACACCTTATCGGTTGGGTCAATCGTGAGATAAACGAAACAAAAAAAAAATTCTTTTTAGAAGTTGGTTAAAATTTTAATTGATTCCTAATGCTATCTTTGGTTAGTTATCCAATAATATGTCTAGATTTAAGACTTCTAAGTGTAGCAAAGGTTTACATTTCTCCTCTATTTTTTTGTTGCAAACTCGTATATATCGCATATGTAGTTGATATTATCAAGGAATTAACATTGAAACGCTTTAACAAAAAGAACAATGACATACTGAAATAATAACTTTATTGTATTCCTTGCCCAATTTTCCAATAAAACAGGTTATAATGCCAGGAATACCTGCACGTTTATAGAATTTTCCCCATTATTACTTTACTTAAACCGAATTATATAACAAACCACAATGTCAATATAACTTACACCAGGTATTTTCATTAAAATAATTCCTCCATCGAATTTATCGATAGCATAAAAGGAAATTAATATCCAATAATTCAAAAATACCTTTTACTTCCACATAAAAGGAAGAACGTGGAACGTTCAGGTATGGGATCTTAGACCGAATAGGTTTTACATTAATACACCACTGTGCATTGATTCGTGGGAAAATAATAAGTGCCATTTTTCTATGGTCGGTTTCACTAATTGAATTCAAGATGTCTGTATTTAAATTGAAAATTTGCTTTTCATTTTCTATTGTAGATCATTTTCAGTTCAAGTTTAACAGGTGGAAAATGAGGTTGACAGACCTCTATCTGTGAATTTTCGTCTGCTATATATTTTTGTAGTCTGGGAGCCTTTTAATTGGATTCGTAATAATTGTTTTAAAATCCACGACTGCAAGGCTGGTGCGGTGGTTGGGCAACTAGCTGCCATGCAACGTGTCTCGGCGGCGGGTCTGGTTGTCACGTGTTTATGAATTTGTATGTTTATACGCAAACACGACACAGGAGAAAATTCTAGTGTGGGCAACGTAAAAAATATTTAACGGTATCATAAACTAGCACTGGACTGTCACGGGCTATTCATGATTTTGAAACAAATAATTGAATATAATATACTGTTTTAAAAAACAAACACTGGCGTACTTTTAAAATAAACCTACCGAAAAACATACCAAATTACATTTTAACAAATTCTATGAAAAATAATATCTGGTAAAACGTTTCTATTTTTATGCGAAATGTTTTAATTATTTTTGGATATTTTGACATGGACACATTTCAAAGAATACTGACATCAATTTAAACCATCAAAATAACATTTACCTGCGTAACAAAATAAATAAAACACATATTCAATTTAGTCGTTGAATCAAAACATAAACATTACATCCAACAGTATTAAAATAAAATAGTAATTTATTTTTTCAAACCCTGATTTACACTATGTACTTAGATGACATATAAAAAGAAAAAAGAAAATTTTAACTTAAAAACAAACTGTATAAAACGAAACCACTTGTAATGTACTGAAAAGTAATTAAGGATAGGACATGAAGCTGTTTTTAAGAGTCCTCCCGCTAGAAGCTTTAAATAGATTAAATAAATACACATTTCTTTCTATAGCGACTTCTTCTTTGGTTGAGAGGTCACTAATGCTAAAGTGGAGCACCGAACCTAGAAATAAATTTTATTTAAGTAAGTTTTTAGATTTTTATAATCTAGTAATCAAATTATGGCGTTAGAGTAGACGGTAAAAGCCGTGGGGACTACATATTAATCGGGAACTACATGGTAATTTAGCCTCCGGTAACCTCACTTACACAACGAAATACAACGCAACTACGCAAGCGTTGTTTCATGTCGGTTTTCTGTGAGGCAGTGGTATCACTCCGGTCGAGCCAGCCCGTTCGTGCCGAAGCATGGCTCTCCCACACTTAGTTGGTTTAGTTTTATTATTTCCTTCATAATTTTGGTAAGTATCTCCCAACAGGTCATTCATAAATTCAAATCAATGCATATTAATTTGTATGACAATCGAAATTGTGACAAAGGCTCTCTGAGACATGACAGAGTGTAAATGCAACTATGATCATCTATCACGACAAGCGAAACTTAATCTCAAGAGCAGTTGGTCCGCAATGCTGTAAATTCAGCTTCTAAAGGGGATTTAAATAGATCTGTTTATTCTACCGACTAGTAGACTTACCGATAAAAACTTCAAGCTGAGAGAAGTATTCACTTATTCAACCGAAACAGACAAACGAGCGTAGTTGAAAGAAGTGAAATAAATCATTAGAATATTATTTAAATTACTGAGATTCTTAAACCACATAAAATAAAATTTAATCTGTTTTTCTCTGTAAGATATTAAGTTGTTTTTAAGCCATGGTCGTCACACGTGGTCGTGAAATGCCTCTCTACCACTCGTCTCTTTTTAGAGCTTTCTGCCGCCAACCATTTTCACAGGCATCGAGTTCATCCCGCCATCTCCTTCTGGGCCTGCCGCGACGTCTATTGACGTTGATATTAAGTTATTAACATAAAAAATGTTTAAATATCGTTCCGACCTTATAAATCCTGCAACCAAAATACCATAGCAAAAGGACACATCTCTCAAAAGAAGTACACAGTCGAAGTCATTATATCTGTCTTTAGGAAAGAGGATTGAGAAGCATTATTTATAAGAAAAAATATTTAAATATATGTTTCTTAGTCTTTTGTTTTCTGTTTACAATCTCCTATTCACTTTAACAACTGCATCTAGTCATCTAGAATACTAAGGCAGAGGTTATAAAAAGTTTTATAGTTTCTATCTGCTATAATGAAGCCATCGTGATCGGGTAATGCGGTGTATTAAAGTCGGTGCCTATACGAACCGTTTACGGTTACTTGTTTCCGTTTTATAGCAGAAACTGTATAGAGAACGTACTTCGTAATACAGAAAATATAGTATCAATAGTATAGTCTTAGTAGCTGTTTACAGCGCATTATATTACTATACAATAATTTAATTTTTAAAGTATAAAGAATAGATGAAGTTGTTACACCCACTTTTTCACTTTTACTAGACGCTACAATTTTATGATAAGCTAAGTCAGAAGGTAACTATAAATGTTTGGCAAACGTTACGTTAACCTAATTGTAGGTACAACCAAATACAATCTTTACTTCAATGACAGAAGGTATTATTCCAATCCAAATATTTATAGTAGGTGTAAAGAACCATCCGGAGCTGCGGACTACCTAGCGGGTTTACTAGGGCTCCGGCTCGAAAAGCAGGAGTAGGAACGGGGTGGTTTTTAGTCAGTAAGAGTCTGACACTCCCTCTCGCCTCACCCAAGGTAGGAGAAGGAATTGGATGATTTTCCCCACTCAAAAAAAAAATAGGTGTAAAGAACCATTACAAAACATAAAGCAGGCTAACCCTCAACCGAAAAGACTAAATCAGGTAATAAATAAGGAGCAAAGTCTCCATATATAAGTTGAGAAAAATACCCTAAGAAGTACTGACTGAAATATGAGAGAGTGCGGAAAGGATAATGATAAAATGGCTACCCGGAAGAATAAGTCAAGCAGTCAACTGAGGGTCTCATGTGCCAACATTTGAGTCATGCCATAAATCTGCGTAATCTACATAACATGCTAAACTTATAGTAGCTGTATATATGACGTATGTATATATGTTTATTTTGTTTTTCTTTGTATAAAAGTGTTTCTAAAGTTACATTGTTTTCAGCAAATGACTGAAAAGTAATTGGCCATTAAGAAAACCTCAAAAATTGTTATAATACTGATTGTTTTATCAAAAATAAAAAATGTAGTTTATTTTTCTCCATAGGAGAGGGAGTAAGAATTTTTATAATTATTTATTATTTTTCTGTTTTTTTTTTTCTATAAGTTATTTAAGATACAGTACGATTATAATTTGGGAAGCTAAGGAGGACGATACGTTTAGAAATGCAGAAAAGCAGTCTATCTAATAAAAAAAAAACACCACAGAAAATCTACTACTCTATACGAGTATAGTTTCAAAAGAAAATAAACATGTTAGGTGGGTCGATAGTTATTAACTACTAGCGAACTCACTAACTTAACTAGTAAAGTTAAATTGGGTAGATAAGTTATATAAAACTTTGCAATAAAAACATGAACTGCCGCACATAAAGACGAGCATATTTTGTTCCATATTTTAATGGGCACATACCTATTATACGTATATGTGTAAGTGTACGCTGTATCTCTCTGAGACTGCCTCGTTGGTCGAGTGGTCGCAAGTGCGACTGCCGGGCAAGGGGTCTCGGGTTCGATTCCCGGGTCGGGTGAAGTATTACTGGGCTTTTTTCGGTTTTTTCGAAAATTTCTCAGTGGTAGCACGGAGTCTGGAAATGTGTCCGGTATATGGCAATAGGCTCACCACCTATTACATGGGACTTACGACATAAATTGTGAAAAGTGGGTGTACACAGTGGCATTACGTGTCATAATGTGCACCTCTGCCTACCCCTTCGGGGATTAAAGGCGTGACGATATGTATGTATGTACGCTGTATTTTATGGGTAAAAACACGTGGTTAAAGAAATACATACCGTAAATCTACTCTTATCCAGTTATGCTCGTAAAAAGGTCCAAAATCTGACCCGCCAACAAGACGAACAGCAACAATCCGTATTTTTTTATGACCTAACTGCGATGTACAATCCGCGGCGCCACGCGTGTATATTATGAAGAGTCCTTTGTTAAGAGGAAGGTATTCAATAGTGATCGTATAAAAAAATCTATGGTGATGATCAGGTGTAATTTTGTATTCAATTATATTTTAGAAAATTTTTACATCGAAAATCCTTAAATCAACTGTAAAATACCGCCTGATAGTTCTACTATTCTGTGATTGTCAAGTAACTCAATTGTAAGCTCGATCGCGATCTCCCATCTTAGTGTGAGAATAATCTCGACCCATGACGAGCGAGAATATCCTAGCTGACTGCTATTCTAACTCGATGTAATATTCAATAGAAAAATGAAAAATTTCCCCAGTAATATTCTAAAACACTCCAAGGCACACATTAACAAAGAATACTTCCCTAATTAATCATAACCCAAATGACCACTCAAGAGCAATCAATTAATTTCAACCGAATCTTACTTTCGCCCATTGATATCAATTGTCTTCAGGCAATTAGCAAACGGCATCAAATAGCCGAGATTTATATCACTTAATTTGTGTACAGAAGCCAATAAATAATTTTCCATCCAGCGAGAATATTAATGTGACGTAGCAATACTTCTCAACTGATGCAAATAAATTGTTATTAGGTGATTAAATGGTTCGCGGTGAGACTGCGTTTATTTAATGAAATGATATTTAGGTTTATTTTAATGGCTAGCTTTAAACTACGTTTAGTGTTGATGGTAGGTTATTATAATTGAATCTTTACGCTTGATTTGATATACACAGAATGACAATATTGAATAAAAATACGTGCAGTTACCCAGTTTATTTTTTAAGAGTGGAACGTCATCCAATGACTGCTTCCTTCTTGAGTGAGGTGACAGGGGTGTCAGATTCTTACTGACTAAAACCCACCCTGTTCCTACTCCTGCTTTTCGAACCCAATTGATTTATGAATACACTTTATTCGTGTTTGTGTTTTGGTTTGATTATTTTTTTATCTTTAAGAACTTTATTGTACAGAAAGAGTGTAATGTGACTGTACGCATCATTACTGTTTCTTGGTTTTATACGATCTCACATATTTCCTCGCAGTTTTTCGAAGAAATAGGTACGGAATAAAAAATATAACAAAATGCGTTCATCCTTCTTCCTTATACATTTCTCTATGTTATTTTTCCTATTGTGTTTTGCTCTGCCATAAAATGGTTGATATGAAATTCAGTATCTGATCGCTTGATGATATCTTAGACTATCACAATATTAAAATGTCAAATTCCTCCAGATGCTTAGATCTGTATGTAATAACAATAACATTGTTTAATAATTTGACTTCCAAGAACGTTTTTATAGTTCCGTTAGGATAATAAGTAATAGGAATTTAGTAAGGGAATGACATGACCTCAAAGAGCTTTGGTGATCGTTGGTTTTATCAAAAAAATCTTTAATATCATTTTTTACGTTATAATATTACATTTTTATGGTTGGTTTTTGTTACATGAACAGAGTCAAGTAGGTTATTTGATTTTTTACTTATTGCTGTTCGCTTGACGGGAATTCGTTCCCTCACGCGTCCCGCCTCCTCCTTAGCTAGCATGACTACTTCGCAGAAGGAGGAGATGGCAACCCAGTCCCCCTCGCTCTACACCATTGCCTGAACCAACGCCAGACGGGAGTGGTCGCCGTCGCCGACCACACCCCTGAGGATACAGCGGTGCTCAGCCTATGCAGGGCACACCACCGCCGTACGCTCCACTGTGACACCCAAAACACACCAAGCGTTACCGGCCTTTTGGGGGTTAGGAACTTGAGGACTGTTGGAGATTTGGGGATTGAGAAGATCGGGGATGGAGGTAATTAGGTACACCTCAGGTAACCTCACTCACACAATGAAACAATACAATCTACTTTCGCAAACTTACAATAAAACCTGAGATGGCCTATAAATATACGTATAACAACAGATTATTGCAGCATTCCGACAAATAATCGCTATCATTCTCCTTTGATGCTATCGCGTTTTCCTCAAACAAAACTGTACAAACATGAGTTTCAGGAATCAATTCCTATACATACATATGAACACAGGAATCAATACATGTAAATAAATACACATGATTTAATATCATATTATATTACAAATATGTGCTAAAGTCGAATGCAATTTCCAAGCAACTTATAGTCTTAGTCCAAGGATTTGGATTAGCTAGATAGTGCATGGATTAACAAATCAGTCTTTGCTGAGCATTTATTATGAGGCGAAAATCATCTAATGACTTCTCCTGCCTTGGGCGAGGCGAGAGGGAGTGTGAGACTATTACTGACTAAAAACCACCCGGTTCCAACTCCTGTTGCGGGTTTACCGGGGCTCCGGCTCGAAAGGCAGGAGTAGGAACGGGGTGGATTTTCGTCAGTAAGATTCTGACACTTGGGTTCATTAAGTCATTGAATGATTCCCCTCCTCAAAAAAAAAGAGTCAATCTTACAGAGAAACTAAATGTGTTTATTTATTTCTTCAATTAAGCTGTATCGAAATTAGTATCGAGAGTAATTTCAATCAATCAAATTCATCAGGATTACTTCATTATTTAGGATCGGAACGGCTAACAGGCCTATGTACTTAGATCACGAACATCTCACATTCACAGTTGCGGTTACCCTGCGGTATCTAGCGTCCCTATATCGGCGCTCTCGTCTAAAGGGATATTGGCAAGGAAGGAAACAGCCTTCCAACATTACGGAAAGTAGGCTCGGAGTTCCGTATAGCGGTGGCGTGTCACCGGCTCTGATATGTGTTTCAATTCGTGTCGCACGGTTTTATGCGTTGCGGTTTAGAAGGAAAATTGAGCTCTGATTTGTTATAAGGGTTTGGTGCTAGGGGTTAATACGGGGTTATTGGACTCGCATTGTTTGTTACAAGTATGTAGATTGCTTTTTGCAGCTTGGGATTTTGTTTTTTATTTGGCGTTTTTTTCTCTATTTTACGTCTTACGTCTGGTTGCTAATATTTTTTGTTCTGTAGATAAATCAGTGTAAAAACTTACAACTAACTGCATTATTAATGTTTGAGTATATGAATACTGTTCTTAGTCTTTATCAATCTATATATTAATACGTGATGCAAAAACTTTCGGAACCTTTTTACAAAAATTGCGCGGACGTAGGAGCATAAAATTTGGTACACTTATAGTTTATGTGTAGGAGAAGTGAAAAATGTTAATATTTTTCAAAAATAATGCTTATAAAGTACATTAAATCAATAAATAAAACATTACACACACTACCATGCATAGCATCGTATTTGACAAAATGTCAAAATTGATAGACATTGCGATGATATTCTCACGTCTCATATGAAAAGAGGTTTCTCACTGAAGGAGGTTTGGTTATTCATGATGCGCCGGATTATATTAATTTGAATTACACAAAACTAATAGCAATTTGTTAAATAAAAATTATCCTTGAACGTATGGAAAGTGGTATTGTAAATTAAATCGTATATGGTCGAATTTCGACCACTAGGCGACCACTAGTAAATAATAATTGGATCACGTTGTAAATGGCTTAAGTGTGGGAGAGCCATGCTTCGGCACGAATGGGCCGGCTCGACCGGAGTGATACCACGGCCTCACAGAAAACCGACGTGAAACAACGCTTGCGTTGTGTTTCGTTGTGTGAGTGAGGTTACCGGAGGCCCAATTCCCCCCTTCCCAATCTTCCCCATCCCCGATTCCCGAACATAAATTCCTAACTCCCAAAAAGCCGGCAACGCACTTGTAACGCCTTTGGTGTTTCAAGTGTCCATGGGCGGCGGCGATTGCTTACCATCAGGTAATACGTCTGCTCGATTGCCGGCTTGTTCCATAAAAAAAAAAAATTAAAAAAAAAATGTATGTAGCGTGTCTCAAACTGGACTGCTTACCGGGGCTCCGGCTCGAAAAGCAGGAGAAGGAACGGAGTGGTTTTTAGTCAGTAAGAATCTGACACTCCTTCTCGCCTCGTCCAAGGCAGGAGAAATCATTGGATGATTTACTAAAAAAACAATTCAGTACTTTTTCCACTTCATCGTCAATTTGATCCCCATTTCCCTTCATGAATACCAATAAACTACCTGAACATACTAAAAATGTTACGTGAATGTAAAAGAAAATCTTATACATTGCTTGCATAAGCAAGAACTTGCAAGAACGTGTGTAGACTACATCTGACGGCTGTTAGCGCTGTATAGGGAATGATTGACACAAATTGGGCGTATTGCTAGACTGTCGATATTGGATACCAATCACAATTTCCCACTAGATGAGGTTGGGGGACGATCAATTAGTACCATGACTTTGTTAATTGATAGTGATGGATGGTGGTCTCATTTTTGAGCTATTATAGGTCTTAGGTTGTAGGAAGTAAGCCTGTAGTTTTTAGCGTCAGAAATTATTTGTACGAAAATTAGAAATTGTATAAAAGGTACAAAAAATAATAATTTTATTATCTTGTTTTACGTTTAAGTAAGTAATTGTCATTAACGTATATTTTGGAAAAAAAAATATTCATTAAATTTAATACTAATACAACTGCAAGCAACAGATATCAGGAGACCTCTAAAATACGATCGTTAAAAATCCTTGTACCGACGGAAAGCTCCAAATTGCTGGCAATCGCGAAAAATATAAAATATAACAAAGTTCATAATAACTGGATCGTTTTATGGGAGTTTGTTAGAAATTCGTCTAATTAAAAGTTTAAGAACAGCCTACTTCGTCGTAATATGTTAACTTGTATATTTTACATCGATTAGGGGCAGTGGGGGAAATCAGCTCGTTACCTGACTTTATGGACTTATCGAAAGTGCTGACTAATACACCTTTCCCGAATTTTTGCCATTCGAAGTGGTTTTACACAGTTTCTGTGTTCTACCTGACGATTTTATTAATAGGGGTACTGGCGTTCTGGGTTTTACGATTTTTTGGATTGTGTAGGGATTGCAAATACGGTTGAAGTTTTGGAATAGAGTCACTTTCAATCATCAGATCCAAAAAGGTACATAATTGTATGTTACTTAGGATTTACATCTGCCATATAGCCACGTTCTGAGCGCTTATAACCTATCTGCACTTTTTTACTTATAATAATTATCATTAGGTCATATTTTGTGTCACAAAACTCAACGAAATCTACTTTAAAAGGAACTAATACTTCCATAGTTATATTTCCATAACTGATCAAATCATCGCTAGACTGTGTCAATATAATCTATAGGGACTATACTATTGTCAATCCTAGTCCATTAATACGTTTTATTCAGGTCAACACTTCTAACTATTGGTAGAACTGGCACTGGCAGCGAGTGTTCTCTAGCGATTGGGAAAATTTATAACATTTGTTGCGAGCTAGACTTGCGTGAAGCACATAGTTTGCTAACAGTTAACGTATGAAGTTAGTCGAAGTGTAAGCATTGTTGTAATGTTCTTGTAATTAAGTGGGTAATATTGTTGGATGTTAGAATGTTGCGGTAGATATAAATGAATAACATCAACAATAACTATTTTATAATTTTACTAGCGACTCCGGTGAGATTTCCTTCACTCGCTCTGCTCGGCTCCTAATTGATAAGCACATTAAAACATAAAGTTAGTATGAGATCTGTAGCCATGGTTGGGTGCGAAGGGCTAAAAATCAAGCTCAGTGGCAAGTCATTGGAGAAACCTATGTATAGAGGGTTTAGTACGAGTTTGTTTTACGTAGCGAGATTAAAACGAGAGCGCTTTAGGCTTTCTGATTGGTTGGTTCATTCAAGCTCTCGTTTTGATTTCGTTAAACCTAAAGCAAACTCTTACTAACGGAACTACAACAGGTTGCTAATTTTCAATATGGTTATCCAAAAGACTATTAACAACAAAATATCATTAATCAAACTTTCCTACCCATTATAATATTATGTACGCACTGATCAGAATATATTAAACACGTTCAGACATGAGCGATATAGTCTGAAACAACTTGTTCTCACCACGTTAGCCAAGACTAAGTCACCGAGTCACCCAATATGGCTACCAGCCAAGGCAATAACATTTCTGTTCACATAACAACACTTGGCATAGTTTAGTGTTGTGCTAAACTTATCGATGGATGATCAAATTGTAATGTAATGGGGATGAGCTGACCTTTAGATTAAACTAAGCCATTTAGGTGAGGTACCTTTGAGTGAGCATGACAAACTCCAAGCTGACATAAATGCATTCTAGGTCTAATTTGATTTTAGTTCATTACAGGGCTCTCACATTTAGAGAACTTGATTGATTGTAATGAAGAATGTTATATTAAGTTTTTCGAATTATGTGTGGAGCCGAAAAGGTGTCCATTATTATCTTCTGTACTCAGAGACATTTAAGGCCGATTTCATTTAACCTATCTAATCTGTGGATTTGGTTCACTAGAGATATTTTTTGATATTGAAACTAGTTTTGCATTTAACAACAATCTGTTAAGATATTCTATTTTTGACAATTTCGTGTGGACTTAATCTATCCTTATGCCTAGTTTGATAGTTGTGTCTGTCAGATACTTTCGCAAACAAATGTAGGTTTTAATTCGAAGGCACTACAAGTTCTTTTGTGAGAATTACAAGTAGCTTCCCTTGCGATTTTTTACTCTAAGTGACCATGCACTTCATAAAAATCCACAAAGTTTGGGCCACATAAGAAATTAATAAACAGTAGGATATGTAGTATTTATTTACATAAATATCATATAGCTCATAGCCATTTTCAGTTCTCTTGTCAAGGAAAGTGATAATGATGATAATTCGGGGCTTATTCAGATCACATTATCAACCAAAATTATTAATGTATTTTTGTTGTAAGCTAGTTGACATCAACCTAAAATAATATTAGTGTAAACCAGTGTTTCTCAACATAATCTATTTAGTCCTTCGGGGATAAGCTCACGATGTTTCGCTAAACAAACAAACCTACTGTTTTATTTGTCTACTGAGGGTCATGTTGACCGTCTGCCGTCTGATGCAGCCGCCGCCATTTTGTTTTATTCCATTTCCATTTTCTCCAAGTGACGTCATAATGTTGTCTTGTTTTGCTTTTATTCAGATGCTTTCTCTGCGACCAGTATCCAACAATTTTAGAATTCAACATTTATTTTAAATTTTTATTTTGGACTTGAGAATAGTCTGGCTGGAGTGAAAATGTCGTAGTTGTTATTTTTGTAATTGTATTTGTAAAGAGATGATATTGTACTAGAGTGTAACTCAGGACACTCTTGCACATTTTTCTTTTACGCGAAATGTTTGTAACGAGCTCTCACTTATAATAATAGACAGATTGAAAATGGCAAGTTGTATGCACAATTTCTGTTACTAAAGTTGAAATTCTTTATTTTCTGAAATAGAAAACTATTTTTATCCTACAAGTTGCCACTGTTGACCAAAGGCAGAGATGGTTTGAAAGAGCATTAATCACCACATTTGCTCAATGCGGGTTGGCGATTTCAAACTTATAATTAGAAATTATAAGCCCAGGCTTCCGCACGATATTATCCTTCATCGTGTGTCAGTGATATCTAAATAATCTTAGAAAGTACATATTATATGTAATACGGAAAAACTCACATTGGTAGTTGCCGTTGGTAGGCTTAGAACCTTCATGCATGAGAAGCGGACGTCTTAAACCTCCGGACCACCACGCACGACTTACTTACATACATATCGATTAAAACAATCAGTAGTAGGTTTAATAGCGTGAAATCTTTCGCACCATTGACACCTAATACAATCCGGTTACTGATTTATTTATTTATTTATTTATTATTTAAGGGTCTCCAACAAGGAATACACATTGAAAACACGAATAACAATACAATCAATATTAAAACTATGTGCTTCCTCAATTATAGGAGGCCACATCATGCAAAAATATATATATATATATATAAAAACATACACAATATCGAAAACTAAAAAAATACAACATAGAAAAGTACTTTCATAGAACAAAATAATGTGAAATATGGCACATCAAAAAAAAAACATAATCGGACAAATGCAATCACAGTCAAAATAATATCAGAAAAATAATCAACTTAAACAAAGAACAATATCTGAAATCAAATCAAATTAAATTAAATTGCATTAAATTAAATTAAATTAAATCACATAAAATTATACAATAATAATAATGATCCAAAAAAATTACCAAATGAATAACCAAACAATCAAACACATATAAGCAAATAATCAATTAAAAATAATCAATAATTAAAAACAATCACACCCGATGCACATTAACAGTTACATATTTGTGATAATTTTCGATGCGTCAACAATCGAAACTACCTGCAATTATTTTTTTAAACTTTCGGAGAATTGTGTGTATGCGGGCTCAAGATTGGAAACTATGCTTCTCAGAATTGTTATATTACGTAGGTAGTATAGGAATAGGAACGTAGTAGTAATTGTTATTTTGTACCTACCTATTGCTACGGTGAGGAGTTATTGAAATAATGTCGTTTGAGAAAAACGTATTCAATATCAATATATTTCTGACATAGTTTCGTCCTATGGTAAACCCTAGAATCGTAATCCTAGTCCTAGGACTAGTATTATATAGACATAAAAAAATACAAAAAAAAAATGTAGGTACAACGGTGTATTTAGAGTACCATAAATGGAAAGAACAATTTGAAAGTAATAAGTCAGGTTTGTAATAAACAGTTTCAAAAAAAAAAAAATGTAACACTATGATCTTCAAACTGCCCGAAAATTCATCAAAGAAATGCAACTAACATTAAGTCCTAGTAAAGATTAACTCTGAAATGTTAAAACATTTTCTGTTGAAACAAGTTAATTATAAGTGCGACTTGCATAAGTACCTGTAGATTTACTTCTTACAAACGGACTTAAGTGAGGAGCGACTGGAAATAGTTTGTAGGAAATCTTATTCTGTAGCTACAGACGACTTTTTTCATGTAAATAAAAGAAGTGCTCACTTGTAATAAATGAGCGCCGGTAACTTTTTTTTTCATACCTTTTAACAGTTTTGTAAAAACGATTAAAAAGTCTGTGTGTCTGCCAAAAAAACATTCGAATAAAACGGTCACATTTAAAAACAGAACGCTTAAAATATAGCATTCCAACATCAAAATTCAAAACCGCTCAAACGTAAAAAAGGAACATTCATCATTTTTTTAAACAATGCCATTTCTTTACAGCAAAAAAAAAACGGCCAGCATTAAAAAATATACATGAAACATGCAACTTTGCACCTTTTCCACGAGAAAATACAAACACGTAATATTTTCTTTTGCACAGAGGAATTTATTCAGGGTTCAGTGGGCTCGGCAGAGGGGTCCGTATACACTATTGTTTATGCGGCTCTCCCCCAAACCGCACAGTAATGAGTGTCAAGTGCTTGCGACAGCGTCGCGCTTTAAAATCTAATTTGTACGACAGGAATGCTTTTACACAGTTTTGAACTTCGCAAGAAGAATACGACGTATTACCTTTGAACTCAGAACTTAATGGTAACCGTGTAGACGTTGAATTTTCAAGTTAATAATTTTCTTTTCCGACAGCGTCGCAGTCTATAAAGGAAGAAGGCTTGTGTTCAACAGCACACGACTAAACTTGTGGTTGATAAAACAATTTTAAATTCAAAAATGACTACAATTTCAGCCACCATTTTCTCATTATTCGGTTACAGGACGGATATTTTAATATTCATCTCAATGTGTATGAAAAGTCACGTTTGCTTTAATAGGAACATTAAAATAAAAAATGGTTATCTTCTCCTACAATTATGTACACAGCACACCACTCCTAAACATCATTGTTTACGCATCCAGTACACCGTAACCGACGCCTAATGAGTGTCAAGTGACGTCACGAACGTCACCATTAGCGCCACAGATAACACACACCCACTCGTTTTGAGTTCGACGCTCGAAAAATAAAACCTCCTTGCTGAATGAAAATTTATTTTCGTGAATGGAGATGTGTTTTGAAATGGAAATGATGTGTTTTGTAAGAATACATATCTCAACTATTGGATAAACAAAAATACTTGGTAAATTCATTCTGGTTAAACTAAAAATATCAGTTGACATAATGATAAGAGAATTAGATACTAACTGCCGCTCTCAGAGACATTTAATGGTTATTTAAACTATTCCTTAGTAACAAATTTTGTTCCGAAAACAATTGCTAAGTAACCAATGATTCTGAGTGCGGCAGTTAGTCAGCTTTCAATACAGTGAAAACCTTCAAATTAATCAAAAATACTTCTTGTGCTGTTTCATAATATCACTTTTCTTAAGGAGTTTGTAAACACCTAACTAAAAATATCTACAAAAAATTAACGCAGTAGGTTAACTGATTTGGATATGAAATTATAGCAAATAGTTTCTGCACATGACACCATTTGCTTAAAAAACACTTAAAAACACATTACGCTGAGTTTAGTCGAAGTGGCAGCTCCATTTCGTTAGCCATTTATATTCTTGATCCATCTTATTCCAAATTGTAGACTGTTATCTTCAACTATTCATTGAATAATGAACCTTATTAAGTTAGCAAAAGTTTCAAGATACAATTGAATAATTGATTTGTCAACGGTAACGTAAATCGACTTATCTTGTTCTAAGATACGATACACAATTAGATATTTTGAGACTCTTGAATTTGTAATTTAGTTTACGTTTATAACATACTTTATAAGTTTATTTACTTTCTTTTTCGTAATTCAAGGTACTCGTGTTCTTTGCTGTAGACAGAAAGCAAAAGTAAAAAAAAAAACAACGTCGCGCCTTTTATCCCCGAAGGGGTAAACAGTGCACATTACGGTACTTAATACCGTTATACAATGTATACTCACTTTTCACAATTTGTGTCTTAAATCCCATGTAATAAAGGGTGAGCCTATTATCATATACTGAGCACTGGCAAAAAATCCGCAAAAAGCCCAGTAATACTTAGCCCGACCCGGGAATCGAACCCGAGACCCCTTGTCACAGTCACACTTGACGAACGAGGCAGTAAGAAAAAGATTTAGTACCATAAAAAAAATTGTTACATAAAAAAATTACAATGCAAAAAGTAAATTTCTCAATGGAATATCGCCATTATTATTATAATACAGAACGACTAAATCTAAAAATAAAGTCTACAAAAAAGGCTATATTTTTAGACGACGCCACCATTTTGTCATGACCCAGTTTCAATGAGGATTTTGAAAAATTCCGACACGATCGTTGATAATTCTTTTTTGTTCGCTAACGAAAGAGGTTGGCATAGATGCACGTCTCTAATATAGAGGTGAAACAACCCCATTATTGTTTATGGAATATTAATATGGGTACCTGACCCTTCCTTATTCATGTTACTAATTAATTTTCCTTCAATTTTATGTGGATATTATTTTGGTCGACGGTTCATTTTCTATTTATAGAACTGTTTTCTTTACCTTGATTTCAAAGGCAAAGTGGTTTTTTACTTATGTGTCAACTGAAGGGATACATTCTCATACACACCCTTTTTTACCCGTATTGCTATGGGCCCTATATAAAAAGAAGTATTGTTAATTGGCATATTACAAATTGTACCAATTATTAACAAATAATTCCAGATTCCGTGCATTACTGAGTCACCTTCGAATACCGAAATGTCCTTAATATAATAACAATTGCTCTTGCTCGGCCCATTTCAAAATCAAAAAGAAAGTCAGCAAAAGTTAACAAATTCTTTGATGATAATCATTATTTAAACAGCACGTTACTTAAATTTCAGTTTTGATTTACTTACTTGGTAGTGATAACCTGTTTCCTTCGAGTTAGTTCACTTCGAGTGTAATGAAATATGTATTCCGAGTAAATGTGAAATTGGATCCATTCCTAGCTTGCTTCAACCAACTTAGATACGTGTTGAGTCTTACGTGGGATGACTTAGGGTGCTGATTAAAATATATAATTAAAAATATATAATTAATAACACTGTTTGTTTCAATTTTATGAGATATACAATATTTTCTGTTCAGAACAAAATAATCTATTTAATACATAATATTATACTTACTATTAAGATTAGTGTCAATATCCACTGTCTATTGCATTTGTTGGGCAATCTTTAGTTCCATGTAGGGAGTGGTAGCTGCGGACTACCTAGCGGGTTAATCGGGGCTCCGGTTTGAAGGGCAAGAGTAAGAATGGCGTGGTTTTTCGCCAGTAAGAGTCTAACACTCCCTCTCGCCTCGCCCAAGGCAGAAGAAACCGTTTGATAATTTTCCGCGCTTACAAAAAAAAAAACAAAAATGTAGTAGCTGTGGCCACACTTTCATACTGATATGAGAAATTAAAAACCTAAAACTGGTTTCCTCATGTTTAAAAATCAGACTCAGACTGAGATTTAGCCCATGTCCTACAAACTTGTCATTCTGAAACCACTAAGATACTACAGAAGCTAAATTCGACAGTACACCATCTCTATTTGAAACGGGGTCTAAACGCCATGTTAACACAAGATTGCAGAGGGCGTAACTTTAAATTGACTTGTGTGACGTCACGCTTCGGATTGCGTTGTTAGAAATCGTATGTTGGATGTGTCGTAGACGTACCAACTAGTTCGATGTTGTGGAAATGTTTGTCGAATTCTGAGGTCGTGGAATTCGTGTTTAAGCGTAGTGATGTATGATTGGGGAATCTTGTTTCTTCGGGTAATGTAAAGCGTTTGGTGAATGTGTTGGTGTCAGAATTAATTGAATGTCTTTTGTGAACTTTAGTTGTCTGTGATTACAGTATACGTCTCTATTTCAATTCAGATCTCTATACAGTATGCTATTCCATTCGACACTGTTTATCCCTTTTGAATAATTCATGTTCCTATTACCAACTGTCATGTGTTATTTAATTATTCTTTTGTTTAGGTATATTATTATCGACTCGGAGCTGCAGACTGCCTAGCGGGTTACCGGAGCTCCGGCTCGAAAAGCAGGAGTAGGAACGGGGTGGTTTTTAGTCAGTAATAGTCTGACACTCTCTCTCACCTCATCCAAAGGCGGGAGAATTCATTGGATGATTTTCCCCCCTTAAAAAGGTATATTTATTAGTATCAAATACATACATGATTATTCGTACATTATTCAACTATAAATAATTTAATAACTCAAAGCTAAACAAAAATAAAAACAATCACAACAAAATTAACAGAAAACAAACATTTATTTTCATTCAATATTTTTGCTCTTTGTAAAAACTATTGACACAGTAGCCGCTAGGTATTGTCAGTGAGTTATAGCGGGACGAACAAACAGTACAAACAACATCTAACTTTGTTTATTTCAATTAGTAAACTACGCGGTCAGTTGGTCGACACCCTTCTTTGTTCGCTGAATTGATTCAAGGTTTTTCGTTTCAGAAGCTATTCTTTTAAAAAGACTTATCGAACAGCCAAAACTACTATACTGAATTGTTTATTCCCGAAAGGGTAAATGCTGAAAGTACTGCCAAGTTCGATTAATATTGATATAGTGCTTCCACGCTATCAATAACAAGTGAGATCATACGATAAGTATTTAAGTTTTTTATACAGACCTCAGTTAAAAATGATATAACAAGTTGGCAAGTTTTCACACACTTTGTTATAAACCTACTAAACGCAATGAGTCAAGTATATAATTTTCTATTAAAACTTGCCAAGTTAAATCATTTTTAACTGAGGTCTGTAGTATGGAACTTGGTACTTATTTAGATCTCACTTCTTTTATAGGCGAAGCATTCCAATATTATCGAACTTGGCAGCCTTTCACATTTATGTTTTGGGTGGGATTTCATTTATTTTTGTAAGGTTTATTTTCTTTTTTTCTTATTTTACTTTACTTTGACTAATTATTCGTAACGAATTTTAGGTCGGTACGACCATTGGAAGATATAGATAATTTTTTGTTTTAGTTCCTTAGGGGTATGAATTTACACCTTCATTATTATTAAAACCGACTCACACTTGGCCATTTTCAGATTTTTTCCTTTACCTTGACCTAAAGACCTACCTCCATGCCAAATTTCAAGTCAATACGACCATTGGAAGTGGTCTAGGTTTTTGATGAGTGAGTCAGTCAGTGAGTGTATAGTAAAAATAGCGATTTTCTGACGTCAATATCTCAAGACCTACAATAGGTACATTAATGAAATTTTGTATTTTAGATAAGTAAGTAGGTCTCGACAGATACTAGAAATTTCATATGCGTAGATAAAATAGATCACTTCTTTTATAGGCGAAGCATTCCAATATTATCGAACTTGGCAGCCTTTCACATTTATGTTTTGGGTGGGATTTCATTTATTTTTGTAAGGTTTATTTTCTTTTTTTCTTATTTTACTTTACTTTGACTAAATATAAACCTTCGTAACGAATTTTAGGTCGGTACGACCATTGGAAGATATAGATAAATTTTTTGTTTTAGTTCCTTAGGGGTATGAATTTACACCTTCATTATTTTTAAAACCGACTCACACTTGGCCATTTTCAGATTTTTTCCTTTACCTTGACCCAAAGACCTACCTCCATGCCAAATTTCAAGTCAATACGACCATTGGAAGTGGTCTAGGTTTTTGATGAGTGAGTCAGTCAGTGAGTGTATAGTAAAAATAGCGATTTTCTGACGTCAATATCTCAAGACCTACAATAGGTACATTAATGAAATTTTGTATTTTAGATAAGTAAGTAGGTCTCGACAGATACTAGAAATTTCATATGCGTAGATAAAATAGATTTTGAGTTATAGGTGGGTCGAACTTGGCCCGAAATGGTTCGTGTAATATAACCCACGGCCGGTGTGTCGGTTTTTTTGCTCGAACTTGGCGGACACACTGCCGTGTGTCTAGATTGTTTATTCTCAAAAGGGCAAAGCTTAAGTACTAGTAATATACCTAACATTTTCTGTCAGTCCACCAATAATAAAATTTAAAAAAACAACGTTTATTTGTTTAAAAGGATATAGTGGTTACAGAAATGTGTCTGGAGCCTTCTCTTAAGAAAAAATACTTGTATTAGAGGACTTCGCCCTTCAATAACAAAAACGCTCAGGATACAATTTCTAACTTTATATTCATTATCTCCTTTAAAAAAAATTTATAGTGACATACGTAGTTACTGATATTATATTATACATATTATATTGCGTAAATGAATGCCTAAACATTGGTCTGTAGTAAATTCTACCTTCGGTATTTCACTAAACAAATTGATATAATATCAGTTCAATATAACTGAGAATAACACTATTAAAGTGATGTAACCCACTATAATAATAATTATATACGTTAACATTTTGGTTGAATATTGGAAAATTTGAAATTATATTCAACAAAGTTAATGCAATGCAAAATAATTATATTATCGACAAAAGAAACATCCGTAGCAATGTCGAAAACTGAATAAGTTTACGTTTTACGACTTCCGAAATTGTGGAATAAAATTTTAGTGCAGTTTGTAGGGATAGTTTCGAATACAATGAAGCGAACGCGGCACATTACCGACCGTGTTGTGAATTTTATTTCCAATGAATTTCGTTGAGAATTAACGTTTGGAAAGTATGTTTTCTTTGAATTTTAAAGTAGTTATTTTAACTCGCGAATTCATTTTCTCATTTAGCCCATTTGAGTTCATTTTCTGTTAATAAGGGTTTATGACTGTTTGTCAATGTTGTTCGACTAGTTTCTGGTTACACCAGGGACCCATAATCATGAACAGCATACACAGCTCTTGTTGTATCAGTTAGTTGTCACCATCACAACAGTTATTTAAAATACAAATCCAAAATGAAAGTCGAGCCAGTTTTATAATGGTCCAGTAAGTTATAAAAAAACAATGTATTAATCATTGCCAGAGTACAAAATTAGACTTCACGTCACTAAAAATAGAAATCGGAAAATCTATTAAAAGTTTATCCAATCCGGTAATTGAAGCCTGCAGTGGACATGACATTGAATTTTAATTTACGTATCGGGAGCCACGTGCTTAGGAATAAATACTAATATAAAACACATTACATAATTTTTTCGTTTTGTCATAAAAAATAAATATGTTTTTGTTCAACAGAAAATAATAGGTACAGACATATTTTATACAACTTAAATCAAGTGATTAAGTGTTAGCTATTTGGCCAAAGTATAATGCTTATTTAAATTTAAAAATTGTCAAGCACCCCAACAATACCAAATACCCATAAGAACACGAACTTTAATTTTATGATAACTTTCGTGAGACATACTAAATGAATTAATATTTGAATGGCTTACTCACATAACAGTTTGACGAGGATCTCGACTAGTTTCAAGCCATGCTAGAGGCTTATATTCATGAGCACTGAGCAGCGTTCCGCAATATACCTACGACGCGACGTTTGTCGCGCTACTACTGGCGACTCGTGTTTCATCGTGCCCTTTGCCTAGAATCATTAATAAGAGTCTCTAGCATGGCTTGAAACTAGTCGAGTTCCTCGTCAAAGTGTTACGTGAGTAAGCCGATAACATAATAATTACCTTGAAACATATTTCAATTTAACAAAAAAAATCTCAATTACTTACTCCACTTCTCCTCTTTCACAAACAGCACTGTAATTTCCCCAATGTTATTTATTAGTTCACTTTAAAACCTTAAATAAACCTTACCAAAATTAACTCGTACACGATAAACACACGGTTTTCCCACAGACTTTCAATCCACTCATTAATTACTACAGCTGCGGTGCACAGTTAATTTTGTTTCGACTGTTGGCACAGATTAAACAAAGATCGCTTATTGTTATTTGTCAAACGCGGCGTGTTGAAATCTGTGTGAAGTTTAATTATTAAATGCTCACTGGTGCAGCTTGTGATAAAGCCATGATAAAATCTGTTTGACAGCTTATTTGAATCTTAACAATCAAATGAGAATTGAAAAAAAGAATGAAAAATTCATAAGTCTGCAATATTCTTCTGTCTTTTAAGGGTAGGAGATTAAATTACGTCATTTGTTTGAATGTTGATTTTTCGAAAAAGTGGGTACGGTACGCATCGCACGCATCGTACGCATTCTGTAAGATGTCATAAGTACGCATCGCATGTAGGCATTGCTGATGATGCGGTCCACACAAAGCAGATCAGTGGACGTAGTTAAATTAGATTCTATACAAGACAAACTAAAATCCGTTGCGTGCGATGCGTACGATGAGGGCCTGTGGACGCACACTTTTAATCAGTAAAGTTTTCAGTCTCATGTGATAGCCAAGTATCGGGTCATTTGGTATCTGTGCTATTTCTGAGTATTTTGAAATAGTACTTTGTGACAATAATCTTCTTCGGCTCAACCCACTCAACTCATATCAAAAGCCTATAGTCTACATTGATACAAATCTAGTGGAATCCAGTTACAGTATCTACAAGATGTAGTTGGAAAATATTTTCTAAAGAATGACTGGTACAACCATAAACGACTGCACGGAGTCGAGATATGCTATGTGTTACACCTGCATTGAATAAAATACCGCAACTACATGCAATGAAATATGGATGTAACGTGTTGAAGATTTAGCTTTATTCTGCTTTCTAAAGATCTTCATTTTGCAAAATTTTAAATTGTTGTACGATAAAATGAATGATTATGTTGGTAAAAATTTAATTCTGTTTAGTTTTGAGGGGGAAAATCATTTACCATCTTCTCCGCTTTGGGCAGGGCTCTCGCCCAGGAAAGTTAGACTCTTCCTAATTAAAAAATCACCCCGTTCCTACTTCTGCTGTTTGAGCTGGAAGCCCGGTAACCCGTTAGGTAGTCCGCGGCTCTGGATCGGGCATCAGACCTACTGGGCCCCATCTGTGGTGATCTGACGGCTCTTTGAAGCCGGCGTACGCACGGATCTGGTTCTAGTCGTATGGCGAGTAGGAGTCTTTACCATTTTTTAAGAATAAAAAGTACTGTTACGTTTTTTATGTTGGATATATTTTTGACATGATGTTGAAAGCATTATAGGGTCTTGTAGCTTAGTGCTTATTCCACCATACATTTATTTAAGCTCTTAAACTTGTTATACTTAAAGAACAAAACGACGAAGTTCAACTGAAATCACATAAGTCGGATAAGATGTTTGAGAACAACTGAGACTAACTCGTTGAGTTTTAAGTGCACTTACGAAAAGACGAATAAGATACATTGATTCTTTGTATGGTTTTGTTAGATTTCGCGTTAATCTACCTACCTTTAACCATAATGTAATGAATAAAATTTTAACATAACATCATTTGATATTTTAAATAAAATATAATAATACAAAACATTAAATTAAATAATGTATAATATTGCAATACACTTTGTAGGTATTGCAATATTAAGATCAAAGCACATTTAACAAGCACGGCTCCGGCTCGACTCCGGCATGGTTTGTGGCTACCGCTAGCTGCCAGCGTGCTTGCGGTGCGACGCCCGCGAAGTGCAAGCTTGCAATCGGCGCGCCGACGCTGCCCGCTCGCTATTGGCGAGTAGTAAGCACGTTGGAAGCGTGCGGACCGTGCGCTGGCCACCCACCGTCGGCTTTTTTATATTGACGTTAAGAAATGTATCATATGGCATATCCATCTGCCGTACTTGAGACTATTCATCTAATTATGATGTTATTCCTTAAGAATCTACTAGTTCTGGTTGAATACCAGTGTAAAACTTTTATACCGCAATAACATGTTCAGGTAATCTGCTTTCAGACAGTACATAAATGAAGTAATACAGAAGTATTCACTGAATGGATTTCAGTTTAAGAACCAACGGAAATTGAAGTTTCTTTATGAAAGAAATAAATTATGAAATATTCGGAATATATCTTAGAACAGATACAACTGGACCAAAATCATTGGAAATTATATGTTTCAACATAAAAGTTTTAAAAGATTTCTGCAGTTTTAATTTTCTATCTTATTTTTTTCTTTATTGATAGATACTTGACTTGGAAATCTTATCTTCTATAATCGAAGTACCTATAAGGCAATGCCTAAGGCATTAATAATTAAGTCTATCTTTACAGATCCTTTTCTATTAAGGTGAAAAAATAAAAAATAAATGCTTAAAGACAAAAAATAAAAATTTTACACATATAAGTTTGTGAGATACAAGTGGCTCCCAATAGGCCTAAAAGTCCAACAGGAGTAAACGTCGAAACTTACTAATCTAAAGATTAATGAACGAAATCGACGATTTATCGTCGCCTCACGTGATTTATCCAACTAATGAAATTGAAAAATTAACCAATTTAACATAAAAGCTTTGGCTTAACAAAAAACTGGCTCTGAAAGTCAATATGCTGAATTAAAAAGTCGTAATCCTAATTGATAACTGAAAATTTATTTTGCATAACTTCACGCCTGTTACTCATGGGACTAGAGACTATGGAACGTCAATTGCTATGATTTTATATATCTCTTTCACTTCATCAAAAGTAATCAGTCTTTTTATGCATGGTCGTTGGTTAAGGGTACTTTTAATTTCCCTACTTGATTATTTAATTTTATTTTTACTCAGCTAATTTCACTGAAATAATTATGTTCTGACTGCTTATTACACCAGATTCGACCTAAAATAAAAATGTCATCACGTATAAATAAATTATTTATTTATCATTACACCTATTTCCCCTGACGCTATGAATAAGTGTATAGAAAATAGACACTCAATATGATTGCAAAAATGAACCTTAATTACACGTCAACCCTTATTACCACAGGTACGCCATAAGAAAGTTGTTGAAGCGGAAAATTAACAAATTAACTTCGTATCATAACACACATAGAAATAAGGAGGAGATTCCATTGGAAGGAAAAAAAGGTAGTGAGCAAATAAAAATGACCAATAGTAGACCAAAGTTGGGAAATTCAGTAGCATTTCTCCCTCAACTGTCGGAAAACATGTAACAGCGTTAGTCCTGTGATTGACCCCTTTCCGGTTGTGTCAGTATTGGATCATGAGAATGTGGGAATAAAGTGGTGTTCGATACTGTAAACTTCTATCAGCCTATGTGGAACAAATCCGGTGTAAAAATCATTCTAAGTGTGGAAGAGCCATGATGCGGCACGCATGGGCCGCCTCGACCGGAATGATATCGCGGCGTCACAGAAAACCGACGTGAAACAACGTTTGCGTTGTGTTTCGTTGTGTGAGTGAGGTTACCGGAGGCCCAATTACCCCCCTACCAATCTTCCCAATCCCCGATTACCCAACACCTTCCTCGTTTACCAGCTTCTACCATAAAAAATACGTATTATATGTGCCACAATATTCTACTATTAATCATACAAATATATTCTCCGTTTCCTTTGGGACTTCGTAAGTCCTCTCTTAATGCTTTTCTAAACTGCACAAATAATATTAGTTTCTTTATTTTTGTAATTAATTCATTCATATTCAATTCGCAGTAAGTAAAAGACAAGGTACAGATACTACAGAGGTGTAAATACTCACAAATAAAACACTATGAACTATAAAACTCGATGTAGTGACTTTAAAATACAGAGGAATCTATCTCACGTCGCATTTCACGGCATGAAATCGCATTACAATCAGTGTGCGGGTGTATTTTAAGATAGCTGACGTCTTCTCACCTTGTAATAACACGTGACATTTTGTGGTAATCGTAAATGGGAAGCAAGAGAATGTAATCGAATGTTCATTTTATGTATAAGAGTAATAATGAAGAGCAAACTTCGTTAGTGATTTTGTTCGTAGAGTTTTTGATCTTGTTTGCCTAAGGTGATAAGATGAAAAGAATTTTGAACTTTGTTACTTAGTACATAAACTTTTTATTTGCGTAATATACTTATATTGTAATTAAATTCGAGCGATATACGTTTCAGTAGAAGCAATTCTTATTTGTATCCCGTATAGGTACATAAATCTATAAAAGTAAAAAAAAATATCAGTATTTAGATATACACCTGTAAAGGAAAGCATTCAACCGAGCCAGAATCAAAATCAATGATCACAGGTAATACAGATGTCCAAATTAAAACAAAACCATAATTGAAACTTCAAACGCAGTAAATAGCAAACAAATCAGCCTGAATTCGTTGGATTGCGGGATTGGGTAATCAAAAATAATGTGTCAATACTAACCGCTCACATACATTGGGCGCGCCAATAAAATACACAACCTATTGACAAATATTCCATATAGCTAGTAGTTTAAAGCGCAGCTGTCCCTATCTCCAGGGATACGGTACTAGTGGGACCACAATATAGTGGAGGGCATACAGTAAGGTAACTTTTATATTTAGAATTTTCACAAATTTGTTGTTTTTTTAAAAGAAAGGCGTGCAGTAAATGGACATAGTTTAGTTTACTGACATTAAAAAATCAGATAAAACCAAAGTGCATATCAAAGGAGGTATCTACAACTGTATTGCCAATCGTTTTTACCGTGTAGAAGCTAATGTAGAGAAGAAATTTTATAGGCTGGATAAGTTTATTCTTTTAAATATTACAAACATAATTTTTCTGAAAGCAATTTTTAAAACAAATGTATTGTGTTTCTGTAAAAAAATATGAGTAAAAAATCACAGTTTGTTGTTTTACTGTTCATGTTATGGACAATGTGGTCCGTATTTTGTATTTTACATTCTCAAAAAGAAGATTTCATTCAGACAGCCGAGTGAGTCGCCGAATTTAAATCGGATATCTTTTTACAAAGTCCGTACTAAACTAAGTATTTGGCTTTGTGTTAAAAAGATAGTTTTAAGTTTTCCAGGGAAAAATAGCAGTTTTCCCTTTGAAAGATGGATAAAACAATTTTGTGGATTAAATTCTTTTTGAATATTCTTAAGTTAGTTTTTGTAAGTCAGTTGTAGATTACCAACTAGTTAAATAGGTGGAATTGTAAAAAGGTACTGACGACAATATAGTTTACAACAGAAAATAATACCATAGTTTCCTTATTGTACAGTTTTTTTTCTATATGCGCGCTTTTAGTGTGAGTGAACAGGAATTGTATATAACATAGAGCTGAAGATCGAGTTCAATTTTATTTTGTTAAAGAACCTATATCCACAAGTGAACTGATGTTGATGAATAGGTAGTATAAAGACAATGTCAAGCTCTCTATAGAATATAAAACATTTATGAAATGAATAGTATAAAAGGCATGTCTACCAAACACCTTCAAAGACCAACACATCATATTTTATTGACAAGACGCTGAAGTTTATCATCAAACTAATAGATTGACTAATGAAATTCCCAGGACCGCACTACGTTTCATATCCTGAACTTAATTGATTACACTCATTGACCCAGCCAGCATCAGATGTTCATTTCCTATCGCTAATTGCTCGCACCATCTTTGAATTAATTAGTTTTATACACATGGGGGTCACTGAAGGATTGCTACATGATAAACCCGTACGTGATAACTGATTGGGATTATAATTTAATTTTGTACACTCAATTTAGTTAAGGTTGGTTGAGTTCGATTAATGAGTGAAATCCTTAGTAATGTTTTATCCGGATTCTCAAATTAATTAAATGAAGATTAGATTAGATGAGAGACATGAATACGAGAAGAGTAGAGAAAAATAAATCTATTGTGTGATCTGTGTTGCTGTTTCGGGTCTAGGTGTCATGTGCATGTGAACTTGTAGCACCCACGACACAGGAGAAAATCCTAGCCTCCAATGTATAAAAAAAATACATGCTTATTAATACAATCAACTTTTTATGACCAAATAAACGGAAATATGGCAGTTGACATTTAAAATTACTTGCGACCGCATTTCCATCCATTTCCATATAATATGTACTAATAACATGTGTACGTAAACTCCAAATAATTGTTTTCAAAACTTGCAAAAATAATTTATTATGTAACTTTCATTTTCAAAGAATTAAAATATAAAGCGCTATCAACAAACTAAACACTCAATATTAATGCCCAATACTGATACTATCATAATAAACTATAAACAAACCGCGTTTAGTATTCAGTGGCGAAATATTGAACGTATCCAGCTTATTGTACGGGAAAATCAGGTGGGAAACACGACCACTCCATCCTGACCTCTAATAATCTCTAATGCTATATAATGTAACGGTAACAAGAGCTCAAGTTGTACTGGTTATGTCTTCTCCGCCGTACACGTTTATTGGATGGTCGGAAAGTGTAAAGAAAATAAGATTATCTAATGGAATTTATAAAATTTAAATCTGTAGATGTTATTTAATAATTTTATAGGTAGGTCTAATCGGCTTCATTTATTGCTTGTTTTTTTTTTAATTCAGGAGATTTATTTGGTATTTCTGTTTGAGTTTGAGTTAGGTTGAAAATATGCTGTGAGTAATGAAGCATACCATAAATGAAACTGTAGTACTATTGATACCGAGATTTCTAAGCACTTTATAGCAAGTTTTTAATAATGCTGCTAATCTAATAATATATATATAGTCTTTATTTATGCTGCTTATAGTTTCAGTATGCTCTGGTATATAATTATCAATAAATTGATACCATAACCAAGGGAATCGTAGTTGTTACAGCGCTATAATAAACTTATATGCTTAATATCACACCAAATAGTTATCATTACCTAATGATTTAACGTAACATAATGTAATAAACTGTAATAATATAGGTATAATTTCTGATAATTCAAATTAAAATAGAAATAGGTATTACCTATCTATTTAACATCAGTGCTAAACTATTTGCAAAATAACACTGCTCTACATCACGTTAAACAAACTCCATCAAATAACTTTGCATTCAATTAATATAAGCCGCAAAATATATCGTACAAAACACACATTTTCAAATTAGTTTCATGTAAACTAATTCATCATGGACTGCACGATACGTTGTGGATATAATGTAATGTCATTTACTAGTTAATTTTGTTAGTAATAAGCTGCTTTTTGTGTTTCGGTTTGTTTATTCAGTATTTTTGTTTTGGGACAAGCTCGCCACAACCTCCCAGAACCGCTGCAACTCCTGTAAATCAGCGTCTACGGTAAATACAACCATAAAAATACAGGGGCACTGAAGTCGGGCTCGTTTCAGGAACATGAATAACTGTCTTGGATCCCGCAACGAAATAAATCAGGAGATATTATTAGAGGAGAAGAAAAATAAAACGATCAACGATCAAACAGATCAGAACTATGAATCAACGTAACGTATGTAGATAGTTAAAGAACTTACATAGTCATAGTAAGATAGTCAGGATTGATTTGAATACATTTAAAAACGTTGCAAGAGTATCTAATTGCTTTAGATTTGATAAATTATAAGAAAAAAAAAACAACCAAACGAAACATAATAACATAATTTATGAGGAAAGACTACAAAAACACTCATCTCAATAAAATTAAGTTTGTAATAAGTAATTCAATTCAAAACTTCCTCATAACTTGATTTAAGCTGTAGGTTCATAAAGCATAAATATCGCAGCAAAAACTTCACCTCATAATTGATTCATGGTAAAACTATGTAAACCAAAGGACAGGGAGAAATGTACCTACCGAGGGAAGGGAATCTTGAAAGGGTGATATTTGAATTTGATTTGAACCTGTCGCCTTTGAGGCGTCCCAAGGGCGGTTGGGGTCTTACCCATAAATAGAAGTCTTGAGTATTTATTCGGAGAAAAGAAACTTCGTAAATATTGGGAAACTACTTTTTCGAGTGATTTTTGCGATTTACATTCGTCTTTCTGTAGTTTAAAATTAGTTTTGGGAGTTATCCTACCTATACAAAACAGACTAATGTCATTGCTTGACATGGCCATGGTTTACTTAATTTAAATCGTTGAGTACTCTTTTAAAGGAAACGAAAAGAAACAATTTCTTCTTATACTAAAATATAATACCTATTTAAAATAGCATCGTTACTTCAAACAAAGATAAATAAAACAACATCCACTATTTGGCTAGAAAAGTTCCAAAGATTTGTACCAAATAAATCATAGTAAACTACCAAAGTAAGAGGTTTGCTTTCGATAAAGTTGGCAACTGATGAAAATATCATTGATCCATAAATAATAAGATATCGTGGATCTTGCGACGGCAAACGATAGTTTGTAGGAATGATTTTATCACGTTTTCAGTTTATTGCACTCGAAAATACTCACGGAATGATACTAAGGAGTACCATCTTACTTGAGGTTCTCAATCGCTGTCAAACTGCCTCATTAGTAGCACTTGTGACCCAGACCCGAAGTCTGGCTCGATTGTCGAGACGGGTTAAGTCGTTTGGGGTTTTTGATTGTCGCTCGTCGAAATAGGGACGCTATATTTGGATTTTTTTGATGTTTTGCACTAGGTTGTTGTCCATCTGATAAAATATGGGTGTATAGTGTAATGTTGACTTAATACACTTGTCTGTTTCTGTTCGATACATAATAGACGTGTTGATGGCCTGCTTGGGTGTAAACATCAAATAAAATACAATTATTGGAGAAGAACTCGTTAATCCCCGTACCCAAATAGTTTTGGCAGTAACGATCATGACAAAAAGGTTAGTCATAGCCATTACATACCATCAAAGAACTTTACCCACAAACAACCTAGGCACTCAGCCGTGAACACTAACCCGACTAAGACACATCAAACTCCGAACAACGATAACAAACTTAGGTCAACTTTATACAGCATGTCCTGTAACCGAGAACCGATTATCCCTTCAAGCCAAACTTATCACTTACAAGTGCTCTACGGATGCTTTTGTCCTGGTAAATAGGCTCTAAGGCAGTGTTTACACTATCAAAGTGAATAAGAGCTGCGGACGTTGACTGATGGTGTTTGTACACACGTCGTGGGCCCCCTGTGGTGCTACGCAAACAACAGGTTTATTTATTTGCTAAGTTTTCGCAGACTTATAATGTGTGGGTGGAAGTTTTTCGGATAAGATCTTCGGAGATAATTTTATAATTGTGTGTTTGTGGGCGGAATGTTAGCGTTTAGTTGGTAGTGTTCAATCTTAATTAGCATTTTTTGTTGAACTAAGATAGATCAAGATCTAAACAGTTGGACTGTTTTGAACAAGAGGATATAATTATGTTTTAATTGGTGAGCATGTATTCTTAAGTCAACGAAACATATTTTTTCGGTGATTAGCTATTCATTTCAATTACTCAGTGATAAAGATTTGTAGCCGTTTGGCTACAAATCACTAGGGAACACTACATTACTTATTCCTTACATGCTGACGGGCAATAAGTACAATTAGAATGGGATTAAGTTAAATTAATGACTGCTGTATGACTTTCACGGACCTTAGCAAGATTGTACTATTAACTGACAAATTCTATAAAAGTCAGTTGAGTGTAAATAACTCTAAAAATGGAATTGTTCATTCGCACCACATAGAACTTTTTCACAGTAACAATATCGTGAAAATGTTTACATCAGCAAAAGTCATAAATCCAACGAAATGGTTTTACACCACTTTTATCACTAAACACGAGTGTTTGTTATTTTTTAGAGCAATTCAACCTTTATGGGCAGACTGTTTGGCTGCTAAGTAATAAATCTAAAGCTTTTTGTGGATTACTAAGAAGACTTAGAAATATTTCTTTGCATTAGCAGTTTAGATATAAATTGCTATTTTATACAATTGAGCGGTTTCAAACTTTATTTGTGTTGCATTACAATTGAATATCATTCGATTTATGTTATTAGTTTGATTTAGTATTTTTTGTTTAATAGGATTTTTTAACCTGCAGACTATACTTTATAATATTTTAGTGTTGACTTTTTTATGTTTAAAAATTAAATTAATTGGTCCGGGTCAAGAAACTTCACTATTGTAATCTTCAAATACAACCTCTCATAAAAACCGTGGCGGATAATTTTAGAGCAACTTATGTAAATCATAGGCACCATATAAGTTAACATACTAATGTTTTCAAGATTTAAAACTCATGAAGGTATTTGCTCACCAAAATATTCTAACGACAAACATAGTCAATATGTCTACTTATCTAGGAAATACAAACAGTGTTGGTATTCTGCCCAATTTGCGAACAAACCATGAATACTAAAGTGATTTGGCAAGTTCATCACAGTATAAAACAAGTAACTGCCGTTCATTAGCACATTAACTGCATTAATAGTTAGTTAATGAAGCAATCTGCTCTCACCGCAAGTTTGTGGTTCCGCTGCCATATCTAGTCTACATCATGTTTATGATTCCTTGAAGGGACTAAGCAGTAATGTGTTTATAGTGTTTATAATAAAGCTTGTAGTTATGGAAACTTGACTGAGAATTTTGATTGTAGAATTTAATAAAATTACTGATATGATTTAAGAGAGGTTTAGATTATTGAAAATCATGCCCATACCTAAATATTTAATATACAGAAACTAACAGTTCGAAGATTATTGTGAGAATTATAATCCTAATAAACATAAGTAGTTTACTTAGTAATCACTTTGTTCTCATCTGATCAATAAGGCAATCTTAATTCATTATTATGTTATTGGCTTACTCGTGTAACTGTTTGACGAGGAACTCCATTAGTTTCAAGCCATCTAGGGGCTTATATTCATGAGCCGCGACACATGACGCGGCAATTGACGCACTGTTACAATACAGTAGCAGCGGGACAATCACTGCGTCGTGCAATATAATAAGTAATTAATTTAATGTCTCACGAAAGTTATAATAAAAAATAAGGCAATCTTTCAACAGCTCTTTCGAAAAGAATTAAATTTAGATAAACTTACTAGCTAAGTTTATCTGAAATTCGTAAATAGTTAGCCACTAAAACCACTTCTCTAACATAACGACAAGAAAACATGTTGACTTTGAAAGTTATTAGCTAAGACAAAAATAAAAGTTGAACAAGTTCGCCCGACAAGTCGAGTTGACAAGAAAAGTTTATGAACGAGAATTGTTTTTGAAGTAAAACCGACGTGTAGACATAAGCTTCTCAGTAAACATTGAAAAACTACCAACATTGAACTTTGTAAATAAAAGATGTATCAAGTTTTATCAAGTGTTAATGAAATTGATAATGATAGATTGTTTACCAACTCACTATATTATGGAGGTTTCTGTTCGATGTATACCAATTTAATTATATTTGGGTAGTTTCTTCAGTTATAAAATAAATAATTTCGACTTTTCAATACAATAAAAATATTCTAAAATAATCACACTTTATCTTCTATACGAAAATGTTCTAAAATAATGGATAAATATCACTGCTATTTGACGTAAAACTTTGATTACGATATAACGCACTATATCATACTTAATTCACAGAAAATATAGTTTTTGATGTTTTGAAATAAGTAGATATTGAATTTGACCAGTAGGTGCCTATTGTATGAACACGCGTCGGTTCATTGAAACAAACTTCGCCACTGTAAAAGCTTTTGGTATCTAGCGATTACAAAATGCAACATGTCTGTTCAAGCCAGAAAACCTTCAGACTAATCCTATACACGTCCAAACAATCGACGCACACAACACGGACTCAACGCTAATATAAATACCAAACAGGAGCAAACTCAAAACAATCAAAAACCAGCCACGCACGGAACATCGCGAAACTTTCACATACAACAAGATAAATGAATAAAACTTTTCCGACAAATGTTCTACTAAATATGCAGAAGTGTTACACTTAATTAATGAAGGGTCCATGGCTTGTATAAAACCATTAATATCTGGGCTCCAAGTAAACCAAAGCAGTGTGGCACTAATGGCTTAGCTCTAATGTCCACACCATCTGTCAACGTCACGTCATTGGCCGCTTTTTGTAGCACTTATGTACGAAACTCTCAGTTCTATTCACTTTATTATACAGTTTTTCCTTTTTATTTGGTCTGGTGTCCAAATGGATGGTCTTATAATTAGGTGGTTGGTGTTTGATGTTCACTGAAGTACTGTTGATGTCATTTCGGTGGTGTAAGAAACGTAATGGATTTGTTCTCTTAGCTTGCTGGTCATCTTTACTCTATTTTTTATCATCACTTCTTTTCGAGTTGATCACATCAATGATGTCATTATCTGCCGTTTTCAATAACCGATTTCAATCCAATATCTTTTGGTTAAAATCCATTACACACTTTAGTTCTATAGAGTTTCTGTCAAAAATGAAGATCTTAATCCTCTATTTAAATCTTCGATTTTTGAATCGGTTACTGAAATCGGCAGTATATGTCATGTGGATTACAACAATACTTAAACCATTTACTTTATAAACAGCTGTGGCTTACTCACCGTATGTAAAATGTGGTGTCCATAATGACCCAGAAATTACACGGGCGCAAACAAGAGAATTACACGAATCGTTATTAATAATGGTCACCGTTATGGAGGGTATAACTTTGAATTTGTCCATTGACGGTCATTGTTGGCATAATGCTTATTACAACATTTTCCCGAAATGTATGCGAGCCTTTTTACGTCATCAATTGTGGCCCTATTACGGTGTGATGTCTTGATGACTCTAAAAATGCGTTAGTGTAATATGACTTTGACTATGGCTGCCTCAATGGTCGAATGGTCCAATGGAATGGTCGAAGACTTATAACACAAATAGTGCAAAATGGGTGTTCATTGTACAGTGGCATTACTGCCTTAATATATACCTCTGCCTACGCCTTTGGGGATAAAAGGCGTGTCGCGTGTAAAATTATTAACTTTATTGAATGCTGGTTTTCAGTTCACAACATTCAACTGTAATGCTATCTGTTTAATTGTATATTATGATAAATAAGAATGAACGCAACAGGCGCTGATGGACGTTGATTTCTATATCAGCACCGTATCACATTTTTAGCTCAAAATTACTAACGATCTTCAAATACGTTAAAATTATGTTCTACTATCTTTGGAAATAAAGTAAGCAGTTGTTAACGTAGGCTTAGAAGAAATTAGTCGTGGAAATATTTTTCCAACCTTCCAATATTTTTTGCATTACACCAATTTTACAATTCTATCATAACCCTCCAAAAATCGAAATCGGATTATAATTTAAAATTATAATACACCATCTATATTTGAACGATTTGCATTGATGAGATGGTTTAAAAGTTTAATTTCGTCAGGATACGTACGTTCCGTTGGTAAAACTTTTAATAGAGAATTTTTAATGCAGACGAGAGGCAAGTTAAAGCCAATTTTAATTACAATCTGTCGAGCTATTTTGTTGTCGAACGAGGAAATATGAGAATATTTTAGTTCTTAATAATATTGGGCAGATTCTGATACCTATTCGTTTTAAAAACACATTATATTTTTTATGTGTTCAAGTCCAAATAAAGATATTGGTCGTAATTTAAGCAATCAACGGTCAGAAAATGTTTAAAAACAAAGAACAGCTACACTTTGTTTAACACTATATGCAGACTTGCGTGTCATTAAATTTAAATATCACATCAACAGCCTAAAAGGGCCACTGCTGACCAAAGGCCTCTTGTCACACGGAAAAGGTTTGAGCTTTAATCACCAATTAAGCTTGGTCAATGCGGGTTGGCGATTTCAAACTTATAATTAGAAATTGATTCCTTACCATGTTTTCCTTCACCATTTGTGGGCGGCGTCTAAAGAAAGTACATATCACTCGGAAAACGTCACATTGACACTTGCCATTGGTAGGTGTCGAATCCGCACCTTCATACATGAGAAGCGAACGTCTTAAATCTCCGGAACACTACGTCAATTTCATGAATTTCAAATATTATGATACTTTGTTATAAACATTTATCAGTGCCAGTTTAGGCATACGTCCAACAGAGTATCTTTAAAATGGCAAATTAATTTGAAAACCTAACCGGTTCCTAGCTTAAAGGCCTAATTCTTTCAAAAAATAATTATATTTCATGTTTTTCTGTCCACAATATGAGTACAGTGGTCGTATCTAGAACGGGCTTAGAATAATAATCCCCGTAATTCCTTAGCCCGCGACTAAGCTTACATTTCATCCTACATTAGCATAACACCTGTGGTCTACCTTAGGTCTCATTTACATAGGGATGAGGATTTACGAGAATACTACAATATATTTGTTAAATTAGATTGTCTTTTTTTAAACGTTTCTCCACACTAGGATTTTCTCCTGTGTCGTGGGTGCGTTTACAAACATACAAGTTCACATATACATAACACCCAGACCCGAAACAACACTTTGTGGATCACGCAAAGAGTTGCCCCGGGGGGAATCGAACCCGCTACGTTACCCGTACACGTTACGTGGCAGCCGGTTGCCCAGTCAGTGCTCAAACCGTGCAGTCACTTTTATTTATTAATTTTAATACCTTTCTTAATTTGGTGATATTCTTTTCACAAAGAAATTATTTAGGTATATATTATATTATTGGTACAAAACAATATAACAACACTTCTACGATAATATTTTTTTTTATAAAAGGTTTTCTAGTCTTAAACTTCTGACAATTTAATACAAAACTCCGTATTAAAATTTCCATTTTTCCTAACGACAACAATGTTTACCAAAGATCCCATGAAAGAAAGAAGCGTAATAAAAGAAGGGCATTTTTGTCCAAAACGTTTGCATGAATACTGTGTCAACAAGATTGATTAGCCATCCATTTTAATTAATTAAAAAAAGAGCATCCTCCCGCTTGGGGAAAATCTGTTCCGGCAAAACGTTATTTCCTCAGCCATTAATAATTTTCAATTTGATACAAAATGCATAACAATAGACTGTAAATTGTTTACTTACTGTATACATAAAATATCAGGAAGATTGTTGCTGTTGTTCAGTCATTTTACTTTAATGTTTTTAAATTGTGTTTTTTTTTTTATTGAGTGGTTGAAAGCATTACTACTGGATAAATGTGATTTGTCGTGTCATGATTGCTTTGATTTATCTAAATATAAATGTATTGTAATTTTATTAATATTTTAAAATACAATTAGAGTGGCTTAATGTCATTGGATGTTATAATGTAAAGTCAGTCGTAATCATCTAATGACTTCTCCCGCCTTGGGCGAGGTGAGAGGTAGTGTCAGACTATTACTGACTAAAAACTACCCCGTTTCTACTCCTGCTTTTCGAGCCGGAGCAAAATATGTAGTTAGCGGAATAGATCTTTATTTTCCCTTAACAAGTTGGTGATAATAAGTTCTAAAATATAAAACAATAAAAAGGTTTACATCTGCCATTTTTTACTTTTAAATGATCCATAAAAAGTTACCAAGTCATCACTTAAGTAGCCTTTTGTTAACAAAACTGACGTAAGCGAGTGTACATTTGATGTACATCAAATGTTATATTTTCTTTGTCCCTTTTCAAGGGTCTTACAATTTATATTCATAATGTACGGTAGGTACCTATGTTACGTGAATACTTAAATGGTTGGTTAGAAAAAAGAATATAAAGTTTTTATTTGTTTTTAAAATGTAATATGAGTCCATTATGAGGTCACGCTTTTCTTCCAACTTTTGTTATGAAGTAAAAATTATTTTAGCTGTTTCACTGTTTAACTGCCAATTTCAATAACTGAGCTTAATCCTAAATATTTGGATGGATATTCATTTTTGACAGAAACTCAAATGGAACAAGAAATAATTTCAAAAATCTAAACATGTTTGTATTAAGATCGGTTATTGCATTCGACGATTAAATATGAATGAGGTTTGATCAAGAGAATCAGTTAAAAATAATCGCTTTTTATTTGCAAACCATTTCAGTTTTGTAGTGAGCTTAGTATAATAGCTAGTACAGTCTACACTGTACTTTTTCGAAAACAACCAACCAACTCATATGCTTCCTATTCCTATAACTCGAGCTTACAATGTCTATCGATTGGAAAACCAATAGCAGTTTGATCGATGTTTAAAAATGCATTAGCCTCGATAAGTGAGAAGTATTCAGGGGAGGTACTCAATCAAACTATCGTTATGCTTTTAAACATCACTCCAAGAATTTAAACCGCGGGCCAAGTTTAGCGATCGCGAATGTAAAGAGGATAAATATAAGTAGCTTATTGTTTGTCAATGGTAAAAAAGTGTCTATTGCGATTTAAATTTTTTTATTTTATTTTTTTTTTAGTGGGACCGTCATACCTTGTAGTAGTCCTATGTACTTTAAAAAAAATGTCCTATGTACTCCATAGTCATTTGACTTTTCCCGCCATGGGCGAGGCGAGAGGGAGTATCAGGCTCTTACTGACTAAAAACCACACCGTGCTTACTCCTATTTTTCGAGCCAGAGCGGTAAGCTCGCTAGGTAGTCCGCAGCTCCGGGATTTAAATATACCTAGGAACTGAAATAAGTACCGAATAACTAGGAGTATCGTATTACCCTAGCTGACGTAGATCGGTTGTAAAATAGTAGTTATTATGTAATAACACTATACCAAGCCATAATTGGAAATAGGAGACATAGTTTCATGTAAGAATGGATATTCACTAAAACCAAACAACACTTGTTAATATTAATTGTAACCGATGCTAATTAAAGTTCGAATATGTAAAGGAAAATGAAAAGTTTTCATGCATATTTAGTACTTATCAACTGCAGAGTACTAATAGGCAAATACTCAAACGTCACTCAATTTTAAGATGCTCTCAAGAATAGTTCTGCCCCTACTAATTCTTTATAAAAGACAGAGATAGCACGATATTTAAGTACAACTTAAAATTGAGCAGCGTTTCAATATTTTGGGCTAAGTTACAAAAATCACTATAAAATGTTAGTAAAATTGACACTTCCACTCAATTAGGTAGACAAAGTTCATGAGACGACAGATTAGAACCGATAGACCGTAATTTTATAAGAATATTTTTTTCGCGCTAAAGATTATGAAGTGAGTCGGGTGTGGACGTGGCTTAAAAGTGCAGTGACGCGGAAAATATCCTTGATCAGCATTCCACGGGTTGATTCTGCTCTTCAATTATCAATTGGAGACTGTTCCTCTATTGTGGACCGATTCGATCATTATTGAATGGAAAGAATAGTTTTATTTCACTATACGGCTCGCTGGAATATGTTGATTAAATTACATTGTTCAATAGATAGTATTGGAAAAGCCTCGAGCGTGTTTTTGCATGATGGCCTACTAAATCAGGTTTTTACTTTCAAATTATTTTGTACAGAATTTTTTAATAAAATGCATTTCCTAGATATGATTCAACATTTTTCAATTATATCATGCAACAGTTTTCTGTTTGTGTTTATTTAAAAAATATGGTGGTTGCTTTTACGTACCTTAGTTACATGTTAAGATAATAGGAAGGTTGAAACAGTCCAAGGAATTAGAACAAGTTCATGAACTAGGTCTAATTCTCACCGTTACATACTAAAAATCACGTATAATACACACACGCACACACAAATAATACATCAAACCCAATATGTTCATGGAAAGTAACTACAGCATCAGTGAAACTTACCTATTGTATAATACTTAAACACGGAGAATCAATTAGTTCAATTCAATTTCACGAGACCCAGAAGGTCCATTACAAGTGTAATTTTATTTCCTGAAAAACGGTAGATATTTGAATGTACAAAATTTCTGTGTAGCCCCAGCTAAATTTACCTGAAATGATTTTAGAGGCTCGACGGGAGATAATTTCATTGACAGCAATTGTTAACTAAGAAAACAGAATTTCCTTTTCCTTATTGAATTAACCTTTAAGTAGACATCATCATTACTTCTCCTGTAAGTTAGAGGTACAATAAATTGGTTCGTAATCTCCAACTACCCCAGTAAATTGAGCAAAGGAAAGTCTACTTAATTTTGGAGCAATAAGAGTGTATCTTGAACGATGCAATTTTGTAAGGTTTGAAAAGCGTGGGTGCCAACTCAATTAGGTCACTTACTTCTAACACGGCGTACTGAGGCTACTAGTTTAGAAAGGGTTAGAGACAAACTTAGTCGTGTTCCTAAGTAAAAGTTTGAGCCTAACGCAAAAGGTTCTTGTTGGCAAACTCTCATTGCTTTTGTGCGGTGAAGATAATGGTCAAAATCACACCAAGTTTTCCAAAGCCTAGATGATATGAGAAAATGTAAAACAATGTCAAAACTTGCATTAAGGGTGCTTTTCCACCGGAGATTTGCTATGTAGTTATGTTACGAAAAGCTGTGAAACTATGTGACCGTTTCCACTGATACTAAGCTATGTAGCTGTGCTAGGAAGATGCGCAGTGCGAGTATGCGATGTATCGATAGTAGAGACGCCAGCACGCATCTTTCTATATAAATAAACATAGCTGAGTTCGTTTCCTCCAGTGCTATGCTATGTGTGCACAGCTACGTAGCATAGTACATCTCAGGTGGAAAAACATCCTTAAAAGCAACTAAACATTAATTCACTATGCACCGACTTAATACGTCGGCGAAAAAAAGAAACCTAAAACTTTAGAAATTGAATTTGCTTATCTACATGAAAAAATAACCTATCTTTGCATATTACGATCTAAGCTATCCTATTAGAAATTATAATTTTACGAAAAAAATCTATGAAAAAAATACTACAGCCTTTTACTCAACTTCAATCATATTTCAAAAATTAAGAACTATTGCGAGCAACGTTTACGAAACTAGTTTTTAAAAAGTTGGTCCAAAAGGCGCCTCAAACACTTTTCGTTGGTTTTTACAAAGAAAACTTACCTAACGATAAACTACGTGTAAGTCTTAAAAACGACTCGCTTTTGAAAAGGTAGGCAATTTATGGTTGAATTTTTTGTTTGCTAGTTTAAAAAATAACTAACTGCTAACTCAGAGACTCACATTTAATAATGATTACTTAAACTATTCCTTAGTAACGATTTTGTACCGAAAACAATTGCTAAGAACTAGGTTAAGTATCCGTTAAATGAATCTGAGTATGGCAGTCAGCAGCTATGTAAAATATAAATCACAAAGGGAGCAATATCACAAAATTATTTATAAACTAGCTTTTGCCCGCGACTTCGTTCGCGTGGAATAGTGACTTCCGGCAAATTTTTGGTTTTAACCACATAGTTCCCGATCTCGCGGGATCTCTTCAAAAATGAGATGTGGAAGATATTCCAGGGAACTCTTCAAAAATCAACATAATGAGCTCTGCGTTTGAATTTAATAGATGTATACTCACTTAGGGCATTGAAAAAATAGTTTAAAAACGGACTTAAACTAACTTAAAACTAAAGAAAGCTACGAATTACGAATTTATAACAATTAAAAAAGAAACTATATTACAACCTATCCTCCATGCTATAATAACCAAGCTTAAACTAAATAATTTAAAAGAAACGACTTAAATCTAATCTACAATTACAAATTTATTAAAAAAACTAACTACAGTAACTACTAATAATCGATATCAAACTAAACCTACGTTAAATAGTTTAACCAAAAAACCAGGAAAACCCAACAAATAAACTTATTAATTGACAAATACAACGAAACCAATTTAGAATATACGAAACAGCAGGACCACTACAGACAAATAATCATACGACTGATAATACACTTTTTCTACGATAGTACCGAAGCGCTCGGCCGATACCCAACCAAATGAATGTAACGAAACCATAGCGCGATCTATTTCGATCCCAACGCCATCTATCGAGGATAAAGACAACTTGAATTATTTATTTATACTCCGTTCGGGCATTTTCTTTGTACTAAAAGTTTAATTATATTGATATTATTTTTTTCATACCTTTTTACTATTTATTTACTTTTTTTCGATGAATTAAAACAATAACATGAACCGAAGTCGTGTAACGATCGACATAGAATTATCTATACTCCGTTAGAGCATTTTCTTTGTACTAAATGTTTTATTATATTGATATTATTTTTTTCATACCTTTTTACTATTTATTTACTTTTTTTCGATAAATTAAAACAATAACATGAACCGAAGTCGTGTAACGATCGACATAGAATTATTTATAAATAATTTATTTCTTATTTTTATTTTTTGATTTTTGAAATAAAAATATATCTATGTCCTTTCTAAGGTTCTAAACTATATCTGTACCAAATTTCAACCAAATCCGTCAAATAGTTGCGGAGATTAATGGTATAAGCATAGAATGTTCGACGTGATTCTTTAATTTGACATAACTTTTTTATTTATGAACCGATTGACATGAAACAAACACTAAATGTAAATTTAAGCATCCCACAATATATTCGTGAAAACCGCATCCAACTCGGATCAGCCGTTTCTGAGATTAGCGCGCACAGACGAACAGACAAACAGACAAACAGACAAACAGACAAACAGACAAACAGACAAAAAAAAAGTTAATTACATTTTTGGGTTCGACATCGACATAACAATAACCCCTGCTATTTTTTTTATTTTTATTTTCAATGTACAGACAGCACTTTTCTACGATTTTATTATATGTATAGATATTATACAAATTATTGCTTATTGTCAGAAATTACATTCCAAACTACTAATACATTTATAAACGAGATCCTTCTGTAACTTTATATTCTGCCACTAATGCCTTTAAAATACAGTTAAATAAAGCACACAATTCGCTTTTAAAAACAAATTAAACTAAACGTGTTGATTGTTGATTGTTTAAATGAAAACTACGCAATATAACCCAAAGTTGCCGGCGGGTGTCGACGGTAGCAAAAACCGCAAACAAACCGGATAGAACACTTGTATCTAATTAAAACTTTTGTTTTAAGTGCAAATGGCACATCTCTAGTGGGTTAGCCAAGTATTTGCTTGTTATAACTTCACTAAGTACTAAGTTGCTATTCTGAATCACTTAGTAGGAATTTTCATATGATATTTTTTTGGTGGTCTTTCGTATTTGGTGTTTATTTTCTCTCATTTTGTCTCTTATTGTTGTATAGAGAGAATAGAATATTTTCTGTTTTATTGAATTTTTTTATTTGTTCAAGTAAAATGCAAAAATATGTTATCTTAATACATTTTTTTTAAGTATATCTTCTTCTAGCTTCAAGGAGTCATCAGACACATGGGCCCAGTAGGGCGGATGGCCGGAAGACCTAATGGGATGCGGGGCTAGAAGAGCAGGAGTAGGAACGGGGTGGTTTTTATTCAGTAAGGATCTGACACGCCACTCCCTCTCGCCTCACCCAAGGCGGGAGAAGTCATTGGATGATGTCTCTCTTCAAAGAAGCCTTCTTCTGCCTTTAGAAGGGTATTGCTATTGTTAGCACTTGAGACATAAAAACAGTGAATAAAAGAAGTTATAACTTATAATTTTCACTTAAAAGTAACTTTTAATAATATTGAGAAATAAAATTATGAAAGTTGAACTTTTAACTAAAACGTTTCTCAAAGTCGTACAAAGTTAGAACGAGTGACTAAGTGAAATATTTAAGGTATCGTTTAAAAAAATAACCTTATACTCTTTTCAAAATAAATAAAGTTAACCTGTAAATAAAGAGTGTTCAGAAAGATTTATTATCTCAAGAAAGGGCCCGTTATTCAACCACGAAGTTCATTCAAATTGCGACTATGTGAAAAATGTTTGAAGGTGAAAGGGAATTGAAATGTAAACATAATATGGGTCACGTCTCAGACCCTGTTGAAATAAAAAAAGTTAGAATTGATACCTGTTACACGTGCCTTTACAGTGTGCCTACCTATTTTCGGAAGTTAGGAAGGTACAATAGATAATTCTTAGCTATAGAATAAAATTGACATTGAACAGTTTTTAGTATGAAAAAATTGTCAAATATTCCTTCGATAAAATTTATCTGACGTAGTCTTTTAATTTTACTGGCAAAATTGGCACGTAATAAAAACAGTTATGATTGATTTTACGATATCAGTTACATTTTTTTTTTGTGTTGATGTAAGTAAACATTCCGTGAATTACTGTTCTGTTAATGCACTCTGGTTCTTTTTTCGAACAGAATAAATATGTTTTAACTATTACAGCAGAAAATTCCAAAAAAAGGAACAGTAACTCATTGAGTTAAAATACTACAAAATATTTGTTACATCTTTTACCCCTCCTAGTGACACACACGACAAAAATTACGATCCTCCAAAATTCTATTGGGAAACTGAAACATTTTTTTGTTTACACGTGTCGGTGCCATTTTTCAACTGTCTATTCACAGGCATGCTGCAATGAAAAATTTTAGCAATAAAGAAAATACAACTAAACCATCGAGTGTCAGCTGTCAGGCACTTTTGTTCTAAATATTGTTAGAAGTGTAAAAGAGTATGTATGTCACAACTCATTTTTTTTTTATTAGAAAAGATGAATCGATAATTTGAACTCTTCTAAAAGTCAGTTGGACTTAAAAATACATGATATTTTATGGAAATACTACGCGTTCAATTTCAAATATTATGTATTTTGGAAAAAAATGTTGTTAATCAATAAATACCAATATTTTATTGATTATCCAAACATATTTTTATAGTCGTAATACGATAATCCGTTACAAAAATAATTGCGAGAAAAAAATTAAAAGATATACTTACAAAAAACTAAAAAATCCATTATCAATAATCTATCATATGAAGAAAAATCTTTTTATAACGCCACAGATTAAACGCAAAATCACTTATATCTATCATATGAAATGAAAAAGATGCCTATAAGCTGATTTATCAAAGCAAAGGCTAAACCGCTGAAGTCATGAAGTTGAATTTGTTTTGAAGGTTAAATTCTTTTTTATGAATATCACGTAATATATTTTTAGTTTGACCTTTAAAAGGATAAGAAGTTAACGCTGAATATCAATGTTCTTATTCCAACCAATTAAGATTGCTTTTAGTGTGGACTTCTAATTACTCTTTCAGGGATTTGCAATATATTTTTTACGCAGATGTGACACATAGTTCGGCAGTGACTTATCTTGGGCTGTTGATAATGATAATTATGTCGAGAACTACATACATTAACAAACTATAAATTTGACTGCATGGTTTGAGCAATGGCTGGGCAACTGACTACCGAGTAACGTGTAGCGGGTTCGATTCCGGCAGGGAGCAACTCTTTGTGTGATCCACATATGTATTGTTGTTTAGGGGTAGGGTGTCATGTGTATGTGAACTTGTATGTGTGTAAATGCACGTACAATACAGGAGAAAATTTTAGTGTTGACAACTATCTAAAAAAACCATAAAAAAATTCAAAACATTTACTATAATTATTATAAAACTTGATTCAGGCTCAGTAACACACATTGACCTCAATAAAATTAAAGACGATCATTACATCAATACAAAAAAAATATCTAATTGTAAATTCGAACTGCTAAAAACCAACCCTTTACAAAACCAGTAGATACATTTGCCCTCTAAAGCCTCATTAATTGATGGGGGTTAAACGCAAAGAAGCTTAATTAACGTGTCTTTAATTAGATACTTAATTAACATGCGGTTATGACGGAGCTATTTCGAAAACTGCTTTTTAATGGCTCCTTGTAATGTGTGGTTGGATTAAACCAGTATTATAAAGGCTTTACAAGGGTTGGTTTTTGTTATAAACTTTATGAATTAAACTTTCATTGAGGAAAATTTTGATTCATTTTGGCAGATGGGGGATTGAAGAGTAGTAGGTTGTAGGTTTAAACTAGAATAATGTTACTAAAGATTATAGAACTTGTATTTTGAAATATACAACTAGTAAATAGGTCTTTAATTATTTTTTTGACTGCACGGTTGGCGCCGTGGGACGTGTAGCGGGTTCGATTCCTGCAAGGAGCAACTCTTTGCGTGATCTATAAATTATTATTCTAGGTGTGATATGTATGTGAACTTGTATGTTTGTAAACGCACCTACGACACAGGAGGTAATTCTAGTGTGGGGCAACATTTTACGCAAAAAATTAAAATCAATGGACGTATTCTCGCTGATGACTACAAAGATGATTAATATCTGTACATTGTTCCTAGTTCATGACAAGATGAGATTTCTTCAATAAGTAAGTACAATGGAATCTATCAGTTTACTCGTAAAACGTTAAGTATAGAACACACTAAGGTCACTTTCATTAAAGAAATGAAGTTTTTGGTCTAACAACACTATAAATTCTGTGTCCACTTAAAACAGAAAGCTGTTAGAGGGTAAATGTGGCAGCGCTGGCCGTTCCGTGTGTACAAAGGTCGTTTGTCGTAGAAAATAATGATCCTGAGCCAGGAATGTGACTTTTGCGTGAACTGTTCGCACAATGGGTCGCATTGCGCTACTGGCACTAAGTAGTCCAAATGATTATCTAATACTGATTGATTTAGTACTATTACTAATAGATCTCTATGTAATTTGTATATATCTAACTACTACTAACTTATCAACATTTGCAGAGAATTAACAATTCCATTAACAAATAATTTTTAATGTAACATGAAAGTCAATCATATATAGGGTGACTGGTAATTAGTGAAGGATATTTAAACACGAAATTTAGTTGTTTTGTTATTGTGATAAAAATAAAACTAGGTTGTTTGTTATCGTGAGTACAATCACGTGTTCAAATATCGATCACTAATTACTAGTCATCCAATATATTTATTTATTTCATTTAATGTTCACCCGATAGGTAAATCGTGTCATATCATCGAATTCAAATATCAATATTCTTGAAGTACAAAACAGTTATCTAAGATGAATTTAATCAGAAACAAGAAGGTTCCATCAAAACAAATTCCGTCAGATCCCTGTTTAGAAAACAAACAACGTAGACTAGTTTAAAGATGGGTTCCACCAAACGTCAACGAAACTCGTGCTTGACATCTTGAATACCTTCGTCATGGTAGAATAGATAGAATCCCAAAGTAATAGGCACTGTAGCGTTTTTACGCACCTCAATCTCATTTTAGACGTGCTTTTTTCACTAATGCCACAACCAACATTGGCCTATCTCCACCAACATTTGCTAACACATAAATACTAGACAATAAGGTACATTTTCTGGTAAGCAAGCCAACACAAATGTTTGTACCAACACCAAATCTTACGAATAAATCGGAAGGTTTAAGTTGGACAGAAAAAGGCTGGTGTTGATCTCAGTTATAAAATTAACTGTTTATTTTTCTTGTGGAAATAAAATAGTGTTCGTATTGAAAATGAATATCCGTAACAAGGTAATCCTTTCTTTATATCTGTTGTTTCACAACCAACATGTTATGTTTTCTTTATATTATTTGAATTGGAGTACGGAAAAACATTACTTTCTTGTAGATACAACATGATTATAAAGATGTCCTATACTCATAAAAAGGAATGTAGTTTGGTACAAAGAAATCATCTGGAACTAAAAATAATGCCTAAAATATTCATTGAATAGTGTGAAATTATCGTTACAGTGAAATAGTTCGAGCCAATCCTAACATAGGCGAGAATAGCTATCTTCGCCACTTGACTTGAATATTGCAAATCCTACCCTAGATTTTATCTTTCAGCCTCCACCATATTCGCTTTATTCTGTGCTGAATAAAATGATGTCGAAATTTCTTCTTTGAAAGAGATGACTAGATTTTGAATATTGACATGGTATACAAAATAGAGTACCTACACGCTATTTCATCATTAATATTAATAGGAAAATCACTAACACTTATAGGAAAAAAATCATAACCAGTTAGGTACTAGATATGATTTATCTAGCAACTTTTATATAGGCGACCCTTTTGGTGCACAAATAGCAACAAATTGCTATCAATGAATATAATATTCTGATATTAATTATCGTAAAGCATCTTGTTGGTTTAACGAGTATAATAGAAACCAATGCTAATTTCATTCAAAAACTTATCAAAATTTAAAACATTTTAACCAGTCTCAATACTCAAGCGCAACAATACGACGTTAAGGAAATTGACTACGAATTTCGTTTACTTATTCATACCGTATTATCGAATATGTTTATTCGATTTAGTTTGTATCAAAATGCGCCTGGGGCGTGTAAGTATGTTGTCGCATACAGTCAATATGAACTACAAAATTCAATTCCCTGTAAATCCACAATCCACATTGGTATGGCGCTCTCACGGAAAACACACATTCTGCAACGTCACTAGTTCATCCCTCCCACTAACAAACAAACCCATCTTATTATGCTTTTCGAAAACCGTCTTTAATCCAACTTCTTAAGATTCCTTAAGTCCGCATAAAAACGTGTGGTTAGTTTGTATTCGTCATAGGACCGTGGGTCGAGTCTTTGTTCTTGAAAAAGTCGCTTTGTTTGTCTGTTTCCTATAGCCGACAGTCTTGCGGATATGTTGTTTTAAAAACAACTTGTTTGTTACACCAAACCAGAGGAAGTTATAAAAGTAACATATTTGTTGTTACAATGTCTAGTTTAAGAAGTTTTTGAATAATTATGTGTAATGGCATTGAATAGAGTTGGAAACGTCGGTGAGGTATCTCGTAATTTCTGCTTGGTAGTGTGTATAGGACAAGTAAACACGGTTCAGGACGTAAGCAAAGGATTTGATTTCAGTTGAACTACAAGCTAACGAAAGGAATCCTTTCAGCTTACAACTGAATCCGAGATTCTAGAGCAAAGCACACACAATCTTCATGTAGACATTGGAACTCCGTAATAACATTCCTATGCGAATGATACACTCCAAAGTTAATGCGCTCTGGGTCTTTCTTTCCGTAATAATGGACCAAAGGATGTGGACGAACAGATTTATTGCTCTGTTTTATATTTATTACTTTGATCATTGGTGCTTTCCATTTAATATGGAAGTAGAATCTTCATGCGTGACCGCGTTCGGTTGCAATTTATTTTGCCGGTTTTGGCTGTTCGAATGGATTTCCTGATGGGACTTATTTTATGAATGGCATTCATTTTGCTTAAGAAGGACAGTCGCTAGTGTGACATCAAATAAAGATCAAACGTAAATCTTTGGGTTATAATGAGTAGTGGCATGAATGATAGAATAAATAAATAAGTAAGTAATTATGGTCGGTGATTTGTTAATGACATTTTCCCACGTTCAGGCCTACACCAATAATTTTTATACCCACGTTTTTATGAAATTTTATTGACACGTTTCTACAAAGAAAACAAATCTTATTAATATTATAAATGCGAATGTTTGTGAGTTTGTGTGTATGTTTGTTACTCAATTACGTCAAAATGACTGAAGGGATCGGGATGAAATTTGGAACAGGGGTAGATTATGGTCTGGTTATTCCAGACAAAGGCTATTTTTTTATCGGACCTCAGGCGAAGCCACTGGGAGAAGCTAGTGATTTCTAAATATCTCATCAGTCTATTTTAGACTGACGTTATTGTTTGGTATCAAAGAAACTATTCGAGAGCAAATATTATAACCAAGCAATAAGCGATCAAACAACAACACAAATCATTATGAAAATTCTAGCCCTTGACTTTAAATGTTAATATCTATCACTTCGAAAATATCAAAGGATTTTCACAGACTTCACTGCTTTCGTGTCTACTAAATCAAAATCAAGTAAAATTAAGGACTCGTTTTTTAATCATAGTTAAGATTAAGCTAGCTAGAGCACGCGGCTTGGCTCACGTGGATAATAAAAGTAGCTTAAGTTTCTCCTTTGTACATCCAGCTACCTGCCAATAAAAATCCCGTCAAAATCGATCCAGCTATTTCAGAGATTAGCTAGAACAAACAGACAAATATAAAAAAAAAAAAAATGTTGTATGTATCGTATGTATATTCATATTATGTATGTAGTAAAAAGCGATTATTTCAATATTACAAACACACACTCCCAATTTTATTTATTAGTCTACATTTAGACAAGTCGAGATTTGTTCACAATTTTAAATACGAATTATGAACGTAGCTGCCATCTCATATTGGGCGATGCGGCATTATAAATGCTTACATAACCACGTTGCTTATTTAAATAAAAACACATTACTACATCAGTGCAATGTTTATCCAATGTTAAAGTTTTATTTTGTTGTGACTCGCTAAAAATCCTTCACAGAAAAGATTAAATAAAACGTAGAAAACCGAATACTGACTAATATGGACCATTACGTAGAACTCGTAAAATCTACATACGATTCAGCAAATGCAATTTTCTTTTAAATTCGCGAAGTTTAGCCGTTTATTGATATTTATTGCAATGTCAAGGATTTACAGTTCAGTGGAGAATGTCTTGAGAAGCATTTTGTTGATGTTTTTAAATGTATAGAAATAAAATACTGTGGTATTTCTTACATAATGTTTTAACTATTTAAAGTATATATCAATCTTTGTCTTTATTTATAGTACCTAATACACTTCATGAGTAAGATTCACTAAATTATTAACAAACATCAAAAGTGAATATCAAAATTGTTTGTGTTTTTCTAAATTGATAATGCAACATCACGCCTTTTATCCCCGAAAGGGTAGGCAGAGGTACACATTATGGCAAGTAATGCCGCTATTCAATGTACACCCACTTTTCACCATTTGTGTTATAGGTCCCATTTCTAATTGATTTGTAATTAACTGTACCGTTTACTGTTTTAAAAATCCTCTTCTATGAAATAAATCACAGTTCAAAACCACAGTAGAAAGAAAACCATATAAGTCCTAGTTATAACCAACATATATATAAACCAACATTGTTCGGACATCTGCTCTACATTATTACGTATTTGACTCAATTTTAATGGCGTCAATTTTTAAGGTGATACTAGCTCACCGTCGTCTCGTTTCCTCGTCGTCAAGTAAAAAGTTTATCGATGCCCTACCTCTAATAATCATGCCAAGGTTATCTCTGATAGGTATTCAATTTACCTCCATTAGGGTGAGACCCAGGCTAAATGGAATTAAGTCCGTATTATAACAGTTATAAGAACTACGTTTCTATAAATTGGAATGCTAAGTTTTTATAGCTAAAAGAAACTTAATCAATTTAATTTGCTAGTCCTGGTATCTAAATATATAGACACTTAGGTACTATACATAATATGTTGGGTATCATTTATTAATAACTTATTAATTTGTAGATTTCATCGTACTTTAACGAATGCACGGGTGGTGCGGTAGCTGGGCAACTGGCTGCCACGAACGGGTAGCGGGTTCGATTCTCAACTACAAGAAGCAACTCTTTGTGTGATCCACAAATTGTTGTTTCAGGTCTGGGTGTCATGTGCATGTGAATTTGTATGTTTGTAAACGCACCCACGATACAGGTGTAAATCCTAATCTGGGGCAACGTATCAAAAAAAAAATCTGTACCCGTATTGAAACTAGAAGATTTGAAGCTCATTCAAATCAAACTTCCATAAAATGTGATAAACACTATATAATATCCATTTAAAACCTTTTGTGTAATGTTTTAAAAAGAAATCTAAGACTACATAACATCATCCAAAGCAATCCTATGTTAGGGAAACCCCTTAACCCGGAATTGCGCAACAGAATTAAGGAGCCCAGCTAATTTGTCAACTGCTTTTAGGGTTGGAAGTATCTATTTCGGTAGTAACCACAAGCAATTCTATCTATCTATAGCATCTATACATAGGATTCTTTCACCTAAAGCTATGGTAGGCAATTAAATGGATTATTTCTCTCCAGACTGCCATTTCACCCGCCCTAACTCACTACCCCCGTCTAATTGCAAGTTTCTTCTGAACATCTGCTGTCTTTTAATTAATGATCATGTCCCACCTCCTAAGAAAGTGCTGTATTTTTTATACCCTCCGGTAATACACTTGTCATTAACTTTGTTAAGTATTTTTTTTTTTTAGCTTAGTAGTCGGATAAATGCGAAGAAATAATATTGAGGTCGTCTTAAAAACGTTGTGAGATTTAAACATGTTCTACTGCTTACTACGTGGTTTTTTATCTTTCTAAGGGTTGAGAAATTTTATTATTTTAATCATGTTTTAGAAATTTTAGTGTTTTATTTTTTTAAATGTTAGTTTTCAAAAAAGGTAAATCTTTTCGGTATTGTTACATTAACATAAAAAAATATGCACTTATATAAATACTTTATGATAGTAGAGCGAAAATATGCATTGTACAAAATTATTGTATATAGTTTTCAACTAAAATACACTGTATAACTAGCTCCTTTAACAACAACACCCGGTGAATACCAACAGCTCTATAATACATTGTGCAATACGAAAATTCTAATATAAATTTTATCAGAGGTAAGGCAACTAAAGTGCTTCATACTTTACTATCCTTGATGCTGGCGAACCGTTCGATCTTCATTAGTAAAGACGCTCCTAGTTAATTGCCAATACGCTGGCTAAGTGCCTCTATTTAGTCGCGGTAACTTTAGATTAATAACTATAAAATGTCCCATAAAGTTTACAATAACGTAGTAGGTCGAGAACTTGAGACCTCAGGGAATTAGGTCATATCAGTTAGTTATCGATAGATTCAGAGTTATGATAGGTTAGTTACAATTTGTTTTCTCAGTATAACTAAGTAGTGTTTGATCGTTCACAGTCGATTTTTCGTTTAATAATATCTACCTAAAATTCCTGATCTCAAAAATATGTATCCGAACTTTGGCCTTTGGTGAATTTTCTTCAGCATCATCACAATTTTATTATGATTTTAGACTTAAAATCAAAATGGAAGCGCTTTTTTATTTCAAATAGCAGCTATAAAAAATCCTCGGAGAGCACTCAACATAACCCAGTTATTTATTATTTTTAATTCTGCAACTAACCATTCTTTTTATAGAAATTCTGTTAATAACTCACTCTTTTCATTTTTAGTTCTGAAAGCACTATTTAGTTTCTTATTAATTAAAATAATTTGAAAGATATAATTTTTATAGATGCCACATTCAACTTTTATTGGTTTTAAAATCAGATTAAAATGAAATTAGAAGTGTCTTCAACTGATAAGTGTATCAGAAAATACCCACTGTTGATCATGTATACTGGCATTGCCTACGTCAATGGAAAGCAGGCGCAGTGGTTTGTATGCTCATTAATATTCCGAACTCCAAAATGATCATCACAGACCAAAACGACAAGAGTCGTTTAAATATAAATCCTTCGGACTTTTAAAAGCAGTTTTTTATATCTGACATTTTTTACTCCACACATTTTTTGAGCTCCATTTTATTTTGCACCACCAAGCTTTGATCCCTAGGCTGCAGTCGAAATGTACTATGTCGGATTTAAATCGTAGGTCTCGATGGACATTTTTATACCTGACTTGATATTGGACAGCAAATAGGTACGGAACCCGCTTACCTCGGCTCTGAAATCTCCCTGCGGTTTATACATGAACAGATTTTTAATATTCCCAAGCTAGGAAGGTCACTTTTCTCTATTATACTTATATCATTTTTTGCACAATGGTATAATACCATTCTTTCGATCGCGTAATATTACATTTCTCCATACTATTATATTTTAATGATTTTGGATATTTTTTTCCTGTTCCTTCTTCAGATACGGAAAAATCCCTTACGAATTACAAATATTTTGCTGAATGTAGGCAAAAATAGTTTGTAAACAAAAATAGACGTTGTTGGCTACAAGACTTTATTGACAACAAGCGTTCCATTATGCTTTTTGTTCCCACGGTAAATAACTCTTGGCTACTATTTCCATTCATACTTCGCCAAAGACAATCAGAATCAGTACAATGAATGGAATGAGCTAGTCTTCTTTCGTTCCTAGCCTCAGGTACGACTTTGTGATGGAAATAGACTTCTAAAAGTACAAGAGAGGAATCCTTTGCTACGTCCTGAAACCGCTATAAAACTGGTCTTAGAGGGGTAAATTGTTTTTGTGCCCTTAGGCGCTTTGCATCGTCTGGAAGCAAGAGGGACCGGGAAATATTAAGCGGTTGCTATCCCCTTTAAGTGAACCTTACGACGCGACGGCGACGATGTAACACTACGTACCTACTCAGTCTCTACTCGTTTCACACTGTTTGAAGAAATGTAATAAAAAATAAGCTTCATTTTAGAAAAATCTTGAACTTCAATCGCAGTATTCTCAACGGTGCCGACGAAATTATTTCTTTTGGCATCAGCTGCAGAATTCCTTTATCGTAATAAAAATGGCACAAAAGGGAATACTAAAATTGTCTACAAAGAAATAAATGGATAATTTAAGTTGACTCGTCCGAGTACTTTATTGAGACCGAGTAACTTTTATGAGGGTATAAAATAAATCAATGTGACAAAAATGGTATAATCAACAATGATTAAATGTAGTTTTGGAGAAAAAATAAACCATTCTAAATTGAAAAGCTATATCGGATTGGTGGATGAAAATAAACATTATGGAGATTGTGAAAAAACTCAAGAATAACTTTAAGACGGCTCTAAGAGTATTGGGACCATATTTTGTGAGCGGTCCTCAATTACAACAGGTGCGCGAAGGGATTCAAGAAAGTACTTGAGGCGCAGATACTTTTATTTTTCTTTAAAAATATTCGGAAGACGGAATTGAGATTGGATTTATTTAGATACAAGAATTACGAGAGTCTTAAGATTTACGAAGCAAAAAATATTGGAGCAAAATATTCGTTGGCTTGATAAAGTTGATAACTCTGTCGACAAAATCCAAGATTACGGTGTCTGCGTAGCGGTATCTCAAGTCATTGCCTTACTTACGACTAAAATCTGGTCTTAATGTTGCCTTTTCAGCCTATTGTGTGCGCCGTGAAGGCTCAATTCATACTGGCTTTAACGGCTTTTAACAAACTCAAGAAACTAGAAGCTTTTAACCGGAGAGGAAGTGAATCGGAATTGTTGCATGTTAGGTAGCTCCGTGACGGTGGAAACTTGTAATATTTATGTACAACAGGATAAAGAAAATTCTTACTTACGTAATGCTTCAAGCTGTATTCTTAAGTCAAAATTTATTTGGATATCCATATGATAAACCTTTTTAGGCACACATTGGTTACACAAATCACACATATTATGCTAAAAAGAGCTCCTACACGATTACTATTGCAACGAGTTGCACAAACGTGACGATACAACATCATTATTATGTTGTGAATTCGTGATACAAGAATATTAACAAACACTACTATTAATAAAAAATACATGTAACATTAACTTCCACAAAAAGACACGCCAAACGTTAAACGTACCACATTTCACGATGCAATATTCAAATAGATCTAACAATTCCATTTCGAAACCCATCTCTCACGGAGACGCGAGCATCAGCAATTTCAAACGTTATATTTTAAGTTTTCTCAGCCGGGACAAACAATATTATGGGTACCTTTCCTAGTAATCTCATCTGCTACGCCGTCGGTAAGGCGGACACATTGTTCCACCTTTATCTCAGGTAAATTACGTTTGGGCTCAGGTATTCCTTGCCGCCTGTCTTTTGTTTTGTTTCTTGTGTAATTGCAGTTTTAGTTTTAATAAATCTTTGTGTTCATTGATTGTTTTAATTGTGTTGTTTGATGTTTAATTATTTTGATTGCTTTTTCGTTCTTGATTGGACATCATATCAATAGGTGATGTCGTTCAATTGGGTTATTTATTTTTAATTATCCGAATTCAAAAAAGGAGGTTCTCTGTTTGACCTGTTATGTATGTCTGTTTGTGTGTGATTATGTCGCGTTTGGCTGAACCGATTTCGATGCGGTTTCCAGCATAGTATTTAGGACAAGATTTTAGTAATATTACCTGACTTAAATAAAATGCAATCGGTAAAGAATATAGAAGGCTATCTATACTTGCTATTTTGTATGTCATTTAATACATTTACTTTTACTTGTTTTTACCTGTATTACAAAACCAACGGTGTTATATTCAATCTCTCTCAATATTCTTAGCAGAAAATCGCTGACAACTTAACTCAATACAGCTTCGTATCGTAACTTAACAATTTTCTTCTATAAAACCCAAGCTGATACACTGTAACCTGGTTCACGAAACATTTTGTATACATTTTACCCTACACCGTTAGCATCCAATAATATTCAAGGATAGCGTGCTGCGGTTTCTATGCGAATAAACTTAAAATTTAATTAAATCAGGAGCTGTTTCCCCCCACGTCCACCCGTCAGCGATGATGTTTGTAGTCTGAGCAAATAGCGGTCGGGGCAAAGACAATTTTGCTTGGAGCCTCGCTCGGTAGAGTAGTTAATAGTGATAGTAGTCTTGGTTGTGTTTTTAAAGTTTAAGATATAGAGGTTGTTGGTGAAATATTGAACCTGTGCCCTTAGTACGAGTTAAATAATTGAAACGAGACTCGCTCAGCGCTCTGATTTGTTGATTTATTTGAGCCGGCCAATCAGAGCGCCGAATGCACACAGGTTTCGATTACTTTAAACGTAAAGCAAACTCGTAGTAAGGATACTGTTTCATTTTTATTTAATCAGGAAATTAACTTCATTGAGTGGTACATATATTGGGAGGATTACCTGATATCTAACGTTATATTCTTTTTCTAGTTGAATGACGTTAGCAACTGCTAAAAAGCAATTGCAGGTCTTAATAATACCTTTATTTCTATTCATTGTGCTTTATTAAAATGTAATCTTACATAAAATAAATAAAATATTTTAATATCATTAAAAAGGATATTAATACAGGTATCTAAAAATAAAACTCATTAGCAGCCTTCATTAGAAACGGACAAGTAATTCGACACTCCCTAATCAAAACATATGACCCGTACCATACCTTTTTGGTGGAATCCTAAAAAACTATCAGATTAATAGGTGAAAATGTGGGCAGTCTGTAATAGGTAACCCGATATTTATTAAGTCAGCAATTAGTGAATAAACAGAGGTTCTCTGGGCATTTAATTTCTGGTCCGCAGGGGTTTAATTAAGAGCACGCTGGGGCAAACGATAAATTAATGTGGAACAGGATTTTTGAGACACTCCTCTATCTCTTTGGTGGCCGATTTAGTGGCACGCGCCAGGAATGTAGTATTTTCTATTGCGAATTTTCTTAGAGTAAAGAAAATTTTAATAATATTTTGTTATTGGGTCCATTTTTTCTCTTAGATTTGATTGAGGAAATATCACTGAGATCAAACATCGAAATGTCGCGGAGAACTCTAAATGGCAAACCCATTAAGGAGTCAAAAAGCGTGATGTATATAAAAGATAATTATTATTTTGTATTAGTTCACAAATTGATATTTTCCTGATAAACATTCAGACATACTTACCTAGTTCATTTGGTATGTTATGGTGGCCACACACGTAGAGGTGTACCTGTGCGCGGTATATCGGGACTGAAGACTTGTGCAAGTATACCGGAGCGTGTGTGTAACAAAACTTGCACAAGTTACCTGTTTTTTTTTGTACATTTGATGGGTCAACGTTTGGCCGTTATCTCACCTGATGATAAGTGATGATGCGGCCTACGATGGAGCACATCTGCCCATAAGCAACCTATTCACTCGGGCTTTGAAGACACCCAGGTTATACTCATCAGGAAACACAGACTCTGGCAAGGAGTTCCACTCCCTAGCAGTTCGCACAAGGAAGCTTGAAGCGAAGCGCTTCGTGCGAGTGGGTGGGATATCTACCTTCAATCGACTATACTTATCTACCGACTTGATAAGTAAGTAAGTACTAATAAGTACTACATCCTTAATAATTACAGTATTGTAACTTACTGACCATATTAACAATATCTATGAACAAGAAAAAAAAAAACGAAACAAAATCACATTCCTACAGTTTATTTCATTCACAAACAAACATTTACTCAAATATAGACCTTATTCACTCCGGCAACAGTTCATCATACGGCACTTGTTCCAACAATACAGACAAATTCTCCACAACAGCCGTACTAAGGGATTGACAGATGGATGGGCCTACGTCTGCGACAATTTTACGCCACATTTCATTCAGGATCTTGTTGATTTGGTCACCTGGAAAGTACAAGCGAATGAACTCGTTGGATCCGTCTTAGAAACTATAAAATTACATAGTTCTACAGAATTATGTTCATATTGGTCAAAGTATATTATTATGAGTCCTGTGTATTCAAGTATTTAGTTTGTGCCTTCACTGGTTTATCTCAGGTTAATCTACCCAGGGTGCTCTTAAGGTCTCTCTTTATATTTGATTACCAGGTGTAATAGGGTGGCTGGTCAGTTATGTCTTCAATTGAACTTTAATATATTGGAAGATACTGGAGACTCTGCATGAAAGATTTTCATGCAATGACTTCTCCCATCTATGGTGAGGCGAAAAGGAGTGTCAGACACTTACTGACTAAAAACCCCCGTTACTATTCTTGCTCTTCGATCCGGAGCCCCGGTAACCCGCTAGGTAGGTATTCTAACGCTTACGATCAAGTTCTAAGAAGCTACTTAATTCTAAGTTGGAGTTAAGTCTAATGCATTTTGAGATTGTGTCACAGATACAAGCGTCAAATACATTAATATACAAAAAACCTTAGAGTTAATAAATATTTATGTGTTTAACATTTGTAATAACATAATCCGATTTAAAGATCTAGTACCTGAAGTACTTTTTGCTGTTAACATTAAAATAAAAATAAAAAACAATGATTTAAAACAAAGCGTTTTTTGAAGGACGAATTTACTATTCATAACGTATTCAATAACACAAATAACCCTATAAGCAAAAGGCATTGACCTAGTGTCTAAAAATAACATATGATATATCATGTTTATGCATTGATTTGAAGTATAGCCAATCGTCTAAATTAACAAACAGAAAAACATGCAATTCGTCCGCCCATTTACTAAACTTTTTTGACATAAATTGTTATACTTTATTGTTATCGTGTGGTGAAATGCTTCCGTAGCGATCAATCAAAAATTTTTGCCAGTTTTTGCGTAGTTCAGCCTTAGAATACCTAAGTAAACCCTATTTCATATGCATTGGTATTCTATAGGGAACAAATAAAATGGATTTCATACTATGTTAGATTAAACTAAATGTTTCGTGTTTACGAAAACAGTTTACAGACACAGTGGATAGCCAAACAGTGTATTACATTTTAATAGAGTTTACTCAAACATTTTACAAGTAATTTATTTCAACCAAAAGCTATTACGGGTTTAATTTAGTGCATTATCTTTTGAGCACAAATTATTATTATGTAATATGTTTTATATACCTACTTATAAAGTTCAATATCGCAAAAGTAACGAGAGGTTATAAGTTTCAATGTCTGGAGTAGGTAATTATTATTGGGTTTTATAAAATTAATTCACACTGCATAAAGTGATGGTTTGGACAAGTAGAAAGGATGGATAAAACCAGATTTACGGAAAAAGTATACGGAGTGGATAGAAAAGCAAAAGATAGAAGGGCCAAATTAAAAACACCCTTAACCTACGAGCATGCATGAAAAAAGAGCCTATTCCTTTTTAAAAGGCCGGCAACCCCTCCTTTGACTCCTCTGGTACAACACGGTAGGAGTCATTGGGTGTCCATGAGATGCGCTGATCGCTTACCATCATGTGATCATGAAAAAAACGGCATGTAGGTATACATGTATACAACTATACAGTGTAGTGAAATTTACTCACCTAAAGTAGGATCATTTAAGAGATTTTCCAGTCTAAATGATGCTTTTTCCACTTCATATTTAATATCGTGTTTGTATATTTTCCAATAAATTTTACCATCAGCTCCTTCGACATGCTCGTACCAAAAACGAATATGTAAAAGTGTGTTTTCTGAAAATTCATAAAAATATCATCAGATTTTATGTCTGTATATTGACACCACATGATATATATCATACGAGATAATGATGACTTTGAAATACATTCTTGTTGATAATTTTAAAGTATTAACTGCCGAAAGAAAACCATCGAAGGCAAATCCTCCACTAAGCGTGGCAGTTAACGTCTTAAGGGCTTCCAACGAAAAAAAAACGGTTTAATACATACCCCACGGTATGTATTTTTCTATTAACTTATTATACATTTGTTTGTCTTTATTCGGTCGTATATATTGCATTTTTTTTTCGGTAACAAAATGTGACATGAGAATGTGATCCGTATTTGACACTCACTATAGTAGTATATTACTTAGCAGAGGAACTTGAACATAAATCACTATCCTATATAATATGTATGTTGATGCTTACTCAAATGTATGGCAGAGTCTCCATTTGATTTCACTGGTATTAAAAGTACTTTGCCGCTTAAGTCATAATTGTTCTTCACATCCAAGGTGACCAGAGCGTCCGCAAGTATCATTTTGTTCTCTAAATCAAATCTAAAACAAAAACGCCATGTGTGATTGAAATACAATAATAAATATGTTATTTTTATAGGGACAAAAAAACTTATGTTGAAATTATGGTTTCTTTTTTCTGATGATTGTATGATGATGATTTCTGATGATGATGTATATTTGACATATTCTATAATGAACAAGATATTATTAAATAAGATAAATTCGTTGAAAAATAGTTATGAGATTATTTTATTTAAGCCCCTGACTAGACATATTTGTCATTAAATGAGTCAATTTAGTTGCTATTGTACTTAATATAAGATTGTAACAAATATTAGATAGTAGTTAGACAACATCAAATTATATTCATAGCCTGACCTTTTTATCCATCCAAAATACTCATTCCGAAATCACTATTAAGAACGTTCACGGATTTTTAATCCAAGTTTCGAAGTCCGGACAAGAAAACTTAGGGAACAAAGCTCAAATGTAATGAATATGCAAAAATGTATTTGCATCAATTTAACGAAGCTGGCTAGCAAGTTTGAATCAAATTTCGCTCGATCATTGCGCGGTTTTTCACACCATTACTCCTTTTGTTCTCGATGAATCATCGTCTGAGCCTAATTATTACATCGGACCCTTTAAGTTAAGGCGCCTTCATAATATTATTCGTAATTAAAAGGCGCGAAGCTAATTGTCCGTGAGTCATGACGTCGTTTGTAAGGCGCATAGTTCATTATGGATTTATTTAAGGTACCTACTGCTCGTAGAATATTTTTTAAATTAATTAATCAATTACGTAATAAGAAAAACCATTTTTTTTTATTAATTATGTAATTAGAAAACGAATTGGTTTTCCTTAAATAAGTGTCGTCAGCTTAATCGTATCCAATACATTGTTTTTTAACTAGCAAGCTTGCACTCAAATCTTGTAACGAGGTGATCCGACAGAGAACTAAAGTTATGGCAGCCACACACGATCCAGTATACTTGGGATCGTGTGTGGCTGCTATTACCGACGTAGCTCAAAGGATTAGCAAGCTGTAGTAGCAGTGGACTGGTCACATTTAGTGAAGAACCGATGACCGTTGGGGTAAACGTGTTCTAGAGGGAGACCGCGTCTAGGCAACCGTTGTGTAGGGCGCCTTTCAGCTAGGTGCAGTGACGATGCTGGTAGTGGTTGGATGCTTAGAGCTGAAGATCGAGGTCAGAGGCGTGCCATTAGAGAGGTCTATGTCCAACAGTGGATGAGAACAGACTAATAATGATGATGAAGAAGTTTGCACTAAGCAGTACATGTTTTGGTTTCTGAAATCTTGCTTAACAAGATAAAATTCTGTAATTAACTTCAGCCACAAAGATTTTTTATTCTTACCTTTTTCAAGACAGGAAAATATCCCTTCTAACAGAATTTTAATTGTAGACTAGGACAGCGGCAAGATAAAACAATTAACGAATTAAAAAATTAAGCTGACGTAATTGAATTTGTTAATGTCGAGTTTGTCCTCGGAAAGCCTCTAAGTAATTTGAGGAAAAGTCATATTTGCTCATAATAAAGCCTTTTTAATTATACTTTTATTTTATTATTATAACTTTTGTGAGACACTAAATTAATCTTCTATACATATAATAAAATCGTAGAAAAGTGCTGTCTGTACATTGAAAATAAAAATAAAAAAAATAGCAGGGGTTATTGTTATGTCGATGTCGAACCCAAAAATGTAATTAACTTTTTTTTTGTCTGTTTGTCTGTTTGTCTGTTTGTCTGTTTGTCTGTTTATCTGTTTGTCTGTTTGTCTGTGTGTCTATGCGCGCTAATCTCAGAAACGGCTGATCCGAGTTGGATGCGGTTTTCACGAATATATTGTGGTATGCTTCAATTTACATTTAGTGTTTGTTTCATGTTAATCGGTTCATAAATAAAAAAGTTATGTCAAATTAAAGAATCACGTCGAACACTATTCTATGCTTATACCATTAATATCCGCCACTATTTGACGGATTTGGTTGAAATTTGGTACATATATAGTTTAAAACCTTAGAAAGGACATAGGATAGTTTTATTTCAAAAATCAAAAAATAAAAATAGAAATAGATCGCGCTATGGTTTCGTTACATTCATTTGGTTGGGTATCGGCCGAGCGCTTCGGTACTATCGTAGAAAAAGTGTATTATCAGTCGTATGACTATTTGTCTGTAGTGGTCCTGCTGTTTCGTATATTCTAAATAAATTGGTTTCGTTGTATTTGTCAATTAATAAGTTTATTTGTTGGGTTTTTCTGGTTAAATTATTTAACGTAGGTTTAGTTTGATATCGATTATTAGTAGTTACTGTAGTTAGTTTTTTAATAAAATTGTAAGTCTAATTTATTAATTAATTAGATAGATTAGATTTAAGTCGTTTCTTTTAAATTATTTAGTTTAAGCTTGGTTATTATAGCATAGAGGATAGGTTGTAATATAATTTCTTTTTTAATTGTTATTAATTCGTAATTCGTAGCTTTCTTTAGTTTTAAGTTAGTTTTCATCTTAAGTTCGGAAAGATTATAATATTTCTTTAGTTTAAGTCCGTTTTTAAACAATTTTTTCAATGCCTTAAGTGAGTATACATCTATTAAATTCAAACGCAGAGCTCATTATGTTGATTTTTGAAGAGTTCCCTGGAATATCTTCTACGTCTCATTTTTGAAGAGATTCCGCGAGATTGGGAACTATGTGGTTAAAACCAAAAATTTGCCGGAAGTCACTATTCCACGCGAACGAAGTCGCGGGCAAAAGCTAGTTATTACTAAATTAATTCTTACATAACTGTTTGAAGAGGAACTGTCGTCGCCGCGTCGTGTGTCGAGGAATGCTGCTCATGAATATGAGAATCTAGCATGGCTTGAAACTAGTCGAGTTCCTCGTCAAACAGTTACGTGAGTAAGCCGATAACATAAAATAATTAATATACTTTTGTTATTTTTTATAGTTTAACATGAATGTTTTTAAAGGCATAGCTGATATTTTTGATTCATTTTGATGCAAATGTAAATTAGTTGTTAAAATAACATTTCATTATAATATTTAACATTCCTTAAAATAATATTTCTTTATTAATAAAACATTCATAATTTAAATTATCATTCGTTTTGCTTTTAATTAAAAACAAAACAAAGAGTACCTGCCAAAAGTAAATAAAATGAATTGTGAACGCTCATTCATCAGTTAATTAAATATTATGATTCTATATTTTTTAAACTTTAAATAAAATAACGAATCAAAATTCTAGGTAATTTTAATGAAATAATAAAGTGTTACCTATTTTAAAATGATAAAATTAATTGTTAATTTAAATCACAGTTTCATTTTACATAGAGTTATAAAAATATTATTGCAATATTTACTTGTGGCGACACATGACGTGACTAGTGACCGATTGCAGAATTCGCACATAGACGATTGACGAATAAAAAAACAGATTTATTATATAAATCCTACACGCATATGAAGTTTACATGCGAATAACCTAGATAGAAAATCCCAACGAACAACAGTTGGGCAGAAAGTTTTGCAGCCACGATCACCTCGCCTGGTCGAATGATCCTCCTTTTCTTAGGGACTTTCTTACATAGCTTACAGGGAGGTTTCTTAAATAGTTTAGTATCTGTGGAAACAGTCACATTGTTAGCGTTACCTATAGTTAATGGTCACAGCTTAGCTTTTTTGTATTTTTGTAGCATAGCTACATACCACATCTCTGGTAGAAAAGCACCCTAAGACATTAGTGGTCCAGGTATCTAACCTGGACCTGTATTTTACTAACAAGTGTACCAATTGTTCGTTATATTACATTTATGGAATACTACTGTTAACCCTACCTATCAAAACGCTACAACACTAATGTAACAAGATATCATCACAACTTAGTACACAACTTGTCCCACTATTGTGACATTCAACCGACTAATGTGAGTTGTGAAATGTGGGATTTCATCTTCCTCATATCATTTTGATATATGGAGATATTCAAAACCATTTCTCGGATACTTATCTGGTCAATTACCTCGTAGGCTTTTCATATCAGGAAACATTTGTCACAAATGTTATGATATATTATTTTGTTTGAAATATTTATCTTACTAATATTATAAATGCGAATGTTTGTGAGTTTATGTGTTTGTGTGTATGTTTGTAACTCAATCACGTCAAAATGGTTGCGGGGATCAGAATGAAAATTGGAGCAGGGGTTTTAGTCGGGACTTTTTCGCTGGCAGACGTTAGGTTTGTCAGAAAAACTGGTGAATTTGAATCTATCTATCTCTAGATAGATTTTGTACTTCAGTTAACACAATGTGAGTAATGATCCCCATTTAATAATAGGAGAGTCGACTAACATAATATTAGTGATGTAATTAAGTGCACAAATCTGAACTTTGTGCTCTTTTTTTCAGCTGGCTTTGGAGTTGGACCCGACACCCCTTGTATCCAGTATGACATAACATATGACTTCTCGATCAACGAGTGAAGCACTGCTTAAATACTTATTCAAATACAACTAAGCTCACCTCTAAATGAATGCAAAGATTATGATAATGATTGATTGAATACCGTAATAATTAATCAACTTTACAGAATTTCACCGAAATTGACGCTAAATTGAATTTAAAGGTTAATTATTTTGGTGCAGAACATTTTAATAGGCCCTTAATTGGTTGCCCGGTATTTGCACAAACGGTCATAACCTGATAATTAATTATATTGCGTAAAGATTATAACGAACCATTTTACAGTCAATGATAGTAAACATTGTTTGCAAAATTGTTTTATTGTTTACGATTGTTTTTTGTATTATCATTAAAGTATTTTTTACTCTTAATCACCAAATTAGTTATGAATATATTATAACCTTAACAATTTAAGGCATTTTATAGTCATACTTATAGGATAGTGCAGAAATATATCCTGAAGCAATTTGTCTAAAATCCTCACAATTTCGTTAATAATGCCTGTACCCTTTTAGTATGACTTTGTTTTTGTAATCGTAGTTTAAACTACGACTCTCTTGTGAGCGTTCGGCGCTCTTATTGGTAGGCCAATCAGAGTGCCGAACGAGCTCTTGTGTCGATAACTATATACGTAAAGCAAACTCACACTAAGGGTACTGATGTATCGCAACAGCTAGACAGGTAATATCCTTCTACTAACGAAATAAAATCTAAAAAGAAACTTACTTCAAATTTTCCAAATGCAGTTTCGATAACCCTGTGAAATAATTGTCTTTGAATGTGACCTTGAATCCTTGTTTATTTGGCAAGTACACAGTCATCTCTGACACATACAATGGGTCTAAGGGTGGAAGACCTCTCTCTGGGTCTCCTTGAGAAAACTGGTGTAAAGAATCTCGAGCTGATTTTAAGGCACATTCATTTAGGTTTGGATCATTTCTTGAACATGAAGAAATGTAGGAAGCTGAAACAGAAAATTCATCCTTATTATCATAACATTACCATTGATTTCTGGACTTAGGCATCTCCAATACAACGCCCAGAACTTAATCTTTAGCTCTTTGATAGATAGAGTGATTAATTGATAATCATGAAATAATTTCCCCCCCTCAAAATAAGGCACTTCACTTAGTATTCTAATCTACATTTCAGTAGATTAACAAAAATTAAACAAGTACATGATAATATTTATTAAATTTATTTTTTATTTCTTCCATTATTTTTAACATAGCAACACGTTGTGTCGATGCGTTATAATATAATTTATATGTCATACTGACGCAACCTTTATAACATTAAAATAATGTAACAAGACACCTGCAGACCTGCATACATTCTAAATGTTTAGTTCAATAGTTTTTGTTAGTCAAATACCGCGTTGATTTAGTGTCTCATTGACCTTTTCATTTTTGAAAAACTTCTTAAGCTAATCTAGTTTGTTTTTGGCAACAAAAAACATAAGACCAAAATGTTTTAATTATAATCATCATATATCATCCACTTAAAAATAAATAAATCAAAGATTGAATTTTAAAATTAGGGTACTTTTCCACCAGAGATGTGCTGTGCTACATTGCTGTAGATGCATTTGGTATCCACTAATCATATTTATTGGTACATACACATAGCTTAGTACTTGTGGAAACGGATTCAACCAAGATTTTTTTTTATATAAATGGAAGGATGCGTGCTATGGATGTGTATTATACATGATCGCGAGTGGTGAAGCTATATGCAGAGCAGAGTAACTACAGCAACTACTTAGCGACGACACCTTTTTTTATAGCATATCTTACTCGCACCGCTACATTACTTAGTATCAATGGAAACGATCAATAGTTTTACAGCTTAACTATTACATCCTCGCATATAGTTACATAGCACATCTCTGTTTTAACAGCACACTAAATACTTAACAAAAAACAAATACTCACGTAGTCCCATAGAAAAGACACTAGAAACAAAAATACTCATAAACAAAATCAAAAGCAACATTTTAATAATAAAAACCAACTGACAGACTCCAGGGAAACATGCGTAACTGTCCTACGCTACCTTGTTCTCCGTTATATAAACTAATAAAGTAAAAATTACATGTTCCAGCCTCTTCATTAGATAACGTAAACACACAACCCTTCATTTTCAGTCAACACGTGAAACCTTGTTCACGTGGATGTGTACTTAGTAACATTTTCAACAATCCCTTTCAAAATGATTTTCTGACTTAATTTCTACTCCATTTCTGGTTTTGTACTGATTCTTAAGCGACGTTGTAGTGTAAAAGAAGCAATGTATAGTGTCCAATTTAATATTGTTTAATTAATTGTTACATAATTCAATTGAAGTATAATGAAATTGTATATTATCAATGTATTTATTGAAAATTGTACTTTATTTTATTAGTGTTAGATATTATTTCAGATTGTATAGTTATTTGCGTAATATTTTGTAATGTGTAGTATGACGTAAATAACATTTTTATTTAGTGTAATAATAGTATACTCTAGTTTGATATTTAAGTATACTTTGTGTGTTAAATGCGTCAACTCTATTTGTGAATGCTAAATAACTTAATTATGAAACCTGAATTATACAGATACTAGCTTCCGCCCGCGACTCCGTCCGCGCGCATGTCGGTCTTCGCGTGGATGTTTTATTTCTCCGTTTTGAGTAACTCTGACAATGACATCGTGGACACAAATACGGCGAGGCCCATAATAATTAAGGAGATCCCTCTATTGAGCTACTGCTGTTGAGCTCGCGTTCTGTAGAATAAAACTGAAAAATATTTTTTTTTCTACATATTTTTCCAGCATAAACGGTATCCTATTTTAAATTATCAGATAATAAAGTATAATTATACCAAGTTTTATCGAAATTGAACCGTTCGTTTTCACGTGACGCCTGAACATACAGACAGAAAAAAAAATTTAATCACATATTTGGGTTTGGTATCGATCCAGTAACACCCCCTGCTATTTATTCTTTCAATATTTTCAATGTACAGAATTGACCCTTCTACAGATTTATTATAATATGAATGAATGAATGAATGAATGAATGAGTGTTATAAACGTAAGAGTAGACAAATATAATCAGAAAGCTCCGAACTGCTAAGCTATCGGGAGTTATACGTGTTATTGTGAGTCAACCATTAAAGATAGACATTTGCTGTCGTGGAATATTTTTTAAACAATTTTAAGGAGAATATTTCCGTCATACATGATTTCTGTGTAGCTTTAACCATAAAGGCTGCACACGCGACGGAAACTTCAAAAATGGAGTAAGTTCTCCTATTTTCCCAACATTTCCCTTCACTGCTCTGCTCCTATTGATCGTAGCGTGATGAAAAGTATACTATAACCTGCCCAGGAATATGAAGAACAATTGTGCCAAGTTTCGTTGAAATCTGTCAAGTGGTTTTTGTTTCTATAAAGAACATACAGACAGACAGACAGACAGACAGACAGACAGACAGACAGACAGACAGACAGACAGACAGACAGACAGGCAGACAGGCAGACAGACAGACAGACAGACAGACAGACAGACAGACAGACAGACAGACAGACAGACAGACAAAAAATTTTCTGATTGCATTTTTGGCGTCAGTATCGATCACTAATCACCCGCTGATAGTTATTTTGGAAATATATTTCATGTACAGAATTGACCTCTCTACAGATTTATTATAAGTATAGCTTTTGCCCGCGACTTCGTTCGCGTGGAATAGTGACTTCCGGCAAATTTTTGGTTTTAACCACATAGTTCCCGATCTCGCGGAATCTCTTCAAAAATGAGATGTAGAAGATATTCCAGGGAACTCTTCAAAAATCAATATAATGAGCTCTGCGAGCTTTTGAATTTAATAGACGTATACTCACTTAGGGCATTGAAAAAATAGTTTAAAAACGGACTTAAACTAAAGAAATATTATAATCTTTCCGAACTTAAGATGAAAACTAACTTAAAACTAAAGAAAGCTACGAATTACGAATTTATAACAATTAAAAAAGAAATTATATTACAACCTATCTTCTATGCTATAATAACCAAGCTATAATTTAAAAGAAACGACTTAAATCTAATCTATCTAATTAATTAAGAAATTAGACTTACAATTTTATTAAAAAACTAACTACAGTAACTACTAATAATCGATATCAAACTAAACCTACGTTAAATAATTTAACCAGAAAACCAGGAAAACCCAACAAATAAACTTATTAATTGACAAATACCACGAAACCAATTTATTTAGAATTTCAATGTACAGACAGCACTTTTCTACGATTTTATTATACGTATAGATATAGATTTTTAAAATAAAAACCTATGTCCTTTCTAAGGTTCTAAACTATATCTGTACCAAATTTCAACCAAATCCGTCAAATAGTGGCGGAGATTAATGGTATAAGCATAGAATAGTGTTCGACGTGATTCTTTAATTTGACATAACTTTTTTATTTATGAACCGATTGACATGAAACAAACACTAATTTAAACTGAAGCATACCACAATATATTCGTGAAAACCGCATCCAAATCGGATCAGCCGTTTCTGAGATTAGCGCGCATAGACACACAGACAAACAGACAAACAGACAAACAGACAAACAGACAAACAGACAAACAGACAAACAGACAAACAGACAAACAGACAAACAGACAAACAGACAAACAGACAAACAGACAAAAAAAAGTTAATAACATTTTTGGGTTCGACATCGACATAACAATAACCCCTGGTATTTTTTTTTTTTATTTTAAATGTACAGACAGCACTTTTCTACGATTTTATTATATGTATAGATATGTGTAATATAAAACAGATTTGAAAAGCCTTATACTATCAAAATATACCTTTAACATCGGGGCATGGAACCTTTTAATACAAATACATGTTTTTTTTTTCATACCATAATTAATTACGCCTGTGTTTAACAATAATGCTCCAAGCAAAAATCCCACGCTAAAAGCCAAGAAGTCCACTTGACAAGAACATACAAAAAAAGCGTCGCAAATGAAAAATGTTCACGACAATGTATCACTGTGGAAAATGTAAACAAAATCACTCACATAACCATAACAAGATGCATCTTTGACGTATGAATAATGTTCACATAAAATTCGACCTTATTTTCTCGTGTGCAGAATACAATTTGAATAATGAATATATCTGTTTTCTTCTTTAAGGGAAATAGGACTGTATCGTTTTGTGTTTTGGGTTGATTTTTGGATAATAATGTGGTGGTAATGTTCTTTTTTCTTGTTAAACGTTAACAAAATAGTTATGTTGGAAGTGACAGGAAGCAAGCCACTTTAGTTTATACAACATCTATGTTGAATATACGAAATTAAATGTTGTTTTACGAGAACATGGTTCAAGCAGTGTAGAGAAAGTTTATTTGTAAAATTTTCAGTAGGCACGTTGTTAAGCGAAAAGACTAGACTGGGTTTAACATGGGGTTAATGAGACAAGTATGTAAACTAGCCTTTTCATCAGATATGTGCCATAGTAACTATGCAACAAAGATATAATAGCGAAGCTGTGAGCGCTATGTGACCATATCCGCTGACACTAAGCTATACATATACTTGCGCTACGAAGATGCGCCACCGCAAAATAGCTGTGCGTGCACGATCCGCAGCTCGAGTATGCGATGTACCGATTCTAGGGATGAATGGATAGCTTTCTATAGCACGCATACTTTGCACGCATCTTTTCACATAAAAGACATAGCTTAGCTGAGTCCATTTCCACCATCGCTAAAAAATGTGATTGGCCTACCAATGAATATGATTGGTGGAAGCCAAACGTAGTATAGCACGTCCCTGGTGGAAAACTCAAGCACTCTTACTCAAAAACTAAACTTTAACTTATAATTTATATTACTGTTATAGTTTTGATATATTTCGGAATCATAGCTGAAAGGCGTTAACTGCTGAGCGAAGCGTTCCCTGATAAAAGGGAGTAGCTGTCTGCAGTCAGCTAAGGCACTGAGTAGTTTTCGAATTTACCCAGATTCTTACAAATTATTATTTAACCTAAGCAAAACAGTAAACAAAAGTTGTTAATTCAATAATCCACGCAATTTACTGAGTTATCCACTGCGACGTAAATATACTTACGATTTCTGATAACCGTAACATAATTACTTACTAGTTGTAAGGTAACTTCGAACGTAGTAGACTTGTACTCGTTTTAATCACTATGCCGGTTTATTGCCATCCAAGCAAGGTCAATTCAATTATGCTATGTGATTAAACAATAATTTCTGTTTGTCTTAGTACGAAAAATAATTACTAGGCAAAATAGCATTGCCTAGGGATGTGCCATAACAAGCGTTGCATCATGAGGGCTCCGGAGCAGGTCGAATTAGAAGAATCAGTGGGGCACTGAATCTTATCACTATTACTGAAGTACAGGTTTTTCTGGCTCATACCAAATAAGCCAGTAATCGATCACCTGGTAGGCCGTGGTATCACAACGGTCGCGACGGCTCATTCGTGCTGAAGCATGGCTCACCCACACCACCTTATAGGTGCTGAGAGTGGCCAACCGGGTAGTTGTAGTGAGATAAAAATCCCACACTTCCTAGTATTTGTACCCAAAAACCTAGGCGCCTTTTGAAGGTTTCCCCCCGCTGCTGAAATAAAAAAAGCAAAATAGCATTATCAATAGCCAATGAAAATATACTACTGGACTTTAAGCCTCTTTAGGAGAGTTTGTCGTAATCGCTCGAAAGCGCGCAAGCAGTTTGAAAGGTTCAGGTTTATCAAGGAACGCCATTGCCCCATCTCTATCAAAAGTCAACTTTTACGACATCTGTAGGAAGCGCCAAACAACAGACAAAGTTATAGCGATACAAGGATTAAATCATTCTCTGGTTGTTTGTTAATCTACTGTTTGTAAAACTGGTCGTCAGAATTTTGGACATTGGACATACAACAAAACGTGACTGTCTCGTTGGTCGAGTGGTTGCAAGTGCAACTGCGCGGCAAGAGGTCTCGGGTTCGATTCCCGGGTCGGGCAAAGTATTGCTGGGCATTTTTCGGTTTTTCGAAAATTTCTCAATCACGGAGTCACGGAGTCTGGCATTGTCCAGTATATGGCAAAAGGCTCACCCCCTATTACATGGGACCTTAAATCAAATGGTGAAGAGAGTCCATTCTACAGTGGCATTAAGTGCCGAAATGTGCACCTCTACCTACCTTTTCGGGGATAAAAGGCGTAACGAACAAAACGTGTGTAGGACACGTTAGCAGAATGTAGACGGACAGACAAGCTCACCGTACGTTGTAACATAACCTCAGTGTACCTGACATTTGTGGGCAACAATGCGCTTAAAATAAATGTCATACATTGTGGTTAAAAAATAAACGCGAAACAAAACTATTATGTTAAGAAAAAAAACAAAAACATAGCGTTTTTCTTGTTTTGTTGCTGTGTTATTTGAGTGGGTACAGTGAACCCATAATTTTTCTCAAATTGCTAATTTAGAGAACCATATTTTTGAACAATTAATTACAACTAAATAGGTACCTGTATTTTTTTAAATTCTGTATTCATGTTGAGATCAACAACCGCAATTATAAATGATCTTCTTATGTATAAATAGTACCTATCTAAAATAATTAACTCTGAAATCAACACCGTTTTAACAGCATCACAAAAAATTACAATAAAAATATAGCGTAAAATTTATATTGAAAATACATCATCCGATGTTTATATCACGATATAATATTACACAATGTGAAAAGAGCAAAAAAAAAAAACAAAATGAAAATATTACACGGAGTACGTACATTGGATAATTCTGTAAAGAGAACATCGTAGAGAACATTTTTATTCTGTGAACGTTCTCATAGAGTAAACATTTGCTTTAGTCTGCAATCTATGCTTTGCACAGAAGAATTACAGCTCCACATTTTCACACTGAGCTTCAAAGGTAAAACAAACATCTCTAAACATGGGCAACAAAAACATAACCGCGATATTATCTTATATTTTACATAAAAATGTAATTAAATACTGTAATTAAATAGTTTTTTTTAATAATAGCCTTCTCTTTTCCTTACCTCTCCATTTTTTAAGTCTGGTTCTATCCGTAAAACCCTCTCGTAAGTATAAAGAATACTGTGCTGAAAACCGCATAAAAATCTGTTCAGCCAATCGCGAGATAATAGTGATAAGTCAAACCGAGAATCTCCTTTTTTTGAAGTCGGTTATAATATATCAAAATATTAACTAAAAATGTCATAATACTTAGATCATAAATGAAACAAATTTTCCAAAAAATGCGTTATTTTTGTCTATAATGCTCAGTGCAAAAATAATAAATTAATTTGAGTTTATGTTATTAAATTTTTTATATATTGTAATTTTTTTTTGTATTTCAAAATTCAAACTTTAGCTAGTTTTTTAAAATCACAAAATGCAATACATAATAACAAATTAGTAGGATGTGGTTGGTATTCTAATGAATTTTAATTTTGGTAGAATAGATGTTTAATTGCTTTTTAACTACCAAAATAATTATTTGTGAATTTTTGAGAGATTATTTTTTAATATTATTTTGGTATCACTACATAGTATGAAACAAAGCCGCTATATTTGTCTGTTTGTTTAAATCTTTAAAATTACGCAACGGATTTTGATGCAGTTTTTTGTAATAGGTAGAGTGATTCAAGAGGAAGGTTTATATGTATAATACAGGCATAATATATCACCATTGCACCCATGCGAAGCTGGGGCGGGTCGCTAGTTTTACTATAAAAAATGTCTGTGTTTTATATTTGTTTTTACTTTATGGATCGAAAGAATACTTCTTATGGCAAATTGTTTTGCCATGTAAGACACACGACATTTTCAGTGTGTACGAGTATTCGGTGCATATCACACTAACTAATGTTATAAATGTAAAAGTTTGCTTGTTTGGATGTTTGACCGTCAATCACGCTGAAATTACTGAACGAATTCGGATGAAATTTAGTAAAGACAAGATATGACTTGGGTGATAGGATACTTTTATCCCACGGGAATGTAAGCCAAGCCGCTGACAGAAGCTACTTATGTTATTAACACTAACAACATTTACACTATACACAGTACTAACTAATCCCATTGGGCACAGACAGTATATGTATGTATATGGTATACACATATGTATATACGAGGTAGGTTAGTTTATTTATTCAAATTCACTCTATTATACTAACCATATTAAGGTTCGTTTGCCACAAGACGTTGAAATCACGATGCGTGAACAAAGTGTTGAATATTAATATACCAGTTAGGTGTTAGGAAGTGGTTTGTGGGTTTTATCGTATCAGAAGCTAATTAAAATTAATTAAAATACCTTCGTTTTCATAGTTTATGAATGGTTCGTCTGTTTTACCTGCGTTATTGATAGAAATCTTATGTACTTATTCTTAATTCCATACATAAATACATAATCTCACGCCTGTCTCCCATGGGGGTAGGCTGAGACTATGGAACGCCAATTGCTACGAATCTTACAAAATACACCCTTCTTTCGCGTCATCGGTCTTTCATTGATTAAGGTATTATTAATTTAACTATTTAATCTTAAGGACTTAATCTCTATAGATATGAACAAAACTGTACAAGTACTTAAAACTCTCACATAACTCTATTAACAATGTAAAAGTGAGTTACTCGTATTAACAAAAATATTACAATACAAAAATAAAAGAACAACATTTTTTATAAAAAGAAAATATTTATTAAAAAAACAAACTATACAGAATCCTTAATCCTTGATGTAAACAATGTAACAATAACCGCACATAATTCCTATAAAACTATAGAGGTATAAATGTGTTAAAATAATAGTAATAATTACAAACAAGAATTATTACTCATCCCTTGCATATTTACTTAAATCATCCTCAAACATATTGTTTGCTGGTATCACATCGAAGAGTTTTTGAAGGAACTCCATGATAAAATCAGTAGACTTATCCATGAACGGCTTTCCGAATGTGGTCATCAAGAACTTCCAGTTTTGATTCATCACGTCCATCACAGACTTGCCTGGAAAAGAGAGATTACAATTAAGAATAAGATCTTTTTGTTTCTCAAAAGTAAAGGACAGAGTCATTATTGTAGTGTAAATCAGAACGGCGCATCGCATTACGCACGCGTTTCAAAGAGCCATCAGACCATCACAGATGGGGCCCAGTAGGGCTGATGCCTGATCCGAAGCTGCGGACTACCTAGCGGGACTTCGGCTCGACAAGCAAGAGTAGGAACTTATATATATATACCTATATAGAACGTATAACAAGTATAAGAAGCGGGCGTCTTAAACCTCCAGACCACGACAACATTACAAAGCCTTATAGACAGGTAATTACGGAAACTCTTCGTTAAAGATAATTATAAATTACCTTCGAGTAAGACCTGACTAACTAGTTTCTTTGTAGTCAATATCATCGTCAATTATTACTGAACTTCATAACCTTTTGAGTTATCTAGCCAAGGCACTATAATCTTAAATGGCGGTATTATATTATTATTAACTATTATGGAAACTACTAAGTTGCATATCATTTCTAAGATGACCATGATTGAATCCAAGATTACAACAAAATAAGATTTCATAGAATATGAATATTTTTTTTAAATGCAGGCGTAGTGGCAGTAACAATAAAATTAAGTAGATAGAAGAAGAGATATCAGAAATACAATACATAATATAAGAAGTAGTTATTTTTTGAAACATTGAACCGGCTCAAAGAACTCAACTTAAATCGTAAAATTTAATTGCACCTACTAACATTTTCATAGTGTTTATTTTCATTCAGTTTCTCACAAGTGGTGGTAAAAAGACTATACCTATAAGGTTTTGTTTTCTATACTAAATTATAATGAGTAAAATGATTAAGGTACTTACTGGACTCTTTGCCTCCTATGAACAAATTATCAGCGTAGAACACCATTTTCCCTTTGACGTCATAGTTATACTTCAATTTATCATTTTTGCATTTGATGTAGACCTGTCCATCTCGATTTTGGAAGAAATAATCGAAGTCAAATCTAAGGAATATCTTATCTGGAACAAATAAAATACATTTTACAATGCGTATCGTTTAGACACTTCACACATTACCCATATTAAATTAGTGCAAGAAGGTACGTTCAATTCAGGTGGTAATGAATTCACGACTTGGGGGCTTACTCTTAAATCCAATTCCGATCGTTTGACATTGATAATATTGTGAAATTTCATACTCTTGAGTTGCAACACTAGCGCCCATTGCATCCGTATTGCGTGGATATTGAATGAACTAAATGGTATTAAGTTTGGCTTTATATTCCGTATTCCGAATGCTATTTAAAAGCTACCATTTGGGTTGCATAATTTTGACATTTAATGATTATATTGGATTGAATTGCATTGACATTGAGATTTGTTTCAAGAGTAAGCGCTCAGATTAAAATGTAAGATTTTTAGCACTATTCATCAACACATTTTTATGTTGTTTCCAGGTGAATTTTTAGTAACCGTCGTAATCATCCTCAGTCGGAAGACATCTTATGCTTAACAAAAGTCTTTTCGGTCTACTACAAAACTATCCGTGTTTACTACATAACCGTGACATGTATTAATTAGGTTTATAAAAAAAAAAAAAACGTTACCAATTTTGACTTTTCCATTTCCTTCGCCATTAACAGTTTCACCGCCAGAGAAGGTCTTGATGAAAGGACTGTCAGAAAATACTTTATACTGCCCTTTGATTGTGATGTCACATGTCATTTCCAAAGAAGCATGCTCATCTTCAATACTGGCGCTAGAAGAAATAAATTAAAGCATATTAAACTTATAAAATCTCCTATATTTTACATTTTGTTCTTGTCATGTATTTACGTATAAGAACATAATTATATTATTGCTTAAAGCTATATTAAGATTAAAGGAATTCTGTGAAATCCAATGGATACAATTGCTACTGCTTATCGTGGGCTGTCGAGATCCATACAATTTATTGGGCATTTAAATTATCCAAAATTTTAATCAAAATAATATTGGGTCGCAAAATGGTCTCCTGTTCTATGAAAATCATAATATAGCTTGCAAAAAGTAGTATTACATTATTTGTACTAAACTTTTTCTTACCATGAAGATTAAAAATATTTATCTCTACGTATAAAGTAACCGACCCAGCAAAATTTGTACTACAAAAATTCAAGACCAAAATTTGAATTGTTTGCGGAAGTCCAGGGAAGGTTTAACACATTGAACGCCATGGTGGTCACCGGTGACCGACGTTAGCGAAGGATTTGCCTTCAACAGTTTTCTATTGGCAGTCAAAGACTTAAAAGGAGTGAAAATAATGTTTGAGGCGGCGCAAAGTTTGCTGGGCCAGCTAGTTAGAAATATTATTTACTTACGTAAACTTATTCATAGCGCAATCCTTGATGCCCTTGACACGACCGTCGACTAAAGTAAGGTCAATAACATCGGGAATTGACAGAGAGACATTGTGAATGGAGAAAGGATCGATTTTAGGAATTCCTTTCTCAGGAAGTCCCGTTTTGGCAAGAATCCTTAGCGCAGACTCGATAAGGCCTCTTTTACATTCATTGTCGCTCAGCTTACATTTTGGTAATTGTTCCACTGAAATGAAGAATTTTAAAAATGAAATGTGTATCAAAAGAATATCTTAAATTATTATTTTATTTAAAATATGATTGAGTAACTTTCGAACTATTTCGCAAAATAAACAAAGTAATAAGACGATTTTAAAATCAATAATAGACTTGTCACCTACTAAACCCTACTAATAACATAACTGACAACACCCTTGCGTATAAGGGTGTATGTTACCCCCTTAAAAAGAACAAGTCATTGCAATTTTAGGAAAAACTATCAAACACCTACTACAAAATAATTTACTTGACCAAATTTCACTTACCGAATCCAGATTCACACAAAACAAAAGCCGTGAACGCTAAAACCAGTGACTTTTTGAGGAACATGATTCTACCATGAATTACTTGGTTGTACTGCTGAAGATGATGCTTGTCCCACAGACTTTACCATATATAAAGTCCACAAAATAAACGCAAACGTAACCATTTAGTGCAAAATAGAGAAAAAATTATCAAGGTCATCTTACCTAGAGACCTTATTGCGAATTGTACCTTTGTGAACTTGATGGCAATCTTAAGAAAAATCGACGTCTCAATGGCAGGTACTAATACCTTGGCCTGACTTTGCTTGTCCTTATCCTGCTATATCGTAGAAAATCTCCCTATAAACATAATCATTGAATGTTATATTCTTAGATAGGGGTAGCTAAATAATGTGAACCAGAACATTATTATATTTATTGCATAGTGACCGAGTCACATGAAAAGATAAAATAGAAAAAATGCTAATTTTTTGTACGGCTGAAGGATCTTTTACAAGATCAATTCGGAAATTAAGCTTAAATTCTAGCAAACATATGGACAGACAATTATCATAACATAGTATATTAATACTTGATGAACATATTTCATTTAGCAGGTTATTAAATATTCTGTCAGACAAACAAGCATTCAGAAGCATTTTATTACTGTATGGAGGTTTCATTCACTAATTAGGACATAAATGCAAAAAATATCTTAGTTTTATAGGTTTTTTAAGATGTTGCTAACCGATGTTAATTGTTAGAAAAAATTACGGCCTCTATGTTTAAGGATTTGTATCAAATACGATTAAGTTCAATAGTTTGTTTGATTCGTAGCTATTTTTGTGTTACGAATAACTGTTGAACGTCATGGTATATTTTTTTTGAAGTGGTAAAATTATCCAGATTACTTCTCTCGCCTTGGGTGAAAGAGAGAGTGTCAGACTCTAACAAACTAATAACCACCCCGTTCCTTTTCTGGGTTTGAGTCGAAACCCGGTGACCTGTTACGTTGTCCGCAGCTAAGGGCTATGTTATCCGCAACTCCGGATCGTCATGGTCAAATACGGTTTGTGATTCGTATTAGTAATCTCGATATAGGACTTTTAAAACTCCCATTTCTTGACAAAGTATTAAATATTGACATCATTATCTAAAGTTCAAAGCAGCCTTTGACGTTCAAAAGTGCCTTCCTGGTCTATTTGAAATAAATGATTTTGATTTTGATTTTGATCAAGTTCCAAAAATTGCAGTACGCCTAAAAAAACATCTCAATATTTTCTAACTACCGCACTACTTAATCTAGTTCTTAGCTATTGTTTTTGGGCCAAAATCATTACTAAGGAATGGTTTAAGTCCGGTAATCATTCAATGTCTCTAAGTACGGCAGTAAATGAAGAAAATATACTGACACTAAGATAAGCAAATCCGATGGCAAAAGTTTGTTTCTGTGCATGTGTCACACAAAAAACGTCTCGAAACTCTTCATGGTAATATGAACACAAAACAAATAGTTTCGCATGATCATCAATTAGTAATAAATAATACCTTTTAGCAGCATAAAAACGATTTAGATAAAAATATCGGTATCTTTTTATAGGACTTAGGGTCAATATACCATTTATGAATAGGTACTATTAAGGTCAAAATAACTCAAATACATTTGTAGTGTTTATTTTCAAAATGCACCTGGCATTTCAAAAAAATGATTTTATGATTTACAATCAATATAACCTTCTAGGCCAATGAACTCATGGCTTAGGTTCAAAAAGAAAAAATAAAATTATCTACTTGGATCGAGTACCCTTTGATGAAATCGTAACATGTGAAGAGTTGCGCAAGGTCAGTTTTTTCTGATTGATACGAAATGAATTGAGAATAAGTTAAATTTAATAATATTGCTATCGTGTTCGGGACTAGAAAATCCCATTGTGAAGTATTTTTTTTTTTTTTCTATGCAACGTCACGCCTTTTATACCCGAATTTCTCAATAGTAGCATGGTGCCTAGAATAGTAGCCAGTATATGGCAATAGGCTGATCCATATTTATACAATTACTCCTAGAGTCTAATTGTTTGAATTACGAGCTTTTAATTTAATATATCCAAAATTATAAGGAAGTTTCTTTGTTCTAAATTAATTGCTACATAATAATAAACGGACCATTAAAATCACAATGTTACTGAAAAAGTAAACATTGAAGTATTGTTAGATACGAAAATAGATTAAGTAATTTATGAAACAATAAACTGTACCTATGGAAGAAAATAATGTGTGTGTATTATATTAGGAAGTTTATTTTAATACAATTATCCTTTATAAACTCCCCGATCGACTTCGATGACGGTGACCTAACTAGACTAACCTAACTAGTCTAACTAGAATAGCCCACTACGCATTATATTGCACAAGTATGTGTGCAAACGGACAGGTGCACTCTCTGTTTCCTCACTTTCTTAGCCCAATGGGACGGCAGACCGATACAACTTGGTTTTTAGTCAGTAAGAGTCTGACACTCCCTCTCGCCTCACCCAAGGCGAGAAAAGTCATTGGATGATTTTCCCCCTCAAAAAAAAAAAAAAAAAAAAAAAAAAGACCGATACAACTTCGGAGCTGCGAACTACCATGCGGGTTTACCGGGGCTCCGGCTCGATAAGCAGGAGTGAAGACATGGGATGATTTTCCATCCTGAAAAAAAGGCCGCTACAACTGGAGAGAGGTCAAGCGCAGGACCACCGACTTTACGGGCTTTCCGAGGCCTGTGTTTCACACACCGCCAAACTTTCTGACTCCGGGCTAATAATGATCATTTTACCTATAAAATGCCATTTTGACTTTTTGGCCGGTACCCAACCACTGTGCAGTCACTATCCTAATGTTAGGGTTAATCAGCTTTTGGATACTTTACATTTTGAATTTATTATAGATAACAGAATTACTATATGTATTAAAGGATGAGAGAAAAAAGTACTTAATAAGTTTATACGTCATTTGAATTGACGGCTCAATGAATGGAGCCTTCTTGGTTCCTAGCAAAGACCTGAATATATACTACAAGAGTGAAGCAGCTGAAAGAGCATGATTATAGTCTATCTGTAATGTAATCCATAATGTACCATGACTTATTTAAATTCATCATACCATCAAATATAAAACAAAGAAAAAAATCTAAAACAATGGTGCACTTTTTGTGATCAAAGGCAAAATATTTTTGTTATAATAATTAACATAAAGCATAATATCATATATTAAGCACACATTTTAATAGATACTTAAAGAATTATTATATTTTATTTCAACCTTCAAGCACTTCCCAAAATAAAACACAGTGCATGCAAAAAATGCTTTTTATGGTTCCGTTAGAGCTCATTGAAAAACGCTGTTTTTTACGATTCAATTACTTAGTGAAATAGCATCGATCTTCAGTATCCAGCTTTCGCTAATAGATTAGATATTGCCTAGACGGATGAGACCTAGGTTAAGACTTAAAATACTTTTTTTGTTTGGTCCGCTATCAGTGAATTAAATTGAAAGAAGTTTGTTAAAACATTAAATTAGGTGCACACAAGTAAGCTCAGAATTTTATAAATGTAATTTGAAGTATTCTGTATTATGATGTTAATTTAAAAGACTTTAAAAAAGGAGGTTCTCCATTTAACCTACGTTTATGTATGTATATTTGTGCGCGATTATGTCACGTATGATTCTTTTTATTTCTGTTTTTTTTTTTTCGATGTAGGCGGTAAAGAAAACTTAAAGCGGTTCCCTGTTTTTAAAGATTTTAAAAATGAATAATTTTAATAAATTTAATAAAATATTCTATTTGTAACATTTAAGGTTTCTCGTGGAGTCAGTTTTTATTTCCTCACTTGCATGCCAAAAAACTAGTCTGACTGTATACCAGTTTCTGGAAAAAAATACTAAACTATAACAAAAACCAAACATTACTTTATATTTGTCTTGAAACTGACGTATTATTTTTAAAAGTTCTTGTTTCATACAGAAAAAAATAGTGGTCCAACTGGATTTTAAATGTGCAGTCAACACAAAGAAACATTTGTCTAATTTATTATTCACATTGTACTGAATTTTATCTCTATAACTGGATTCAGTAAGGTTTTACAATAGTTTTGTGTAATTAATTTTGATTAAGTTAACGGGCTCATTGAAAAAAAATTGAATTGCATATTAAAATCAAAGAAAATGTTCTATTCTTCTGATATTTTAAAATTAAGATTGTTGATATCGATCAATACAAATTAAATTAATAATAATATTCAGGCATTTTGCTTTGCACAAATATGAATAAGTATCATAAAATGTCATATAAAAATGTTTTACCCATTTAATGCAAACAATAGAGTAGCCATGATAACATATTTGATGTTTTATTTATCTGCGGAACCACTAGTTGCCAAAATATTAATTGTGAATTCATCAACCACCTGCTTCAAACTATATAAATTCAGTAGCTTCAGTGAATTATCATTAGATTAGTTCTACACTGGTTAAACGGTGCCAAAATGTTTCAATCAAAAGTGATTATTCTTAGTAGTGCCATTTTAGTTTTATGCAACGCAGTAGCAATTTGTAAGTAGCTTTTGACAATAACATTAGAAGTTAAGACGGGATTTTTATCATGTTTAGCTTTTAACAACCTATTTGTTCGGGAATCTGTAGGCAGATGTACAGAAGTTTTACTATATACACCGCAAAACAATCGAAGACATTTTAAAAACTAGTTATTTCTTTATTTAAATTTAAAATTTATGTTGTTAGTTACAGTTTATTTTCAACACTAAAGGAGATTAAAAACACTAGGTAGTAATCTCGTAAATCCCTGTGATGCTTTTTGATGTGATGTGATTTGCTCAAACCAAAATTCGCACATGTATCGATTCATAGTCTGATAATCGTACTTGCAATCAATCGACTGACGACATCTTAAAATCATTTTCTACTTGTCCAAAATAGTATAGAATAATTTAGAATCATAGTGCTTAAGTGTAATAAATGTAATATAATTATTAATTTAATATTAAATAGGTTTTTAATTGATTTTCCTTTTTCAGTTGAAAAATTTAATAAAAAATGTGACTTCACGGACGATGAGTGTTTGAAAAGCTTGTATTTTGGTATAATAGAAGAAGCAACAGATAATGGCATTCCAGAACTAGGTGTGCCAAAACTAGACCCTTATGTGTTGAAAAATGAACGGGTATCTGTTCTTGGTATGATAAACATTACTATAATCGATGGAACTGTCAATGGATTTAAAAAATGTGCTCTAAATAAATTTCAGTAAGTTGTTTTTGTTACTTTTTATTTCTATACATATAGATTTCTATAAACACTAATATTTATTTTATTTTTCGGCTTACTTGTTTTAATTACAGATAATTTGTGTATGTCCCACTAAAGTTATTATACTGAGAGAAACAAGATATTATTATAATTATAGCTCCAATTTTTGTCAGTTACATTTTAGAGTAATTCGAGACTATGGCTAAGGCCATAGTCTTTTTACCACACACCACAAGCTTTTTCCAAATTCAGATGCTAAAATGTAAAAAAAGGGAAAAAATTCCCAAAAATATTTAAAAAGTATTTTGAGTGTCAGAATAACTCTACTTTTAGATCTCTTGAGCTTAGTAAGCTATGCATTATATTCCAACTTAACATTAATTTCTTGATATTCTCATTTTCAGCAATGACATAGAATCTCTGCATATCCAAGCTAGTCTTACTTGTGAAAACTTCATCGTGGAAGGAAAGTATAAGATTGAAGTCACACCAGTACTCAAAGCTCTTATTGGAACTCTTGATATCCATGGAGAAGGACAAGGAAAAGTTGCAATTGGTAAGTGCATTATTTTACAAACAAAAGTCTCTAAAACGTACATAATAATATACTTAATAATTTTTTTTTTAACACATTCCCTTCTAGTCAGACTGTCAGGCAAGTGTATAAAACACTTGGTATGATAACCAGAAACCTGACTCTTGACTACATTGTAATTACTTATGTTAATTTTAATAAATGAAAAAGAGGGAATTTTCATTACAAAATACATACTAGGGAGTAGACAATAGAAATTATCAATCGAAATTTATATTCCTTCATTTTCATAAAACCCATACCAAAATATCAACTGGTCATCAACTCAAAACATCAACTTTCATATTTTTCGTGCTACGCATATTTTTCATACTTATTTTTCGATTGTTTTATTTATCTTTACTAAAGAGTATTTTATTTACAGATAAAGTCAAACTGGACGTTGATGTTGCCTACGAGGTAATAAAAAATGATAATGGTGACATTCGTTTTAAGTTGAAACCAGAAGATAACACGTATACCTTTGAATTTTTGGAAAAAGTAACGTTTGCAGCTGACAACGTATTCATTGGATCGCAAGATATTAGTGAGTATAGTTTTATTGTTATCTATAAGTATATAATTTAAATAAATTTGCGTTAGTCATACTATTTATAATTATAGAACGGCTAAATCAATTTGACTGATAATTTATGGAGATGTAGTTTTCAACTAGAAGACGGACATAGGATAATTTTTATTCGAGGATTTCAACATTTGAGATATAAATCCCCTAATGTAATAAGAGAAGACGAGCCCATTGATAAACATTAACGAAATATATACATATAACGAAACGAAATTTTCTACTGAAATAGTATACTATAATAGATACTAATTACTAACTCATTGTCATTTTCAGGTACCGTGACGACTAATATCTTAAACGAAAACTGGGAATTCATCGCAAAGAATCTAGGAAAACCCGTCGTCGATTTGGCTATGACACTATTCACTAGTAACGGTCAAAAGGTTCTTGATGTACTACCAATCAAGGACTTGTATAATACTGATTTGTCTCCTTACATTAAGAGCTAATACCAGAAATAGAAAATCTAATATATTGGTTTATTTTATGATTTAAACATAAAACTTGGTTATGTTCAATATATTCTTTCTCAATTTAAATTTGCGGCCAAAACGTCTATTTTTAAATAATTTAGAACCAAAACGTACCAAAGTGTGAATAAAATAATTAAATGTAAATGCAAAGCTTCGTGTTTGTTTTATCGAAGATCTAAAAGGTTGAAATTGCATTGAACATAAATTGTACAATGGTGTTGAATTATAAAATATGCTATTATTATAAAATACACTATAATTTAGTTTTAAATTGTGTGAGTTTATAATATTTTACAATATGAAATAAAATGTTATAAATTAATGGTTTTCGTTTTTTTACCGACTTAAAATAGGAGGTTCTCAGTTTGACCTGTATGTATGTTTGTTTGTGCAAGATTATCTCGCTTTTGGCTGAGTCAACTTTGATGCGGTCTTCCGTATAGTAGTTTTCGGAATTAGGAGAAGCTTTTAGGGATATTATCTATATATGTTCGGCGCCCCTGTGTGGGCGCCGAACCTGATGCGGCGGCCAGCTCGGGCGCTGCTCACGTCTCAGAGGGTCATGGCCATCCGGGTGATCCGTGGATATCGCACGATCTCCGGGGAGGCGGCGAACCTCCTTGCCGGATTACCGCCGTGGGATTTGGAGGCGAAGGTGCTCGCGCGCGTGTTCAGTTTGCGCGCCGACGCGTGTCGCCGGGGCGAAACTCCACTGCCGCGCCAGATCAGTGCGTGGCGGGACGAGCTCCGGCGCGATCTCATGGCGGAATGGCAGCAACGACTGTCGCAACCGAGGGCTGGGCTCGCTGTCATCGCAGCGGTAAGTCCCCTCTTTGAGGAGTGGCTAGAGAGGCGCCACGGCGTCCTCACCTACCGCCTGACGCAGGTGCTTACCGGACATGGGAGTTTCGGTAGGTTCCTGTTCCTTATTGGGCGGGAGGAAACGCCCGGGTGTCATCACTGTGAGGACCGCCCGGAGGACACGGTAGAACATACGGTGGCGGTGTGCCCTGCGTGGGCTGACCACCGCCAAGTCCTCAGGGATGTGGTCGGCGACGGCGACCTCTCGCGCCCGGCACTGGTTCAGGCCATGGTGCGGAGCGAGAGGGACTGGGATGCCGTCTCCTCCTTCTGCGAAGCAGTCATGCTAGCTAAGGAGGAGGCGGGGCGCGTGAGAGAACAAACCTCCTCACGCCCCAGCCGTCGCGAGAGACACTCCGGGCGTCGGGGATCGCGAGACGATCTCCGGCCACCGTAAGTGCGGGCCTGCGGACGGCGAGCAAGGGTAGCTCACCGCCCGAACAGAACCAGACCCGTGCGTACGGCGCGTAGCGTTCCGCGCGCGCCTCAAAGAGCCATCAGACCACCACAGATGGGGCCCAGCAGGGCTGATGCCTGATCCGGAGCTGCGGACTACCTAGCGGGTTTACCGGGGCTCCGGCTCGAAAAGCAGGAGAAGGAACGGGGTGGTTTTTAGTCAGTAAGAGTCTGACACTCCTTCTCGCCTCGCCCAAGGCGGGAAAAGTCATTGGATGATTTTCCCCCCTCAAAAAAAAAAAAAAAAAAAAAGGATATTATCTGACTTAAAAATAATGAAAGCGGTAATGAAAATTGAAGGTTTCCTTTTTTTTGAAGAAGTTTTCGTTCATTATCTGTCAAGATTATTATTGTTCTTTTAATTGTTACCTATATTATAATTATACGTCATTTTAGTTAACTAGTTAGAATTTAAATTTCTGTCAAGTAGATTGCAATCCTGTAGGAATATATAATAGGAGTCTCTAGTCGGCACACAGTGATCTCAGAGAAGATGGAGACGCAGTAATCATATAGATGATGATCAGCAAAACTGTGCAATGAACTATCGTTAGTGGTATTTCCAAACCGATACGAACTTCAAACCTTCAAGAAAAGAGCGTATTCCTTTTTAAAAGGTCGGCAACGCACCTGTGACTCCTCTGGTGTTGGGGTTCATGTGCGGCACTGATCACTTAATTACTAACAGAATCATCTTCATGACTTGTACGCTAGATTGCTCGACGCTCATCGCAGAGTGAGGACTTGGGATTTGGTCTAGTAAGACGACACGGTACCACTTTAGGTGCTGATGCTTACACCATGGTGGTTTCTGTGGGAGATGATTGCCACACACAACAGTTTTTCGCCCCAAAAATATAGGTAATTTGCTGTGTAACCAAAAAAGAAGGTGATGATCACGTCTTTGCTTACCCGGCGTTCAATTTGCTTTCTAAACTATAGTCCAGTCAAATAAGGCAAAATTAGGTAAGAATCTCGGAATGCGAGATACCCAGCTGTAATTTTGTATATACTTGTATATTGACCCCCTAAAACTTGTCTCAAAACCTACATATGGTAGGGTGTAAGCAACCCTTAAAATTCAGGGTCAAAGGGCCAAAAAATTGTTTTTTTGCGGTTTTTTCGAAATATCTCATTTCCTATGGGTTTTTGGTAGTTGTATTCAATAGCAATATTGTAGCATACAAAATTCTCTACAACTTTTGTCCAAACTTTTTTTTATACGGTGAACCGTTTTCGAGTTAGAGGGCGGAGAGCGCGCGGTCAATTGATACATTTAAAAAAAAACACACACTTAATTTTCCACTTTCTCAATTCTTTTAATCAATTCTTAAAAACTAATTATGATATCTCATTCAAACCAATTTTCGTTGAAAGTTTCCATTAAGATCTACAGCATATATTTTTTATAGTTTTCTTATTTACTTATTTTAAAAGTTAGAGGGCAGGGCACATTCTATAGACCTCATTTTTCCACTTTGGAAGCGTCTATCTTTCAAACGATTGATTTTGACGAAAAATGGTTTTAGGAACCATGACGTATTTTTTAATGTCCTATCCATAGACAACCATCACGGATAGGTTAGACGAAAAAAATTTTTTTTGAAGAGATGCAGTGACCGCGCGCTCTTCGCCCTCTATCTCGAAAACGGTTCACCGTATAAAAAAAAGTTTAGACAAAAGTTGTAGAGAATTTTGTATTTAACAATATTGCTATTGAATACAACTACCAAAAACCCATAGGAAATGAGATATTTCGAAAAAACCGCAAAAAAACGATTTTTGGGCCCTTTGACCCTGAATTTTAAGGGTTGCTTACACCCTACCATATGTAGGTTTTGAGACAAGTTTTAGGGGGTCAATATACAAGTATATACAAAATTACAGCTGGGTATCTCGAATTCCGAGGTGAATTCCTAAATTGACTGGACTATAATATATAGCAACCATACCATAAATGTACTCTAATAAACATTGACATTTACTCTAATGAATATTTACATTTACATTTTATGAATAAACATATTTTATAAAATCTCAGGTGTTAACAAATATTTGTGTAAACTATACGTGTCACTTGTTTATTTAGCGTGTGGAATAAATGTTTTTTCTCTCTATCTAATGGGACTTTTCGGGTCTCCGAAATTCTCATAGTAGGTAACACGGAGTCAGGAATGACACCATCTCTTTTACTAGCGACTCATATTATTATGGTTAATGGAAACTGGATGTTAATCTCTTCTCTCTTTTATATTAAAAGGCATTAGTATATTACGTTATATGTGTAAATAAAACAAAACCGTATTGAACAATTAATACATAATACTCTTTATTTAAGTCAATTAACAACAAAACTGAGGTACAACCTTGACAACCAAATTGAGGACAATTTTTCAAATTAGGGTTTAGCATAAGGCGACAGGTCATCAATGATGTAATGTCTAGCAGGAATATTATCGAAGAAGTAACCAGCGAATCTGAAGTAGAACTCCATGGCTTTGTCCACGAATGGCTGACCAAAACCTGACATCACGAAACGCCAATTTTCGTTCAACATCGGTATGATAGAAGCGCCTGCAAATAAAAATATTAGTTAAAGTTACAGCAATATTGAAATGTATTATTTTAAAAAAGAATGATTTATTGGATATGTATGTATTGTCAAAATATATCTATGTAGGGATGTCTATACATACGTACTATTATTGAGTATTTAACTAAGCATTACAACGTTAATAAATTTAGTCTTAAGTTCAGATTATATCAAGGAAGTCTTTGTGAATCTAAATTTTGTAACATAATCAAGGTTACAAAAATTAAACTAAAATTCAAAATATTCCAAAAAATCCTTCAAGACCAAACAAAGTTTTTCATAAGATTTACAATCAGTTTCGATATTTTGTATGCATCGTTAATCTCGAAATAATTATCTTCTATACACATTTTTGTTTATTCTATTCAAGGAAGCTGAGAAAACTTCATCTTAATTTTAATAATTAAACAAAGACTTGCAGTTTTTGTTAAGTATGATGCTCATACGAATTTTAAAAATGTTGTCTAATTATTCAGGTAATATTAGTGTGTAATGCGGTGTTTGAAAATTGAAAATTCAAAAAGGTTTAAACTGAATAATAATTTAGGTGAAATTATTTAATTACGAACAAAAGATATTGTATTTGTGATACAAAATTACTAACAGCAGTAGATTTTAATTATCAGAGAAACTTCAAGAAAATATCACTTCCTGAGTATCTATAGTTTTATATTGTTCAATGTACCTACGTGATATTTAACTTGGTGTTGTTAAAACAGTGATATCTATATTATTATAGGAAAATGCATTTGCATTAGAAAACCGAATAAAAACCGCAATTTATTTAAACTTTATAGCTTCTAAAATGTTTATGACATAATTTTTATACTTACTGATTTCCTGTTCACCAACATAAAGATTATCGGCAAAGAAAGTGACTTTCCCTCCGAATTCATAGTCGTACTTGATGAGGTCGTAAATGCATTTTATGTAGATCTCGCCGTCATCGCGCCTTTGGGCGTAAAAAGGAAAATCAAATTTCAAATGCACTTTGTCTGAAACACAAGGATAGGTTTGTGTGAATTACAAAATGATGTATCACGTAAAGTATGTTGATGGTAAAATTTTCAATAACGTAATGAATACATGAATTTACTTCTGTATGCTTTTTTGTTCAGAATTAAATAAGATGTTTAGTTCAGTGTCTAACAGATAATATTCGCATCAGAATGTGAGATGTAAGATCTCATCTCCTGTAATAGGGGTAAGCCTATTGCCATAATTCTAGACTCCGTACTACTACTGAGAAATTTTCAATACTTTACCAATAGGTAATATTGTACCAATATTAAAGTTTAGATCATATTTATGTATGAATTTTGATAGTTTTAATAATTCAACAGGAGCTAACGCTTTATAATATGCACCATCAACTCACTGCGGAAAGTTTGGTAGGAAGTAGTTACAAACATTATGTAAATTATTTACCAATTTTGACTTTCCCATTCCCATCACCGTGTACTGACATTCCTCCCAGAATGTTTTCTGCTAAGGAGCTCGTCGTATCAATCTTGTAATGTCCTTTGATAGTCAGATCACATGTGTTCTCTTGATGGCCGATTTCTGAAGTAATGTTTATACTGAAATAAAGTCAAAGTCAAAGCATTTATTTCAACTAATCCTAAATTAGGCACTTTTGAAACATCAAATTGAATTGTCCGTCAGTCTGTTCGTCAGTAAAGCTAGGCGCTCGTTCCAAAGTGTTGCTTCGAATGGAGAAGAACGAGCAAGAAACTACATCGTTACTCTTTAAAAAAAATATTTTTACAATATCTCTGATAAAAGTATTGAAAGGCTTAGCAGTATTTACTAATCGTAAATTAATCCATACTAAATTATAAAACTATCAGCCTGCATTTGTTTGTTTTTTTTTCCAAATGATAAAACAACACATGCATAGTTCGACACTACTCCGGTAAATTATTTAATTTTTGTTTTCAACAAATAATAAACTACATGCACGTATTAAATACTAGTTTCCAAACCTGTCATGGACAACTAGTTTTATGTTGCTAAAAATAATTTGTTTTTTGACATAAATCACGCAAAATTATTCAAGTTTTAGTATTATATTTCAAATAGATAAAACGATCTACTTTTGTGACTTCGAACTGATGCATATAAATTTACATCAAGGTCACAGCTGCATAGCAAAATCTTGAATATCTAGTTGATTTACATTTTCACACAATTCATTCAAAAGTGACAATCAAATTTTATTTCTTTGTCAAGGCTAAAACATTATCACTAAGTCCTAACAATTTTGACGAATACATGCATTCGTCGAAAACGACAGGCTGATTTAAAGTTGCCCCTGGACGTGGGCAGTTTTCATTGTTTCCTAGTAATATAAAAGCATAGCTTTTGCCCGCGACTTCGTCCGCGTGGTTGTGTTAGTGGTTGGTGGTCAAAATTAATACGCCTTCTACCCTTTTTATTCGCTATAAAAAGTATCCTATGTTTCTTCTTTCCCCATTAAGTGTCTAAATACAAAGTTTCACTATTGAAACTTTAAAAATGACGAATTTCCCACTCTCCCCTATTTTTTTTGCAGTAAATAGTAGCCTGTTATCTTTCGTTCCCCATTAAGTGTCTAAATACAAAGTTTCACTGTAACAGCTTTAAAAATGACGAATTTCCATATGAACCTTCACCCCCCCCCCCTTTTTACCCATTCTCCCCTATTTATTTGCAATAAAAAGTAGTCTATGTTGTTCTTCAGGGTCTATTCTATCTCTGTACCAAATTTCATCAAAATGTTCGGGGGTACCTTACTCATAGATCTAAACACCCCTCTCCCGCACGCGCACGGGGCCTTGGCGACGTTCACTTCGCAACGGGCCGTGCAGCAGAAATCGTAATATTTTAATTTCACCACAACTTCAAAACCAAACGTCCAATTTTAATCATTCAAAGACCAAATATTATCAACATAAACTGTACTTATTGATGAAATAATTTATTTTGATAAGGCATGAGTAAAAAAAAACGCGTTTAAATGTAGTCCAAAAAAATTCAAGTTTTTAAATAAAAATGTGGTTGTTATGCCTCACTCGACATAGATAGGTATAGTGTGTCGCGGACTTTTTTGTAGATATTTATGAGATCTACAATTAATTATAACATTTTATGGTTCTATCTTTTGTAGTTTAGGCAGCGTACGCAAAATAAGTAACTTCTTTGGTTGATTTTTTTCAGTTTGTGTCCGAAAAATCTAAATATCTTACGGAACCCTATTTTTTTCCAAAATGAAATATAGCCTATGTTACTCGTGGATAATGTAGCTTTCGAATGGTGAAAGAATTTTTAAAATCGGTCCAGTAGTTTTTGAGCCTATTCATTACAACCAAACAAACAAACAAACAAAGTTTTCCTCTTTATAATATTAGTGTAGATTTGTGATTTGTAGGCCGCCTATTGTTCGTGAAAGATGCATGCATTCGCATGGTTAAATAATTAATACATGCACACAAAAGTTTCGTCAAATACTTGTGTAGACACTACAATTTAAATCCAATAAGAAATAGACATTCTCACTTCGTCCTGCAAGTAAAGAGCTACTGAGAATCTCAATATCAAGAAACCAACAAATAGGAAACTTGAAAGACCTTTAGCCCAAACTCTAGCTCTTGTACCTATTCGACTGTCTCTCTTGACCACTCGACCAACGAAACAAGTCTGCTATAATATGCCCTTTAAACTAAATATGTTTCTACTATAAGCAAGAACAAAGGAACTCATACCAGCTATTAAGTGCAGGGTCACTACTCAAGAGGACGATTAGATTCACTCCATTTGGCACTAACAACGTCATGTCTACTTGATTTCCATAATGACTATGTTCATAAGCAGAAAAAACTGTCATAATGCTATGCTTCAGATGATTTTGTTGTGTTTTCATAGAGGTGCTTATGCATTTTGCATTATACAAAATGGTAATGAATGCTGTCTAAGTTTATGTACCGTATATGGATATGTTTAATATTACACTTAGTCAGACTTAGGAAATATTTATTTTCCATCCTAAGAAATTCTAAGCTGTGCGTTGCAGTATGGCCAACACTGGACTGCCACATACACATTATTGATGGTAATACAGTGCACAAAGTACTCGTATAAGAAAGATGCTTTTTACGGATAAAAAAAAATTACAGGATAGTCATAAGATTATTGATATTGGAAATATAATTAAGACCTATTAGCAAGCCAGTAAACTTAGTACCGCGACAGAATAATTGATATAATCATTATGTATTTAATTCATCATCATAACAAACTATTCTTACCTGAATTTTTCAAAAAGGCAGTCTTTAATGCCTTTGGCAACTCCTTCTATCATTGTGATGTTCATAATATTCAGTACAGACACAGTTACATTTGTCAGACGAATTGGGTCCACTGGTGGAATGTTCAGGTCTGGTATTCCATGCTTACCAATATCCCTGATCACTGTTTCGTACAGATCTCTTAAACATTCATCATCATTGAGGTGACATTTTGGAAGGTTATCAACTGGAACAAATTTATTTTGATTATTTCTGCAGTTCATGTACCTACGTGTTATGCAGTGAGGATTTTCCAAAGAAGTCTAATCTCTAATACTCACATATCTTACAAAGGATTAATAAAAATGTTTACGTTCAAATAATAAAGAACACATTTTTTTCGATTAGCCTGAGGTTTTTAGGTCTCTATAAAATATATTAAATCATATTTTATTTTTCTCTAAAAATAATGACAGGTAGTCAAGAGCACTAATATTTTTTACAATGCCAATAAAAATTGACATAAAAGGTTACACCAAAGTACTACGAGTAGTTGTTGTAAATAACAACAAATGAAAAAAAAACACAGTCAACAACAGTGCTGCATAAATAAATAAAAAAATTGGACACTTACCAAAACCAGTGTCACAAAAAACGAAAAATACGAACAACGTAAAAAACACCGTGACTCTTTGGAAGATCATTTTTTAACCTCTATGCGTATAACATGAATGTACGAAGAACGTACTGCATGAACACTGAAGCGAGGTATCATAAAACTAAATGATAAATTACGTACGTCTATTATTCTCTACCTATGCCTACTATGACGGTTGAATTGCGCAAACTGGTATTCGAAATATGATTCGTTTTGTTTTTAATTTCTTAAGGAAGCAGATAGAGGAAGAGATAAACGTATATGAAGTGTAATTACTCTTTGTCCGACAGATCCACAAGTCGTGATGTGTTATCAGCAAGGTACATATTTTTGCTGTATTTGTGTAAGTGTGGGAGAGCCATGCTTCGGCACGAATGAGCCGGCTCGACCGAAGTGATACCACGGCCTCACATAAAAACCGACGTGAAACAACGCTTTCGTTGTTTGAGTGAGGTCACCGGAGGCCCAAGTACTACCCTTCCCAATCCCTGATTCCCCAAGAACTATTAAATTCCTAACCCCCAGAAGGCCAGCGAGGTGATACGTCTGCTAGTTTACCGGATTTTTTCATTAAAAAAATAATTGTTAAATTCGATTACAGCCCAACACTGCCCCCTTACTTAAAAGAAACCTCTTCAATTAAAGGCAAGTATAATATTATAATAATAACAAAAAACAATATATGTTTAAATGCACAGAATTTCGAAAAGCCAACCGGGCATTCTCGCTGGACCAAAACGATGCATGGTACAGTAAATTTATTACCTCAGTGAATAATAGTGGCATACATGATACAACCATCTAATTTAAAATCTGACAGTTGTATTAAAATTTTAAAGCTACAATACAACACTTAAAATATAATATTTTGTTAAAAATATTGTAACTTTAAGGAAGGCGAATAATGTCTATACCTAATTACCTATACTTAATTACAAAACTTTTATTTTTAATACAATTGTTACTTTACAAAATATCAGAAGAAACTATTTTTTTTACATTTCGGTCAAAATATTTGATAGTAAAATAGTCGTTTGTATTGATTTTACTTGTCGAACTGTTATGAAATAATTAGTCTGAGTAATAATATGGAAAGTAATATTTTACTAATTAAATGAATAATATTGAATAGTGAACCCTTACCCACTGTGAACGACTTTGTATTTCTTCTTGTTGGCAAACTGCAACTTATTGCTTCCAATTAACTTCAGGCGTTTTGTACTGTATGAACGATATAATAATTATAATATTTAAAAAATATTTCTTCACAACTATATCCTGTAAATAATAAGTGCAATTAGGAAGAAAAGTTATAAAATTTCGTTAGTTATTTACGTTTATACTATTCACCAACATACATTTCGGCCAATTCATTTATACCAGTATTAATACCTATACATAAATAAGATTCTGCCAGAAAATCTCTAATAAAAACAATAAGAATTCTGTTTACGTCATAAAAATATATTTAAAGAAACAAATAGGTACCTGAAACGTTAATTTTCAGCGCATTACCTACTTTATCTTGCAAATAGCCAATCTCGCGTCTACTCGAAAGAGAATCACCATTTTAGGCACTAAAAACAGATTTAACTAATCCTCAAATTTAAGAAAACCGATTTAAAAGCTTTGACTGAATAAAACAATGTCATTAGGGGCGATATTTCTTTGAACTGATGTCTGTTTTAGCATTGAATTCTATAAAGAATATTCGAATCACAAAACGCTCTATACAAACAATATTGAACTTTAGATTACGTATTTCTTTTAAATGTATCTGGTTTAATGACCAGGGCTACCGTACCGAAGTTAATTCACACAGAGGTCCACAAATACATGTTCTGTCACATTTTCTTTTAACCAGTTGTATTACGAGCCCCATTTATCGAATTGTCTACCATTACAGGCTCTTAACTTATTTCTCAAAAAAACTTCGCTGGGAATGTTTAATTTAAAATTATACATAAAATTAACTCATTTCCTACATAGCAATGTGTACCATTGTCAATGTCAGTCGACTACTGATTGGCATAGTGGCTGGGTGATCGGCTGCTGTGCAACGTGTCCCGGGTTCCACTCCGTCGTATAAAAGTGATATTGATATTTTCTGAGTAAAATGACCATTATTAGCCTGGAGTTAGGAAGTCGGTGGTGTTTTCATACCCGTGCCTCTGTTTGTTCTACCTAAACTCTGAAATAGCTGGACCGATTTTGACGGGACTTTTATTGACAGACAGCTCATATACTAAGGTGTAACTTAAGCTACTTTTATTAGTCACAAAATCCACGCGAGCGAAGCCGCGCGCATCAGTTAGTGTCAGACTAATTTAACACTTAGCAAAATAGTTTAGTATTAAATGTTCACTTGCATAGGATTAACTTCGCTCGATTAAATCCATTATTAATTTACGAGTGGGGATTATAGTAGCTAACTAGTGTTTACTTTGTAATGGACAGCCTGTCGATAACTCAACATATAGTTAGCTAGCTGCAGCTATAGAATATTATGTTTGGATTAGTTAATATCATGACGTGAACTGATCACTCGATAATATTATGCTACACCAGGTATAAAGAAATAGTTGTTGAAAGATAAGAATAAAAGGTCACTTAGGGAATTAGTCAGCTTATTTAATTGTGGGAGAGCCACGAGCTCGACCGGAGTGATACCACGGCCTCACAGAAAACCGGCGTGAAACAACGCTTGCGTTGTGTTTCGTGGAGTGAGGTTACCGGTTAATTATCTCCCTTCCACATTCGCCAATTACAGGTGTTTACGATTAGTAACAGAGTTTTGAAAAGTATAAAATAAGTACATATGTACACCAATCAATTAATAGTAGATTCTTTAATAGTTGTAAGTAAATTCTTGTTTTATGTGTGGGCTTTTTAAATCAAATATGACTTTAGTATTTACTGGAATATAAAATGAAAGGAAACTCAATTAAAATCATTCAAATAACGTACTTAATAGGCAACGAGTAATTTAAAATTATGACATTTTAAACGCTCCACCGCTCACCAAATCCGTCCTTAGATTTAATGTTTCGCAGTTGTAGAGCTAAAGTACTAAAGCACTAATGGGTAATTTTAAAACAACTATCATAAAATAATTACACACATTTACCTACAAAATAAACCTTTGCCAACTCGGTGTGTAAAATAATGATTGCCTTTAGCGTGCGTTTTATAAAATGATAAACATTGCAGGCGTACTTCGTTGGCCTTTAAATGGTCGTTGACGTTAGAACGGCAGCGAAAAATACCTAGGTGAAGTTATAGTTTTATATAGCCCAGTACCTATAAGTTTTTTTATGGAATAGGAGGCTAAAGAACAGATGAATCACCCCGAGCGGGGCGGCGCGCCGGCTAGTAAGTGCAGCCCATGGACACCCACATCACCAGAGGAGTGACAGGTGCGTTCCCGGCTTTTTAAAAAGGAGTACACTTTTTTCGCGACCCACGACGCGGCGATAGTTGCCGAATCCTGTGTCAAAACAACGAAAATCACTAAAACAGGCTTCGTTACAAAAGCGGCCCTCCTCAACATTCAGTTATTGTGGCTTACTTTATTATCCACTAGAATTTATAGGATACTAAAAATAGCATATTATATATATTTTTAGTACGCTTGTAGATGTATTTTCACAATGAGGTGTGCAGCACCACCCTCCCGCCCGTAATTAAATGCTTACGCAGCAGAGGTGTAACACATAAACACACATACGACACGTAACAAAACACTCGACATGTGTTTCATATCTCCACGGAGCATCTTCAGGAGTAGTCGATTCGGCGATAGGAGTCATGTATGAATCTCCACAAACTAACACCTGATTCTATTCTATATATTAATAGGATAATCGAAGAAAAATCTGAAAAAAATATTAACATAAATAGGAATACAGCTCTAACTACTACATTTCCTTAATTAACAATTATTAAAGTAACATCACATTTATTCAACAAGCAAATATTTCAGTTTACTAACAATTAAAACATTAACTAACTATCCGCAATGGTTATAAATACACAATGGTTAAAATGAACAGCCAGATAACAGTGGCTAATTTGGCAGTGTTAGACTGTATTAACTAATGCATTTATATAATAATAATTATCAATTACCATAATTGCAACGCTTTTAGACTAACTCTGTATAATAAAGTACTACTTTATAAAGTGTTGGTGATGAAAAAAGGAGATGGAACAAAAATTCCAGTCGTACTCATGATTATTAAAAATATATACGATTTTTTCATAACAGCGCCTGAACTATTTTCATAGCAGTTTTTTCATATGGAAGTGTACTAAATGAAGTTAGGAAGTATACCATATTTTTAATATATTTTTATTATCTTTTTGAAATATCTCACGTTGTTATAGGACGTTAGGCATTCTGTTTGGATTATGATCATTCTTCTCTGGTATAGGTGGATACATTTAATGATTACTTAAACTATGCTTTAATAACGAATTTGTTCTGAAAATAATTGCTAAGGACTGGTTTAAGTTACCATAATATAATTAAGTGTGGGAGAGCCATGTTTCGGCACAAATGGGCCGACTCGACCGCAGTTATACTACGGCCTCACAGAAAACCGACGTGAAACAACACGGCGTTTTGTTTCGTTGTGCGAGTGAGGTTACCGGAGGCCCAATTCCCCCTTTCCAATCTTCCTAATCCCGAAGTCCCAACAACCCTTAGATTCCTAACCCCCAAAAGGCCGGCAACGCACTTGTAACGCCTCTGGTGTTTTAAGTGTCCATGGGCAGCGACGATTGCTTACCATCAGGTGATCCGTCTGCTCGTTTACCGGCTTATTTCATAAAAAAAACCATTAAATGATTCTGAGAGCTGCGGTAAGAGTAACTCTAACACAATAACATTGCGTCGCCTAAAAAAACAAAAATTAGGTCGCCCAAGACTAGTTATGTAACGTTACAGCCTAAATAATAAATAAAGCAATAATTTCGTAGTTTTACAGTCTCTCAGGCATGTCGACATAAAAATAAACCAGATAGATATTATTGGAGCAAAGACAGTTCGAGCCATAAACTTTTATTATAGACCTTACCTACATGTTTATTACGTGTAAAATACTACATCAAATGGAATTTCTGTGAAATAAGTAAACAGATTTATTGTCTATTTTTATTATTTTAGTTCAGTATTATTAGATACAGAAAATAATATTAATGCTTGCTTAGTTTTGAAATGAAGGCCTATGAAGATGGATGAAGGAAAAATAAGTTTTGATATAAGCTACGTAACGTTAACCTTATATATAAGTACGGTATGGAGAAAACTATATGACTTAAATGAAACTACAAGTAGTACTCGTTCACAGCAGCATAACACAACTAAATATTTCAACGAAAACCGAAAGTAAAAAATTGAAATTTTCAAACAAATTCGAAAAGAAATTAAGTATTCAATTCTGTGAAAACAGCTCCATGTACCTTGACCACAGAAGAGCTGTAATGTTGTAGGTTGGCTAGAAATGTTACAGACATGCGGCACGGCGCAGCTATTGCAATGCCGTATTTGTAAAGAGTGTTCAAATAAGCTCAAATTAGGCGATCAAACGTCAACGTGTATCGTCCTTAATGTGAATGCCATACAGACGATTTCAGTTCAGCTAGTATTTTACTACACGTACTGCAAAATTCTTTTTACCCACATTTTTTGTGTGTCTGGCAGCCGATAGTAGATCGTGCTCGTTCAAAGGTTTCATTCATGGTGGTGAACGCATTGAATCGGTGGATTTCATTCAGTTTTGTTGAGTCGAATGTCACTGACACACTCATCAAGTTTGTGAACAATCCCTCACATATCGATTGGTAGTTATAACTTGACATTAATCTTTAGCGTTTTGTTGAAAATAAATAGTGGGAGTTATCACCTTCTATAGTGCCTTAATATCTTGTAGGTTCTCTCACTGAAGCTGATTCCTTCCTCATCGTAGATACTAAACAAACTATAGATAAGTTAATCATTCATGACTATCTATAGTTTTTAATAGCTAGCCAAATTGCTGTGCCCTGATAATATACTGTACCTATTGTGCAACATTAATAAATAAACTAAGAATATTAACCGAACTAAACATAACAGAGTACTTTTATTCCCGAATCGTTATTGAGTTTCCATTTATTACAGCATAGTAACGTCGAAATGTAATGGACCTGCTCAGTGGTCCTATTTATTCCACCATCTTTACAGAGAGATAGTGGAATAAACATTCATGGTATACAAACCTCGAAATCCTCGAATTCCAACTAGTCAGAAGATTTGTTTAACCTACTTCTGTTTGCTATTTTCATCGTATAACGTGTTATGCTATTAATGGCCTTGTGGATTAGCTTTAGTTCTGAAAGTAAAGATAGAAATATGGAGGTGTGGTCTTTTGTTAGGTCTATTATAGGAAATATTAAAAGCAAAGTTTTCTGTGTTAATGGAAACCAAAAAAAAAATAATAATAATGAATTGCAAGTTTTTTAATATTTCTTAAAAGGAACATGTTACTCTTGCTGCTAATACGAACAAAAAATCTTCTTTCCTCAGAATTCATATCGTACTTTATTCAATCAATATCTTCTGTCTTTGAAAGCTGACAGAACTAATCTAGTTAATCTCCTCTGTTTATAGTTCTCAGAAAATTCCAGGAAATCCTGAATACTAATATTATAAAAATGTTTGTTTGGTTGTATGTATGTCTATTTGTTCCTTACTTTTTCACATCAAAACGGCTGTATGGATTTTTATATGCCGTACTTAATAGGATGGCGTTTGGCCACCATCTCGCCTGATGGTGATATGACCGACATAGAGCACGTCTACCTATGAGCTCGAAATGAAATTTGGAACAGGCGTAGATTATGGTCTAAAATAACACATGTACGAACGTGGACGTAGCCACTGGTAGAGCTAGTTAAATATAAAGTTTTAACTTATAAAAAACTATACTCATAATCAAAGTTTGTTTACCTACAATGATTGGAGATTACAAAAATAAATTGTATTTTAGCCAGGTTGTAAATATTGTGAGAAACTCATAAGTTTTATAAAGAAAATGTTTGATCAAAGTACCGTTTATGTACGGTAGTAATTGGTTACGTCCGTACGTTAAGTCTCTTTGTGAGAATGATTGGGGTAGGTCAGTGTTTGAAGTTTGAATAGGTGATCCGTATACCGCTGATCGCTTACCATCAAGTGATCCGTCTGCTCGTTTACCTCTTATCCCATAAAAAAGGTACTAATGTTATCTGAAAAATGATAAATTATTCATTATTTGTAATTACAGTGATATGCATGTTTGCGTGTTAAAGTGAAGATTAATCAAAAGATAAATAGCAGAAATAATGTTAATCTCACATGTTGTTAATTACTATTTATGTATAATCATATTTCATTATGATAGATTACTTCATCGATCACGAAAATAGGATTAATTTACATAATAAAAATATTTAATAACGTCTTTTGATTTTCGTTTAATACGAAGACACCAAGATAACTTTTCGCTTATTTTCTTGTGTATCTCATTGTAGTTACAAGTTGAAATAAACTATTATGCTATCAGCTTACTCACGTTAAGTGTTTGATGAGGAACTCGACTAGTTTCAAGTCATATTCATAAGCGGCATTCTGCGCGACACGACGCGGCGACAATCGCGCTGCTACCTAAAGTGCTGCTTATGAATATGAACTGATATCCTAATCATTAATTTAGTATGTCTCACGAACGTTATAATTGAAATAAATAAATGACACTTTTGATTACACCTTTGATAAGTAAAAAAGTATATTTTTAAAAGAATTTAAAAAACATTCATATACTCAATCAGCCACATCTTCCTGCCTTTATCCCTCAGTCTCCAGTGATGGTGCAATACACTTAATTATCATACGATTTCTAAACATCGACTAGGTACAATTGGAAAATCCCATATAATGTAACGTGCAGACGCAAGCGTATCAAGCTATACCAAATCGGACAAATATTTTCAACCTTATCACTTCACGGTAAGGTCTAAATCTATCTACATATTTCAGGTATATCATCATCAGGTTTCTCTATATTTGTTAGAATATACCAATAAGTACGAAGATATTGATGAATCATGAAAGTTATTTACTATTTCGACACCAAAGCAATGCACGCGCGATGCACAGCGTAGGCTCCTAAACCTTGAAACGATTAAATGCATAAATGCAACAAACACGCACCTTTACTTCAACTGAAATAGATTGATGAATGATACATTATTTGGTATAACATTTGATATAATTTTTTTACTAATTCGAACAACGTTTGAGAAAATTTGTATAATATGGATTGACATAATTTTCATTTTATCGAATATTCATTTGCGATAACAACATTTGCGCTATTGGTCAAAAGTTATAATGTTCATGGTTTCGCATATTTGTTTTGTGTTTATATTCGTAATGATTTCTTTTCCTATAATTTTATTTACCATTTTAACTTTTCTGCAGATACATTTCTTACAGACCTAGTGACATTCCTCAGGGATGTGGTCGGCGACGGCGACCTCTCGCGTCCGGCACTGGTTCAAGCCATGGTGCGGAGCGAGAGGGATTGGGATGCCGTCTCCTTCTTCTGCGAAGCAGTCATGCTAGCTAAGGAGGAGGCGGGGCGCGTGAGGGAACGAACCTCCTCACGCCCCAGCCGTCGCGCGAGACACTCTGGGCGTCGGGGATCGCGGGACGATCTCCGGCGAGCAAGGGTAGCTCATCGCCCGAACAGACCCAGACCCGTGCGTGCGGCGCGTCGCGTTCCGCGCGCGCCTCAAAGAGCCATCAGACCACCACAGATGGGGCCCAGTAGGGCTGATGCCTGATCCGGAGCTGCGGACTACCTAGCGGGTTTACCGGGGCTCCGGCTCGAAAATCAGGAGAAGGAACGGGGTGGTTTTTAGTCAGTAAGAGTCTGACACTCCCTCTCGCCTCGCCCAAGGCGGGAGAAGTCATTGGATGATTTTCCCCCTCAAAAAAAAAAGACCTAGTGACATCTTAGTGACGACCTTGAAATGGTTTTTCTATTATCATTTTACCTTTTACGTCAGCTTGCCTTGGTTAATTGGTAGGTATAGGTAAATAATATGGATAATTATATAAAACACCCCATTTGATTGCCCCATATTTTTTAAGTGGGAAGTCTATCGAAACGTGATTGCGTAGTGAAATAATCTCCACATAGTCAGCAACGCATTGTTGCAAAATTCTACAGTACTTCTAATTTCTATAATTTTCATTTTATAACATATTAGCGCTTCGACGCAGTTTCACCCACTCTGCTACTATTATGGATCATAGCGTCATATTCTAATACCTTCCGCGACAAATGCACTATCCAACACAATAACAATTATTCTAATGGGACCAGTAGTTCCGACGATTAGCGCGCTCTAAAAAATAAACAAACAACCTCTTCAGATTATTGATAAAAAATAAATAATATAATAGTATAAGATAAAATATTATTATTCCGTAATTCTGTTGGGTTTAAGGTTGGCTTGCACAATTACTTGTAATATGTTACCGGCAACCACCATACGAGTACTAACCCGTTTCGCTAAGTTGCCTTACTGTTTACGCAACGTCAAGAGTAAATGATACGCGACGTTTTTCTTTAAGCCTTGTGTAGAAAAGAGTGTAAAATAAATATACACTTAAAATACTGATAAGGGTTCCATGAAAGGCGAAGCTAAGTTTCCTCTCAGCTCAGAATTACAAGGTCTTCTTAGAAATATGAACTGGAAAATCTGTTTCTATGTAGTTAAGTAGACTTTGTGATTTCCCTAGTATTTTCATGGTATTCATGTGTGTGTGGACATTATACAATTACCTCTTTTAAACCACAAAAGAATGGCATCCAGAAAAATACAAGAACTTAGGTATACCGAATTGAGGTCACGGCATTTTCCGACTAAAAAAAAACTTGAAACAACGTCCGCACATCAGCAGTACAACGAAAGTATTAAGTACACAAACTTCGACACCGCGACCTTCGTACTTGAACCGACTTTTCGAAAACTACACAGCTGGCCAATCGCCGTGCAATATCCCAGAATACGGTCGTAGGCGCAGGCAGGCTGGCGCATTCACGTCGCGAACATTTTGTGGAACGGATTAGTGGCTAGCGTTCCGTGAAAACCAGGCTTCACATTGGCAAAGAGTTGGCCAAATTTATGCAATAGATATAAAGAACTTGTTTCTATTTACATAAGCGAACTGCATAGACGCGAGGGTCAGCGTACTTAGTTCGCTCCAGGTTTTAGTGGTCTTCGCCGTTTGCGCGGTTCGATCGAAAGTGTTAGTATGTGTGACAGGAGATATGTTTTGGTTTTCGTTCTGGTGTCGGCGGCGTCTTTCGTCAGCGACTGTACGGCGAAGTTCGCACGTGAGTTTTTTTTGTTCTGTTTGGCAATATTTGTGCCGCGAGTTGCGGTTGAATTGTTTGCGGATTTCTATTAGTTTATCGTATCTGTAATGTAATTTGTTGTGTTAATCTAGTTTGTAAATATTTTAGATTTGCTACAGATACTTACATTAATGTTTAAATTATTATTGTGCTTGTGAGTCCCAATTAATTGTCATAAGACAAATTTTAAGATCTACGTGAATGTACAAACCCCATAATACATAAACATCTTTCAAGGATCACTGAATTTTCAATGTCCGTATATTTTGTATACTATTTCAGTATCCAAAATATAGTGTAGCGCAAATGACCTTGAAAACCGATAAAAAACTATACAGGTGTGAATGACTCTTAGGTTTTCTTTTATTACTACCCCTTAGCCTTAACCAATTTAAATACAATATTGGACTATCTAATTACTCTTAGTATCTAAGTGGAAACTATCGTTTTCTTTTCTTCTCCTCTAATAATATCTTCTGATTTATTTCGTTGCGGGATCCAAGACAGTCATTCATGTCCCTGGGACGCGCCGGACTTCAATGTTCCGGTGTTTTCATGGTTGTATCTACTGTAGATCCTGGCTTACAGGAGTTGCAGCGGTGTGGGAGGTTGTGGCGGGCTTGTCCCATAAAACCTATCTAACTACTCTTAGTTAATGGCTGAGAATGGTTTGTGGCTGATAAAACGATAGATTCCTTCTTACAGGGGGTAAATGAGTAATATAAAGAGTAATGAAACATTAAAACATCTGTTAAACATTTTAATATCTTACAATTAATATGATTAAATATCAGTTAATAATAAAATTCCCAAGTGAGTGAATCAAGAATTTTTAACTCTATTTCTTCTATCGATGCGTATTTCTAGCAGAAATATGCCGGAAAGCGACGAGGTTCATTAATTTCAAATAAACCCTCACTGTTATTAGGTAGTATCTAATAGTGCTTGATATTGTCGAAGATCTTCTAATTTTTAAAATTTAATTTGTTTAAGTGCCTTTCAATGAAAAAATAGCAGCAATGTTGTAGCGAAACATTAGGTTCCAATGACTTTTCTGAAGTCAATTGAACGATTCCCAATTCTTTCAATTAATGCTCCTTGATCGCAATAAAGTCGACATCCCTAAAGAAAAAAATAAGCATACATTCATATTATACTACGAGTACATTGTAAATTGAATCTTAATCTAATAACATAACGATTAATGTGAAATCGATTTAGAAATTTTCGTCTATCCTTGCGAGGAACATTATCTTTACCAAGGTCAAAAGGAAGTCGGAGGAAGTTCAGTAGTTAACTAAATACCTCCTTCTATTTGCCCTCATTCTGAGTAAACTGCGTTTAGATATTACATTAAATCAAACCTTGGATTAACTTTATTAGAAAGCCTTAGATTGAGTAAGTTGCTTTATTGACTGGCTGACTGGCTGACTATTTAGTCATCGTGGGTGACTACGGAGCATGACTACGGGTTTCCTTGGGTAGTCAATGTTGCTGTGATTTCGGTTCGGTTTCGTGATTTTCGATGTAAATCCTATCACTTTTACAATATTAATCTTGTGTAAGAAAATCAGAATGGCATGTGCTCAGTTTAACGAGGTAGTTTGTTATTACACAAAATATTGCAATTTACCTACGTTCTACCAACATAATTGTGATGCTCAAACCACCTGCCAAGCGTTGCCATTGTGGATGTATGTATGTAGAAGAGACCTATAACTCTATACTGGACTACCACAGGCAATTAATTGTTCTCGGTCATTTCTGTGAATTCCCTCTGAAATTCTCCTACTAGACTATCACAGGCTATTGACTTTTCTCGATCATTTCTCTGAATTCTCTTTGGGATTCTGGTACCTATCACATTTCAATATACAACTGACAATACGCGACCAGCAAATAACAGGCTCCTTTACTATATGGTTCAATGGTTCTTAGATAATCGAAACACCTCATAACAAACTTCACACCTTCGTTAAGCTAATATTGGTTTAGGTTCAATAGCAAATGGCTCGGCCGTGGCACAAAGAGGTAATTCTGTTAACCTACAATGTACAAACGCATATAGAACTATCCCAACACGTCAAGTTCTTTCAAAAGATTTTCAACTTTATCCCTATGCCATAAGGTTACAATTCTAATAAGATTTTTTGGGGAATTGGTTTAGCTTGATGTGCTCGTTTACAAGGGTTAGGTAAAGGGTAAACTTGGCCTGAATTTGTCTAATATAAGGTCAAGTGCGTGAGATGTGATATTTTGTCATCTATGTCCGGTTGGAAGACAGGTGTCTTCATATACAGTAGTAGTAATATGTTATTCTGACCAACCAAAAAAAAAATGGTTACATCCATTATTTGTTTTTGGTAATTGAATACCAAAATAAAAAAATATTTATAAATTATTGTTCGATATTCCGAGCCATCATCGGCCTTTGAAGTCGTATCTAAGGAGTATAATCTTTACGTTTCACAAGCAGGTTTAAGATTACACTTAAAACGGTTTTATTCAGTATTCTATCAAAAAAAAAAAAAGTTGACACAAATCTAAACCAGCCTAAAATAAATAAAATTTAATGACTTTAAAAAAATTAGAGGTATACATATTTATTTTTTCTTGAACACCCATGTATTTGACAGCGCCTGCTGAGTTAGACATTGCCAATCAAGTTACAGTAATTATTTATTTTAAATCAACTGAAGTTTCAATTACAACACGCTTCATCATATTATATTTTGGAAGCAGATGTCAATTTCATACATTTTGATTAATTCCATGATTATATTGAAACGTACTAGGGTTTGTTTACTCAATTATTACTTAGAATATTGAAAAATAATATTTTAATCAATGCTTCTATTAAAATTTTTTGTCGTATAAGCCGGTAAACGAGCAGACGGATCACCGGATGGTAAGCAATCGCCGCTGCTCATGGACACCCGAAACACCAGAGGCGTTATATACAAGTGCTTTCCCGGCCTTTTGGGAGTTAGGAATTTAAATGTTGTTGGGGAATTGGGGATTGGGAAGATGGGGAAACGGAGTAATTAGGGATAACTCACTCACACAACGATACACAACGCAAGCGTTCGTTGTTTCACGTCGTTTTTCTGTGAGGCCGTGTTATCTGTTATCGCTTCGGTCAAGTCGGCCCATTGGTGCCGGCTATGGCTCTCCCACATTTACATTTTATATTATTACTATATTATGTTACATACTATAATATATAAAATTAAGATAAAGGAACGCATTATAATTCTGTACCCAGTTTGCCATTTTTTGAAATTTCGAGTAGTCACTTTTACACTCACATTGATTATCGTAATATTGTGTCTCGACAAATTAAAACTTCTAAACTACGATAGTAAAGCAATCAATGGGTAATCACCAATGACCTTGGCTAATTTGCATATTTTCACTTGACTAAACAAAGTATTATAAATAGCGTGGTCTGGTGAACCAACACAAATCCATGAGGTCAAGATTGTTTTAAATTGATGTCCAATACTAAATTTTTCTTTTTTTATTTGTAAGAAAAATAATTCCTCAATATCAAATCGATTTTCGTGTTCATAGGCTGTTGAAGGATGAATTTACAAGAACATAATGATTAATGAATATTGTTTGTCAAAAAAAGGGCAAAAAAGACTAAATGTATCTATGCGTGTAACTCATAAACTGCTACGTGATTTTCGATACTATTTTTAGGCGAAATGGTAAATAAAAATACAATTTAAAAAAAAATCATCAGTCACGTAAGAAAGAAGTACAACTTTTGGCCTTTCTTGAATGAAATCATCAACATCTATAATGAATAAAAAAAAATACTGTAAAAGATATAATTAGCGAAACAACATTTGAAAAACATATTAGGCACACAATGACACAGTTATGTGTATAATAGGTAGGTAGATCCATATTTACATATTCAAAGAATATGTAAGCACGCAATATACATGTACAAACGTGCATATAATGTCCTTATGTAGGTATGACTAACAAAATTATATTGTAAAATAATTGCCAATAGAAAAAATATATCACAAATACCTTTTAATATAAATTGTTTTCAATCTCCTTTATTGGAATTTTTAATATGCAGAAATATTTTTTGACTGTTTTTGTATTTAGAACGACATTCGACCGAAATGAATAACCGATTTAAAATCTGTACATAAAGATCTATTGTTCGGCATTAGTTGTATGGAGTTTCTATAAAAAATACAATATCGATCAAAATATTTTGCATTAACATTAAACATAATAAAATAATGTTGTTACTTTCAAGTATTAAAAAAAAAACTCGACCCCAATCGAGACTCATGGTGAAGTACAACAAAATAGCCGTAAATCGTTGCGGTTAATCTCAGTACATTGCGTGCTGAACTGCACCACGTGCCGTTCCTCGGTTGTATTGTAAGTAAAGGTGCATAATAACCAGTTGGGTTGTGTCATAGAACTGGATCTGATAATTCCAGTTTCTATAACATTGGCTCCATTGCCCGAGTAACTGGATAGTCTAGTGTTGGAACTTTGTACTTTGATACTAGTTAAACTTCAGTGAGATTCTGTAAGTAATTATACGTCATAGTATTAGAGCTATCTTAAAGTTGCAGTTTTGTAGTAGAACATTAGAGATTAGGTGTTCTCTGAGTTTGAAGTTTGGTAACTCGTCCACAGATTTTGGTAAGGTAGGTAAAATAATTATGTAATAAATTAATTATTATGTTTTTTGACGTATTCACATAATTATTTATGACTAGGCACTGCTCGCGAATATGAGCCTCTAGCAGGGCATGAAACTAGTCGAGTTCGTCGTCGAATAAATACGTGATTAAGAAGAAAAACATAACAATTAATTTAGTATGTCTCACGAAAGTAATAATAATTATGTAATATATACAAAAAAAAATTAGTTTTGCCTTGTAGTTGGGGAACTAAAACCTGTATATGTAGGTTATTGTATACCTATACATAGCATGAGTGCTACAAACAATTCAAATTTCGATTCTGATCCGCCTCGGTTTTGATTTTTTTTTTACTATGAGCCTACCTTTAGATAACAAGCGCTAAGCGTCCGTTTTGTTTTCAGGTCATGTAGGTAGGTAGGTAGGTAGGTAGGTAGGCGTTCACATGCTAACGCGCGCTGAAATAAAATGTATGTAGTTGAAAATGCGCGCTTAGCGCTTGACATCTGAACATAGGGTTAAGTATATTTTTTTAATTTTCTATGTAAGTGGGCGTCAACAGCATTTATGTATGTTGCATGTCTAAAAACATTTTTATTGCATCAAGGTCATAACTGCAATTTATTTTCTTATCTGTGTAAGTAGGTGCGTTTATTTTCTAACATTATGTAATTTTTATGACAGAGATCAACAACTATGTTGGGTACCTAATTGTTTCTAAAGGTTGAGATATAAGTGGATGTGCACACGCTATATCTTAGGTAATAAGTGGACAAGACTGATTTATCTAGGTAATCTAAAGGTTATAAATTAATAATGTTCATAGTAAATTGAGAGGTGAAAGAATTCTGAAAGACTACAAGTTAGTAGGTCGATAGTGATATTCAATTTCGCATTATTGATTTTTTTATTAGACAATAATTTTTATTTGGGCTCTTGTACACTGTAGTGTTTAAAACACTCATTTTACAAACCTACAATGCTAGAAAATGTTTTTGAATAGTTCTATAGTTTTTATTTAGTCTATGTATGTTCATGTTATGTCTATTGTAGTCTGTAAATAAAATGCAGTCTGAATTGAATAGTTTAAACAACATCATTATTTTATTTATTCACTACATAACAGCACACAAAAAGCCATCCAAGTTATGTAATACCAATAATAAATCATAACCATGCAACGTATTTATAAAAAAAAATGTAAACTGTCAACCAAAGCGGCTTATGATGACAACACAAGAAAAAAAAATACACGAACAACGAAATTAGACAATGTTTGCACGAATCAGGTCAAGTTTAAGCATTAAAATGTCTACCGTACAAAGGCGTACCCATAAAGATTCGTATACACGGTGACACATCGACCTAAACAAAACAAGTTTATCTTGGTCTCGCTTTGTATGGTATCTTCATACATTCAACGGTCGCTTTATACTGGTTTGTTTCACTTGATGTGTAGTATCAAGGTATGCCCATAAAGGTTTGTACTTGGTGTGATGAAACACACAGATATGTAGGATTTACAAGTAATATACGTGTTTCCGTACATTGCACGTTTGTAATCAATGGCCCACGAGATATTAAGGGGATGTTGTTTTTTGCACATTTATTTTAACTAGTGGTCGCCTAGTGGTTGAAATTCAACCATATACGATTTAATTTACAATACCACTTAACATACGTTCAAGGATAATTTTTATTTAACTCAAACTCAAACAAACTCTTTTATAAAACTCTATTCATATGAGACGTCAATATCATCGCAATGTCTATCGATTTTGACGTTTTGTCAAACACGATCAGATACTATGCATGTGTGTGTAATGTTTTATTTATTAATTTAATGTACTTTATAAGCATTATTTTTGAAAAATATTAGCGTCCTGCACTTCTCCTACACATAAACTATAAGTGTACCAAATTTTATGTTCCTACGTCCGCGCAATTTTCGTAAAAAGCGGTCCAAAGTTTTTGCATCACGTATTAATATATAGATTTGTGCGACATAATAAAATTTGTTTATTTTATTTATTATTGAAATAATTTTGAAAATTATATGATATTTAACTATTTAAAACTTTGAAACGTACACGACAAAGAGGAAATTATCTGTCTTATCTTAAATCTAGGCACTATCCAGATTGTGTATTTTTCTAATATAATATTTAGGACATATATGTATATGTACTTTAAATTCATCCTGCTAAAACTATTCTTACAAATATTAAAAAACAATTATATCACTTTTGTTAGCGGCTTCGCCTGCGTTCCCCTAGAATAAAAAGTGGTCTATGTTTTTTTTTATGGAATAAGCAGGTAAACCTGATAACCTGATGGTAAGCAATCACTATTATATATGTGTTATTCCAGACAATATTCCCTGTTCTAAATTTTACCACGATCTCGTCAGTCATTTTGACGTGAAGGAGTAACAAACATACTATCTTTCGTATTTACAATATTAGTAGAATTGACAAAATTTTGTACCTTTGACGATTATTACTATTATACCAGAAAGTTATTTAAAATGATTGCTCGTTCTTACATTGCGTTTATTATGACAGTACGTGTCTCCAAGGTTTTACTGCGAAATACCATTTATGTATTTGATATTTAAACGAATCTTTTAACACGAATTCACTGTGGGGGTTTATTTTGTTGAAAAGAAAGTAAATATAACGTACGAAAAGGCATTTCATTGAAATGTGTCTTGTGTGAAATTATTATTTTAATCATTTGTATGTCATTAATGTATATCCATTAAATTGAAGGCAAACAGTCTTTTTATAATGCAACGTTGCAGAAAAAAATCTGTTAAAATATATTACCGCTTTGAGACATTTAATAATTACTTAAACTATTCCTTAGTAACTTTGATTTTGTATCGAAATTTAACCCATAGTTAAGTAAGCATTAAATGACTCAGTGAGTACAATGATTAATAATCTACAAAGTTAATGACAATATCATATAACCAAGAAAAGCATTAAATTGTATCCTTACATCAGAATATAATATTAAAAATTATATAAGCTTCCTCTCCTTATAGGACTTAGTCACAAACTCCACGCTTGCATCGCAGACTCGCAGTGCATCCCCTTAACAAATCGCGTGTGCCTATCACGAAACGACTGCAGTGTGGTGTTGCCTAACTATTCTGAATCAGTACCTTCACTCATTAGTGGAAGCGCTATTACTAAACATCGTAATATTTTATGATCCAAACTTTTCAATATCGTTTGCAATCATTTGTTTTACGTGTTTATTAGTGAGAATTGCCGACATAGAGTGTGTTTTAATCAGATGATGAATAGCATTGTTTAATGATTAACAAAATTCTTATCTAAATATCAAGCGCTAGTGGAAACATAGCATGATCTTGTACCTATGTATCTCGCATCTTAGCTTATGTTGACATGGCAAAGGTTGTAAAATGCAGTTTATTCAGGCCGTTTACGATGCGAACGCGCGCTAAACGCGCGTTAGCATGTGAACGTAAAATTTTGCTGTTGCATGTTGCATGCTTGCCATGTGAACAAAGACTTTTGTAAACATAATACATATACTTTAGCAATACATTAATGTTACTTAAACTTTGACTACATTTAGATTAAGCAGAAGCCATCACAATGTACAGAAGATTATGTATTAATTCAACTCCGAATTTATTTAGCATCAACGATTATGACCTCAAAAAAATTTACACTTTTCTTCTCTCCATCCACAGCCGACTTCATCCACCCTTGCAACAACACAGAGCCTGCATGTCTAATAAAAGCGACTCAAGATGCAATACCACAGTTCACCAAGGGTCTACCGGACTTAGGAGTACCATCACTGGACCCCTTCGTCATCGACGAGCTGCCCATACAACTGCCTGGTATCAAGGTCACGTTTTACGACGGAAAAGCAACAGGACTGAGAAAATGCCAAGTTTTGAATGTCGAGTAAGTTGCAATTGTTTAATTTTTACTTTATAGCTGATTTGTTGCAAGTCTGACTGCGTATCGGCTTGAAATGTATTTCGGAAATAAAACCCTACTGAAAATAAACCAACAAATCCATGCAATAGAACGAATCCTAAGTTAAAAATAGATATTTTCTCTTGTATTTTACTTTATAAATAGAACATTAAACGATTAAAAAATATAAAACAAAATTTTAAGTCTTCTACGCTACTAATTTGCATATTAAAATTTAAACAGCAGATTGGCCAGGTATACAAAATAACAAAACAATGGAAATACACAAAACCTTTTCTATGCAAGGATTTAGAGAAAATTGTTCAGAACTCTTGCCCTGTGCCCTGAATCACATTTGAACAAAGAAACGATTATATCCGCTTCAAATGGCTCCAAAGCTTCGGAGATTATCTTTGAAATTCTTGCGAAGAGATGCTTTTGTCTACATAAAGATATTTGAAGGCCATGGTATGCCACAGCCATTAGCTTGCGTGCTTTTATATGAAAGCAGATCCCAGTATCATCAATTTGAGTAAAAATACAATATTCCGCCCATAACAGTAATTGCCCCTTGATTTGTTTCAGAAACATTTTCAAATGTCTCATCTTTAGGGTGTATAGGATCAAAAATGTTGATATTTAATTTTGTTGTTGTTGCAACGTCACGCCTTTTATTCCCGAAAGGGTAGGCAGAGGTGCACATTACGGCATGTAATGCCACTACACAATGTACACCCACTTTTCACCATTTGTGTAATTTAATTTTTCTTCGTGCTTATTAGTTTATCTTATGTAGTGGTACTAAATACTGTAAATACTCACAAAAACAAACTAATCTTAATTATTCTTAACCTTACACATCTTATAATTTAAACAAGATTATTTTGCTTAAAATATGTATCGGAAAATTGTAGGTAAAACAAAAGTCAATAGTTCTCTAGCACATAGCACATAGAAGTTTCAACATTAAGCTAAAGCTATAAGCTATAGTTTTAATCGTGTCGCTGCAAACAGCAAACAGTAAGAGTCTTTAAGTCTTACTATTGTTCGAAGTTGGTATTAAACTGGACTTGGGACGTAAAGTTCAGTGCAGTGGTATCGCGATGTAGGGGATTGTTACAGAGATCTGAGATAGTATGTCAGTATACTATTATAGAGAAAATAGAACAAAACAAACATAGTACCTGCATTTACAGATACTACAGATTAAATTGTATACAGGCATCGTATTATAAGCTACCTAGAATGGGTAATTTATAAGATCAGTTTAAGTTATATTTTAGTACAAATTGGAAATAAATATTTAGAAAATGTTGAAGGATTTTTTCTTAGTTTCTCATGGTTCTAACCAATAACCTCATTTTTTACAAAAGCAAATTATGTTTTTATTACATTAATATCAAATACTATTTACATTATTACCTTTAAGGATAACCTTAAAGCTATAACAAAAACCTTTATCAATGTCAAACACCACCATGGACCGACCGTGATGACAAGTCAGCCATTTTACAAACTACATACATACATACCTTCACGTCTCCCAAGGGATGGGCAGAGATAATGGATCACCAATTACTACGACTCTTACAAACTACTGTCAATTTAAACTAATTTACTTTTATCGCACGTCGCAATCATAACACTACTTAAAAGTAGCGCTTACCTAACGCAGTGATTACTGTGAAAACGTTGCCACACCACAATAATGCGGTTCTTTCTCACGCCAGCTGTGTGTTGTCGAAACCCTTTGTTTTCGGTACTAAATATATGATTGACAAAAGGGCCTTCAAGGATAACAATTTTGTATGACAGTTTATTACTGTTTTACTAATATGTCAAGCAAAAATGACATGGTGGTGTATAGTTTGTTAGTCAATTATTTGAGCTGAACATGGTAAAATACCCACCTTTACTTTTTTTAAACGTTGGATTAAACACTAGGACTTATTCCTGTGTCGTGTGTGCAAATAAACATACAAGTTCACATACACATGACATCCAGACCCGAAACAATTATTGTGGATCAAACAAAGAGTTGTTCCGTGCGGTAATTGAACCCGCTACACGTTGCGCGGCAGCCGGTTGCCCTGTCACTGCGCCAACCGTGCAGTCAACATTAAAATCTATCAACACAGGATTACCCATAATTTTTATCCGTATTAAATTCCTCATAATCAGAATACAGTAAAATCCTTTTACAAGCCTTTAACAAAACAAACTATGTTGTTCAAAGAAATTTTTGAGAAACTAGAAATATTTAGAGAATCGACCCTTCAAACATTGCTCAAATCTTCTAAGAAAAGGGCTTGGCATCTAAAGATTTAGAAGATACTGACACTTCCCAACCTTTTCAAGGATAGACGAAAGAAAATTTATAAGTAGGTACAACTGAGCCTTTCTGGAACGTTGTATGAAGCTGTTGTCGTCGAGTAAAAGGGTATGACATATCTAAATTGTTTTCCCTATTGTTATATGGCTGAAGGTTTTGAGATGTGAGATAAAAAGGCTTACGCAAACATTGTGTTTGAAAATGATGAATACAGTTGTTTAAAACTTTTGCTTCGTCAAATTTTATCGTGTGTGCGAAAAGGTTTGTTACAAATTGTTGGGAAAATATGACAAAGGTTTGGAAAAACAGATAATATGTTGATGAATAAATTAGTAATTTATGTTCATTTAGAGTTAAGACAAATAAAACTAAACTAATGGTGACAATACTGAGTTTGTTTCGGCATTTCTTCTCAGAGTAGTCGGATAGGAAATGCCGGCCTCATCTAGCTATTTGAAATATTGACGTGTAAAAGTGTTATTTTATAATCTATTTACAGAAATAAATATCATTTATCATTTATCATTTATCATTTAATTATTTTTCTCTGGACCTGTTTCCAAATGTATTAATTAGATCAACTGCCATCTGCACTCCATTATTTGCTAAGAATAATACTGATGATTCTGTAATCAGATATTATGTAATGACAAAATGCCACCAAAAAATCTTTAAACCTACAATTTTATACTTTGTATTTTTCAGGGCTTACCTAGAGAAGAATATATTCAACTTGGACGTGCGATGCAATATAACGATCAAGGGCAAATACACAGCGGTGGGAAGGCTACTGCTGTTCCCGATCAACGGTGAAGGTGACTCTAAAATCAAAATAGGTGAGTACACATAGATATGATTTGAAATACTTAAGTATTTACAAAATCTGTATTTTTCTGACAACGTATAAGTTTAAGTCCGATGTTGAAAAAAGGTCTCCCCCTTAGTCCTTCACGTAGAAGTCCAAGCCGCTAACTGCATCCACTGGCTTCCCGCGAATCTAATGATGTCGCTCCACCTAGTGGGAGGTCTGCCCACGTTACGTCTTCCTTTGCGTCAGTCCAACTCCGTCTTAAAACGTAGTTTCCAATTAACTGATTCATTCATAGTTTCACTTTTGTTTGCTACTTACTGTTTATCCTTGACAAGAACCATTAGATACCTAAAAGTTAAAATCAATAACTAAAATAAAAAGGAAGTACTCTCAAAATTACATCAACGACACGAGTAAAGGACGAATAGTCGAACATATTTTTTGTTACCAAACATTCCTTGAATCACAATTCAAACCACACACGCAACATGGAAATAAATAGCAAATATCAATGTATTTTATAAGCGGATACAATGCCAACTCGCGCTGAAATAGAAATCGTGTGTTCGGAATATTTAATATTGAAAGTTGTTGCGTTAGCGCATTTAGTTCGTGATTTCATGGAAAAAGCAATTAGTTATTATACACATACGTAATTACATACACATTTAATTTCTGCTCTGAACTATTTTCGATTAATAAAACACCAGTTATTCCTAAAAAAATAAACTGCATTTGTACTTGCATTCATATTGGGTTTGAAAGGTTATATTATTAGTTTCACAATACCTTACTACTACTACTACCTTACCGATCTCCTGGTGCCACTTGGACGTCGACTTCAGGGACACACTGTATAAATCACATTAAGAATTCAAAATGCCATCGTTCTCCTATGACCGAAAGCCTATCTATGGACCATTTTCAACCATCCCAATCATCTTCATGTATCACAAGGCTTTATTAAAATGTAAAATATTAATAATACAAAAGTACATACTTGAAACTACATCGTTCAAGGATATGAAGTAACTGCTTTGCCCTTAAGTCTCGTTCTCACGGGAAGTTGAGAAATCCCTTTCTTGATGCTCACTGACGCAGCCCAAGGAACTCTTGTGCAAAATTTCATGCTTTTGGACACATCGGTTAAGGTTGCTGGTTGTTCATTTCAATGATGTTTATGTGTATGTTCCCAAGTTTTTAGGGTTCCGTAGCCAAATGGCAAAAAACGGAACCCTTATAGATTCGTCATGTCTGTCTGTCTGTCTGTCTGTCCGTCCGTATGTCACAGCCATTTATTTCCGAAACTGTTGGGCCTACATAGTTAAAACGGTTTTTAATTTTACATGATGCAGTTGTAGGAATAGGAATCAGTATGAGAATAAATCCGATCTCTCGAGAAACGTTCAGGGAAAAACATATCGCAAATCTGCCTTGAGCCCGCGTAGTGATCAATACTCATTCCTTTTCCGGGTGGGAAGAGGCCTTAGCCTAGTGGTGGGACTCTAATATTCTGATGATGATGATGTTTTTTTATTTTCCATTTCCCATTTTATTTTCAATTTTAAATATCCCATTACGCTAATTAAAAACTCTATTAACACGTTAACCGCCACGTCGGACACTGGTGACCGACGCTTAAGGGAGGATTTGCCTTCAACAGTTCTCGGATCGGAGGATCAGTCTTCTTTCGGCAGTTAATACTTTAATTTTGTATTTTGCTTTCTTAATCATTTTTCATAAACTTATTCCAGTGAACTCAATCATCAAACTGAACATCAACACGAAGTACTTCAAGGACGCTGACGGTCGTGATCACTTCGGGATCAAGAGCTATAAGTACACGTTCGATTACGGCGAGAGAATCATTTATACGATCAACAACCTCTTCAAAGGCAACCCTGAATTAAGTAAGTACTAGGCTTCACCTATAAAGGTGCCCTGGAAACCCTAAATATGTTTACCTAAAATTCTGCAATTTTGTGGTCTGCTCACTTAGTATGTTATGGAAGGAAATTAGAATTTTAATTAATCTGTTACATTTGTGTACAAAAATATTTAAAAAACAAAAAATACTTTTTTGTATGAGAAAAAAGAAAAAATATTTTTATATGTGGTAAAATGCTCCACGTACATTTGTAAAGTACTACGAGTACCAAACACAAAGTTTTTAAAATACTCAGGACTCATTTTAAATAGGAAATTAAATTCAAAGTGCCAAGCAAAATTAAATGTCATAATTAAGGACGCGTTCTCAAATCTGACGTAAATAAGCTATTTTTCAGTACATATTACGACCAAAAGAAACTTAACTGAACATAACTAACAATTACAATAGATAGATCACTTCTTTATCTCCAAAATATTGATTTGTAATGTGAAAAAAGTTATATTTTATTATTGCAAACACGATTTTTCTTTACCTCTTCACACAAAATTGACAAAAAAGGGTTGAGTTTAGGAACATTTTACTGCTACTACACGCATAACTCTGAATCTCAAAAAAATATCCCGGTGAAGCAGACATAATCAAAAATTATACTATGGGAAAAAATTACGAAAATATTTCAAATTGTCTCGGAAATAAATAAAAGTTCCCGTTTAATTTTTTCTCCTATTTTGCTGTCAGACATCAACTTTAAAGTGTAGCAATAAGGGTTATTTTATTTGTTTACTATTTAGATTTATTGGATAGAAAATGTCAAATGAAATTTCAGTCTGCGCTCGAGCGCTGTCGTGGGTGGACGCTGCGTCGCCTGTTACAAAAAATGGCCTTGAAAAAGATCGCTGTACGAGTACAAAATATTTGATATTATACTTCACAAACCAATCTTGATATTTTTACCGACTTCACAAAAAGGAGGAGGTACTATGTTCGGCTGTTTGTATGTTTTTTTTACACATTCTGTACGAGCAACACTTTACTGAATATAGAATGTTTCGTTATATTATTTATGAGGTTAAATCAAAATCCAAGATGGCGCCGACAAGATTTGCCAACTTTCCATCATGGGTGTCATTTTCATGGTTTTTGGGGTCGCTTATAGCGAATATGGAGTCAAAATCAAAATCCAAGATGGCGCCGACAAGATTTGCCAACTTTCCAACATGGGTGTCATTTTCATGGTTTTTGGGGTCGCTTATAGCGAATATGGAGTCAAAATCAAAATCCAAGATGGCGCCGACTAGATTTGCCAACTTTCCATCATGGGTGTCATTTTCATGGTTTTTGGGGTCGCTTATAGCGAATATGGAGTCAAAATCAAAATCCAAGATGGCGCCGACAAGATTTGCCAACTTTCCACCATGGGTGTCATTTTCATGGTTTTTGGGGTCGCTTATAGCGAATATGGAGTCAAAATCAAAATCCAAGATGGCGCCGACAAGATTTGCCAACTTTCCAACATGGGTGTCATTTTCATGGTTTTTGGGGTCGCTTATAGCGAATATGGAGTCAAAATCAAAATCCAAGATGGCGCCGACAAGATTTGCCAACTTTCCACCATGGGTGTCATTTTCATGGTTTTTGGGGTCGCTTATAGCGAATATGGAGTCAAAATCAAAATCCAAGATGGCGCCGACAAGATTTGCCAACTTTCCAACATGGGTGTCATTTTCATGGTTTTTGGGGTCGCTTATAGCGAATATGGAGTCAAAATCAAAATCCAAGATGGCGCCGACTAGATTTGCCAACTTTCCATCATGGGTGTCATTTTCGTGGTTTTTGGGGTCGCTTATAGCGAATATGGAGTCAAAATCAAAATCCAAGATGGCGCCGACAAGATTTGCCAACTTTCCAACATGGGTGTCATTTTCATGGTTTTTGGGGTCGCTTATAACGAATATAAAGTGAAAATCTAAGTTCAAGATGGCGCCGACATAAATATATAAATGACCATGCCAGATCCTGCCCCACTTAATTTCATCAATGTACAAAAAATGTAAATTAATCAAAATTATGCAATGAAAATAAGACCCTTGGTTACTTAATTATTATTCTGATAAACTTGCGGATAAAAATTAGGAAATAAAAAGAATTTTAAAAACCCAAGGCCTATTTCCTGTATTTATCGCGACCCTCTGCGTTTCTTAGTACGCTTGCACAAGGAACAAAACGAGTAATTCAATAAAAAAAAGATTTATTAATGTAATGTGTACGAATTTTAATATGAATTTGGTTTTAATACATACTGCTAGTTAATTTTTTTTTATAATATATATTATAATGAATGCATATTATAATTATGATTTCGTGTTTGAACGTTAGTGATTAGATGTAACGAAACCTCATTGGCGTGCGTGTGTCATTATGTCCAAAAAGTCATTATTTGACATTCGCTCTGTCTGTTCTGTTTACATTGTTGTTTCGTTATGATTATGAATTAAAGTAGGATTACTAAAGGTGATATTGGTGATGAGTGATGACATTCCTTCCTTTCATAGCTAAACACCCTATGATAGCATTGTAATTTAATTATTTCTACCATTATAACTGCAATTAACCTAACCTAAATGTAATATTTTGTACTTAGATTCATATAGAAACCGCAAGATCTAAAGGCTTTTAATCATGTTTTTAGTTATCACTAATAGAGCAGCAATAGAATGCTACATTTGGCATGTCTGTACACTATATTTTTTTGGTGGGACAAAGCTCTATAGAGATTCTGGCATTGTCATTTTTCGACATGAGTGTCATTGTTGTGGTTTTTGGGGTCGCTAATATCGAATACGGAGTGAATCATTCGATTTTATAAAAATTGTCTTCTTCCGGAATTAATTGACCCAAGACAGGCAAGAAATATGAATTTACGGGCTCATTCCTCGCATATTCAAACAAATATCGTGAAAATAAAGAATTGATGTTTAATTTATATTATGTATTTTCTTTGTTTGTTCCACCCAGGTCTTGTCACGTTCGTTACCATAATTGTTTTTTTTTTTATCTTGGCGACCCCGAAAACCATTGATATAAAACCATAATAAAATATACAATGTGATAGGGGTGAGACTTCTAACCCGTTAAGGCTGAGTTCTACATCTAATTTTATCGACAAAAGTCGGGGGTCGAAGGGGTCGAATCCCCTCCCCCTTAAAATTATGGCAATTTTAATATTTTTTTTACTTTTTTTGATATCAAAGGTTGTATGCGTCGTAGAAACAAAAAAAAACGACAAACGGTAGCTAATAACCTTGGCTAACTAATTCATTACTTTTTTCAAATGTTTGATAATGTTTTGGTGAGAAAAAAATCATTTGTGAATTATTTTTACCGAAAAAATCACAATTTTTCAATATTTTCAATTAGGGGTTCAACCCCCATATTATTTTTTTTGTCGATAAAATTAGATGTAGTACTCAGCCTTAACGGGTTAGAAGTCCCACCCCTATCACATTGTAGATTAAAAAACTTAAAAACATGTTTTTGTGATGAACCGAACAAAATAATTTTAATATTAATACTAACAGTAGGCGGAAAATTTAGTATTGTTATGAGAATAATTAGTATAAAAGATATGGCGAAAAAGTGCTCATCACGCTAAATATCTTTTCTTGAAAGTATATTCAAATCTCTTCAGGTTCGGCTGGGCTGGAGTCCATGTCAGGGATTCTACATCCTCGATTTTCGTATGGCGCTAAAATGTGCTCATCACGCTGAACAACTTTTCTTTAGATAGTATATTCATATAAAGTGCTCATCACGCTAAATATCTTTTCTTGAAAGTATATTCAAATCTCTTCAGGTTCGGCTGGGCTGGAGTCCATGTCAGGGATTCTACATCCTCGATTTTCGTATGGCGCTAAAATGTGCTCATCACGCTGAACAACTTTTCTTAAGATAGTATATTCATATCTCTTCAGGTTCATCTGGGCTGTTAAGTGTCCACGTCAGGGATTCCTGACCCTTGATTAATTTCTACGAGGTATTAATTTGCCACCGGTCCTTGATAAGTCTACAAAGTTTGAACGAAATCGGTCCGTTTAAAATGGGTAAAAATCGAGTTGGAAGAGGTCGGTTATATAGAAACATACAAACAAACACACATACATACATCCTTTACATATGAAACTAAATAAAAGCATGTAAAAAGTTAGTTTTGCGTTGGCACCATTTGATTTTTGATTTCGAACGCTTACTTTCCGAAAACTATGAAAATGACACCAATCGAATAATCCGAGCCCAAATTCGGCACTGAACGGAATTGAACAACAGATAACACAAAACATTTGAGTCTACGCACGCACTAAACAAAATAAAAATATTAAAAAAGAAAGTAAGAAAATATTCAAACTTTCAAAGTATCAAGTTCATTTTGTCATAATTTCCGCAGCTATCCGTGCGTATGTGTGTATTGTCGAGAGTCGTGTCAATGTAGTGATGCGATCCGATACCTGTCAATTATGAGAACGCGTCCTTAACTTATAGGGTTTTTCTTAGCACAGCTTATAAAACTCAAATGGGAGTTTGAGTTCAAGACTAATATCTAAGAGCATTCATTAAAGAAGTGGACTTTAAATTATAAAAATGGTATCATACCCCAAGAACTTCTGCCATTTTCTTTGCTACTATACATATAAATACACAGGAGTAATATTTCATTTATTTTTTAACTTTTTGCATAAGAATGCATATCGCCTGATGTTTTTAGAAGAGCAAGATTTTTTACTACGGATATTTTTTTCTAGTTTTCAATTGTAATTTTGCGTCATTGTTTGAGCAATTTAAGCTTAAAAACATTATGTATAAAAGTTTTATTTTTCCTACGTAGTGGCGTATTATTCAGAAGAAAATATACAAAAATAAGAAGATACTCATAATATAACATCAATAAAATAGCAGTTTTTCTCAATTCTCATAATACTTTTCTCATCTTTTCCAGGTAACACAGTACTACAGTTCCTGAATGAAAATTGGCGAATAGTCACAGAAGAATTCGGGCAACCAGTCGTGGACTATGCTTTGAATGTCACCGTAACAACGGCGAAAAAATTCTTTGACGCCGTACCATATGACGAATTGCTTTATGTGCCTATACCTAAGTATTAAAACGAGGTTCAATTATTAGACTTATTACTCTACAAAATCTTTTAAGATCTTGTATGTTTTTCTTAGTAAAATTTGAGAAAATTAATATTGATTTCGATTATGCGAAACGTATACCTATTTATAAGTAAAGAGCCTGAATTGCTTAGGTACTTTGTTGGTTATGTCAAATTTATATAGGAACAAAAAGTTGTGATATACTTTTTATTTAAAATTGTGAAAGTTTGTTTGTTTCGATGTTTGTCCGTCAATCACGCTAAAAATGAATTTTGATGGATAGGATACTCTTTATCCCACGGGAACACTGACAATGCCTCTGGCTAAAGCTAGTAAGTTATTTAACACAGAGATGTGTCCGTATACTAATGGGCCAATGTACTCAGATAAACGAAAATTTTATTTTACACGCAAATACAAATGTATATTTGAAATAACTTATTATTCACAGCAATTCCTTTTATGTTTATTTACGAACTAAAATTTGTTTTATCAAACCATTTTACCAAATAATTTGTATTCTAAATCCCTAACTAATTATAATCTTCGCTTATTTTGTTTTGTTTCATGTACAAACAAAAGAAAAACACCTCCTATAATCTTTGTAAATAGTTTTTGTACATTTCGTTGTAAGTTTACACAGGTATTTACTTTGTTTAAAAAATTAAATTATTTTTACGGTTTACACCTTGACCTTAGATAATTTCGTCTTCTTTGCCCTTTTATGTCAAATTTAAATATATATTATTTTTACGTAGACTTCTTCTTGCCTAGACTTTTTCTTAAGACTAAAATGTAAGGTTACTATTAAGAACAAACTGTAATAAAGAAATGAGGCATAAAAAGAGCTTTAAAATTACAAATACTGTTGATACATATTAATATATGCGTAGGTTATGTCTTAAAGTATTACCATAATTAACCACCATATAAATATTGTACAGTAAAAGAAATAAAAACTATATATAAATCTGAACTGTAATATAAAAGTGTTAAGATTCAATATTACATAAGCTGATTTGTAATTAGATAGTTGTATTTTAAATAAAAAGTTTTTTATGTAATAACTAAGTCTATTTCATTGATGGTACTGGATAAACATTAGAGTGTAGATTACTGTGTGTAGTTATTGCTATTTGTTTTATTACAGGCGTCTATACAATGAAGTAAAGGTAGATTCTGTTTGGTTTGATATAAATGGTACGGTACCTGGAATTATATCTGATATTTGTTATGTTCTGATAGAAAGCTATCGACTCCGACTATTGACGCAACACTACAGGATTTTGGTAATTTGAATTTTGGTTTGGGCTGAATAAATAACGCTTGCGTTGTGTTCGTGAGGTTACCGAAAGCCCTATTATCCCCCTTCCCAATTCCCAACAATCCCTAAATTTCTCACCTCCAAAAGGCCGGTAAGGCACTTGTATATTTAGTGTTTCAGGTGTCCATGGGCAACGGTGACTGCTTACCATCAGGTGATACATCAGCTCGTTTACCGGATTATACCATAAAAAAAGGATTTTCCAGTACGTTGCCGTCCTCTCAGGAATTGAGAATAAAGTGCCTAAAAATTAGGACTAATTCTCACTTAATTAGGTTAACACATTGAACGCCGTGGTGGTCACCGGTGACCGAGGTTAGCGAAGGATTTGTCTTCAATAGTTTTCTATTGGCAATCAAAGACTTAAAGACACTCACTCACTGAATTGGTTTAGTTTTTGGTTTAAAAGTATAATTGATTTGATACCTGTATTTCCGAAAAACATTTTATAAACCCAAACAATCTCCTAATAAAATTACCAAAACTCCCTACAAACGTTTATCCGCTTGATACAAACTTTATATTCTGTTATGAATAATTTTGAAAACAAGAACATATGTGTTGGTATACCTACCGTGTAGTTTCGAAAACGCTTTGCATTTAGTTCCAACACTGATTGTGTGGTACAGGTCCTGAATGTATAACTAAGTGTGTCTCAATTAATTCCAATTCCTGGTATGCGCAAGAACACGAATTTAGATTGAATATAAATTTCATTTGTTTTTAGTGTGGATTTTGGTGGGAACAATTAATGTTAGTGGTTGATACAGTAAGTTTTCGAACAATAAGATTTTTTAAGTAAATTGCTTTATGTTCATACCAATCAGATATTTTAGGGAAAAAATGATTTCTGAACAAGATTTGATCCAAGGCGGACAGCAACAAGTTTTTCACATCGTTTGTTGCTATTGACGCAATTCTTCTAATTAAGTATACGACAAGCTAAAAAAAAAAAAAAACCGGCCAAGTGCGAGTCGGACTCGCCCATGAAGGGTTCCGTAGCAGCAAGTAGATGACATAATATAAAAGTTGTAAAATAACTTGGTTTTACATAGTGTTTGTATGAACGACAAAGTTATATTTGCGGTTTTTGAAAATGTTTTATTTCTTAAAAACTAATAATGATATCTCATTCAAACCAATTTTCGTTGTTAGTTTCTATTGAAATCTATAGCATATTTTTTTTCAGTTTTCTCACTCTCTTATTTTAAAAGTTAGAGGGGGGGGGGGACACACATTTTTCCACTTTGGAAGCGTCTAACTTTCAAACGATTGATTTTGACGATTTTTGGTTTTAGGAACCTTAATGTCTTTTTTAAAGACCTATCCATAGACACCCATCACGGATATGTTAGCTGAAAAAAATTTTTTTTTGAATCAGTCCCATGTATGGAGTGCCCCCTTTAATTTTTAAATTTATTCATTTTTATTCAAAATTCGAATAGCGGTTATCGAAATACACCATCCTACAAAGTTTCAACTATGTAGGCCCAACAGTTTCGGAAATAAACGGCTGTGACATACGGACGGACAGACAGACATGACGAATCTATAAGGGTTCCGTTTTTTGCCATTTGGCTACGGAACCCTAACAATGATGTGATTCCAGATTGATGTCATAAAGAAGCATCCACACTTAAGGAGTTTTGGATATCTTGCTCAGCAGTCACGGAGAGCATTGGATAATGAGCACCAGGGCAAATTCCTGTACAAAAAAATCCTAACATTTAGAAATAATGTAAGTAAGAGAAAATGATTACGCGTATGACTAGGGAATGCGAACAAGTCGGTGATATTTTTAGAAACGTTTCTCCTGAGAACAAAAATGTGACCTTTATTAAATTCTATGCGATCATAAAATAAGGTCCAGAGGTAAAAGTATTTTAGTTAAACTGTGCTTCCTATTACTCAGCTAAATAACAGAGATTTTGTTTCAAGATTTCCATGAAATATGAAACAGGACAATGAACGAATATTTATGAAAATTAACTGAAAATGTTAGAAACTGACAAGGGACTTTGTGTACCTTAATTCGTTGAAAATTTTCTTCTTACCGTGGTATTTTTAGTCCTAGTGATCACTCATGATAGAAAAAAATCGGTATTTATTGCAGGACCAGCGACGAAGTCTGTATTTTGTTGGAAGATAAATCAAAACGATATATTTTTTATCAAGTTGACTAACCCATTATCATCAAGTTTTTTTTAATCGAGTAACCGTAATCATATTTTTTTCCGAATGTCTAAAAACCTGTCAGTCGTTTAGCATGATTGGGTTATAAACTTTTTCTAACATTCAATCATCAATATTTTTTGTATCAATCAAATTACTGCCAATTAACCTCCTAATACTTATGAAGATATCTATGCATGCATATATGAATTATGGGATTGTATGTATTATGAGTTTACGATAAGAAAAAATCGTTCTCCTTTTTAAGATGTTCGCAATGCACCCGTGACTTCTTTAGCGTGTTAAGGTTGTTCTTAGTAGAAAATGGTCACTTCATCAGGTGATTCGTTTTTTTATGGAATAAGCTGATCACCTGATGGTAAGCAATCGCTGCCGCCCATAGACTCTTGAAACACCCGAGGTCCTTTTGGGGGTTAGAAATTTAAAGTTTGTTGGGGAATCGGGGATTGGGAAAATTGGGAAGGGTATTGAGTCTCCGGTAGCCTCACTCACACAACTCACTCTCTCATAATATTTGTTATGTAAAGATTATTTAATCTTTCCATTTCACGATTTTATTTTACTTCATCAAACTTGTGACTATTGCAATTTATGGATTTTCGCAAAAATGAAGTCAAGGGAAATAACTAGTATGATATAAGTAATAATACCTGTTTCCTCAAATCTCGCAAAACCTGTTATTTTGGTTCTGTAATTTTTGATTTGTTGCTTGTTTTTTCTTCAACATTGTATTATATAGGCATGTATGGGAACATAGATTAGATTATATGTAATTAAACATAACAAGGCGTAATCAAACTTGTTCCGAGTTCTGACCTTACTAGTGGAAATTGACAGATGAATTACTTTGATTTTGTAATTCAAGGAGCAAGAAGTAAAATTAGTAGGTTGGTGTTCGAAGGGTAATTTTCATACATACATACATACATAACGTCACGCCTTTTTATCCCCGAAGGGGTAGGCAGAGGTGCACATTACGGCACGTAATGCCGCTATGCAAGATCCATGAGGATTTCCACACGTTAAAAAAGGTAGTGAATTATTAATGTAGTCTTTTCAACATTTAATTAAGACTTTAATTCCATGCAATAAGGGTGAACTTATTACTATAATAGACAGCGCCCAATACTAAATGGAAAATATGGAAAAATCCTCCAATAATACTTGATCCAACTTGGCAAAGCTAAAATCGTAACCTTTCAACGTAAGTTTTCAAGTTCAACCAATGGTGTTTTCAGAAACAAACACAAACTTTTTGTCTTTTATAAATATCTAAACTTAAACAGAAATGGTCCAGTCTTTGTTAGACTAAAAATCTATTATAATATAAATAGTTTCATTAAGAACAATAATAGAAACACATATACAACCTTGTAACACTTATTAACAAAAACAACTAATTAAAACACATTTTGAACACAAGAAATTAAGAAGTTTGTTTAACAAGTAGAGGCAAGGTAATCTGGAACAACATTTACATATTATTTTGATAATCAAAAAAAGATTTTATAGCAAAATAATACTTCCTGGTAAATTATAAGTACTTAAGGTAATTAAAAATATTTTTTGTAGTGCAATTTTTTTGGAGGTTATATTTAGGCTTAAGCCAAGGATACGTGATGCGTACGGCGCGTTTCCTCTTACGTAAACGTAACGTAACAGGTTACCAGGGTTCCAGCTCAAAGCAGGAGAAGGAGAGGGGTGATTTTTAGTTAGCAAGAGTCTGACACTCCTTCCCATCTCACTCAAGGTGGGAGAAGTCATTGAGTGATGGTTTTATTTGCAATATTATACTGGGTCGGTTCATATCTGACATAACATGCGTCACGTATTATCGGTCGCGAAACGCCAGTACAGACAAATGTATGGAAAAACATTTGACCGTTCACACTGGACCGATGATACGTTAGTACAACGGATGTACGCTCGACGTATTTTTCGTCAGAAATAAACTGAGCCTAAAAATAGTGATTTTTTTTTTTGTTTTATGCATGGAGGCATTCAAATCTTTTTTTTTTCAGAAAGGTAATGGCCATTTTTGAAGTGCTAGAAAAATTCATTAAGCTAACAATAAACTTAAGCAAATTTTTTTGGTATACATACGAAGGTCTTTGCAAAATTAAAACATGGTCATTTATAATATTTTATGGTTGCTTAATGATTTCGAGAAGGAGGCCTTTGTTCAGCAGTTGATGTCTTCCGGCTGTTGATGATAGTGATGATAATGAATTTAGTTTAACTAGAATATAAGTAAAATACTTTGAGGAGTTATTTAGAATAATAACAAAAACTTTCATTACTTTAAGAGAATGGTTAGTAAAAATAATTTCATTTCATTTTGTTTTATGGTATAAACTGTTATACAAGCAGACGAATTACCTGATGGTAAGCAATCAGCGCCGCTCATAGACACCAGAGGACACACGAAACACCAGAGGCGTTATGTTAGTGCGTTGCCGGCCTTTAAGTAAGAAAATTTAAGGGTTGTTGGGGAATCGGGGATTGGGAAGATTGGGATGGGGGTTATTTGGCTTCCGGTGATCTCAGTCACGCAATGAAACGCAACGAAGCGTTGTTTCACGTCGGTTTTCTGTGAGACTGAGGTATCACTCCGGTCGAGCCGGCCCATTCGTGCCGAAACATGGCTCTCCCACACTTAACTATAAAATAATACTTAGTGTTGAGTTTACAGACCTTCGTCTTTTGATTTGATTTTTTGAGAATTCTTTAAGGCGCTATAATTAGTAATTTAATGTATAGCCTTAAGTACACGAATTACTTCGTTTTCAGATAAAAAATCGCATGAATTATATCATTGACCTTGAAAATCGCGTTTTTGAAGGTCGACTTGGTCATTTACTTATAATTACAGTAGTTATGTGAATAACTGAAACAGTGCCCTTTGTACGAGTTTGCTTTACGTTGAACGAAAACGAAACGAGAGCGTGTTCGACGCCGTGATTGGCCGGCGCGAATGAACCAACCAATCAGAGTGCCGAACGCGTTCTCGTTTCGATCTCGTTAAATGTAAAACAAACTCGTACTAAGGACTTGAGCTGATATTTTTTGATACACTTCAGTACCGTAATTTTATTTGTTTTTAATACAATATTTTAACGCTAATAACTAACCCTAAAATGATCTATCCACTAGTTAACTGGAAAGTTGTTTTACCGTTCCAAAAAAAAAAAACAATTAAATCATTCAATTGAGATGAGATTTAATTACATGATAATTACAATCAAGGATTATTAAATAATAATGCTGTGGTTTATAGATGTATATATTGTATGTATTGTGTGTTAAGTAGAGATAAAATTACAAATGAATTTAGGTTAAAAGATTTCAACAATATCTCAAACATTTACACTTTCTTTTAAGGGGGGGAAATCATCTAATGACTTCTCCACCTAGGGCGAGGCGAGTAGGAGTGTCAGACTCGTACTGACTACTAACTAAAAACCACCCCGATACTACTCCTGTTTTTTGAGCCGAAGCCGCAGCTCCGGATAAACATTTACTTTACTTTTTTTCACATAGTGTTGTGTCTCTCTGCATCACCTTAAAGTTGACCATTGTTTTAATGTACAAAAAGTATAAAATAAAAATAAAACAACAATTTTCTAGAATAATACGTCAAGGAAAAACAAGTTCGACTAGTTTCGGAAGTCTTTGTGGTTACACTTTTGTGGTTTACATTTATTTTGTTGACATATTATTAAACAAACTTGTTTTCAATACCTACAAACAAAAATATTTAAATAAAAATAAATGGATAAGCCATTTTTTATAAGTAAATACGTCAATACATAGAGGTATTTAAAATTTTTATTGAGGAAACTTTTCATTATTTATTTAAAAGATTATCAAAATCAAAGTTCAAGCATTTATTTCAACTAAGCCATAAATAACTAATTTTGAAATGTCAACAAAATAAAGAAATCTTACTAAAATTGTAAATCCGAAAGTTTATATGTTGGTTTGTTACTGCTTTACGTCAAAACGGCTAAAGAGATCGAGATGAAATTTGAAACAGGGATAGATTATGGTCTAGAATAATACACAGGTTATTTATCCCACGGGAACGAGCAAAGTCGCTTGGAAAAGCTACTAAATAATAATCTGTAAGTCTGTCCATCAGTGAAGCTAGGCACTATTACTTGAATATTGCAGAAAATGATAATACGTATCTACTGTACAACAAAAAATATTATATTCTACCTAATGTATTAATATTAAAAGTCTCTCACATTTTTATCGCATTAAATAAAATTTTATGTGCAAATTCACTAAAATGGATTATTTTGGTACAACAAAGGATAATTCAATGCTAACAAAGGAAATTAATTCATGGTACCTAATTATTTTTTTATACCTAATATAATAAAAGCGTTCCATGTAGGTGATTCCAGTGTACCAAACATAATTATATTTTGGTATAGAAATTTCTAGCATTATTTTGTATATTTACAGAACATTTTATTTACCGCTAAGTACCTAATCTAATTACGTCTCGTCACGCCTTTTACTCCCGTAGGTAAGTAGGCAAAGGTGCACATTGCGGCACGTAATGCCACTACAATGTACATCCACTTTTCACCATTTGTATTATAAGTCCTATGTGTATTGAGGTGAGTTATCTCATTACCTATCTTCAATCCGGAGCTGCGAACTAGCTAGCGGGTTTACCGAGGCTCCGGCTCGACAAGCAGGAGTAGGAACGGGGTGGTTTTTAGTCAGTAAGAGTCTGACACTCCCTCTCGCCTCGTCCAAGGCGTGAGATGTCATTGGATGATTTTACCCCCTCAAAAAAAACCTATCTTCAAAATATGACACAGGTATATGTTATATCATAAACACATGGCAACATATCAATAAAATCTGTCTTTCATATTTATTTTGTCTTGCTTATTACTAAAATAAAAAGCTACGTCAAGTCAATGTCAAGTAAAAGTCGGAAAACGTAATTAACAAATGCTTAAATGAAAGTTTCCTCGATTTAGGATCTGGATCTGGGATTTCGCCATTAGATTTAGGCTTGGTGATAATTAAACTACATAAGAAATCACGGAGCCACGCTTGAAACAGAAACCGAATTGTGAAAATCGGATCGAATTTTCCTACCCACCCCAAAAATAAGGACCTAGGTAGTACCTACCTTTGTATATAAATAATAGAACGAAAATTCATTTTTTTCAAAGTTAGTAAAATAATCTTAATTTATAAACACGTTTTTGCACGTGTTAAACATAATGGCGCTAACTAGAGTAACTTATCCTATACAATAGAAAAGTTGACTAAACATTGACATTTTTATGTTAGTCACTTTCTTTTAACAAATATGGGAAACTAGCTTCTGCCAATGGCTTCGCCCGCATTCTCGTGGTATAAAAAGTCACTCCCTCTAGTTTTAAATCCTAGGTATTTGCCGCCCCACTCAGAGTCATTTAATAGCCACTTAACCCAGTCCTTAGAAATTGTTTTCGATACAAAATCGTTACTAAGGAATAGTTTAAGTAATCATTAAATGTCTCTGAGTCTCTGAGGATAGCAGTTAGACTGTATATTAATAAGTTCTTTTATACACGTGTTTATAGGTAAAGTTAAACATTTGCAAAGGGTTTATAGTTTATGTCATATCTAGTCGGTAATGAAGACGATAATTTGCCGCAGAGTTCGTCTCGGACCGGTCGTTTGCCTACAATGTCGGCGGTTGAAGGTCTCACTATAATCTTTCCATTTAGTCGATATATAGCTGTTAAACCTACGGCCGACGATACAGTAGTACAACCGCCTTTAATTGTTGAACATTGAGTGAGCCCAAAATGAGTTGGCAAGTGCCTATCACCAGTGTTTTGTTATGTTTTTCAATATTTGCTGTGGATACTGGATATGCTAAATTGGCGCGTAAGTTGACGTTGCGTTCTTTATTTAAATTCGTTTTATTTTCTATTTTTCAAGATAAATTTATTTTCATTTAACCAAGGCTAACAAAGAGGTTTTCTTTTATTTTTTAATGACGTTTTATTTTCATTTAGTCGTGATTTAAATTATTTCTTTTTAAGTTAATCGTTATGAACGTGATCTTATTTTACTTTCTCTCTTTACTACTGAATATTTTTATTAGATTCCAAATAAAATGTTTACGAAATATAAGAAAAGTATGGTAAATTCATTGGGTTTATTTGTAAACTAAACAATGAAGTCACTCAAAATTTAAAAAAAATTGGTTTGATATAACATGAACTTCAGAAGGCATATTAAATACTTGACATAACAGAAATGATTAATCGGTAAAACATAAGCCTTCCTAACTTGAACTTAATAGCAAATGTAGAACGTTCTTTATTAGGTATAAACTTTTTTTGGGAGGGTCAAACTTCGAAGGCATTTCCTGATCATAACTCAAAAGGATTGCTGAAATAAATTACAGTCGTGTATCTTGTGGTGTTCTTTGCCAAATTCTTGGTCATGCAGTCGATATTTTGTGTTAGACATAATATATAATAAAGAAAGAATGGGTTCTTCCACACGATAGAAGCATAGTAAAACAGAATTATTTAAGAACGATTTAAAGAAAAACTAATGTATTGGAGATTGAGATATAAATAATACTCACAGAGTCTGCATATCAGAGTTTTAGTTTTATCCGAATCTGCGGACAACTAAAGGGGTTACCCGGATTCGATCGAAGCAGGAGTAGGAACGGGGTGGTTTCTAGTCAGTAAGAGTCTGACACTCTCTTTATTTCTCCCTCACCCAGAGTGGAATGAATAATTAGTTGACTTTTCCCCCTGAAAAAGAGCTTTAGGTTTATGTTATTTTTAAATGGTTTACAATAAAAGTAAATTCTACATAACCGCGATTGAGAAAAACTAAACACAGTAATAACGCTTGCAATCTTTAATAGCAACGTCCATGTGTATCTTGACCTCTATCAAATCAGCTACAACTAAACAAAGAAAATAATAACACGATTTTTTAATTACAAATTGAATGTAAGGTTACATCAATTGCATTAGTGGAAGTACATACAAGGTTATGTTTTTGAAATTATAATTACCATTATATGAATTAACGCTTAGAAGTTTATGAATTGGAAAGAGCTTGTTCAAATGCTAATCGGTTATGATAATTATATTATAATTGTGATTACCGTTATTATAACATAACTTGTTAGATAATAATTTTATTGGAATGAATGCGTGGGTTTGGTTACGAGTAGATCTGGTTTGCTTTTTATTTTGGATGCCATTGACCCATGCTATGATTTTTCTTCCCGCATAAGAGTAGTGTAGATCATCAATATCAAACCTATTTTCGTTATATGCGACATTAACATTAAATTCATTTTTGAAATAGATCTTTTAGAGTCGTAAATGAGGGAAAGCAGGTAGAAATTATGTACAGTAATTTTAGAAAAACTAACTTTGAATGAAAATTATTCTTTATTAAAGTCTCATGTAATAGGGGGTGAGCCTATTGCCATATCCTGGACACAACCTAAAAAAAAAAAAACTGAAAATAGCCCAGAAATACTTTGCCCGATCCGGAAATTTAACCCCTTGTCCGGCATTTGCACTCGACCAACGGAGCAGACTTAAAATCTTTTTTTGTAGTAGTAAAATAGAATACCTAGATGGAATAAACAGTATAACAATAACAGCATGAGAAATTTAAACAAGACAGTAATGAGTTTATTAATTAAAACTACAGATTAAATTATTTTATTGTCCACTTTTCAAACCGATTACTTAATGTGTTCTTACATTAATTAAATGACTTTTATAATAGTCTGAATAGGAAAGTGTGTCTTAGTTTGCGTGATAAAAATGAAGATATTACCTATATTTGACTTTAGTTTATAAATAGTGACTTTGGGACAACATAGACAGGTCTTTGTGAATACCGTAAATTATTGTACCTAGTTTGTGTTTAAAACCGGTGAACGAACAAAGGAAAAAACAAAATAAATAACATCTAGTCAATCCAAGACCATTCACTTGTAAAAATATATTTGCGAACATTTCACTCAAAAAACATTCAATTTCTATAAATATCTTATTCTAATTAATTTAATCCTACAACCAAGCGACAACAACTATCTAAAATTCTCTTTCGTATAAAGAGTAAACTAGTTCTCGATGAAACCTTGACTTTGCCCTTCACGCCGGCCGGCCAAGTAATTTTGGTTACTTAATACGACCAAAACATACATTTACTTAATCATGAAGGAAACTCATGTGTGAAATACCGTCAAGTTTACGAACCGTTAGCATTAAATTTATCATTAGAACTTGAGACGGGATATTTACCATGTTTATTTATGCCTATGAGTTTCCGATATTTCGGCACTGTTGCAAGCGCCATGATCACGGATGAACTGGAAACATGGTAAATATCCCGTCTCAAGTTTTAATGATAATGTTAGTTTATGTTCATGGTTTACCTAAGTTTACATTATAGTACAATTACGATATACTAACATTATTATGACAAAATCTTGGTGTAGGATGCAATAAAAATAACGAAACATATTTTTTTTTAAATATTTCAGAGTAAAACGAAATGAATACAATGACATAGGATTATATGAATATGAATTTAATATTTGGTAGTTATTTCGTAATGGAATGTTTTCATCCATCGCTTACAAATAAATCTATTGATATGAGCTAATATTTTAGGAATCCTATTTAATACTTCAAAATTAAACATTTAATTTTACATGCCAATAAAGGAAATGTTATATTAATTCCAAATGTTTATATTAAATTGGTTTATTGATTTTAGATTTAATATTTGATTGACGTGTAACGTATTAGCGTATAAATATCACCGGAAAATAATAAGAACCGTGAGTTAATAAATTTTCTAGGAAAATTATGAACTTGTGTAGAATTCTAAACGAAAAATAAATTATATTATCTATGTTCATATTTTCGTAAATCTAGAGATCGTGCCGCACAATTTTGTTTTTAGTGTATTTACTTTTTCGGGATAAAAAGTACCCAGTGTTATGCCCAGAATACTAAAGTGTAACTATATCAAGATTCATCGTAATCGGAACGATAGTTTTTGCGGGAAGCGGGTTTTTTCATATCACATTTTTGTGTTAAGTATCTACCTAGTAACATCCCCTACATTTTTTTTAATATTTTCAGTGTACAGAATATACATTTTTTAGTTAAGTATCTACCTAGTAACATCCCCATAACATTTTTTTTTTATATTTTTAATGTACAGAATTTACACTTCTACAGTTTTATTATATGTATAGATTGTATTGTATAAGAGTCAGACGATTTGTTTCATCTTTCGCAGTCAAAGGAGTTCTAAGACGATTTTTCACAATAGGATCGGAATCCGATTCATTCATAAGTATTATATATTTAGTTTCATAACATTGTTTGCTACTACTAAACTTCGTAGACAGTTGTAAGTTACAAAAGGTTCTAGACTTACAAACGTCGCAAATAATATAGGTATTTAGTAAATATTTGTTTTGGTACCTAGATGATGTTTATTTAGTAGGTACCTGACATTATACGCAGTACATAAGAGCAAGATATTTGAAAAGTCATCATTCATATTATGTAAATGAGTACCTACATATACAATTAATAGCCTAATTGCGTTCTTTAGTTCTAATAAGTGCTTGTGATTTAAATCACTGTCGTTCTATAAAAACGATGATGGCTTGTTAAACAACTTTGGAGCAAGATTTAAGCCAACCTTTCTTAGATTTTAAGGAATCCTAAGATAGGAGACGCTTAAAGACATTTTAATTTTCACCAGTCCGTAATGATAGAAATAATGGATTAGTTGAAGAGCTCTCTTGCGCTATAGTAATATTAGTTGAGCGATGGTTTTTAGGTTGGTTGGTAAAAATAACTGTAACTTTAGAGGATTCTACTGCAGTCCATCGCATCTTGAAACTGCTTACCGGAGCTCTGGTTCGGAAAACAGGAGTAGGAACGGGTTGGTTTGTAGTCAGTGAGACTTAGGACGTCGGAAAAAGTCATTGGATGATTTTCTCCCACTCCAAAAAAGTTCATTACCATATTACTTTTTCTGTCATATAGCCTATAAATATCTACATATATATATTAAAGTTAAATAATGCAAATCAAAAAGTTTTAATCATTAACATCGAGCGATGCATAATAAATGTTTTCTTTAAACATTTTAGTTGTTGAACCACGTCATAAAAATAAAATGCATAAATATATTACAAAAGTATTTCATTATTGTCTGTGAAGAAAAATTTAATTTAAAATATATTTCTACATATAGTAGGTATCATATAAATTAGTTTTAATAAAACTATCCTTTTTTATGGTTGAAGTCGTGCGTCATCAAAATTATTAATAAACAATTAACATATTTACCACCTGAACTAAAACCAGTTGTAGACGCAGGAATAACTATTATTTATGTTCCTGCTATGTTTTAAAATGATAGTAGGTACCTATCACAAAAAAGTCGTTGCTTAGCGTTATTATAAGATTACTTCGTAGTTCAAGGTATCTTGCATTTACCTATAACTTATACAAAAAACTAAATTAAGTTTCTTCATAATAAAATATCGCTGAAAACTCGTGTTAACTCATATACTTAAATATAATTTAATATTTAATACATATAGTCAAAAGTTCAATTACTTTAAACACTTTTAAACCATTTTCTAATCGCAGATCGTCATTTTGGCACCTATAATCCTAGTTATACAGGTCTGTAGCGTACCTAACATTTTTACACCGAGGCTCCGGCTCGAAAATCAGGTGTAGGAATTGGGTCTGACACTCCCTCTCGCTTCTCCCAAGGCGGGAGAAGTCATTGGATAATTTCCCTCTCTCAAAATAAAGGCTACAAAATATATGATGTCATATCCAAAAATTGTCTGGTCACATAACTTACAAAAAATCTTATTTTATTTCAGCCGACTACATTCACCCTTGCAATGAGACATCCAGAGAATGCTTGGTGAAATCAACGCAAGAAGCTATTCCAGATTTCGTTAAAGGCATTCCAGAACTTGGTGTTCCAGTTCTAGATCCATTTACCATCGAGAAACTCTCCATCCCATTGAGTGGTTTGACCTTCACCTTCTATGGAGGAAAAGTGTCTGGATTCAGAAAATGCATTGTTGATGATGTTGTGTGAGTATTAAAACATCACAATTTCTATTTTTGTCATGGCTATTATTAAGTCTAGGTTTTATAATGCACCTGAGAAACGAGTGCGTAGTTGAAGAAGAAGAAGTCATTGGATGATTTTTAGGGTCAAAAGTCTAGTGACGAAAAGTATGTAAAAATGTGTTATCTATTTCGATGCAGCAATTTGAGAGTTACCTTCGCCTAGAAGTATTTCATTTCGCATTTCAATTTTGCTTACCATTTTTGAACATGGCGTGCGGTTTCAATTTTATTATACCATTTGAATAAGAATAAGGACTAGAAAATAAATAATAATAAAACCAAGTAAATAATATGACGTAAGATACACATAATAATAATTTACTAGATACTAAAGCATAAGCTGAAAATGAGGAAAATATAGCAAATGACGGTAATCTTTTCTTCGTGGCCTTTAAAACTAGTTTAGAACATAACTTAATAGGAAAATTGTGCCTAATTACTAAGGATATAAAGATAAATATCCACACTTCATGGCAAACATGTTATGTAACTATTTTTACCTTATACCTGCATTATATAAAATGTAGATTACTACGTGTATGATATCGACGTATCGTTTCCTTAAATTATAATTTGGGATACCTAGGAAAGTAAAAATATACCGTAACTATGTATGTTTTAGAATTGAAACTTAAACCGGGATACCTTTACCATGTTTTTTAATACGAATGAGTTACTGTGATCATGGTGCTTGCAATAGTGCCGAAATATCGGAGAAAGTTTTCAAATATAGAAGACCTAAATATTCTTTTTGCCAAGCAAAACTTTAGACTGAACCTGGAGAAATGTTTTGCCTTTGTTCGGCAATGGACGGCGTGCCTATGTATAATGATGTGATCTAGATTCATTAGAATAATGATTGTTGTCATTAGGCACGTACCTAATGCTAAAATCTCTCACTATAATCATGTGTCCGTGATTATTTGTCAAATTAACTTATAAAACCTATCTCCATTATTGTTCCTAATTTTAGAACAATGTGACCTACAAATTGCTTGCGGTCACTAATTTAAAAATAATATCAAATCTCGTTAGAGAAACGCACGTTGAACAAAGCGCTTGTTTTTAAAATTATAGCTGTAATTATTTAATCATTAATCAAAGGTTAGGATTAAATAGAAGAAAGATATTTTATGTGGTGCCGATAACGTGAACTCTTTAACCGACTTCCCAAAAAGGAAGAGGTTCTAATTAACTAGTTGTTATAAAAACTACGGATATTACAAATAATATTCCAATTTTTAAGTGTGTGAGAACCATGCTTCGGCACGAATGGGCAGGCTCGACCAGAATGATACCACGGCCTCACAGAAAACCGGCATGAAACAACGCTTGCATTGTGTTTCGTTGTGTGAGTGAGCTTACTCAAGGCCCTATTACCCCCCACCCCAATCTGTCTAATCCCCAATTTGGCAACAACCCTTAAATTCTTAACCCCCAAAAGATCAGCAACGCACTTGTAACACCTCTGGTGTTTCGGGTGTGCATGAGCGGCGGCGATTGCTTACCATCAGGCGATACGTCAGCTCATTTACCGGCTTATACCATAAAACAAAATTAGTAAACTTATTTTTCATTAGATAATAACTAAACATCTGTGATGTACCTACTATAGTAGATGCCTGTTCTCTGGCCGCTTTCGATCACAGTAACCACTTCATTTCCGTTAAGATTAAACTTTAATAGCGTGTCAGCATGTGACCTGACCGTGTCGTTTTTATAATCTACTGATAGTATAAATGTGAAAGTTTGAAACAACCTCTGGATGTTTGTTACCCTTTTCATTATTAAGTGAATCTTGATCTTCCAAATTAAAATAAAGATAGATTGACTGACGCATTGTCTAGCGGGTTCGATCCCGCACGGAGTACCTCTTTATGTGATCCACAAATTGACTCTGGTCTGGGTGTCATGTGTATGTGAACTTGTATGTTTGTAAACGCACCCAGTTAAAAAAAGATTATTAGTTTGAAGATCATAATTTACTTGTATATCAAACACTAGCTGACCCGCGCAACTTCGTTTGCGTGTATCCCGCTACTTCGACAAATACAGTCAACGCACCAACACATATTGGATAGGTACTAATTTTCAATTCACAATAACTTCTCTTTCCCTTAACCGCGTGTTTTTTGGTTTCTGTGACTCTTCTTTGATCGCCCCCTATCAGTTTTTGGAAAAAATATTTAAGTAATGTACAGATTTTTTTTTGTCTTATATGTATAGATCAAAGTCGTAGTACCTACTTTTTAATATTATTTATAGGGACGCTGCCCCCGCCGCCGCGGCCGGCCCGTACCGTGCCGCAATACTAATATCGTGATATCTCCTAAACTATATGTCTAAATAACACACTGTAAACTGCAAAAATAATCTAAATTAAATGCTCGTGATGATGAACTTACTTATTATGATAAGGTTATATGTATTATTGGTTATATCACCAGTTAAACATCACCCAACGAATTAAATGTTTTTTTAATACAGAAAAGTAGTTTTTGTGACTTAAATAAAAAAGCTGGATATATGTCATCGCGGACTTTTTTGTAGAACTAATAAAGACCAATGTTTTTGCTATACATTGTTCTTACTTGTATCCAACGGTATAAGCGGCGCACGCACAAATGCAATTTTCAATTAGATTTTTTTTCTGACTTCTTGGACATAAATCGCTATAACTCAGCTAATATAGTTTCAATGTATTTCAATTATATATAAAAACCTGTCGGAGAAAATACTCTTTCTATTAGTGAAAACCGCATCAAAATCCGTTGCGTAGTTTTAAAGTTTTATGCATACGAAGGGACTACAGACAAAATGGGCGACTTTGTTTTATACTATGTATAGATTCCGATCCCTACAGCCGTTTTGACGTGACAGAGTTATAAACATACACACAAACACAGAAACTTTTGCATTTATAATAATATTAGAAAGATGGTCTAGAATCAAACAGTGTATTAAAGAAGTACCTACTATCCTTAGAAGCCCATGACGCAGCAGGCAAAAGCTAGTCATCTCTTCGATAGATTTATGCACTATTGTATAGAAAATATTCAAACAATGACTGTCGTTATACAAATGTGATTCGGAAACATTTAAGGCCTCGAAGAGTTATTGTTTTCCAAATTTGTAATCTGGAGTGTTTATGTTATGGCTCAGATTTGGCCGCCGTCGATATCACGTCTAGCTAATGTAAAATGTATTGTTTAGAAGACACTACACATCAACGTATACAAAACTAGTATAAACTGACCGTCGAATGTGCGGAAAGATCTTATAAAGCGAGACCAAGATAAACTGGTTATGTATAGTTTGATGTGGACCCACGTCAGTCTGTACTTTCGGATCAAAATGGTCTTGATGTTATGATGTCATTTATTGGACGTCATTCATAACATCTTGTAGATCAAAATTAACATTCAATGATATAAAAGCATTGTCTGTGAGAACTAGTAATGTGAGACAGGAAAACTGATTGTTTTCTTATCAAGCAATTAATTCAAGTTACTGTCTGTACCTATTATTTTTTATTATAGAGACAGTTTAATAAACAATTTATAGACTTACTGCAATACTCAGAGTCATGTAATGGATTCTTAATCTAGTCCTTAGCAATTGTATTCGAAAAACTTTACTAAAGAATAGTTAAAGTAACCATTAATGTCTCTGAGTTAAGGCAGTTAAATTTTGTGAAAAAAGCAAGGCAAAGGTAAGTAACACCGTTTAAAAATATTACAAAAATAAAAAATAGATAAATTTAGAAACCAGTATATAAATAAAGTTTATATTTATTTAACGCCCATGCATTTAATAAGGCAAACCAGTCAATGACACATCTAATCAAAAATTAAAATTAAAACATAATAAAGATATTTCAAATGTACAATGTGAATTTCAATGATCTTATTTATAAACACGTCAATTAATCGAAATTTCTCGAACATAGATAATCGAAACAAACAAAATATCATTCTGTATCAATTAATCAATAACAATTTATATACATATTAATTATGTATAATGTACATATGTAGGTACATACATTGTAATGTCCTTCCGTTTGTGGTGTTTGTGTTATTGACAAATAAGTCCCAAACGATTAAGGAAGCTGCTTGTTTATTCTGCGGTTTAGAGGGACAAAGAAATAATTTCCAGAAACTCCTCAAATATAATTATTAATAAAAAAAAACATAATTTCTATTTACCTCTGTAATAGTGGTGATAACTTAGTACATTATATTAAAATTAATTTTACTCTTGTCGTGTATATTATTAAAAATGTAAAATAGAAGGTTAACACATTTCATAGACAATTAAAAAACGCCGTCAAACTGTCTTAACAGTTTGGTGGGTTTATGTATGTAATATTTTTGATAAAACAAATAAAGGATTTTAATAAAAAAAATAAACATAAGAAACTACATACAAACAAACATAAGTACTAGATTTAAATAAAAACTTAAATGTTCATTCTTCGTACAAAACCTCTCGAGCGTACCTAATTTAATTTTTGGTTGAAGCAATGCCATTCACTTTTAAGTCTTTTTAGGGTTCCGTAGCCAAATGGCAAAAAACGGAACCCTTATAGATTCGTCATGTCTGTCTGTCCGTCCGTCCGTCCGTCCGTCCGTATGTCACAGCCATTTATTTCCGAAACTGTTGGGCCTACATAGTTGAAACTTTGTAGGTTGATGTAGTTTGGTAACCGTTATTCGAATTTTGAACAAAAATTAATAAATTTTAAAATTAAAGGGGGGCAATCCATACATGGAACTGATTCAAAAAAAAATTTTTTTCAGCTAACATATCCGTGATGGGTGTCTATGGATAGGTCTTTAAAAAAGGCATTAAGGTTCCTAAAACCATTTTTCGTCAAAATCAACCGTTTGAAAGTTAGACGCTTCCAAAGTGGAAAAATTAGTGTCCCCCCCCCCTCTAACTTTTAAAATAAGAGAGTGAGAAAACTAAAAAAAATATATGCTGTAGATTTTAATAGAAACTAACAACGAAAATTGGTTTGAACCAGATATCATTATTAGTTTCTAAGAAATAAAACATTTTCAAAAACCGCAAATATAACTTTGTCGTTTATACAAACTCTATGTAAAACCAAGTTATTTTATAACTTTTATATTATGTCATCTACTTGCTGTTACGGAACCCTTCATGGGCGAGTCCAACTCGCACTTGGCCGGTTTTTTTGTTTCTTTAACGATGCCTTACCTGATACAGTTTTTTGGTATGTGTGCACAAAAACAGGTATTTAAAACTGTAAAGTTAATTAACTGCATTTAATTTGACCTCTGCATTTAATATTATAGGTGCATTCAATATATTTTTAATTCGACTTTAAAAATATTTTAGAAGTCAAGGTTAGCAACTCAAAAATAAATCTAAACTGTATGCTAATATGATAAATCTAGTTATTAATAAACTGAATAAAAAATAGTAATTTATTAATTGACACAAAAAGTTACACGTGACTTTGTATGTCTTAAAATCTACAAGTGAAACAAATTGCAAATGGATTCTACGTTTGTACAAATCTATTACTTCCATAGGATTTGTTCCTATTGTAATACAATAATCACACATCACATCAACAGCTTATAAGTGGCCACTGCTGACCAAAGGCATCTTCGCACACAGGGAAGGTTTGTGCATAAATCACTACGCTTGCTCTATGCGGGGTGGCGATGTCAAACTTATAATATAGAAATTATAGGCATTACAACCCTCACGATGTTTTCTTTTCCATCACCGTTTGTCATTAGTGTCTAAATAATCTTAGAAATCACCCGTACGTACAACTTGGAAATAGTCATATTGGTAGTTGCCGATGGTATGTCTCGAATTCTCGTCTTCACACATGAGAAGCGAAGCAAAAAATAATACCAGGCTTCGAGTTATTTCTTCAAAAGCGTCTAGTTTTCATTGCCATCAAGGCATCAGACCAGTCCCTTGGTATCTATTCACATTGACAATTGAAGGTCTCACCATGAAATTCACTAACAACCTAAACAAATATAAACAAGGAAATATAAAACAAACAATCACACTTCATAAAAGGTACCTTTAAACATTATTTTTTACGTTAAAAACTTCATCTCTCAAAGTGTTAATTACAAGCAAAGAATTCAAACTTCGCAAACAAACTTCAATGTTATTAGGTCGGCATTTTGTTAGGGCTGTACCTACACTGTCATGATGCGGAAGAATTTGTGTTTATGATGTCGTCAACATTATTTTTACCGACTTCAAAAAAGGAGGAGGTGTTATGTCCGTATGTTACTCTGAGATGTAAAAAAAAATACTTAAGGGTTAATTTGTTGTATTAGCGAAATTAATACGATATTTAATGTCTTTAAAAAAATATTAGGTAAAGTTCTGACGCTTACAAGAGTTTCTCTTAGTTATTGAAGTAGAGGCACAAAGATTTTCCGCCATTTTTTTTTAATCTTAAACTACACAGGCGTTTGACCACGATCTCACCTGAAACGATCTTTTGACCTACCTCAGCTCTTATAATTTTACCTATACCCCAAAATAACTACTCAATAAAATTTTACATTTCTTTACAGTTCCGAACTCGAAAAGCGTCACTTCGTTCTTGCATTCCACTGCAACTTGACTATAAAGGGTACCTACGATGCCAACGGAAGAATTCTTCTATTCCCTATCGACGGTGCGGGCAATGCCAAAATTAAGCTCAGTAAGTAACAATTTGATAAATAATTCAACACTTTGTTATGGTTTCAACTTCTTCTCTTTATCTCGCTTTTAAGTTACCATCTTTGCATTTTCAAATTCCCTGCAGTTTGCGGAGATTAACAAATTATTATGTAAACTGTTGTCTTTGTACACAGAGGGGAGAAAATCAACGTTTTCATCTTATGCATTTTTAAATATTTATTGTGATAGCACAGGGGAGTTTAGTTTTCTTTTCGCGGTAAGGAAGTTTTCACGTCATCATTTTAAAATGGAATTTGTTTTTGTATGAACATTTGGGTAATTTTCACAACCGTTTAAGAATATTGTAGGCAGAAAACCATGCTCACAGAAAAATGTTATTTAAACATACATACAAACATAATCTCACGCCTGTCTCCTATAGGGGTAGACAGAGACAAAGGAACCAATAGCTACGATTCTTAAAATGTTATTTTAAATAACTAAATAATTGCTTCGTTTTTGTTACAGCTAATCTCCGCATGAAGGTCGACATTAAAACGAAATACATAAAAGATAACAAAGGCGTCAATCACTTTTCGTTGAAAAACTACAAATACACCTTTGACTACGGTGATCGAGTCTCGTTTGAACTTGAAAATCTCTTTAAGGAGAGCAAAGAACTTAGTAAGTATAACTTCTTATAGTTAAAAGAACAAGTAAATTCTTCTACATATTTTAAAAAAGTTATATCGTTAAATATGACCAGTATCCTTAGTATGAGTTTACACTAAGTTTAATGTAATCGGAACGAAAGTGCGTTCGGCGCTATGAGTGGCCGACTCGAATAAACCAACCAAACCAATCGCCGAACGCGATTTCGTTTCGATTACAATAAACGTAAAACAAACTCGTTCGAAACCTTCTGAATACGAGGTACATAAAATTATTGTTACCTAAAGTAAAAGTCAAATAATTACTGGAACCTATTAGTAATCTTACGAGTATTTATTTTAATATTAGACTGGATAAATTTGCCACATTAAACAGTCGTGAGCTCGCTAGTAGAAGTACTATATGCTTATAGTACTTGCTAGTAATTGACAATTTCCACCACACCTATCCGTCTAATTAGTAAAACTGCGGAATTATCGGAAATGACTACTGTCCTCGATTCTACTAATCAATAAGCGACAATGGCTACAATGGCAATTATTTTACTTAATTGTCCCCAACGCTGTATCCTCTAAGGAAATCCTCTATCGATCAAGATGTGCATATCCGATATCCGTGAATGCATACATACATACTACGAGTACATACTATTGACCTACATCGCAATTGCAAATCCTATCTGGCATAATGCTAGTGCCAGACAAGTGCGCACTGAATTGTTCATATAAGTGTTCACGTTGATCACACGGACATTTGTATTTATTTTAACACGGCCTCACAGAAAACCAACGAGGCCCATTTACCCCTTCCCAATCTTCAAATCCCCGATTCCCCAACAACCCTTTAATTTCTAACCCCCAAAAGGCCGGCAACGCACTTGTAACTTCCCTGGTGTTTGGTGTGGGCAGCGGTGATTGCTTACCATCAGGTGATCCGTCTGCTAGTTTAAAACATTTTGATGCATTTTTTTTCGTATCACACAATGTGAACAAACCAGTGCGCACATGTCTGGCACCAACATAATAACTATCTGACTAGCCAAGGTCTGATGCAGATGATAATTATTGATTTCCTTTGAATTATTATTATAATAAAAATATAATTTCTTGAACTTGTTTCACCTTGTTCCATTATTGATAGAATTGTAACAAGGTAGTCCTGGTATGCGTTGGAAATTATTGTAAAAACTGACAACATAATCTCATACCTACTTAAAAAGGTTATCCGAGCAACATAGTATTTGCTTTAAATGGGTATAAGAAACCTTTATACTTAGTTTAAAGTCGGATTCGGTTCCCGGGTCCGTCAAAGTATTACTGGGAATTTTTCAGTTGATCCAATATTTCCCTGTAGTAGCACGGACTCTGGAATTGTGTCCAGCATATGACAATAGGTTTAACCCCTATTACATGGGACTTATAACATAAATGGTAAAAAGTGGGTGTACATGGTACAGTCACATTACGTGACTTAATATGCATCTCAATCTACCCCATCGGTAACAAAAGGCCTACGATACGTGTGTCTGTATACAAAATATGAAAACAACATAACAAAATAAAATCTTTTCAATTTACAGGTACAACAGTTCTTAAATTCCTAAACGAAAATTGGCGGATGGTGGCAGAAGAATTTGGAAAACCGATAGTGGACTATGCAGTGGAACTAGCAATACGGACTATCGAAAAATTCTTTATAGCTGTACCCTACGAAGAACTCATAAATGTTCCCATTCCTAAATTTTAGTGTGAACAAAGTATTATTAATTACATATTAAGTATAAGGTGATTAGTTTATTACATTTTTTCTAAGATAGTTTTTTTGTTTTATTGATTTCTATATTGAAGTGACCTCATTTCACTTCATTTCAATACATTTCCTTTCATTCCATAGCATTTCATTTTAATAAGTGGATGTCTCGTTATATAAAGGATTGTCTTACAAATACCAGCGACTTAATGTTTATATAGTCAGTTGTTTAAATCGATCCTTGACAAAGAGAGTAAGTGCTCTGTTAACTTCACAGAAGACTGTTAAGTATAATAAAAAAAAAACCTATCTACATTGAAAACTACACCATAATACTCTAGTAATAAGAGATTTGTCACCAGCAGCATTAATTCTCGGAATATCTCGTCATTTGTCTTAGTTGGACGTTAGAACGGGCACCGCCCTTACCGCGTCTTGATCATTTCCACTAGATCCTCGCCCATTATTTGTTCCGTTAGATTTTCTACATTACATCTATTTTTTTTATGGTGACTAAATGGTCTTGGACAACAGTGGCAATGTGTAAGATTTTTTTATGTGGCTAACAGATTACTGTCTCATTTTTATTACCTACTAGTTGATGCGGCTTGGGTTGTTTGGATTATGGACTGCATGACTAATAAAAGTAGCCTAAGTTAATAGTACATCAGCTACCAGCCAATAAAATTTAGCTTTAGCTTTAAAATTATTCAGTAAAAGTAACATTAATTGAAAATTAATCTGTTAATAGGTACCAACTACTAACAACCATCATTGTTACAAGGTCTCCAAAAGTACAATAATTATGTCTGATAAGTCAACTTGCACCAAACTATCTGAGACGTTAGTATAATATTAATCATATACCTATTTATTTACATAAAAGCAACGAAAACTTATCAAATCACACTGATTGAAATTCCATAAAAAACATTTTTCGAAATTTTAATTAAATATTTCATCACAATATATTGCATTCGCTGATTTTGACACATGTCAAGGTCTATAAGGCTATCGAAATGTTAAATTAAAAATAAAAATAATAAATAAATAAAAAGATCATTTAGCCTTCAACTTGTCCTAACTACAAATAGGTCAAACGAGTAACCTACACCAATAACACGTCAAAGAAATCCTAAAGAAAAACATTGATAAGAAAAAATCACACAGTAAGAAGATTAATAGATTCAATATAAGTGATGACGTTTCACATCCATCGCCTAAGGGCATGATAATGAATAATAATGATCTTTTATTTATACCGTATATCGTAATTTGCTACGCAAAAATTTTTTCGCTTAAAATTATTCTGCTATATCATTGTAATCAGCCATTTTGTGTGGTTAGCACTGATTTAGATTTAACTTATATTTGTGTAGAAACATTTAATTTATGAGGCCTAAGTCCATTAGTCCTTATGAGAATCAAAGATAAACATTATACATAGGTAAAGCGACTACCAACAGCCAAAAGAGATATCGAAATAAAACTCCTATGATGTATCAGAATTCAGAAATAGAGCATTAAAATTAAATGCAGTCAATCTTACAAAGAAACTAATTGAAAATTCTTTCTAACTTCCAATTTATCGTGATTTGATAAACATTGGCACCCAGCAAAATATAAAACAACTGTAATCTGAACATTCTAAACACTAACAAAAAAGTAAAGCTTAATGAAAAATAAAATTTCACGAACGATTTTTGGCACAAATCCGAACCGTATCAATTTTCACAGTTTGCAAAATTCAAACACCGTTTAGATCAAACAACAACAACAAATTTATTACATTTAATGGATTTTCAGCTTTATCACAAAAATGTAAGGTAACAAATGCATTGTAGGAATTTGGCAGATAAGGGTAGTTTGATGTGCTGCCATCTGTACTTAAAACCCTCGTAAAAACGTATTTTACAACACAAGTTTGTTAATATTCCCCAGTCCGTATAACTCAAGGCAGTCAGCTAACAGATTTTTCTCGAGTTTCAAGCTTTATGAGCGCTGTAAAAGTCTATCGCAGGTATGCTAATATTTTAATTAACTTTTTTACAAATTTAAAATGATATTTGTACTTTAATAAAGTACCTACGTGTTTGCTTAAATATTTTGTTCAAAGCTTATTTATGGGACTTGCTTTAATGCAGCTGTTTTTCTGCTTACCTGTTTCGTGAAATAAAAGGCATTATGTAAATACGTCGTGTTGCATACAATATAATTATCCTGATACTCAGAAAATGTATTTTTATTGTCTTTACCGTAAAATTTCACATGACAATGATAAGTCGTAATTTCTACACATAGTATTTCTACACATAATAATTATAATGTTTTTTAGTTCTTTCTTGCACATAATTATTACAAAAACAACTCGAAGGAATAACATGCATGATCATATTACTTTGACCTTGCTATAAAGAACATACTGTTCAGAAAAGATTAAAAGACACCCGATACCATTTATCTTTTCTAAGACAATAAACGTCATCATCTTTAAACAGATTTCCCAATCGATAAACACCTTTTCGATCCATTACTTTCTTCTGAAACTCCACTCCACTTTGTTATTCCAAGTCGCACCTCAACTCGCGAAGAAAAATAACTACTCGAAAGAACTAACACCACATCTAAAACATAGTTGCAAACTCACAACTCTTAATTAAATGCCCGAACAACCCACAAGAGATAACCAAGTGCAGTGAATTCTATTCAGAGTAACAATGCTACGGGACAGGACAGCATGGAACAAGTTGCAACTTGTCCGTAAGTTAACAACTTGTTGTGGGCCACGAGTGAAGTGGACTGTTCAGTATGTCCTGAGTCCCGACTGACCGAACATCACTTTATTGTATCACAACTTTGCTCTTATTGTTGTTCTAAGGGGATTTGATTACAGCTCTATTGAGTTGATGCGTGAGTTAGTTGGGTAAAAATTTCATATAGTTTTTGTACTGGCTGCCTCGTTGGCCGAGTGGTTGCAAATGTTACTGGCGATCAAAGGGTCTCTCGATTCCCGGGTCGGAAGAAGTATTACTGGGTATTTTTCGGTATTTCGAAAATTTCTCAGTAGTAAAAATAAATACTGCTGTCGTTTTGCTGTTAAATGCTCTCAAGAGGCGCCAAGTTAAAACCTCCTTTTTAATAACTTCCCTTTTATTGTGAATACAAGGAAACTCTTTGCAATGAATAAGTGTTTGTACAGTGTTTTTATTTTATAATTGAAATCATTATTCATTTTATTGTTATCTACTATACATATTCTTTTCACGAAAATCACATTTGAAACAAAAACAAATCCATTAGGTACCCATTAAATGAAATATAAACGTGCACAAACTGACCTCGTGAAATACAGTCACATATTGCTGTCATTAGTAACCTTTTATAACTTTACACGTGTCAAATTAAATCATTGCCACTTTTTGTAAGCTTGTTAATCTCCTTGCCATGGCTCAAGGAAAATTTTGGAAATAAAAATAAACTGGATTTGTTACTACTTTATTATATTACTATTAAGTGTGCTTGCTTCGGCACGAATAGGCCGGCTCGACCGGAGTGATGCCACGGTCTCACCGAAAACCGACGTGAAACAACGCTTGCGTTGTGTTTCGTTGTGTGAGTGAGATTACCGGAGGCCTAATTATCCCCCTTCACAATCTTCCTAATCCCCGCTTCCCCAATAACCCATTCCTAACCCCCAAAAGGCCGGCAACGCACTTGTAACGCCTCTGGTGTTTCAAGTGTCAATGGGCGGCGGCAATTGCTTACCATCAGGTGATACGTCTGCAAGTTTACTGGCGTGTACCATAAGAAAAAACTTGAGTAAAGCTCTCTTTTGTAAAGCCTCGTTCAATTCTATACAAAATTATCATTTTATCCATTCCACAAACGGCCTTTTAACAAAGCGTTATACCACAATGTCCAACATTCAGATTAGGCAAATACTCTCTGATCAAACATACGCAAATTGGCGCTTGCATTGAAATCCAATCATGAACGGTAATTACCGTTGATTTGATATCAAATTAATGCTAACAGAATATTCGACTGCTCAACGTTTGGGTTAACAACAATTGCATGAATAATAATCAAACTCTTTGATGAAATAGCAAAGAATGAAGATTTTTTATTGTTTCACAATGATGAACTTCATCTATTCAAGAATTTTAAAATCAAAAGATTTTTTCATTTCACTTTTCCAAACTCTTTAAACATGTGTTAAAGTAGTAAGATACTGTCAATAATATTTTTTTTAGACTTTAAAACTGCAATAAATCTTTAGTTTTTATTCCGCTTGTGGATGTATTTTCAGCATGCGGTGTGCAGCACCACCCTCACGGCCTCAATTAAATGCTCACGCAGTAAAGGTGCTACACAAAAACCCACACACACGCAACAAAACACTCAACATATGTTTCGATCCTCTACGGGGAGCATCTTCAGGAGTTTTCAACTCGACGGCACCGGCAGCTTTCGAACTGCTAAAAACTAAAAAACTATGTTTTGTTAGTGTAGCATAGATGTCCGCCAATTAGCGCCTGATTCTTTTCTTGCTTAAATTTTAAGCAGCCATATTTGTCACTCAACCAACGAAAGGAAAAACCTAACACTCAAGTATGGCGAACAAAGAACCTAATGCTATGCTTATACTATCCTTCTTTCCAACCTACAATCTAATTGGGTTAAAACTTCTGCTAAGAGAAATGTTCCAGGCGATAATAGAATTATACTCACTTCGATTGATTGCTAAGAAAGAATAATAGAACTTTTCTATTTATAGTCCGCCTTATGAAAGACAATGTAATTGTATTGTATCAGTATTTTAGAACAGTTTACTATTGTTGACATAATTTGTGTTTAAACATTGTCCAACACTAGAATTTTATGCTGTGTCGTGGGTGCGTTTACAAACATACAATTTCACATACACTGAATACCTAGCCCCAAAACAACACTTGTGGATCACAGAAAGTGATGCTCCGTATGGGATTAGCAACAATCGTGCGATCAAAATATGGGTATCTGAAGTATGGGCTAGTTTTATCTCTCCCCATTTTCAACTTAAGCCATTTTTGAAACGAAGGCAACAGAAAGTCTTGCAATTATTTTTTTCAATAAAATAATGTAGCTTGAAAGCAACATATTTAGGTACATTACTGTCTAACATCCAATAGTGTGTACATGGATGACATTAATCAGATACCATGAGGCAATCAGCTAACCGGCGTTTTGCTCGTACTCCATAGAAAAGTACCTGCGCCACCTCATACTAATACTATCACAATTGAGAAATCGATGCTCTTATCAGTATCATATTGTAATTGTTTTCCATCCTAATGTATAATTTGCAATTGTATCCAAAATACAAGAGCAAATATAATATTTAAGTTCAATACTACTAACAAAATTATGGACATGGTCTGAAATTTATTATTATTATTATAAAATAGCAGAAGTTAAACTATTCCTAATATAGAGATACCATTCATACTATTACTACTCAACCAACAAAATCGCAGACTGATCTAACAAAAGAACTAAAAGAGTTTGTAAATGAAAATAATAGAATTTGGACGCGGTCGACCTCGTTCAGGCAGTTTCGCAACCCTGTTACAACTTCATTTTACACTCAAATTTGATTTAAGTAAACCCCAATGGAAATATTTTAGCTAGAGCATATTTAATTAACGTGTTCAGCTTTTTGTAGACAGTATTTTGATATCTGTGTAATGGATTTGATTTTAATAATGGGTATGCACTTGGTACATGTGCTTTGAGGTTATTGAACTTTGGTTTAATGAATAGGGATGATAATGGGATATGAAAATAAAATATAGTCCGTCAGTTAAGTAATGAAAAAATATTAGAAACGTACTACATATAAAACTACTACTACGTACGTACTACATATAAAACGCACCTAGAAGTCACATCACGTGATATTTTAAAATAATATATCTTCGGGGGTATTTGTTTGCTACGATAGAAAAAAAAAAATACGTGTGTAATGTTTTAAAATAATTAACAAGACGGGCATTAAAATAAAAATTAGTCATCTACCCTATTGTATAGAGATGTCTCATTGCTTTTCATAGTTTAAGCTTTTTTGTATTCTGATGTCAGAAACTATAAAGCGAAGTTTTTTGCTGAAATTAGTTTGAGGCATAGAGCAAACACAATGCATAACAACGTTAACCATTTATGTCATAGATGAGTCTATTAGCACGACATCTATTGATAATGTTTCCGGATTAGTACAAAGAAGGAACGAGTCCGACAAAGACTATAAAAAAGCATGTACTTATTTAGTTACAAACAATTTTTTACATACCTAGTTCGTACACACACACACACAACGTCACGCCTTTTATCCCCGAAGGGGTAGGCAGAGGTGCACATTACGGCACGTAATGTCGCTATACAATGTACACCCACTTTTCACCATTTTGTGTTAAAGTCCCATGTAATAGGGGGTGAGCCTATTGCCATATACTGGACACAATTCCAGACTCCATGCTACCACTGAGAAATTTTTCGAAAAACCGAAAAAAGCCCAGTAATACTTTGCCCGACCCGGGAATCGAACCCGAGACCCCTTGTCCGGCAGTCGCACTTGCGACCACTCGACCTACGAGGCAGTCGTTCGTATATTAAGTTCTATATTAAGTTGTAATAAACGTATGTAGTTCCTCGTTTCCTACAAGAATCACTCTGTATGACAGATAAAGTAATTTTAAGGTCACATGTCCATTTTAACTTTAGTTTTTACTATAACCTGATGTCCGCTAAATAGACCGCTTTTGTAATGCACGTTACTGCATTTAACTATGCAGTTCTACCTGTACAGTCGCACTGTACAGTTAAATCGTAGGTCCATACATTCTACACACCTTACGATGTAACTGTGTAGTCTTAACTATTCAGTAACAGTTTTATCTATTCTTGAATCGATTCAGTCAATACTGTACAGTACAACTGGCGGCTGTAGAGCCACCAGCCAACGCAAGAGTAAATTGTAAGATGTGTAGACACCTTACAATTTACTTACATTTAAAACTGCACGGTTAAATCGTAGATCCATACAGCCTACAAACCTTCCAATGTAACTGTACAGTCAAAACTGCACAGTCGATTCGCAATGTGTTTAACCGCTACAAAGCAGGTATTGACCTATCATAAAAAGTCTAAAGGTGATTTAAAAGTGTCAATACTTAAGAAGGGTATTTTTTATACGAAGGATAAATGAACGCTCATCAACATGCTTCTTAGTAGGTACGATGCCCAAAAAAGGAGAACTTCAATAAAGAACTATAAGACGTTTATCTCAAAAGAATAAAGATTAATATCCCATAACACGCAAAAACGACGCCTTGTAATTGTGTAACTTTTTCGTAAATAACCTTCGAGTGTTCACCTGTTTGTAACCGAAGGAAAGGCTCTGTCGTAGGAAGTTGTCGTAACTTGTCCAAGCTAATTTCACTGCGGAAAGTTTATACTTACCGCTCGCGACCCGTTTGTTCCAGGATTTATAGTTCGGTACCGGATTTTCGTCTTATTTCTACATTTTGTTAAAGTCAAGAAACTCTTTGTGTAGAAGGAATGGTAAAGAAAGTCTTGAAAGTTCTAGTGGTGGTTTAAAAACATTTATTTGTTGATCTAGGATTTGTAAGTTTGTGTTAACAAATAACTTAATTCGCGTCAGTGATATTCTGATACTTATGCCCTAGTTTATAAGGTATGTATTATTGTATGTATTTCTTACTTATGAATCAACGGGGCTGGCATGTTCTTAGAATAAAAGCCCCTTAAATAAAAGATAAAAAAAAAAACTTAATTTTTTGATCCCATCAGGTTACAATTAGTATTTTCAATTTTTCATGGACGACCCGAAACACCAAAGACTAGACCAGAGGCGTTACAAGTTAGTGTGTTTGCCGTCGTTTTGGGGGTTAAAAATTTAACGGTTATTTGGGAACAGGGGATTAGAAAGATTGAAAATAATTAGGCCTCCGGTAACCTCACTCAACCTCACAAGACGCAAGGCAAGCGTTGTTTCACGTCGGTTTTCTGTGAGGCCGTGGTGTCAACCCGTCGAACCGGCCCATTTGTGCCAAATCATGGCTCTTTCACACTTAAACATATACTGGTTTAATAATAGGTATCAACATTTTATAGAACAAAGCAGATTGTAGGCATTAATACTCCAATTATCAAAAACGTTTCATACTCAAAATCACACGACACAATCACCTTATTACTTACAGGTCAAAAAATCTCCAAATAGGATACCAAAGCCATACCTACATGTAAATACTGAATACAAATACTAGGTTATATTCAAACAGGGTCCCAATGTTCAGAGAACATCAATCAAACAGGCAAAGCAAATATGAAAACATAGTTCTTTGAATTTTGAGCCTTTAAGACCTTTGACAGACCTTCGTAAGTACCGGCTACAGGTCAACCTATACCAATCTGGTAATTGTTTATTAGATTTTGGACTTTATTGATAAATGATAGAGTTGAAAATCGAATAAAGAAATTAGACAGAAACGTATAGGTTGATCTGCTAGCGTCTGTATCTTAAATTTTTCAACCGAACTTAAGTTTGTGATAGATTTTTAATGAGGTTTGATTATTCATGAACATGAAAATTACTAAAGAAGTAGTAGTAGTAGTAGGCTGTAGAGAGGCAGAAGGTCTAATTTATTAGACTCGAAATAATTCAAATCATTAATTAGTACATAGGTAACATTTTCCTTAGAAATCTTCACCTAGAACAAATTAGGACGAAGGCAAAGTACCTAATTAATTTCGATACAACATTGACATTAATTTGTGCTACAAAACAAAGGTTCAAATTCTTGTTTCATACAAAATGTTTGCTTACGTAAATTCAAAAGGGAGTCTAAAAGGATTCTATACATAATAACTATGTTTCAGTTCCTAGAACAGATGTTCTCAACATAATATTAATATTCCGAGTAATATTGCTTGCCTTTTTTACGAAACGAAATTATACTTAATAAGATATTTTTCTTATGAAAATAGACAGGCTTTTAGGTCACCAATCATAATTGCTTTTGCATGTTCTAGTAGTATTCGACACTACATAGTATAAAACAAAGCCCATTTCTCTGTCCCTATGTCCCGTTGATCTTTAAAACTACGCAACGGATTTTGATGCGTTTTTTAATAGATAGAGTGATTCGAAAGGAAGTACTATGATTTTTTTCTTCTTCTCTTGCTTGAATTGCAAATTAATTATAAATCAAGATGTCCCTTGATACTTATACATATAATGACATCTAGTATACTGTGATGGCAATATATTATTATGTAGGTACATTTGCCGATCCCTTCAGAATAAGAATTTAACTTTGCATTATTATTCCTAGTAATAAAACACATCTTTAGCAGCGCAATATATCAATTATATTTAACGAAAATATAATATATAGACCATAGAAACAGATCAGTTACAGCAGAGACAATTGACCATAAAAAAACTATTTCGTTACGAACATCAATCATACTAATTACTGATACCTAGAATGGGCAGAGCTAGAAACATGAAGGCGATAATTAGTATCCCTAGTTACAACGTCACGTCTTTTATCTGCGAACGGGTAGGCAGACGTACACATTACGGCACGTAATGCCGCTATACAATGTGCACCCACTTTTCACCATTTGTGTTAAAGACAAAGTAAAAAATTTTGATTGCTGAATACAGCATCTTACTAATATTATAAATGCGAAAGTTTGTATTTTTGTTATAGATTTTGTTACTCCTTCAAGCTAAAACGGCTGAAGGGATCGAGATGAAATTTGGAGCAGGGATAGATTGTGATCTGGAATGACACATAGGCTAATTTTTATGTTATGACACGCACGAAGCCAATTGCAGAAGTTAGTTGGAGCATATTGGATGAATGAACGGTTGACTATGTTATACCGATTAAGATATATTACACAATATCCGAATATTAGATTAAAATGTTGAATACCACATACAACGTTATGTTTTCACGACAATGTGAATTCTAATTAAATCTGGTTTCTGTGCGCTGTCACTATTTGATTCTCTAATTAGATTTCTATGCCCGAAGACGAGTCAACCATTATCAATATCCTATTGTCAAAACCCTCTACTAAGGAAGTCGATGATAAAAGGGAGGATCTTTGATAAATTTAATGGAGGCTTCCTTAAAAAAGGAATCGCTAAATTGTATTAAATTGAGAATTTGAATAGGTAAGTCAAAAAATAAAATGAGACGCGTTTTTAAACGTGATGTGATATCATGAGTGATTTGTGATGACGTAAGCAAAATTATAATGAGGAGGGAACGGGAGTATATTAAGGTAGGCATTTATAAACTTTCTATATAACTGACAAAGAAAGATTTTACGCAAAGAGACATACATATAGGTAGTATTGAATGTCCGTAGAGATGTGCCGTAACAGTCTGTGAACGATATGAGTTCGGGACTAATTAAATGGACTAGTTAAAGGTCCACCGGCTTCTTATACACATAATATAGGTTTTGGTGACCAATGGAAGTAAAAATTATGTCTACTCTCGAAAATTGAAAGACTTTACCCACAATCTAGGCGAATCATAAAAGTTTTTTTTTACTTAATATTATAGCAACACTTATTTAAAGTAAGTACATACTTAGTACTCCCTAGACTATGAATAAAAGCTGTCTTTGTTTCTTTTATACATGTATACATGTATATCTCGTCGATGCAGAGATTCTAAGTATACTTGAAACAGAGACGTAGCAGTGGTTCGATGTGAAATCATGAGTATCCTTTGAAAATGTCGACACATTCCGGATTCCCAGTTTTACATTTCATCAAAGAGAGAGCAAAATTTTAGTTGCAATAAAACCAAATAAATCTAACCATCAAAAAGCACCTATAACATAAACTTTATTCATTTAGAAAAACTAAAATACTTAGCGCCTTATATTCGATGCCAACTACTTTTCTTATTACTACTTACTATTAAATTTGAAAAGGCGCTAAAAAATACTTGATAATACTTATTAACTTCAACTGAAATCTATTTCAAAACAAAACAAAACACCTATATGCCAATTTCATGAAAAGATGTTTCGCCATTTATTTTTTTATATTTATACAGGCACTTAACCCAAATTCAAGTTGATTGATGGAATCAACGGATGCAATCTACAAAATTAAACGCGATCGATTTCAATTCGACCGGGGGCTGTTGGGGGAAATAGGACATAAATTTTCGGTCATCTTCCAAAGTGTATGGGACTAAATACAGGTTTCCAATCCTCATTGAAACTTTGCCGATAAGATGGGATAAGATCGGATAGGCAACTGCATTTAACTGAGACACCTTCAGCTGGTAGTTCGTGGGTAAGCGAGAGTAATTTGGTTAACCGAACTTCAGATGATCCGGTCTTCGATTGAATTAATTTTAGCTTTGTCTTTGTGGTCTAGTCTAATCAATACTGTATTTGAGAGAGAAATGTTATAATTAAAACAAATCTGGTTTTGGTTTTTTATTATTAAAGTAGAATACATAATCATCACGTAAAATTGTGTTTAGTAGGATATACAAATATAAAAAGAACTTTTTTAACATGTTTAAAAATAACTTAATAATCGACATAAATCTAAAATAGAAAAGCATATTATATTACAGTCATTGAGAGCGAAATAGGAGGGTATAAAATAACGTCAAGTACCAGTGTAGGGTTACCAAACAAACGGTATCGGCCACCCCATACAGGTTCTTACCATGTGATTTTTTTTGTGTAAATAAGCATATTATTTGTTATTTGAATTTGTTTTTGTAAATCGATAGTTTGAACTATAATACAGAATGGAAGGAATGGAAGGTTTAAATAATTGAAACAGTATAAAGCCATTGATAAAGATAACTACTAAATATTTGTGTTACTAGTAACACAAATATTTTGTGCAAAATATTTTTGAGTGCAAATCTCAAGAACAGCTGAACCGATTTCGCTAATTCTTTTGATTATTAATTTTACTGCCACATTCACAGACATTTAATTATTACTTAAGTTATTCCTTAGTAACGGGTTTTTCTGAAAACAAATTGACAAACTGGTTTAAGTAACCATTAAAAGATTCTGAGTGCAGCAGTAAGTGATTTAAGTTACACAACGGTTTAATTTTACCACAAAACAGATAATAAATATTTAAATAATACGTATCTCGATACTTTTGGGACCTTTTCAACACACACATAACAGGGGACCGCAAAGGCAACGATTCTAAAGGCAGACGATAATAAGTATTATTGTTAAAGTGCCGGAAAAGGGCACCCTTCCTCTTTGGAGATCAAAGGGTATGGTCTCCTAATTAAATGCCAAGACGATACTGTATCACAAATATATCTGGGAGGCATTTTCTAAATTGTTTTAATAGGTTTTTACGTAACAAAAAATATCGTTTGTTTTTCATCGGTTTTTTTGTTGTTATTGATTAGGTGGGTAAGTCAATTAATGTCTTCTTTTGGGGTAACAAAAGTTGTTTATACTTCGTCATCATTTTTCTGGAGCCCGTTCAACGTTCACAGAGGTTGCTGCAGGCCCAAAAGGATGGCGGGACGAACTCGACATTTATGACAAGGATTAGCCGCAAAAAGCTTTACACAGAGAGGATTGAAAGAAGGGTATGGAGGCCTTTGTCCTGTAGTGGGACGGTCATGGCTGAAATCTAAATCTATTTAAAATATATATTATTTATGTAAACACTAGCAAACTTGTCGAATTTCGTTTCGCCACCACTGGTCTTCCCGTATTCTTGCTTTTTTTTAGTTTTCCCGAATTTTCTTTGCTATAAACCTCACGGAGCCCGAGACCTTTCCAACGAATGCAAAATCGTGGAAATCGGGTCGTGCGTTCTGGAGTTATAGCGTCAGGAAGGAAAACCTGACTTATTTTTATATAATAGATTAAGTAGGTACTTATAAATAACATGGAATTGATGTCTGCCGCTTCAGTTTGACCTTGATATGATAAGAAAATGAATATCGAGTATTGCAAAGAGGACTAAGCAAAATAAATATATTGTCATAAAAGATCACGATACCTTAACTTTTGGTTCATCTCATAGCAATCAACAAGTAAGTGACAAATGAAATCGAAAATTAAATAAATTATGACCAGAATTTTAAAGCAATATCCAACATGAGGCTGGATTATACCAGTATCCAAACGTTAATTACTTACCTCCACGTAGGAGGCGAGAAGTGTAAGAAAAACACGCTACAAGATGCTGTGGCCACGAAGATGGGACGCGCCCCAGTTGACGCGGTAATTAATAGAAATATGATGCACCAGGGATGAACTTAGACTATTCAAACTTTGAATTTTAGGTTAGGCACTCTTGATAACTGGGTGGTAGTGTTATTAAACTCATAAGAGTATCAAACGTAGTATTTAATCCGGTTCAATCCTTGGTAAAGATCACATTGCCAAACAACTGACCATTAGCAGTTATGATTTACTCAAGTCATATTACGTAATTAGGGAGTGATAAAATTGAGTAACAATAAAATTTCGGAGTAAAAAAACATTCCCAAAAAAAACGTTGCCCCAATAAGATTTTCTCATGTATCGTGGGTGCGTTTACAAACATACAAGTTCACATAAACATGACACTCAGACCCGAAACAACAATTTGTGGATCACACAAAGAGTTGCTCCGTGTGGTAATCGAACCGAACGTAATGTGAAATAGAACGTATGATAATAAGAATCAATAAGACAGTTTTGATACCGATCAATACCATTGATTACCTACAGCTGTTGTCAAGGAACTTGGCAGGTATCATTCATGTACCCAATTATTAATTAAGGCTTCAATTAACAAGATAGATGAAAGACGACCCTGTGGATACTTGACGGTAGTAGTTACGAGCTCATTTTCACATCTGAAGATGTCTCGAGGGGTTGTTTCAGACTTCCATGCCAACGTAGTCTGATCAGTTACAATATGATAGTATCTATCAATTTTAAAATGAATATGTATAATGTATGTGAATTTCATAAAACTAACTTGAATAAAAGAACATATAAAACCGATGATTTTTGTGCTAATTTAGTCAGTGATGAACTAATAATTTTATTATTTTGTTTTTCACATTTACTACTATTTTATTCAAATGTTACAAAAATAAACGACATTAAAAGCTGAAAATAAAAAAGTTTATTTTTAAATATTTAAAATGTCAATAGATATGTATATACTGAGTTTGTACTCCAATTTAAATGTCGGATGTCTCAGGGGAGAATAATATATTAACGTATGTAGTAAAATAAACATTTACCGTGTGATCTTGTTTTAAATTTATTAGCACAACACTTTAATCTGATGACCTTTTGTTTATAAAAATAGTTCCACATTATACGTGATCTATAAATAACGAACTTAAGAAACTCTTGTTCGAAACCTATAATAGGTACTTGTATACATGACCGTCATGATCTTTATATGAAAACAATAAGCCATTAAATCAATCTGAAATTCGTAAATGTTATAATAAATATGTCATTACGTCAAGTCCGACTCTGGTGATACATGAACATGACACGCCACCGAGACCCGCTGACCCGTTTCCCTTCAACCACATGCGACCAGTCAATTTACCTTTAAAAAAATCTCAAGCAAACCTCAACCTGAAAGAAAAGCAGTCTGTTTACTCAACACACATACACACAGTAACGGCCGCGTGCCCCCATTTCTAGTGCCACGCAAAAAGTCACTTCACCCTTTTCACACCTTTGCTTTTAAAGTGCATATTGCTGTGAACTCTCAAGTGGTGCTTGTGACGTTTGGGAAGGTGATTTTAGAGGAATGCTTGGGAATGGTTGAGACCTGAAACGCGATGTTTACGGTATTCAAATTGCTGTCACACGCCTTGCGCGCGGTTAAAAGTCCGATCGCACTTACGTCTAGAAATATTCTGTTTGTGTGAAACAAAGTGCACTCAGATGCGTGTGAAAGAGACATTAGCTCTTACTTTTCCCTCGTATAAGATAAGAGAGAATAATAAGATCATGCCACTTCAGCTGTTTGAAGCAACTACCACACGGGTAACCCCGTGGTTAAAGTACTAGCTTGGGTCAAGTAATACTTTTATAAAATTGTAGTAGACACATAGTATGAAACCTGCAGTTAGTATTTTGTTGTACTTACATCGAATACATCAATGTATAACTCCAATATATTTGACTCATTAATACAACCGTCACAAATCAGGTACACAATTTAATATATGTGCACCTACGTCTTTCGATTAGGGGCACAAAACGCGTAATTTTACGTTAAGATCGGATCTTTTTGTTGCACCTGTTTTGCGAAATTCAATAAAGGAATATTTTATGCGTACCTCTGAAGTGAGGGATCCTTTGTTAGCGTTTTCTGAGTGTTACGTCAGGTGCGTTTCCGGATTCAATAAATAGAACAGCTTTTATGTTCGTTTTGGTTTGGCCCTTATTACATTCTTAAAATACCCCCTGTTATACTTCAAAGGTTGGCAAATTTTAATGATATGATTTTGACTTATTATTATTATTTGTGAAAGAGATTCGTTTTCTATTCATGTCATAATCTATGTAAAATTCACCCTATACAAAGTTCTAATGTGTTGGTAGATAATTCCTATTCACAAGTCATAATAGGCAAATAAAATTAACCTACATAATTATATTTTCTTAAACATTAATCCAATAAAATTGCTATTACCTACTACACAAATCCATTTCTAAATCTGTTTGGAAAAGTGACAAACAGTTGCAAAGACTCACATAATGCGCGATTGCATTTCAAATAGTATCCGTTGAGCCCGCGTACAAGTCGAATGAATAATTCAACTTCGACGCCTGTATTCAAATACTTTATGTATGGATGCAAAGGAAATCCGATCGGTAAGTACTGGGAAATTTGTTTTTACATCACATTTTTCTTTGATAGCAGAAAATGTTAACGAAAATAGTAGTGTGTGTGGAATTTGGTTCTTTGGTTTAGAAGATTCATGATCTAAATATTTGAGACGATGATTTGTGAAATTAGAAAAAAAAATCTATTGCTTAGTACCTTTAATGACACTTTTACAGCAACTACTTATTTTAAAACAAGGCGAACGCGCTCATTAATGACGAGTACCTGATGGTAAGCAATCAGCATCACCCATGTACTTCTGTAACACAAACAAATAACAATTAGGAATTATGGCAAAAATTGTAACGAAAACGCGACAAAATCTAAAATTTTAAATTACATTTAAAAACACCGAGAGACGATATTAAGGCTGGGCTCAACTTGACTGGTAATAACGATGTGGGTAAGACCATGCATGCATTTTATATTAGACTTTTTATAAGAGAGGTAGCTACCTTCATTGAACTGAACGTTCACCCCATATTCTTATGTAAAAACTTGTAAGATTTTCTCACTGTTGTGGTGTGGAAATTGTATTTTTTACACATTTGTTGTAGACGTGATTAAATTTTGAGTTTAATTAATGCTTTGATTAAGATGTTTTTGTTCTCTACTTCATCATAATATCAACATGAAGTCTTAATCCCCAGTGTCCTCAACGTTTTGAACAGTTTTGGCTCCTTGAGCTAAAGAGATAAGTCATTGTACTGTAATTTTCATTGACTTCTTTTATGGCGGTTTGTTTTGGTGTGACTATCTAAACGTAAGTTGACCCAAGCTGCTGACTAGCAAAACTTCAAAATTACCATGCATTTCTCCATGTTTGTGGATAACACGTAGCCCAAATAACACGATTAAAATAATCTCCAAAGATAATCTACTTTCAATGGTTTTTACTTTAATCCAATGTTGTTTTAATCTTCTAAGTCGTACTAAAATTACATCGTTATACCTTAAACAGTACTTTATAATCCCAACTACCTACTTATAAGAAACCAAAGTTTTAACACGTGTCCGAATAGATAAAGTGTATATTCTTCTTGACAGGGTTAGCAAAAGAAATCTTTGGTGAAACAAAATTAATTCTATAACTTTTCTGTAAACGACAAAGAATTTATATTATTCCATACATATTTAGTTACGTAACATCATTAGTGGTAACAATATTTAATGTAAATAATAAGTAGTTATGAGCGTGTTACAACAGTAAACCTACTCTTCACATAATCCACTAAAGGAACAGTAGGAACGTTGCCGCCGTGATACGATTGTGCAACGTGGCTGGGCAGACTACTAAGTGCTACAAATCCCTCGTCGAATGTCCCGCACCCCACAACTCAGTCAACACTCGACACTTACGACACACAGTCGCGGAGAAATAAACTAAATTAAAGTAGCAAATAAATATGACATCGTAATGGCGACGATTTCTATAATTCTCTTCGTGCTTGCAAATCGAGTCAACTCTCAAACAAGCTTAACTACCCTGAACACAGGAAGCGACATAAACAGTTTATCAGGACTAGAAGTTACTGCCATTTTTCCGACGCAAATCCAACAAATTCAAACGACATCGGAAACGACGCTCGCGGTCTCCGCCGGAAACAATCTAAATGATGTTGGCGGCACGGTACCGGCCTCCGCCTTGGATGTACCAGAACAGAATTTCCAAGCAATCTCCACAATTTACTTGATGAAAAACAAGAAAACCAATGATGAAAAATATGCGCGCCGAGAAAATGGTAACTCACTTTTAGATGGAAGTGACGGAGGAAATAGCGAAAAATACTTGAAGAACTCTGGAGAAAATGTAGAAACTATTAAAGCGGAGTCTCTTGTTTGGGACAACTGTTTAGAAACAACATATAAAGACGTTCCACAAAATATTGTGAAGTCACCAGATACACAAAATGACAATCATGATCATAGATTTCAAGGGAGCAAGGAAATTGGGAGTACGAGTATATGGAGAAAGAGAGATGCGGGAAATTTGTATTACAATTCGACTGCAGGAAAGGCTTGGTTGGAGAAGTACAATAATCTACTAAATGCTAAAACAGAAGAAAGGCGCCAACAGAAGGCTGATTTAACAGTAGTGAAGAAAATAACTACAACAGTAGCACCTACTGTAGAACCCAAAACAACTGTTCAAGTGATACCAATAACAAGAGAAGTTTTTAAGGAACCAATAGATATATACAATACTACAGAAATGGGCGTTACTGAGAGTGACATTGTAGCAAGTTATACAGAAGATTGGTTCGAGGAAAAGGACAGAAGCAAAATAAGATTTGGTAATTTACCACAAAAAGAAAAATATTTAATACCAGCGCTGAAATTGGAGCAGACCTTTCATCCTTTCGGGTTTATGTCGGATTTTTTTTATCTGATATACCCGTTCGACTTTCCTGTGGGTAAGCAATTAATTCAATTAAAATATTTTTATGTTGATTCCAAAATCCTCACAACATGTAACGCATTTTTCACTCGCACGTGTATGCTGGCTATCTATATAACTTTTAAGTTAATCATGTTTTTTTTACTTAGTTTGATGATATCACAGTTACTTTCCATTATATACTCATACTTAAAACTCATTGGTCTATTAATGAGAGTTATTCTTAAGAAATGTCTAAAAAGCTACATACAACCTATGTCTTTCTTTTTTGTTTGTTATGCTTATGCATATATAAAGAAGTAAATATAGGCGACGCTCCTGAAAAAAAAAAAAATCCTCGAACGAATAAAACTAGAGAGAAATAGTATAGTCACAAATTCATTACCAATAATTAAATTACCATCGCCATCACCAGTAGCAGTAGCTATAAAACAAATTAACATACCCCACACCAAAGCTATCCTCAATTTGAAATAAAACAGTAGATATAGATAAAGACAGTAACATACCGGTGTGACCTCGTGACCGTCCGTACAATATCAAAAGGCTTCACTTCGACTTCACAACGAGGTCGCGAAGTTGATCTCGTTACCTCACCGCTAATAAAGTATCTACAAGTACCAGAGCTGATTCTTTTTTGTTTGGATACTTTCGAAATTGGAATATAGGTGACGGAGCATCATTATTTTTGTACTGTTTTATTTTTCTCTTGGGGCATATTTATTATTTTTTCTTAACCAACTTCAAAATAGGAAGAAATCAGAGCTGTTTATCCTTTTTAGATATGATTACCTACACCTAGTCTTATTAATCCCGGAGATGCAGACTACTAATGGGTTACCGGGGCTGCGGCTCGAAAAGTAGGAGTAGGAACGGGATGGTTTTTGGAACAAAGTTCCTTACCGCGCGGTACGCTGGCTTAGGGCGTTAGGCGAGATTCACAAAACTTTTTTTACCCAGTAATAGTCTGACACTCCCTTTCGCCTTGCCCAAGGCGCGAGAAGGCATTGGATGATTTTCTCCCCCTTTAAAAATAGTCTTAATACTGACATGGGATTTGTAACAAAATTGGTGAACAATGGGTGTTATATTTTAATTGGTGTACTCTACCCCTTCAAAATTTTCTCCCGAGTTAAGATGTATTTAAACACAAATTCTATATACACCATAACACGAATAGGAAAACGTTTCCTTTTCAAGTATTTAATGTCTTTGGAAGACCCGAGATGAAACAGTTTTAATTACACATACAGGGATATTTAGAGGCTGTAACAAGCTTGATCATGTTTTCACAAAAATACTACATACCTATAAAAAAGTATGAGAAATAATATTTAATGGATGTTTTATTCTATTTTCAGGTCTCATCAAGGATATAGTGTGGGGTGAATTTACATTTCCGTATTCATTCTTACAGGTATGTTTAGTTTTTAAATACTTACTTTGTACTTAGGTACCTATTGTTTGATATGCCTCATTGATCAACTACCACCATACCACCGAAATAAAACTCAGTCATTTTCAATTGATTTTTTACTTTTTTATTAAGTTTTTCTATTTATTATTTTTTTTATAACATTTATTTATTTTTTTAATCATTTCACAACCAAATTCTGTTTTTATAGTCCGTAATAAAATATCACTCTGACTCGATGAACAGTTCTTCTTTCGGTACTTTTTCGAAGAATTTCTTCACAATTCCGGTTACTATATCGACAACTTTGTCGACAAGAGGTTTGCCAAACTCCTCGGATACTTGTCTCCAGTTCTGGTTCAAAAACTGTAGCACAGCTTCACCTGATAATATAAAAAAACATAATTTAATAACTAAGAAGCCATTTTGTCATTTCATCTTACTTAGGCCATCTTTACTCTTAGTACAAGTTTAAAGTAATCGAAACGAGAGCGCGTTCGAGGCTCTGATTGGTTGGATTATTCGAGCCGATTATTCAGTGCTATTTATTTAAGTGTAGGAAGTATAATCAGTCATAAAAAATTGTATAAGTTATGTCGTAAATAACCGGTATAGTAAAAAGATCTTTCCGTGATATAAAGTGATAAAAATGTTAACAACCAATTGTAATTTTATAACTATTCCTATTTATTTAATTTGCAATGTACAAAATAACAAGTTCACCTTCAATAATTCATACATACGTTTATCATTTATTTTAACATGAATATTTAATTAATGGCATTCGAAGCACTATTTAAATTACTTTTTAAGATTCAGAAGAACCTTTGGCATTTTTATATAAGAAGGACATTTTATTTAACTAAGCTAATTTAGAGCGATTGCTAATAAAAATAAACCTAATTAATTCTCTTAAAAACCCAAGATACATAAATGCTTTATTATTACCCATTGTTGTTAAATATAAAATTAACATTTTATATTTTTATTCCTTAGCGTTTATGTCATCCAACAAAAAGTGTTGTGAATAATTCTTTTTACACGACAAAAATAAAGCTAAAAATAATGTTTTTAATTTTTATTCAGACTGACACTTTTTTTTCTTTTTGTTTAAAGTTCAACAGTGCTTCCTGGTCTAACTAAACTAAAAGCTTTTGTTTTAACCAAAAATCGCGGTTTACTCACGAAAATTAATAGAGAAAAGCTCTACTACTTTCGAGTGACAGAGAGATTCTTCATCATGAGCAGCGTGCATAGACGCAGCGACGTCGCGCAGCCTACGGATGATGAAGAGTCGTTCTATGACTCAAAACTAGTAGAGCATTTCTCCATTAATTTACAAGAGTTAACCGTGATTTTTAGTTCATTTAGTATATCTCACGACAGTTATTATAAACATAAATGCTTTTGACTTTGACTTTGACTATATTCTTTACTGTGTGCATTAAGACAGGTTTTCTTTTTTTATGTCTATTTTCCCTACATTTAAGTTATCATCTTAAGATCTCTCTCTCTCTCTCTGGTCGGTCCTTCATGTCTGAAGATCGTCGTCATCGATGGAGACAATTCTTGCGCGCCAGCATCACCCACCATGACCACGATCTTCAGATCATCTTAAGATAATTTTAAATAAAATAATACTGAAATAAGTATTGCACTCACTCAGTTGTGGGTTTCCTTCGAACAAATTAGTGAGACCGAACGTGACCTTGTCTCCGAAGTTCTGGTTAATGATCAGGTTCTTTACTTCATGGTATACCACTCCATCTCGAGTAACGTCATGGAACTTAATCTTGGCTTCCAATGCAACATTTTCTGTAAATAACACAAGATATTTATCATACACATAATCTGGATTTGGGAGCAGCAATTATTTGGTATCATCTTTCGTGCTTAATTGTAAATCAATATTATTTGTAGGGAAAAATATTTATAAACCTTTTTTACTGAAATTATCACACTAATACTATAAATACAAATGTTTGTGTGAAGCTCTGTTATGTATCTTTGTTACACAATCACGTCAAAACGGCTACGAACCGCAGGCGAAGCCGCTGGCAGAAGCTAGTAGTTCTTTTTTTCTACCCTTACATTACTTACACGTTAACTCCTGGACTATGTGATTAAGATTTGCCAAAAACTTCGTCCTTGGCAGACTAGTTAGCTTTTTACCCTAATTTGGGTTAAAAACTCTGTTTCTTTTGTCCATCATTTCTCCGTATATTAACTCCTTCGCTATCACTTTTCATACAAATAATTCACCATGGCATTACCTCTTTTCCCTGGGCCCAATACCAAGTAGAACTTACTTATCAAATAGGTACTTACTGATCTTAATTTTCGCATCACCATTGCCGTTGATCGATACAATCAGTATTCTTCCACTGGCCTTGTACTTTCCTTTAACACTTAAATCACAGTGCATTTTCATATTGGCTTCAGCGTTTTGGTATCTGAAATTAAAATAATAGATTTGGTCACCATTTTGATGTCGTCTTTTGTTCAGTAGGTAAAATTAACTATAGTCTCCAAATAAATAAACTGAGGGAAAGAACAGTAATGAATTGGCATATTTGGATGTACCATTCCAGAATTCATGGCTTTGAAACGTTAGGTACAAACTACAACTCTGCCTAATACTAATACCGTATGTAAATCTATAATATAAAAATAAGTCGAGTTTTCCTTCCTGACGTTATAATTCCAGAACGCAAGAACCGATTTCAACGGTTTTGCAAGGAAAATTCAGGAAAAAATCATCAGAAAACCAAGAAAACAGGGAGAATTGACATTGGTGGCGAAACGGAGTTCGCCGGGTTTGCTAGTATTATTCTAATTATGAAATATTGTGTAATATACAACAGTGGCTACTTACTCTACAGAATCAATGGTGCACTTTCTCAGTCCAGTAGAAGTTCCATTGCGGAATTCCACTTTGAATCCTCCAGGCAGGACCATAATAATTTCTTCTGTCCTCAATGGATCAATTGGTTCGACGCCCAGTTCAGGTATACCCTTTACGAATAGTGGTAAAGTTTCTTGAACAGTTTTCTTCAAACAATCTGACTTTAGACCGGGACATATTTTGATGTAATCAGCTGAAATATTAACAAAAAATAAAAATAACTAGATAGTTACACGTTAACGACTTTCAACCTTGAGATGAAACTTAATTAAAATTCACAAAAAGTAATCGAATAATATTAGTAAAATTTTTGACAAAAATTACGATTACGATGGTTATTTACAAATAACTTTAAAAACTAAATGGACTTTAAATAACTCACGTGCGACTTTAGCTGAACTATAATCTAAAACAGCTACAAGTAAAACTAAAGAAAACAAAAATTTTATTTTAAACATCGCGGCCAAAAGTCGTGAACCACTATTGAAGTCGAGATCAGTACTGATGTGAATTCAGTAGTCCTGCTGACTCAAGGCCTATTATATTTATCTACTTTATATTCAATTTATAAAAAAAATAACTATCGCGGAAAGAGCTATAACTCGCAAAACCGGTCAAAATATTCGTGGAAGACTACGATGACAGAGACCTTAAAATTATGGCAAAACAAAAAGCTTGCTTCCGATGTGTTACGATAACAGCCCTTATTACTTACGAAATATGAACGTGGTCAAGGTCATTTTTTGGATTGATGTTGATTATACAATACGCCAATAGGTATGTTCAATTAAAAAAATCGTTTGCGTCTACGGATGTAATAAGTCCATAAATAAAATATTAATTATAGATTAGATTATATTTACAACACGATTGTAAACAAAAAAATATGTTAATCTGGAAAACTCGTCTTCGAAAATAGAGAATGACGTAAATAAGTAGTATTCACGCGTAAAATTTTGGTATCCAAATTAATTTAATTCAAAGTCAAAGTAAAGTCATTTATTCCAATTAAAACATAAATAGATACTTTTGAAATGTCAACAAATAAGGAAATAATAGTTTGGCAGTCTGTCCGTCACAGAAGCCAGGTGCTCGTTTCAAAGTGTTGAGCTTCGAATGGCGGACGAGCTGGAATGTCACTCTCACTCTCATTGCCGCACTCAGATTCATTTAATGATTTATTTAACCCAGTCCATAGCAATTCTTTCCGAAAGAAAATCGTTAATAAGGAATAGTTTAATTAATCATTAAATATATCTGAGTATTGCAGTAAGTCACTCAGTAAACAACGGGTAATTTAATAACACCAACCTATTCAAGAAAAACAAGCAAACTGACAACCTTAAACAATGACGTCAAAAACCTTTAAATCACCAAAATTTTAACGTAAAATTGAACTGTAGCCAATAATACAGTAAACACATAACGATCACATACGTCAGTTATAAGTTAAGACATGGACGTTTTAAAAGGATAGTGTCCGGTAACTCGATATGTTTTATCGATCGATAGACGGTAAAGGCGATAATGTGCCACCATCGCCACGGCATCGGCACCACCACGCTTAAAACACTTTTAAATATTTTAAAGGGAATTATGAAGGAAAATATTGACAAGTTTGACGTGAACAAAGACTTTAGTTTATCAAGAGCTTATGTTTTTGTGTTTGACGATATCGACTTACCAATTTTAGTTGTTCTATTCAAAATGTGAAATATTCCGTCCTCTTTTATTTTTGTTTAGCAACACCATAATTTCTAGAAATGAAAATTAATGATAAAGGTTAATAATGGTTGGCGCAGTGGGTGGGTGATCGTGCAACGTGCCGGGGGTTCGATTTACACACCGGCTTGGCATTTTCTGAGTAAAATGACCATTATGGTCCTGTGCCTGATCTCCAGTCGCGGCGGTCTACCGTCTCCTCGAATTTAGACCTCAGGGAACAAAGAGTGCACTTGTGTTTGCACACACACTTGGGCACTATAATATCTCCTGAGTAGTGGGCTAGTTAACTTAGACAGACTGGCCACTGGTGATAAAAATCGATTACACTACAACAATATGCACTGTTGATGACTATTAAGAGGTGCGAAGAAAAATCTTTACATTTTTGAACACACGTCTCCCAATGTTGAAGTATTTCGTATAAAGCAGGCACTAAAGTATAAATGAAGTGCTAAGTCTCAAAATATTTCCGTTGTTATGTTATTTAAAGACAACTTTGTTTTATGGTAAACAAGGTTTTCTTTCAAACAACATACGGATTGCACCATGAGAATATGTATATCAAGTTTAGTTTTTATTTGGAAAACAATCGATGATATTATTGGAACTGAATTCCGTGGAAAATTTAAAGTTAACATACAGGGTGTAAACGGAACGCTCCCAAAAAAATGCTACAAATTTTATAAAATACATTTTCGTTATTAGCCTTAATATAATTAAGCAGTTGACTACAACTATTATACGACTATTATATGTACTAGTATGTCATATACATAAACATTGAATTCCTTATTTTTTTTAATAAAACTAGTTTTTTACCATCACCTGTTTGCGACGTTTGGGAGCGTTCCGTTTTCTCCGTGTATGGTAGGACAGACAGATTTTTTTATACTATTAAGCCGATAAACGAGCATATAATATAGCGTAATTTAATATTACTATCAATTGACCACGTTAATCAGTGTGTTAACTATAATTTCAATGAAACATATCCTTACAATTTGTTTCAATAATTAAATTGCATAGTAAATGTAAATTCAATTTAGAGTCATTAATGATGGTTCCAAACATAAAAAGGGTAAACAAATATCATGATACAAATTAATGTGATGATGATATGATATAAAATAACATAATAAAGGTGGTATACTGCACATAGCTGAATCTGAGCTATTAACTTATTACTTTAAGTTTCTCAAAAATATTACTTTATAACTTAAATTGGAGTAACTTACAGAATTATGTGCAATCAAACTTAATTCAGTAGGACTTAAATGTGATAAATTTGGGGTCAGAAATAAATATGACTTTGATGATTCTTAACAGAACTACATTTTGTGCTAAAATAACATTTTATTAATCTGATTATATAAAACTATATTGATTATCAAAATCACGATCAACACTTATTTTTCCGGCCTTAGAAACGAAAGATATTTTCCATTTAGCAAATATTTTTGGGAAAAGTATAAAGGATATAATGTCAGGCCCATTTAATATACGATTCCTTCGAGATTTCCTTCTCTCGTTAACACAAGAGCACATTTTTCTTCCGGAAAAGACACATCGCTCATTCCTAATTACGTAAGCTTTTAACACCGATTATATCTCGATTCTTGTTAGTTTGTCGGTATTATTACTTAGTATTATATCAGACTATTTTGCTAAAGGACATAGGGCTTTTTTTGAGGGGGAAAATCATCCAATGACTTCTCTCGCCTTAGGTGAGGCGAGAGGGAGTGTCAGACACTTACTGACTAAAAATCACCCCGTTCCTACTCCTGCTTTTCGAACCGAAGCTCCGGTAAAGGACTTATGGCTAAATAGATGAAATGATTTATTAATATTTTTATTGTAATTTTCCATGGTGTTATGATAATACCATTCATATTTTTCTCCAATTAAATAACTAGATAAAAGTACTTAAAGTGACTAAGATAAGATTCAGTAAATAAAAAGTTTGATTGTTATTTTAAGTTTACTAAGGATCTCTGGCGTACTGGCATATAAACCCTGATTGCACCTTAGATTTAAATTTCAGCCATGATCGTCCCACTGCAGGGCAAAGGCCTTGCACCTTACCTCATTTTATTAAAATTTTAAACTTCTTACTTTCATTTCGTTTAAGAATTGCATCTCATTCGCTCCCCAAGGTCAAGTTTACTTGAAGCTCATTGGTTATCTCAGTGACATCATCCGCTGGTACTCATTAATTAAATTGTTATTTGTTTATCGACCGACTTAATTAGGTGACCTGTTCTGATGCACCATTTATGTGAATATTAAACCCAAGGCCACATTATACCTGATTTGTATTATAAAACACCTCTAGTATATTGGCTTTTATTATTGTTATTATTTAATTCAATAGAAATAGTTTTTCGTTTGTTGATTTTAATACAATTTTACCGCCAATAATCTTAAAGCAAGCACAAAGTTTGAAAGAATTGTAAAAGACTGCAATGCAAGGCAAAAGTATGTACAAAATAGATAGTAAAAAAAATGTAGTTTAAGCGTAAGGCTTACAACATTTTACATACTTTATTTTAATTAAATATTGGTACCTAGTATTAGTACAGGCAGCTATGTGAGATCTGCTTATTTTAGTATATTTTGTGTCAATTTACATTTCCGAATTTATTAATTTATTTACGAACTTTAGTTTTAGTGACCATGTCAGTTTAAAAACTTATTTATTATTATTCATATACAGTTTTATTAAAAATTCGTACCAACATCACGAATTCTATAACTGCGAGTAATATTTGACATTGATTGTAATGGATTATAACTGACATCTACGAGTTTCGCGCCCGTAAGATAATTGAGATGAATAATTTCTTAATTCTTTATATCCAAACAAATCAACATAAGAGCGTATTCCTTTTTAAAAGGCCGGCAACGCACCTATGACTCCTCTAGTTTTGCGGGTGTCCATGGGCGGCGCTGATTGCTTACCATCAGGTGACCCGTCTGCTCATTTGCCCTCTATTCCATAAAAAAAATCGATGAAAATAATAATACATCTATTTTGGGTAGCATTTAGATTTTGTTATTAACATAATAACACGATTATTTATTTAACCTAGAGATAGAGCTGAACCAACACTATTATCGAAGGTTACATAACAGATTCAGTTTTGCCAAAACATAGATATTATCGAACACCAATTAATCAAGTTATGGTAATCAATAAACAACTGTCCAGGTATGATGTAAACGTAATTTGCATAATCTTGTAAAACTGACATTGGAAGAATAATATTCATACTGGTTTTGTTTGCCATCGGCCTAATTATTTTAAATGTCACTGTTGAGATCAATTCACGTGTTAGTCGTTTTATGCTTTATTTCCTTGTATGACTCAGCAAGTTAGTTTATTTTTTTCTTCATTTGTTTTTACCTCAAGAGCCTTTTCGGGTATTTCTGGTTCATCTATTGGCGATTATTAGGTGATATTTTTATTTATACCGTTGATACTCGTCTGTTTCTCTCGATTTTTTAGATATCATCAATCCAACACACTTTTTAAAGCCCTGGGCGCTTGCTCTTAAAACCAATCTCAATGTAGGAAAGGGCGTAGGTAGCACCGTATCTGCCGTATCAATTATACGGGCCCCGGGCCAACGTGCGTAAGCAAAAAATAAAAAAATCCCAGTTTTATATTCCATTTCAGAAATCACAAATGTCCAAATAATCAATTCTTTATTTTTTCGCGTAAAGCATGCCTTCAAAAGTTGGCACTAATTTTAGTAATAACTAAACATGGGCTCGCTGTCACAGCATCGGTAACCCCTCTTTAAGGCTTGATGAGAAAAGTGACACCAAACAAATTTTTATACGGCACCCCAAGTCACGCTACGCATCTAAGAATATAGGTTAAATATTTTTCAATTCAATAAAATATCAATAATTATTCAATGTCAAAACTATACAACCACAATCGTAGCTGTTAAAAAAGCATTCAGAGTACAGAATATAAAGCCAAACTATAATAATACGAGTAACATAAAACCATTAAGTTCATTCAATATCCACGCTACATGGATGCAATAGGCGCTAGTATTGCAACTTAAGAGTACGAAATTTCACAATACCAATATCGATCGATCGGAATTAGATTCAAGAGTAAACCCCTTAGTCTACATCCTGATTATTATTTGTGTATACCTTACAACATATATCATCTGGTCAAGCTAGCTGTCAACACGTATTAAAAGGCTGTATAGGCAACCAAACTATTCGCCATACATAAAATAGATAACAATAAGTTGTTCTCAAGGCCACCAATGATGGCCTTAGTACTCAAGATAAAATAAAATCAAGTACAAAATTAAACCATAAATAGATTTATTTTAAAATTAGCATTATTCTTCAATAGTCTTTATTTAAAATGAGCTAAAACTGTATAATCAGCGCCTAATAAAAAAAAAACTTCCGAAATAAAATTAACATTATTCGGTATCAAGTTAGTAGGTAGGTAATGAGCTAAAATTATCGACTCGTATTCACAACAGGAAATATTTACAGTAAAAATTTACATAAAGTTAAAACATTGAATATTATAAGCTCATATTATATTATCTTTTTATTTTATATTTAAGTGTGTCAAAGCGTAAAATAAAAAAGATATTTTAAAAAAGTAGACCAAAAATAAACCAAACAAAAAAATTTATTTATGCAATATATTAATAGGAACAGACCAAAATATCATAAATGTAACACTAATATCCAAAATTGGCAGTTCTTTCTATCATCCTTAAAACTAAGCAGTCAGAAAAAGCAAAAAAAAAGAAACAATTTTAAAATGTAATCCGTTTACCAAGATCGAAACGAGAGCGCGTTCGGTACTCTGATTGGTTAGTTCATTCGTGCCAGCCAATCAAACGCGCTCTCGTTTCATTTTCATTCAACGTAAAGCAAACTCGTAATAAGACTACAGACTACAACTTTCATCTTCCTGACGTAATTGTTTTTTGTTTCAGTCAATAAAAGTTGAATCAACGTTCCTGGCATTTATCATCGCGTTTGCCTGCATTGCCCTGGTAATACCTGCGTACCTCCTCATCTTGGGAATTCTATCCTTATTTTCAAGGTCCAGGTACGAGGATGAACTGGAAACTGGAGCTTTATTCCCTGAAGCGGAGAACTCAGATTGCAATGACAGAGCGTTGGTGGTTGTGACTTTATTCGTCGTGCTTGTCTGCTGGTTAGTACGATATTAATCTTGTATTTTCTCAAGGAACTCTCAAAGGCTTTCGTACTTCCCTTAGTATGAGATACCAGAATATTGGCGGAACAGATTTTCATTTAGTTATTTTACGTAATAGATAAACTTAAAATATGGTTCTCGGTTATCTTGCTCCTTAATCCCCTATCAGCACTCCGTGTAATTGGAAAATATTTAGATTAGGTTGTATTTATGAGTCGAAATGTTGTACTTTAATGACATTTCTGCAAATTGTTTTATACTACGTTAGGTTAGGTTAATTAAGCATTCTCCATTAAAATTACTTATTAGGTACTTTTAAAACTATTTCTTACCAAATAAAAATCTAAATTAATCGGTCCCCACTAATAGCCAGCCTCATCTAGCTATTTGAAATATTGACGTGTAAAAGTGTTATTTTATAACCTACTTATAGAAATAAATATCATTTATCATCATACTCAATAAACATTCAACTTCCTAAAAAAACAAAACATGAGTCACTTCTGAACAAAATTTCCACAACCATTTATACACTACCGTGTTTTAACAAACAAGTAAACTCATTAAACGGCTAATAAACAACTCCTTATAATCGTGTTTAAATAAATTAAAAACTAATTTATTCGATCCCGATGTTTACACACGTCCCGACCGCGATGTACCTAATTAATTTTCAAACATACTTAGTGAAAATGTTCTTTGAAACTTCCAGCCTCCCTCTTGCAATACGTAAGAAAGTTCTCGAAAGTTAAATTAAACGCCGACAGTGTATCCTGGCCTTTTTGATAGGAAAACTGGTAAATCTTTGAAAGCCATACTCATTACATGGCACTTGATTAAATCAAGGTACTGGATTAAATCAAGGTTAGTTCTCATCGTGTGTTTATAGCGTTTTTTTCTAATGTGGAATGTACTAATATTTGAAAATTTAGTAATTGGCTTTGATGGCAAATATAGGAAATGAGTGATGACATTGAATTTGTGGAAAAATATTCTAATCGGTAGAACTAATACATCTGAGCGCATCATAGCATGAATTAATTTAAATTCATAACTGCATTAAAAATATTCCGTACGAATGGAAAATATACATCATTATTATTCACCTTATGTATTGAAAAAAGCATATTTCGATTTGTATCATCGCTTACCACAAGGAGAAATGTGACCCAATTTCCATTAAATGTAAAAATGCTTTAAACATTAATAATAATTAAATAACATTAATCAGGTACTATTCCAATAGTGTGAATAATATTCTCCCCATTAAAATTTAATAGGTACAAGTGGCGCTACAACACCCAATTCCTTTCGTCCCCGACGCTCGTCAACGCTCATTAAAAAGGGAACTTGACGTAACGAGCAAATAGTACAAAAAGTTACTGATCCAAGGTTCTATTTCGTTCCATTGAACTGTGAATTTCAACTAGTAAAGCAACTTCGAGAGTAATTAGAGTAATTCCGAACTTGTAGTAACTTTAAATTAGTTTAATTTGATTTGATTTATTCGAATAGTATTACTGGTGTAATGGATTTTGTGATAGTATTTTATATCTATCAGTTTGGCCATTGATAGTCTTTTTAAATTGAATAAAAAAATTAACTATTTTTTAAAAATAGCTTGATAAAATATAAGGAAGTGGGTTTAATGATACCAAATACGGTTGACGGCAACGACGTCTCGAGTCGTCTCCAGTCAAAGGACCTATCATTTAGTTAGCAACTATGTTTTTTTTTTGTATTTTGTACCCTTATTACTAAGCGACTTATAACATGACCGACGTGAAGTAGCTGTATTACACAGCTACTACAACACATTTGCATTATTTTTTCAGCGTCCTAATATCAGGGATGGCAGTAAGCAACGAGCAAGCTCGCTTGGCTGCATCTGACGGGCGCAATGTAGTCAGTTGCGCATGCGCTGACATAGCGTCCTGGCTGTCGGCTGCTGCGCGGGAGTTGCATCATAGCCTTGTACCACCAGTGGACTTGGTACTACATGCTTATAAGGAGGATTTAAAAAGTAAGTTGTCATCAAGAACAGCCTTGCTATTCTGTAAGAACATTCAAGTAGCTTTCGAAGTGAGTTCGATCGTATGCTCGCGTTATGTCATTGGTCGAGATTATTCTCACAACCAATGCCATGGCGGATCGCGATCAAGTTACAGAATAGACTAGCAGTTTCTTAGCTGTATGTATGTGTTCATATTCATTGTTACAATTGAATAACTGAATCAAAGTTCAGAAAAAAACTGACGAAAATTGCTTGCACATCCGCTGCATCTCTACTTACCCCTCAGGCGAAACCAGCATAATCTTACTTCACAAACATACATAATATAACACACCATGTCTGGCACATTCAATTAAAAAGCACCCTGTTTAAACATTATTCACGTTAATTAAGTTTTTCGCAAAATGGCGTCCATATTATGACAGGAACTCGTATTCTTTTTGTGTAACTATTACGTTATGCAGATTATATACCACTAACGACCTATCCATTATGAAGAGCTGTGGTCTTGTTTTTTGAAGCTGAAAAATAGATTGGAGGTTTTTAATCTTGGTTCTATGATGGGTGTAACATGGATGCATGTTTTTAACCGACTTTAAAAAAGGAGGTTCTCAGTTTTACCTGTACCTATGTATGTGTTTATGTTTGTACGCAATTATCTCGTGTTTGGCTGAACTTATTTTGATACGGTTTTCAGCATAGTATTTTTCAGACTTAGAAAATATTTTAGAGATTTTACCTGACTTAACAAAATGGATCCCTCCCCATTGAACCCCATTTTTAGGTTTAGGTTAGGGTGAAGTAGTATGATAGTACTTCTCAAAAATACAAGCTATATGGTTCATTTTGCACGTATATTTGATATTAGGACTATGAATTTATTTTAGCTACTCATCATAATTAATTTATTTGTGCTTAAACATTAAATAAAAAACTGACATTCAAAATTACACCTAAGACAAATAATATCTAAATTCAGAGATTAATAAAATTAATACTCATAATGTTTCATCTTTCAAGGTAATTTTGTTACCAATAACAGTTAACTTTTCTAGAAAAAAATAATAAATTTACCTATTCCAACAAATATCCAGGTCTAATCCAGGCATTAATATAGATAAACTATAAATTAATGGTCAGATAATTCGAGAATTAATGGCTACGTGTTCATTCACAGACGTTGAATCGTTATTGGGAGAGCCCATTCAGCAGGCGATATCTTCTGAAAGCGGTATTGATTTGGTATTCGATTCCCTGGCAGATATTATTTCAGGTATGTTAATTTTGGATTTAATATTATAGTTTAAGAGGAATTTTGTGTCTTAACATTTAGTATTTTTTGCTAGTTGTGACTAATTTGTTTATTTAACTGCAATGTCTGTCTTGACCTTGAAAAATATGATAATATAATTATATGTATAAAATATGATAATCAAAAGTTTAAAGTTTAAATGTATAATAATCGCTAAGATAAAGAAAATAATCCTTTGGTATTAAGTATCTTCCTAATGACCAAAAAAATTAAGTAAGATTTATTTATAGACAGGCATAAAATGAATTAATCAAAACGATTATATTTCTAGGAATAGAGCAATAGTTAAATGCTGGACAATATTTTTTCTCTAAAAATTTAATGACTTTGTCCTTACCTTGACAACAAATGAAGCCCCAAAAAATTACATGCAATTTGGTGTAATAGTTCAAGGCAAAGGTCATATTGTATCATAGATATACTTCATCATCATCATTATCATATCAGCCATAAGACGTCCACTGCTGAACTTAGGCCTTCTGGCCTTCCAGATAGTCCGGTTGAAAGCGACCTGTATCCAACGACACACTTTTATTTGTATCGATTTTTTACACATCTTATTCATATTTTCAGAAAGTGAAGATCTGTCCTCAAAAATATCTTCTTTGCGTGATGTAAGCATCAAGGCTGGTTCCCTGGCGTCTGCAGCATCAGACCGTATCAAGGACTTGGCTCGTCAACTCGAGAATTTGAAGAAACACTGCACTCTAAAGGACACTCCTTTATGTGACACTATCAACACCCATTCGCTTGAGTTGAAGATGAAGTTTGATTTGGTAAACAGAATTTTTATCTATCAGCATCGCTTAATTAATTTCATAAAATAAATTTCTATATTTTTTATTGAAATAGAGAAATAGAAAAAAATTAAAAATGTATTGCGTAATTATCGATAATTTTATTATAACTTTCGTGAGACAAACTAAATTAATTATTATGTTATCGGCTCTCGACTAGTTTCAAACTATGCTAGAGGCTCATATTTGTGAGCAGCATTTAGTGACCTGCTACTGGCCGGTTACAGGAATTATCTATATTATAAGTATTTTGAAATGCTGGAAAGGTGGCTGATTACCTGACCCTTAAAGCACTACTTTCTAGGTTAATAGTTACGTTTCAGATGCATCATATAGCTTTGAAAAACATCCAAACATCAAATCAGATCTTTTAAGTAATCTTCTTTAGATTTTTTTGTACTTATCAGAAAACGAATACACCTTTAATTTTGCGTTTAAAGTAGACCGTATGTAAGTAAAACATATCCAATGTAATATTTCAGATACTACACGAGCAACAGTTATTGGAACTCCGTACTCTAGGGGTGGAGAATTTAACACGAGCGATATCTACTGCCAGGCAAGAGTTCAAAACTTTGCCCTCGGCCATACTGGCGCAAACCACACAAGTCCGGGAAGGTAAACATGAATACTTTACTTTATTATAATGAGGTTTTGTTATGTGTGCCATTGGATACAGTTAAATGATGTTTTAGATACTTTACTATTCAGAACAATATTTTTATCACTGATCTACAATGTAGATTCTACATTATCCAGTTAGCTTAATGATTATTTTGAATTCTTGAGCTTTTTTTATTACCTAAACCCTGTTTGACAAAAGACCCTGTACTATCCTAGGTTAAAACAAAAGCCTTCCAATTGTTATCGATAAACCCAAAATCTAAATGTATATAGTATACACAAGATTTATGTATTCGCACTACTTTTCAATGTCAAAACCACGTCAAAACCGTATAAAAGTTACATAATTATAGCAAACACATGTTAAAAAAAATCTGATCTGATCTGACCCTTTAGACTTTTTAAGTAAAATAACGCTCTTCTATCTTCATTTTCTCAGACATTCTCCGAGACATCGAGAACCGAAGGCAAGCGGTGCATGTTTCTGCCAAAGTCCTCAGCGACATAGTGCGCCATCTGACGTCAGGTCTCCACACTATTGCAAGACAACTGGAATCAAGTCTCGAGAGAGTACAAAGATATGAGTTCGCGAGGTGGACACTCATGTTAGGTAAAGTTAAACTTTGAAACTTGTTTTGTAAGCAATAAGGTAGGTTTTGATGTAAACTAACAAATAAGTGTCGTAAACATGTGCAAAATGTTTCATACACCTTTTCTAATATAATAATATAAATACTTTTCAGCTTGTATCGTCACATTTGGATTCGTAATGATGCTTATAATTTTGGGCATGCTTTGCGGTTGTGGTCGTGCCAAGAATCATGCAAGAAGGACTTTGAAAGTGTAAGTAGTTTTACAGTATCAATATTTCATTCATATTTGAAAAGCTGTTCAGGTTAACAACGTCTTATAGACTCATGTCTTCATTTATTTAAAAATCTTGTTAAATGTCATTGAAAGATATATGGACTAAAAATCTACTAACTTCCAGATCAGCTATCTGGTTATGTCTCGCCTCTCTAATGCTATGGGGCATTGTATCAGCAGTGTTCCTCATAGCCGGTCATGCAGAAGTAAGTTCTAAAAACCATGTCATAGTCAAATTACACACACAATAACCACAGTAGAAGAAATCTTTTAAAATTGTCTTTGCTCATCGAGTTGAGACAATCACTTTCATGTGTATTGCTAAGTAGTTCTTTGAAGGCGTTCGTAACACATTAAATGAACAAGTTGGTCGTAATATGCATCACTGGTAACTTAGAGCTAAGTTCATCTACAAATTAGTATTTACGTATACTGTTCCAAGTTTTCATGAAGTTACACATAAGTTAGGGAATATTATTATAGCTGTGCACTCAGTTAATTAATTCTAGATGGAATGCGAAGATTTTGGTGAAACTTTTGATTTGTGTGGTTTGCTAGTTGCTACTTAATTACGAGTAGCAGTTAAGATATTTATTGCTAAGAGCGTTGCATGTTCTAGGGTAGGTAAGTAATACCAATTTGACGCTAGTAATATTTTTCTAATGTCATAGTAATTATGTATTGACAAGCAGATGAAACAGTTGATGTAAAAAGGAAAACTGAATGATGACGTACTGATAGAAGAAGGTAAAATGAAAGCTAGAATAATAGTACTTTAATGTAGCCTTAAGAGAAGGTTCATACCTGACGGATATGCGTCGCTTATTGCTTGAACAGACAAATGTATAAAAACACACTTGACTGTTTACACTTAACCGATAATAAGTTAGTACGACTAATGATGCGCTCGACGTATTAGATATGAACCTTCCCTAAACAATACCAAAATTGGCCATACAAAAACGAACAGTAAAGTCTAGTATAAATATTCCTAAAACAAATCCATCCTTGAATACCTATAATCACCTAATATTCATTATTGTTGCAGGTCTACGTATGCCATGCCTTATGGGACTCTCAGTACGAAACTCTTACAGCTCTACTCGACAGACCATCACCTCTCTTGGCGAACAACGAAGGCATTTTTGACGCTATGTTCAGAGAAATGGATAATATAACTATCGATGTATCTGTTAAAGATGTGTTGAGGTAATTTCATTTTGACTACACCACCATGAACACGTATCGAATTTAATGAAAATCAAAAGCAAGAATCATTCGTATGTTTTACATTGCTGTGTTATTTTTTACATTTTCCGTACCAGCATCATGCCCAGCTCGTGATAGTGGACTATCACGAGCTGTTCTGCACACTGCACTGCTGAAACATATGCTCGTCTATATTAGAGTGTCTGCAATAATCTGCACTTGGAAATATTAAAATTAAATACCAGCTTCTGACAGCCGTTTTGCCAGCCTTCCCGTAAGATAGAAAGTATCTTATCACCCAAGATACCTCATATTCTGCCTGAATACCAAATTTCATCGAAATCCGTACACTAGTTCCTGCGTCAATCACTTTGAAACGGACAAACATGCATACTTTTACAAACTTTTTAATATTAGTGTAACAGTTATAAGTTACTGAAATAAAAAATTAACTATTTCAGGGACTGTGAAAAAGATAGACCAGCATACAGCGTTTTTCAACTGGACAAAATATTAGACGTCAATAAAGAAACCTCTTACTTTGAGTGGCAAGAACTCCAGACTGACTTCGGGAAACTGGCTTCTTCTATAGACGTTGGTCTTTTAAAGACGATCTCTGTTAACTTCAGCCGATTATTGCATGAAATGTTAATTGTATCTGATGTGGATATCGCTAAATATAGGTAAGCATGTGTAACTGCTTTTTTAATCACAAAAGTGATTGTCTTAGCTTGTTCTTAATTACGACTGACTGCAAGATCGTATCGACGTACAAATATTGCACTTGTTATCAAAAGAAAATTTTTTTCATTTTATATGCGCCTTTACAGGAAACATTTTTAAGGTGTGGCAAAATTTGAATATGACATTCCTTAAGTAAATTCAATGAACACTTTTACGTTGCAGTACATAAATCTCAAGTTAACTAATGAAAGATATCCAATCCAAAACATTTTTTATGGTCGTACATTCTAAGACAACGAAAATATTACAAAAATTGATCAGTGAAACCGTGTTCTATTGCCGTTATAGATATGAAAATTAGGCGACACCAAAAAAGTAGCCTTTATTCACAGCCCTTGAACATGCTTGTTTGTTTTTCTAGAATGGACTACAACGTTCCAGTTGTTAGTAAGGACTTACCGTCTCTGGTGGATCAGTTGGAAAACATCGCAGCACAGGTGACGGATCTTACCACCGCAGGAAGACTGGAAACTTTAGGTACTATTCTTTTATTCTACGTTTCAATACTAAAGCCGGACTTAGTAATTTTTATTTTAGACACAATTACTTACAAACGACAATTAAATAATTTCGTAGAATCTTAGCTGATTTGTCCCAGATTTTTCTTGTCTAATCGATTACATATCGTAACATAATAATTCCTACGTAGTTATTATATAAATAATAACTACTTTAGGTTTACTCACGTAAATATTTAAACAAAAAGTTCTACTAGTTTCGAGTCACACAGAGACTTCATCATGAGCAGCGTGCGCAGATGCCGCGACCTCCCGTAGCCTACTGTGTCTTGAAACTAATAGAACTTTCTCTTCAAATATTTTCGTGAATAAATCCTAATAATCATTCCTGAAATACCTAACATTAGCAACACAAGTTTTAAGCAAGAATTAAAAAAAAAACTTAATATTCACAGCCACAAGAACACAGAGGTTATACCTAACAAACATCAAACCACTAGAACAGTTACGTGCTGATGTGGTCTTCAAACTGACAGAATTGGAACTTCAATTGTTGCCATTTAGAAGAAAACTCAACATTTCATTAAGCCACATCCATACGGCGCAGTTTTATATCGATAACCAGGGTGATGTTATCGCTCAGAAAGTAAGTTTAAAAAAGTTATCATCTAAAACCTCCTTCTTTTTATAAGTTGGTTATAAATAAAATGGTCATCATCAAAACCACTCATATTATCTACGGTAAATGATCTCTTTCTTATAAGTAAAAGTGGTGATTAAGTCTTTGACTGCCAATAGAAAACTGATGAAGGTAAATCCTCCGCTAACGTCGGTTACCTGTGACCACCACGGTGTTCAATGTGTTAATGCTCAAACCTTCTCCGTGCGAGAAGAGGCATTTGGTCAGCAGTGGCCTCTTAAAGGCTGTTGATATGATGTATTTAAAGCAATATGATGGAGTACCTACGACTAGATACTGTTCCAAAAATAAGATATTGTTTTACATTATCACATTAAAAGTCAAAGTCAAAGTCAATATTATTTATTTAAATTAGACCAGGAAGGCACTTTTTAACGTCAAAGCAAATGTTACATTCGTCAAAGCATAATAACATTGTTATAATATTGAATTTATGATATGAAATTCTTTATTATTTTTATAATATTACAGAAAGTATCAATCTACATATCTCGCCTAGTGTCCCATGCAGCGGGCTGGAGAACGCATGTACTTATATCAACCAGCAAGCATGCTGCTCGATGCAAACCTTTGTACTCTGTGTATGCAGCCGCCAGGTCTCTGCTGTGCTCCCAATATGTTTCATCTTTGGTAAGAACAATTGTATAAATAAATATGTATCTTTAACTTTAGGTCCTAATTGACATGTAAATGAAAATGAATTTTCACTGAAAAATAAGAGACTGTTAAAATAATTTACTTACTTAGTTGAGAAGGATTAAAGTTCCATATAACTGTAACACTTCTTCAAGTCCACTTTACTGTATAATGTATTGGCTAAACCTGTAAAATTATGCATGATTTTATTAAATAAATATAATAGAAAATGAACCTACATTACTGTATGCCACAAAAAAATCAATTCTCCGTGCTTCTACTAAGAATTTACTTCAAAGACGACTCAATAATTCTTCTCCTGACCTGAGAATCAACCCTCTTACTTAAAGGTGGAAGTTGGCCATTCGATATTTAGCCATTATAACTTGTTAATAATTTCCAGCACGGTTGGTGGGTGTGCGGATTTTTCCTCGGGATTTCATGGTGTGCCGCGCTAACACCACTTTGTGTCAAACTTTGGCGGTCGTACGGAAGGAAAATTAGGGCACACGAAGCTATGACGCTTGCTAACTTGGGCTCCGGGTTAGTACAAGTTTTGCTAACAAGTAACAACCGACCATTCACAGTTATTCATGTTGCGTTGCTTTAGTAGCGACAGAGAGAGATGTAAAGGATATTTTGTGAGTGAAATCACGTTGATGTTGTGAGTTCATATCGTTTAAACCTTTAACTGCCATCAGAAAACTGTTGAAGGCAAATCCTCCACTAACGTAGGTCACCGGTGACCTACGTGGCAGTTAACGTGTTATTTTTTTTTCTTTTTATAATAAGTATCGTGAGACATACTAAATTAACTAAAATTCACTGTTTACTCACGTAAACTAATGGAGAAAAGCTAGTTTCGAGTCACAGAGGGACTCTTCATTATGAGCAAAGGGCGCAGAAGCGACGACGTCGCGCAACCTACCTACCTACTAGACCTTAGAGGTTGTATATCACCCTGGAGGTTGTATTACCTACCTACATACTTTTCTCCATTAATTTACTTGAGTAAACCATGAATTTTAGTTTTTTTTTATCGATTCACGTTAATACGATAATCGATTTATACAGACTAAATGCTTTATCAAGACCTAAAGCTATTTTGCACTATATTATCGTTCCTAAGTTTAGACTTCGTTCTTTTTTCAGGCAACAAGAAACACCTACCACTGCATTATGTGACGGTAGCAACTGGAATACTCCTGGGTTAGTAGTTTGCCTATGATTAGTGTCATTCTATGTAAGTGTTCAAATCACACTATCACACTAATATTATGTATAAATGTAAAAATATGTCTGCTTCTATGTTTGGATGTTTGTCCGTCAATCACGCTGAAACTAATCAAATGATTTTAATGATATTTCATATTATACAAACAAGGTATAAGCTGACACCGAGAACGCTTTCGAAACTGCTAGCAGAAGCTATTCTAGCTAGTATGTAATAATGTTATACATAATCATCATCATCAATAACATATAAGCAACAAGACGGCCATTGCTAAACATAGGCCTCCCACAATAACTTCCAAATAGTTATACATATATGAAAACCAATTAGGAAGCAATACCCATGCATGTTTTCCATATCAATAGGTTTGCTTTTTCTAACATTCAAGACCTATTTAAACCTTATTTTCAGGCCACCCGCCCCACCACCTAGAAGTGACAGCTGGTGATCTACCAAAGAAGATTCGAACCAAAGAGAAAATGCTTTTAAAGGCACAAAGTCATTTCTATATTTTAGCCAGTGTCTGTATTTATTTATATTTAAAAATGTTGTAGACGTCTATTTTAATTATTTCTCTGTCATATAATTTCTCACAGAATTTAACGTATTTTTGCTAACTATATAGAATCAACTAAATTGATCTGTCCATCCGTTAGTGAGTTTTATCAACATATTTCGTGGTCAGGGGTGCTTTTCCACCAGAGATGTGCTATGTAGGTATGGTACGAAGATGTAATAGCTAAGCTGTGAAACTATGTGACCGTTTCCACCGATACTAAGCTATGTGGCTGTGCGAGTAAGACGTGCTATGAAGATGTTTCCAGTGCTAAGCTATGTCTACCAATTAATATGATTGGTGAAAGCCAAACGCATCCACGGCAACATAGCGTAGCACATCTCTGTAGAAAAGCACCCTAATTTGTAGGTATTTTTGTATAAATTATAAAATGTTTATTTCTGTTTAGTTACGTGGTTAATATATTTTATTTTAGTGCCTTTGTACATAGAAAAAGGTTCTGTAAATATTTATATATTTTATAAATTGTTACTGTAAAATTTACCTTAAAAATCTTTACTGAAAAATAAGTATTAATTCTATTCATTGTTTACTTTTATAAGTAATTATACAGTATTACTAATATTAAGTAAAAGTAAATTGTTATCTTTGAGTTAATTATTTTGTAAAATATAAAAATGTATTGCTAGGAATTAAAATAAATTATAAATTCTAAGTATATTTTTCATTTATTTAAGTAAGAAATAACGGGACTTATAAATGGCAATTGCCACTTAACAATCAATGGAAACATTAGTAAATTACTATACAGAATATAATACATACCTGTTCAAAGTAACATAAAAATAATCATCCATCATACACAACACAACAAAAATCCAAATTCCTTTAACCGTACTACCGCTACCGGTGTTCTACCGGTATTTGTTTACGCTCAATATAATATATGTAGCAGATTGATAACAGGTATAAATTACCTGTTATATATCATACAACATCCGACTAAAGGACTGTGTTTTGTACGTAAATCACTTGCTATATATAAACATCATGATAGATACGTTTTCTTTACGTCATCATTGTGGATTTTGTTCGTCGAAGGAGTAAAGATGTGTAAGTTAAAAGATTGGTAAACTTTTTCGCCAGGTAGTTTTTTTAATGGATCGGACACATCTATTAAGTTAAAGGGTTTATAAACACATGAGGCGTCAGGGATTTGTGACCAGCTCCCCGATCACCGGTTTACTGAATAGGTAACAAACAACGCCATCTCCAGATGGTTTATGAGTGTCATGTTGAGCTTTTTGAGTTCGAAATTCCTAAATGGGCATTTGTCGGCAGGTTTTAGTTACAACCCACCCTAACTGCTTTGAATAATTCTTCTTAGATTCTTTTCTTATTATACAATATATCGTCGAGGAAAACGGCTTCGTTTTAACCCATAGCTCACATTAAAACTGAAAGTCCCTACAAGATTTACCTTTATCCTTTTACCAGTACCCGGAGCTGCAGACTGCCTAGTGGTTACCGGAGCTCCGGCTCAAAATGCAGGTGTAGGGACGGAGTGGTTTTTAGTCAGTAAGACTTACACTGCCTTTCGCCTTGCCTAAGGATAAAGAAGTAGTAGGATGGTATTCCACCTCAAAAAAACCGGTATGTACCGAAAAGAACCGTATATTACTATAAACTTAAGTAAGAGGTGGCACAATGGCATCATATAATTTATACTGAAGTTGACTCCCTGTACGTTGATTAAAATGAATCCCTAAACTTCACGAGTCACTAAAACACTTTCTAGAAACAAACAAACAAGTTAGGCATCACGTTTGTTCATTATAACTCAGTACTCTACGCGGCGAAATATGAAGTTTATCTACGCAACTAAGTGCAAAGTAAATGTAGTCGCGAATGATGAGGGAAACCTATTTTCGTAAACTAAGATGGTTGATTATTATTATTATAATTGAATTTGTTTGTGGAAAATTTTGTGTTTTATGGGTTTACATAGAAGATGGGAGTACATGGATAAGACTGACTGTATGTTATGTCTGTATCCATGTACCTATGTTTGATCACAAGGAGAAGAAGGCTTAAGAATAAGTTATTTTTGTAATTTGTCCCATCTGGGGGCACGGTAGTGTCCCGGCAGTACTCCCGAACTAGAACTAATACCGAAGATACTCATCCAATCTTTCATCGACCTTAAAATCAGAATCCCTAACTTCACAAACACACTTAACTAACCCAGTCACTGCGGTCTGCCTAATGGGTTACCGGGATTCCGGGTCGAAAAACAGGAGTCTGACACTCCCTATTGCCTCACCCAAGGCGGGAGAAATCATTGGATGATTTTGCCCTAGTAAAAATAACTAACCCAATCAAAAACTAACCACAATAACAAACAACTATTGCAAACAAACACGCGAAACCCAATCAACTAGAACCAGAACACTTATGGATTAAATACAAAATGCAAATATGTACAATTAGGTGCGTTTGCACAACTCGTTCGGATGTAATGATCCATCTGGCCACTGTCGACCGCGTAACATTTCATACGGCCTTAAGGCTTGCGACATTTGGGATACATTGCGATTGGATCTGTTCTCATTGTTGCCTAGATACAGATTTATTGGGGACGGATTATATATTTGAAGGTTGCTTTTGTGATATATGGGAGTGTTTTTTTTTGGGGTTAGAAAGTTTTTTTTTTATATTGTATTTTTATAATGTAGGCCGGTAAACGAGCAGACGGATCACCTAATTGTAAGCAATCGCTGCCACCACCTTGGGGTTAGGAATACAAGGGTTGTTGGGGAATCTTCTCTCACTTACACAACTAAACACAACGCAAGCGTTGTTTAACAACAGTGTAACACACTTAAAGTATCTTGTTGTATCTTTCACTAAGTTATATCTCTGCTTTTTTGTGTAGTAAAATCATAGTAGAGTAGGAAGAACATATGACAGTTTTAGTAGTTTGTTCAGCTTAAGATTAATTTTACAATGGTTTTATAATGGTTACCTAATATCATATTAAAATAAAAAAAAATATACATATATATAAAATTAAGTTATATATCTGTTATACTTCAACTTATATTACTTTATGCAGTCAATATCTTAAGCTCTCGGCTCAGGTTCTGCAACATAGTATCTCGTATCTCATATTAATCAATTGACATTAATGGGTCATTTAATAAATGATTTATAATGTCATGTCATGTTGCAGTAATTTATTGAGAGAACCATGACTGTTAATTAATATATTAATTTTCAGAAGGTCATTTACACTATATATATTGCGCATATATAATAATAATCATCATATTCATCACTAATGGAAGCTTCCATACTTGTGCATGCATTGGACTAGGAATCCTTAAGAAATCTTAATTAAACAATAATTAATTAGCAATTAAAAACACAATCAAATGACTTAATTTATGATTTGAGAACGATTGAACAAAACTCGTCAATCGACCTTTTGTGCACCGTCTAATGTTCCGTATTTATTACGACTTATTATTTTGAATATTAAAAATCACTACATAGTATAAAACAAAGTCGCTTTCTCTGTCCCTTTGTATGCTTACCAATCTTTAAACCTACGCAACGGATTTCGATGCATTGTGTGTTTTTAGATGGATAAACTGATTTAAGTATGAAGTATTATTACATGCATAATATATCACCATTGCACCCATACGAAGTTGGGGCGGGTCGCTAGTAACAAATAAAATTTAAAAATTAAGTTAAAGAAAAGATCCAGTCCAGTCACAAACCGACGTCCTACTCATGCATTATCCAATCAATATCTAGGCATGCACAAATAAACAAATGTTGCGAAAGTCATGAATAGTAATTGAATAAGTTTAAATGTTAATGACTCTTATAAGCTCGCTATATGTCGATACCACTTATGTAATGTACAATACACATTCATTGAGTATATGATTAACAATTCATGTTGTTCTAATGGTCGATTTGATCACAACAACGGCCAGTTCAACTACTCGCGTCGACTGTGGTGAAGAATATAAAGTGCACAGTTCGAACACAGGTTTGATGGTCTTTCGTTTATTCATCAAGATCAAATTCCTTAGTACGAGTTTACGAGAGAATCGAAAGCGTGTTCGGCACTGATTGGCGGGCGTAAATGAACCAACCAAGAAAACGACAAGCGCGCTCTCGTTTCGATATCGTTTAACATAAAACAAACTCGTACTGAAAGATCTTAGACGCGAGAATTTTCAGACTTTGATCTGACTAGCATCTGTAGGTATAAGTACTTCTTAAAACCCACAATTTAGACACTGAATTCAATATCAATCCCTTTAACGTATGATATGCCACGTAAAACTATAAAATCAACGGCAAAGGCGGGGTAAACCGCAGCCCATAACTAGTACGTAACACAACAACAATCCACGCACAATGACGAGACCGTTTTAGCAACAGTTAAGCCGCTTACGTAGTTACAAACGCCCACAAAAACGATGACAATCACAAAATATCACCCATATTTAGATCTGAATGCCACCCGTTTCTCCAAAAACGTTATATGACATTCGTTTCGTTTCAGATTTTAATAAAAAGTTTTTACGTCGACCGTGTCGCTTGTCACCGGTAGATAAGGAAGGTAATTGTGTTTTGAGCCATAAATATGGCTTCACAAGGTTTATATTTGTAGAATAAGAATAATAATGTGTGTGACTGGAAAGTATATCAGAATAATTTTAGGTAAATGATTCTGTAGCTTCCAGTGAAATAGGGTTATTTAGGTAGGACACAGTTAGCTTAATAAAACTCTAGAATTAAGCAGGGTTGTAACAAAATATGATGAGTAGATATCTAAATATGTAATCTAGTATAAAAGTCTGTTTTCGGTTGTGTTTCGATGTGTGAGTGTGGTTACCGGAGGCTCAATTACCCAAACTCCGATTCCCCAACAACCCTCAAATTCCTAACCCCCAAAAGTCAATCCTAACACCGTGTGCGGTGGCGATTTTATAAATAAATACGGAACAATCCATTTATTTATTTATTTAGACATTACATAATTATCGAACATTGCATAGTGTTATCCTCATAAATACAATCACAGCTAAATATAATTCAAAAAAGGATAAACAAAATTCATATAAATGTTTTACCAAAAACATTTCGCTCATAACATCAGATATAATTGCGACGCTTTGAGCAAAAAGTTCATCATTTCGCAATAGGCTGCACAGACGTCTTACCTTGGCACAGAATTCGTACAATAGTTAATTACAAGAGCAGACCACACGAGTCCACACATTGTTATTATAATGTTAAGCACCTACTTTATGCTAACAATTCCTTTGTTGCCTTTATCGAGGTTTTATCTATTAAACTGTTTTGTTTAAACAGAAATGTCACTCGGTGCGATCAAATAGTGCTGAAGGAATTTGATATACGCAAATTCTTTTTTTCGACAAAAACTAATGCTGACTACATCTTACCTGATGGTACAGTAATGTAATCGTTGATGGTGAGGCGCACTAGTTTCTTAAGAGCCTATTCACTCTAGACTTGAAGACACCCACATTGTAGTCCGATGGAAAAACCGCAGCAGGCAGATTGTTCCAGTCCCTCGATGTACGCGGAATAAACGACGAAGCAAAACGCTTAGTCCGAACCGTAGAAGTTTCCAACGTAGGGATGGATACCCGCCGTACGACGGCTTGTCCGATGAAAGAAATATGGTGGAATTAGGTCGTGTAATTCCTGCGCACACTCTCCGAAAAGCAACCTGTAAAACACAATTCCTTCAGCATATATGGTTTTGAAAAAAAATCTTGTCACAAATAAATTTAACCACAAAATCCATTACTAAATAGGCATAAGCATTTTTTTGAAGGGGGAAATTATCCAGTGACTTTACGCGCTTCGGGTGTGGCAAGATCCGCGCCCGGAGCCTCGGTAAACCCGCTAGGTAGTTCGCAGCTCCGGATCAGGCATAAATAGGCATAAGCCTACCTCAATGACTCTCAGATTCAAAATAGTGAAAAAGGAATACCAAAATTATTACCAAAATCAAACTTACCTTTTATGTATAGTAACATGACTAACTCAACTAACCAAAAATATCATATAAGATCAATGACCTAATCCAAAAAAAAATATAATAACAATATATTAAAGATGGACCTTGAACCAGAGCTTCATCGACGTACTTAACACATAAGTTAAGCGACGACTAGACTCGTCTGCCTTGCACACAGAGTTATAATGTATGAGTAATGAGTGGATGCGGTATTTCTATTTATTTTTTACAAGCCTAAGTTTATTGTACTACTAGGGTCTGCCAGCAGCTTCAACCGCATTCTCACTGGATAAAAAGCTCCTAATCTTATAACTTCCTACCACACAAGTCAGCTCATACCCTGTATGTATGTATACCAAATTTCATCAAAATCCGTTCAGTAGTTTCAGCATGATTATTGTACAAACAAAAAAAATACGTTTATAATACTAGTAACCATTCGGTTTACAATGCAGCTATTTTCCAAAACGCACATTTTAATAGGAGGACTTTGTGGGATGTAATCACGTGTGAGCCATAAACTATTTTTGTATAAATTGCTTGTAGGTACTAAATAAAGTCATTGCCTCAATAAGCATATACCAAAATATAAGCACTCAATTTAAAATCAAGAGACTTAATTGAACGTAATAAATTCATCGATCGAATAGACATTTAAATTGGACTCCTTTCCTTTCCTTTGCTGTTTGCCAAACCACGATGCAAGGATAGCTGATTCATAAAAATGCAAATACGTGTAGTACCTAATAATATCGGGGCTTTGAAGTTTCGTGTGATAAGTAATTGCTATGAATATTTCGTTTAATATTAATTATCATGTAGATATACATGACTTTTTAACATTTGAGTAACGTTTTAATATCAGTAAGTTGAATGAGTGAGGACAATTTAATCATCGGCTGGATTCGCTTCTATCATTTTCAAGTTAACTTTCCAACATTTGTTTCTGTAACCCGCCATTGGTGACCTTTATCTGAGATCGGTTAGTTTAAAAGCTTTATTTTTTTGAGTGGGGAAAATAATCAAATGACTTCTCTGAGGCGACAGGGAGTGTAAGATTCTTACTGACTAAAAACCACCCCGCTTTTACTCCTACTTTTCGAGCTGGAGCTCCGGTTTAAAAGCTTATTTTTTACACTGTTTATCGAATTACGTTGGGATTTCGAGTAGCTGCCTAAATGCACACTCTCTACCCACTAGTCTGCCCTGCAACAGCGATGCGGACGTTTTATTTTTATATCCTATCTATGTTATTTTATGTCCTTTCTATGTCAATGTCATATTTTATATCCTTTTCAATAACAATAAAAAATATTAAAAAATAAATTCATGGATCACAAAACTACGGTGCAGGAGACCAGGGTCACCGTCTGTGTAAGACTAATACACGTCGCCAGTCGCGGATTCATATTTTATTTGCATCAAAATTGCAAGCATCGCCACGAAATATAAGCGACAAACTAAAACTAATAAACTTAAAGTTAATATTATTATCGTGTTATACATATACCATATCCACATTACCAACATCCATGTACATACGAAGATGAGTAGTATTACGTGAACAAGGTCAAGTCTAGCCGGCGCGTGACGTCACATTACTACAGACCTACGAGATCAACTCGTGCGCATCTCGGTGCATCATTATGTAATAACAAACCACGTAGGTTGATGAACTTCAATAGTGATGTGATGAATGGAATAACAATTTTATTATTGAACCGTGTACATTATTTTAATTGATATTGAAGTTGTAGTTTGCACTTTGCTTGTGTGAAAGTCATTGTTATGTATTAAGTGGTCTTTAATTTGATTAACTGATCACTTTTTATATTCTACGAAAACTTTCTGCACCAGCCTCAATGGAAAGATAGTTTTATTAAGTTAACTGCCAATGACAAATAACAATGCGACTTTTTCCGAGCTATACGTACTTTCTAAGATTATTTAGACACAACTGACAAACGGTGAGGGAAAACATTGTGAGCAAATCTGGGCTTATGATTAATGCTCAAACCTTCTCCATGCAAGAAGAGGTCTTTGGTCAGCAGTGGCTACTTAATAGGCTGTTGATGTGATGATGTGATGAAACCTGCGTAAAATACTTATAAAATCGTTATAATCGCATTCAATAAAAAGTCATTTGTTTATTAGACTAACATGTTTCAATTAACCCAATGAATTTATTTCACTAAATCCATCCCAAAACAAACACAGTATCAACACTAAACTCCTTATTCTTCAGAAATCTAAAGAATCAACATAAAATTGCGAAATAGAATGTTTCTCGAATATTCTACATGAAATACAAAGTAAGGTGCCAAGCCCTAACTTTAATACCTATATTTCCTCTACATATTGCCCAACAGCGTCTGACGGGTTTGCATGACCTTTCACCGCAAACGTCCAGTCAGCGCTCTAGATTCTCAAATAGATTAAACGTAGATATCTCCTAGATAAACTCATAGATATGGCTTCGATAGTATTTAAATGCTAGCTTTTAATATGTTGGCCAATTTTAATTGCCTGTTACTTGCTCTTTCTGCTGTCGTGGCTGTTAAACCAAATCTGTGGGAATCTTTTCGGGAAAATAATGTTTTCCAGGTTTAAAATGTAACAATACATTTAATACAAATAATAGAAATAAAATCAAATACTACATTACCAATTAGGTACATAACCAATTTAGCTCCATTCATCGAATGATTCATCAACTTTGAGCTCGATATGCAACACTTGGAGCTTAAAATAACCCAATATTGTAGCCTTCCACAATAAATTTTCATCATCCCCGTTTCCATCCACTACTGGACTTTGGCCTCTATAAAAACCGATTCTAAGCTTGGTCTTCGGCTTTTCATATCCATGCACTAACATTAACATCTGTAACAGTAACATAGCACGTGTTTATGTCATTTCTAGTAAACCAAACGATCTCTATACATTGGTTTATAAACTGCTCGCTTACGAAACACAAATCCGTAGACGCTCGAGAATTCTCGAAGTGTCACAAAAAGTATCGATATCTCGATTATTAATCGTCTCGTTATGATAGAGCTGTATAAATACCAACATACGAATTAAAACTTTAATCAAACGTGCAAATATGCACATTTATAGTAATAGTATTGCTAAAGTGTTGATACCGATTTAATCTGGAAATTGTTAAATGGACATTAATCAAATAAAGTTTTCGAAAGACTTCGGGATTTTATGAATAATCTTAATCCTTACTATTACATTGGTATGTACAACTACTATGAAGTGCTACATTTAATTCCCTTCCCCATATTCAACATAAATCTTAAGATAATAATTATTTCGATTTAAAGATCATGATGGATACAACGAAAGAAAAAACTCAACTAAAACAAAAACCTGTTCTTCCCTGAAAACAATAAAAATCCATTGATCCGTATAAAAATCTCAGCTAGCTTTACTATAAAACTTTAGTCTGCAACCTTAAGGGATCAATATCCCAATCCCCTTGTAAAACTATTCTGTAGATGAGGCCCACGTTATCTTTAATCTACATACAAACAAGATGTTCAGAGAATAACACAATTTCGGTGGCAAATATCTTTATCTGAAGCTGCCAAAAATCACTGTGATCAAAGTTACTTGATTGTTATAGCTCCCTTTTGTATATCAAACGAGAATATTCTGGAACGAAATTATTATCTTAGATCCTGTAATTGGAAAATATTATGTTTATTGTAATATCTAGATATCGGTTTTTATTATTCTTTTTTGGTTGGATTTGTTAACACGTAAATAATACATAGGTTCATAGTGGCTTTTTTAGTTTTTTTCCTATGTATGAACCTATTATGAACCTTCTACTTGGCAACTGCAGAGTTACACATACATTCTTTTATCGCTAATCTTCGCACCGGGTGTCATTAGAGCCGACTAAAGGACAAGAGACCACATTTTTAACAAAGACTGGGCAGCAGGCAGCGCTCTGTGCTAAACCTGAACATTTTAAACTGCGATCTCCAACTGGCCAGACCTGGTTATGCCAAACCTATTAAGTAAAAAGGCCTACAGTCCAACACTGGACTATGACTGTTGACGTTGATGAACTCCAATGATGAAAACTCAAATGATATTGTCCAATACCGCAAGGTACAAACGACATACTATATTTGCCGTACTTTTTTTTACTATTTTAAAATGGCCATTTTTTAAATTGGTCATACAATTTGCATCTGTTTCCTTTTAAAAACAATAAATTTGAGCTCCACAGGATTTCAAACTTCTATAGTCTAGACATAAACATAGTAACCACATATAATTCAAAGTTATAACGCACGACGCGATTTGGTCCACTTAGATAATTAATACACCGTTTGAAATGCCTATAACTGAGTGTGTTAGTTGCGTAATGGTCCCATATGTATGACTAAACCGTCTAGTTGAAGGTAGTATTCATACGTGTATGGATTATAATTCCCTTTTACTTTGAGGTTAGAAAATATTTGAATTTGTTGAGATACTTTTTTTCTGCGTGATTTATTAAAAGCATACATGACTGCCTCGTTGGTCGAGTGGTCTCGGGTTCGATTCCAGGATCAGGCAAAGATTTACTGAGCTTTTTCGGTTTTTCAATCATTTCTCTCTAGTGACACGGTGTCTGGAATGGTACCCATTATATGGCAATAGGCTTATCCCTTATTACATGAGACTTATAACAAAAACGGTGAAAAGTGGGTGTACACTGTACAGCGAAATTGTACGTGCCGTTAATGTGCACCTCTGCCTAGCACTTCGGGGATAAAAGGCGTGATGTTGCACGTTGTATAAATGCACATAGATTTACTTAGTAGGTAGCTAATTTTACGCAGTGAATAAAAATATAGTTCAAATGATAAAAATCTTAGTTTTGTACCAAATTAATCAAGTGCAAGAATATTAATTGCTCTTTTTAATTTATTACCTACTCACATTAATGTCTATTTTAAAAACGACATAATTGTCATAAACTTGTCATGTATTACTTAAAACGTGTCTATCATTATTTGAATCCAAATATGGTATCAAGGTAGGTAAGGTTTTGACTGAGTAAGTTTAAAGTACAATTGATATATTTGCTGGTGATCAGGTGGAAAAGGAATTGAAATATAGCGCAAAAACTGTTACTGTTGAATGGCGGAAAACTAGTATTATGATGTTCCGTTCAGTATAATTATTATGCTACGTCATGCTTTTTATCCCCGAAGGGGTAGGCAAAGGTGTACCTACACATTACGGCACATAATATCAGTGTGCACCCACTTTTTTACCATGTATTATAAGTCCCATGAAATAGAGAGTGAGCCTATAGCCATATACTGGACACGATCTAGTCTCCGTGCTACTATTAAATTTTCGAAAAACCTTTCCCGACCCGGGTATCGAATCCGAGGCCCCTTGCCCGGCGTCGCACTTGTCTATAATTATAATGTCGCAGATTTCAATTTTACATATAAATATGTAGTTACTGTGCCTTTGAATAAGTTGATATACACAGACAAGACTAAATTGACAACACAAAAATAATTTGTTGATAGTACCTACTCAATCTGCGTGAACCTCAGAAAGGATGTTGCGCAATGAAACGCCAAATATAGCTCCACTTCATTCGAGCTTTTTGCACATTTCGAATGAGCACTATAATTCTAATACTTAGAGGTTTTTAGAAACCTGTCTTAATTATTATCATTGTAAGTACATTTTGTGTCAATGATAGTCATATTCACACACATTTAGGTAATGCATTTTGTAACACTTTCGTGGACAGTACTATCTCACAGGTTGCAACTACTGAAACTCTATTTTTTTTTCGTACATTGCCCACAGACGTATTGTCACAACCCGTAATGCCGTAGTGGCCAACCCGTATTGAGTAAGCGTGGTGATTAATGCTCAAACCTTCTCCGTGTGAGAGGAGTGTTTTGGTCAGCAGTGGCCACTTATAGGCTGATGATATGTAGTGTCACATTATGTAAAATAATGTGGTGATGGTACAAAAGTTGTAATTATACTTGTGGTGACGGTACAACACGTAGTACTTTATGATGGTATGAAAAATCGGTCGTCGTGTGGTGTAGTGCTTTTATGCAAGTAAAAACTGATACGTCGACAGGCGTACCTTCGTATCACTTTTAGCTATCTAGACGCCTGTGGTCGTTACTATCCACGAACGTGGTTTTTAGAAACCTGTCTTTAGTTCAATGATGATAATATTAATGCACTCATTTAATACATTTTGTAACCTTAAAAATTAGTCTTGATGTCGATTGCGAGCAAGACTATTTTTAGCGATTCTTTATTTTTATTGCTATGACTATCGCAATAATACTAAACAAATTTCGCAATACAACCACTATTAATCAATAGCTCTTCAATTAACAAATTAAAATGATAACACTTAAATCTTCAAGCATTCCTCAATCACTTATGCAAATGAGATGAGCATCAAAATTCATTTCACAGCCTGTTTTAAATTCATCAACATGTCAGCCGTCTTATAAATCAGTTTGTAACTGTTTGCGAGTTGTGACATGTTCCACTTTTAATTACAAAGTCATTACATCGATTACACTGAAGTCAGTTGACGTGAAAAGACTTTGAATAACGTTTTGAGTTAACTTTATGTCTTAATTTACTTAATGGTAGGTTTAAATGGATATTAGTTAGTCTCCTTTGAGACTTCTATAAAAGATCTATGGCAAGTAAAGGAAAATAGTGAAGTCTGGTACAGTTACAGTATAAGATACTACGCATTTATTGGCAGAATGTGTCATATTTCAATAAAATTCTGTTCAGACAACTCGAGAGAAATATATGCTATGTAGAATATTTTTTTTACGTTGTCCCACACTGTGCTTGTGCGTTTACAAACATACAAGTTCACATGCACAAGACACCCGGACCCGAAACAACAATTTGTGGATCACACAAAGAGTTGCTCCTTAATAAAATAAAGAAAAGAAAAAGGAAAATAGTTTTAAGTTTTTGTGTTCATTGAGTAACTAGTTACTTACTTAAAAAGATATCATTATGTCCAACCAAAAACAAAGGTTACTTACTTTTGTATTTTTTAAAACGTTTTTCTTGTTTTCTTTAATGCTACTCACATTCACAATATACCGTTAATAAACCTCAAAGTAACTGTAGTACTTACTAATTCCTGGGGGACAAATTTGTCGTACGTTACACTATATTATGATTCTGTAGGTCATTAAATATTTCTACAGTATCACGCTAATAGTATAAATGTGAAGTTTGTTTGCATGTTTGGCCATGTTTTCCGTCAATCACGCTGAAACTACTGAACGGATTTTTATGAAATTTTGTATACAGACAGGGTATGAGCTGACATGGGTGATAGGATACTTTTTATCCCACCGGATCACGAGCGAAGCGATTGGCAGAAGCTAGAAGGAAATAAGGTTCAAATTACTTTATCAAATTTTTATTCCGTGACTATATACTAGTCTAAATATACCTATACAACACATCTGCCTCTTATAGTGTCTGTTTCAAGACTTTCACAGAGTTAATTGCTACAATTTTTCTCGCTAATTGCACGGAGATTTAGCAACGCCTGCAAAGGAACTGTATTCATACTACCAAAGGACGTTCTGTTGTATATTAATATGTTATAACAGTAACCGGTTTTGTACGCAATGCTTGAGGCTAGACTGATTTATGCTATGAGAACTATATACGGTTGTTGCTCTAATATAAATTATGATATGCATAGGTGTTCCTTTCAATCATAATTATGCTACTTATTTAATTGAAATTTTTAGTAACATCTGTCAATGTAAAATGATGTCTGTAATTTCTTAAGTTATGACATCTGAGTTTATTTCGGCATTTCTTCTCAGAGTAGTCCGTTAGGAAATGCTGAAGTCATCTAGATTTTTGTAGCCTATTTGGAAAAATTTATTCATTTCATTTAATTTATTAAAAAATATTCATTATAATAACAATTTGCTAATTATCATACCCTACTTTCCATTAGTTCTCATTGAATTTTAATGAAAACAAACTAACATCGAGCAGTAAGTTTCAGTTTTTCAAGAATAGTACTTCAACTTATCTAAAACAAAAGAAAAAGGAAATTTGAATACATCCTCCTCTTTAAATACATTAAATTCAATATAAAAAAACAATTAGAAAAACTCTAGCCTCTAAACTTTATCGTCGTCTCTCTGTTATGAGCATACATTGTCTCAGTTTTCCTATTTAGGGTGCTTTTCTACCGTGACCGTTTCCACTAATACTAAATTATGTAGCTGTTCGAGAAAGTCGCGCAGCTCGAGTATGCAATGTATCGATAGTAGGGAAGCCATCCATAGAACACATCCATAGCACGCATCTATAGCACGCATCTTTCCATATAAAAAACATAGTTTCCACTAGTGCTAAGCTGTGTACCAATGAATATGATTGTTGGAAGCCAAACACATCCACAGCAGCGAAGCATAGTACATCTCTGGAAAAGCACCCTTATTATAGTCTCATGAATAGAAAATAAGTATTATTTAATTTTGAATGTAAATTATCTCAGTTAATGCTATTATGATATTTTTATGTTGGCATTATTTGTGTGTTTTTGTTTTCAGAATTTATTACTTCTTGTAAGTTCTATTTTAAAACATGATACATTGTTCTTTACTGACTACTAAATTATACAAAACTGGCCACTTTACAAATTCATGTGTGTGTTTTTTCTGAAACAAAAAGTAATTTATTTAAATGCTTAAAAAGCTCCTTTCGTAAATAAATACGCTAAGCAATAAGGACTATATATCACTGGGATTCTGCAAGCTACCATATTAGAGACCATATAGACACCAGAGTCCCTACACTATTCCTTGATCGACCTCTAAATACTGGCGTCCGGACTGGTCGCGCCACCAGATTGGTTACTTAACCAAGTGAACACCAGGAGAAGAACGCTCTATTGAGCCGTATACATTTTGTTGGCAGCGGCAACCAATCGTGCTACCGTGGTGTCCGTGAATATTACCTTAAAGATCAAAATATATAATTGGTACCTAAATCAAGAGGTAGATAAATGTAGATTGTTGATAATACAAAATGTAAGCTAAATTTAACTCTGCAAATATCTTCTGAAACTCAGAAAAAGAAAACGTTAGCTTAAAATCAAAAGTGCTGACAATCGTATTATTGTTTAGAAACTTGATTAGGATTTAAGTAGACTTCATGAGAAAAGTTTTAATTGGTGAATGACTGTTCGGAGCAGTTTTAGGTTTTAGATTGTTTAAGTTCAGATACTACGGCACTTTTCGCCTATTTATACCTAATATGTAGTAGACAATGAACCTATCATTATCAAACACGGTGCAGGCCACAATTTTACTCAGAAAATTGCGAAAATCTAGCTTCTGCCAGCGGCTTCGCCCGTGTTCCCGTGGGATAAAATCCTATCACCCAAGTCAGCTCATACCTTGTCTGTATGCCAAAATCCATCCAATAACCATCAAAATCAGCTCAGTAATTTCAGCGTGGTTGACATTAAAACTAACATTTTTTTCCGAAGACAATTGCTAAGGACTCTGAGTACGGCGGTTAGTGTGATAGTACCAGAATTATACGAGTTTAGATCTCTTTCAAGAAAACACTATGCAGATATATCTACTGAATATATAAGACTGGCTAAATATAAAAGGTGTGGCAATACGTCACCATGTTTTGATATACAACCTCCAAGGTCGGAAATATATCACAGATGTTATATCTTAACATCACCACGACACGCCATTAATAATTGCCTACTGCTCGTTGAGATATTTTTTTCTTAAATTTAGACCAAGGTGACTCGTCATGAATTGAAGTAAATTATGATATTATATTATACTAGTAGTTATTTGTATTACTTGTAGTTGTAATCATAGAAATACCATGAAATTTAATATTTAAAAATGTACCGTATGTATGTATTTATTTAACTTTACCAACAAGCTTCCCGTGTTCCGGTTCCGCGTTCCCGTGAGATAAACAATATCCTATGTGTTATTCCAAATCATAATCTACCCCTGTTCGAAATTATATCTCGATCCCTTCAGTCATTTTCCCTCCCTCTCTTAACCCGATGTGACGGCAGACCGATACGACCGGAGAGAGAGCAGGCGCAGGAGCAACGGCTTTACGTGCTTTTCTACACACGGGGTGAAACACCGCCGAACTTCCTGACCCTGCACTAATAATGGTAATTTTTCTCAGAAAATACTATTATCACTTTTTTACCGGCGCGTAAATTGAACCCGCAACATGTTGCGCAGCAGCCGGTCATCCAACCACTGCACCAACCGTCCAGTAATGAATAGATTAACCTGTCGTTGACATTAGTTGATAAAATCTGACACACAAACAGATTTTTGTGTATAATTAAAATTAATTATATTAAGTAATTGTTAATTTTATTAATTACTTGTTAATTATATTAATAGTTTTACCTTCTTATGAAAAAAACTTGTGGTAACAAAGGCACGTTAGCTAAAAAGGTTTTAATATTTTTATCTAAAGCATGCCTTATCCAGATCGGTAGTATTTTATTGTTCTAAAATTTCGACTAGTATCACGATTTGAGGTCTCGTTAAAACGTTACCCGGAATAGACTTACCACAGAGGATTATTCAAAGTTGTATAATGATTCAAGTATTGTATTTCTGTAATTAACAAAGGATTAATCCGAATATAGACACATGGGTAGGTAGCCAATAAGCTAAATGATGTTTGTTTGTATAAAATCATAACATTTACAAATAAAAAAGAAAGATTAAAGATAAAAGATGAAGTGATGTATTCTGGTGAAAATATCACTGGGGTGTCAATTAACATTGAAGTTTTTTTTACTAGCTACTATCGGTAGCAAATGCTGCGGGTGGTCCGCAGACTACCTAACCGGGTTAAACCGGATTTACCCCGACTCCGGCTCAAAGAGCAGGAGTAGAAACGGGGTGGTTTTTAGTCAATTACAGTCTGACACTCCTTATCGCCTCACCCAAGGCCGGAGAAATCATTAGATGATTTTCAATTGAAAAAATCCTTTAGCATATATTTGTGTACACCAATATCCTGCCTACCTTCAATGAAATATCAGACATGACGTCACGTCAAGTGTCAAGTTACTACAACATACCTACCATACATGTATATGTATAATCGTAACTTAAGCTATGTATGTCATTTCACTTACATATCATATATGGACGTACCATTTGTCTCAACGTATCTCAACCACGGCCATCACACAACATGATACCGCATTGTACTGGCCAGTAAAGAATGTAGTGTTGCGTACAGAAGTGTTACAAGAAATAATTATAATTTCAAGAACATTTAAAACTAAAATTGTATTTAGTAAACATGTATTCTAGTTTCGTTGTTGTAGTATGAAATGGTAATTTCGTCACGCTTGTTTATCACCTCGTTATAGTGTTTTGTTTCAACTAGGCCTATTTTGCTGTTGCGAAATAAGTAATAAAGCAGATTTTGCAATTGTTTTTAAGCCCATTTATTAGAGCTGCTAGTGGATAGCTACAGTGATAACCGTCTATTACCTCTTCTGAAAAACTGTCTAAAATATCATCACGCCTTTAATCCTCGAAGGGGTAGGCAGAGATTTACCTTATGGCACATAATGCCACTGTCCAATGAACACCCACTCTTTACACACATTTATGTTGTAAGTCACAAGTAACTGTCTAAAATCTTTAAAAAATCTGAATTTGGAAGAAAATAGACTAGGCAAATAGAGTACATTTTATTTCTCAATAAGACCAATATGCTGTTACTTCCACTCCATAACCTAAAACACATAAAAGTATAAGTCCAGTATCAAGTAAGAGCACTTTATATCAACCAGTACCCAAGTGTCAACCCTAAGGACGTAACAAATGACGCGTAAAGATATTGATTTTGTAACTTTTGTGCTCGACTGTCCGCCTTACCAAGCCTGTTACTAGATTATGACAAATTACTCGATTGTTTCTGACTGTACTTGAAGTTCAATGATAGAATTCAAGTAGATTGATGATTGATGAAGTTATTTTGTTCAGGAACTCTGTTAATGTGTTATATGCGCATTCATTTTTGTGACTTCTATGAAGAATGGATTTGTAAAATATGTTGTAGGCTAGTTCCAATTACGGAGACGTTCCATTCATAAAAGAGTAAACATGATCACATCTCATGATTTGCAAGGTGGTTGACTGAGATTAGATGGGAAAGAGCAGAATATCTACATCTGTGGCATGCTATTGAAGAGATCTATGTCCATTACCAAAAAGAAGCCAATGATGATGATGATGACGATAATCGCAAATACACGTGAACTTTTTATTACATCACAAAATCACTGTTGGATGATTACGGCAAATCAATCATAAAGCCATAGCAGTCAGTCCTGCGTATAACCGTATTATAAAACGCAGTCAATACTGTCTACAAATATTTCACCTCTAAAAATAAAAAAACAACTTAAGCCACATCCAAGTTTCATTCCAAACATTTGCGATATTTAGTCTAGAACTAAATTGAGTCTGAAATCTTCTTGGACCTCGCTTTATTAACTTGCCTCGTAAATTCAATAGTAAATGCTACATTGGTTCACATCACAGCACGTCAAAGTATACTGTCCAATATAAACTGGTCTCTATTTTGAAGAAATTTTTGGTCAATCAGAGGTCAAGTTATGTTGGTAAGTGTAGTCTTGCCTGCTGGTAATGGTACGTTAGTGACTTAAATGCTAGCCACTGCGATTCTCCGAGTGCCTTTGTTATTTTTGTGAAATAAAATCTTTATATTTTCTCACTGTAGTTTAGTATATTGATACGATATAAAATTGTATACTGATCTTAAGCTTACGTTAAAGTTCCGCAAAATTAAAACCTTTTTGGAAAATTGTCTATTAATATGTGCTAGACACATTTTTGGACCGGTACTATTTAAAATTATATTCAAAGGCCAGCAATGCACCTATGACTCCTCTGGTGTTGCGGGTGTCCATCGGTGGAGCTGATCGCTTACCATGAGGTGACGTTTAGCGTCGGCTCGTTTGCTGTTAGTAGTTTTTTTTTTTTAAATCAATAAGTAAAATCGCGTACAAATATACCTGTCTTAGGATGCATTGGACGTAGTAAGTACAAGTTAATTTAACTGTCATTTAAATTAATCTGAAACTACAAATTAAATTATTACTTCTAAACAACTAAAACAAGACCTTTAACTACAATACAAAACCATCAACATATCACAAAGCATTGTTTTTAAAACCGTAACTAATTGCACACCCAACGCGGACATAATTAAATTAAAGACTCAATAATTTAGCCTCGTTATTAAACAATAAAACTGGTCAAGTACATTTAATTCGGACATACCAACAGAATTTCTGACCTACGATACGTTACGTACTGATATGGCAAATCAAGCTACCCCAAAAATACGATTCTTCAAAGGAAATTCAACTTTAAATGTCTTAAAATAAAGACGAAGATCGGTTTGGGGTAGCTTGATGTGCTTGTGTGTGTACCTTGAGATTATTGACCTTTGTAACATAAATAAAGATCCAGTCGTAAAGGTGCTTTTAACATTGCTTCTGAAATTCCATATTTTGTAGCAAAATTTTGGTAATTTTTTCATTAAATTACATCATTCTTTTATAAGCATTGTTACTATGTCGTGGTATGGTTTGAATTATAGGTTTAATAATTATTGTTTCTTTTCAACAGGTAATAAAATGAGACAACCTCCTTGCTCAAGTGACGAACAACTGCAAAACTGGAGCTTTATTTTTGAGGGGTCGAAATCATCCAATGCCTCCTTGGACGAGGCGAGAGTTAATGTCAAATTCTTACTGATTAAAAGCCACTCCGTTCCTACTCCTGCTTTTCGAGCCGGAGCCCTGGTAAACCCGCTAGGTAGTCCACAGCTCTGGATCAGAATCAGGTATCAGTCTTTTGGGCCTCATCTGTGGTGGTCTCATAGCTCTTTGAGCTGTAACTTCAAAACATTATTAGATTATTCAGTTACAACAGGAGCAGTACAATCTGCAGTACAATGTCTGGTATTCATTATAATGGGACCAACAACATACTAGAATCGTCTTACTAAAGACCGGTATATTGCATGTGTTTACGTCAAGTTGATAATATCACCTTACTGAATTAACACTACACCTACACTTTAAGGTACTTATCTACCCACATCTTTACTCTAAGTTATTTCGTACGTAGTGGTCACTAACCTTCTTGAAAAGGGCTTTTCAGACCTACTTAAATTACAAGCTAACTTAGAACAAGTGGGATAAACGGCTACCGTAAACCCAATGCTTTTAAAATAAACCCTAAAGTGGATCACTAGGTACTTACTTACATAATTTATTGTACCCAGAATAAAGCCCGATGTGGGTTATTCAGTACAATAAGTGGTTAGGAGTTCCTGGAACACCCTGTGCTTAATATTATTTTGAGCATCCCTGTGGTAAAAGAATTTTTGTTTGATACATCGGGATCGCAGTTGGATCATTGGAAAACTTATTGCTTGATAGCTTGTCACAATTTTAGGATATAACCTGGGGCCTTGGTCTGCTATTACAATTGTGTCAGAATGGTCGATCATTGAGCATTAGGGGGCATCCAATCTTCTTCTCTTTTTTTCGCCTTGGGCAAGGCGAGAGGGAGTGTAAGAACCTGGATACCCTGGTCCATAAACATCATACCTCAAATAAATGTCATTTTGTAGAAACACTCAAAAACGAATCACTGCTTAATGAGTTTCCGTGAATATCTATATTGCGGTAATTAATGAAAGAGTTATGTCAAAAGATATAATAATTGCAATAAGCCGAAAGGCTTGCCCACATTTAATATTCATTAATACGGACAAGTCTTTATACGAAATGTGAGGAGTATTAAAACATGAAGTTACAAAGAAAATTATTAATTGATATGGTTGATTAAAAAGCGTATTAAAGTTTCTTACAGACATTAAACTCATGTCACATGGATCCGTCTGACTTCCTGGTATTATACAAAAGCTATTAGAAAAACTTTGACGGTAATGCCACAAAGCTCTGTGCATATTAAAATATAAAAGCCACATCATATAGGAATATTAAAATTTAAATACTTAAAAAGATATTTTACCCGATCTGAGAACCAAATTCAAAATAACAAAAAAAAAACCGACTTCAAAAAATAAATATTCCAAAACAAATTAATATGCACTAAAAAGTAAAAGAAATAATTGCGTATTTTTAACAATTTAATAGATCAACTAACTTTACTAACTCATCACACACATTATAATGTAAGTAGGTACAATTATTGTTATTTTTGGAGTCGGTGTCAGGCTAGGAAACGCCAACAACTAGCACGGCACGGGCACGGCACGGGCGGAGTGGTGGTTGAGTACCTACTTACAACTGGTGTAAAACTGCAATGTTTTGTTGTGATAATAGGTAAATAACAAACCTATCTTAGTTGGCTGACACCGACTCCAGAAATAACAATAATTGTACCTACTTACATTATAATGTGTGTGATGAGTTAGTAAAGTTAGTTGATCTATTAAGTTGTTGAAAAATACGCAATTATTTCTTTTACTTTTTAGTGCATATTAATTTGTTTTGGAATATTTATTTTTTGAAGTCGGTTTTTTTTTTTGTTAAAATTGTTTTTTATTTCTTGATTTTTAGTGAATAACTTATTTGAGTATGGGTCGACCTATTAAACGCGCTGCTCATATGAGACAGCGCCGTTTAAATGAATAATATTAATATCTATCCATATTGACGCATAATTACATTATTTTCAAATGTATATTAACCTGATACCCTTACTTATGACCTACTGAGCCGACAGCTAACAGTAACCTGTTCATAAGCTACATACATAGTCAGTTGTCAAACACACAAACAGATTAGATACCCACATAGGTATACAGTCATGTAACTCAGACAGCACATCAAGCTACCCATCATTCTATACCAGATATACTACTATCTGTCCTGAATTTTATGGCTACTGAGAAAGATAAGCTAGTATGCATCACTTCAACGTAAACGCAGAGCTCATTCTGCTCATTTTTAAGGAGTTCCCTGGATTATCTTCCACATTTATGGTCAGACTTTAAAAAAATGTATATGGGGCCACACTGAAATCGTACTCTTTCAAACACAAAAAGAATTTCTCAAATCGGTCTATAACTGCCGGAGATATCGATTAACATATATAAAAAAAAAAAAAAATAGGGTCGAATTGAGAACCTCCTTCTTTTTTTGAAGTCGGTTAATTAGTCACACATATAAAAAAAATAAGTCGAGAGTATCATAAAAAAGTTCACATACCACATCCAAAATTCACAAGCCACGAAAAAGACTGCTCGAGTTAAAAAGAAAAATTAAATTACTGGCTCGATTCACATTGACCCACATATCTGAAGGTCGGACAAATGTCAACAGGACCTTTGCGATGAGAACCGGAGCACCTGCAGTAGCAAATGTTATAAAACTCGCTTTTAAACACATGTGTATTTAAAATCGAGATATGGATGTCCATATGATTGCGTAATCGATTGATCCAACTTTGAATCGATTTGATCCAATTCGATAGGTTCAGGTGTACTACTTTTATTTGAGTGACTAATTTTCGATGACTAATTGTTAATTTGTAATCGAATGAATATGATTTTATTGCATAATGTCTGTTTTTTACCGATATGCAAATTGCAACTAGTATCTAAAATATTTCCTCCTTGTATTTTATTGTAGTATGAATTGCAGTTTCATTCAATATGTGACCTAAATACACCAGACACCATTCCATTCTCAAAAATCCACTCATATGTATGTAACTACTTCTTCAATGAGATCAAAAATAAGCTTTGATTGTATTCAAAGTTTAAAAAAAAGTCTGGGTGTCATGTGTATGTGAACTTGTATATTTGTGAACGCACCCACGATACAGAAGAAAATCCTAATGAGGAACAACGTTTAAAACAAAAAGTGGGATAGGTATCTCAATCCGTTTTAACAAACAAAACTCATTCGTCCAAAGATTGGCTATGAGTTATCTCATCAAGTCATTAGCTTCACATTTCCACTCAAACTCTTCACTACCAACTTCATTCTCCTATCACTATCGCCAAAAGCCAATATCTCATAATAATGCCGGGAACTATCTCAATCACTATCATATAAGTCTGTGTTCACACAAGTGTGTGCCCAAGTTGTCCCATTGTTATAAGTTACGGCTGACACCGGTCATTACATTCGCTACTTCTCTTTCTGATAAAACTTCCCTTTGTGTACTGTGGCCTAATTATAATATGTTTTTACCCTTGCATAGAGATTTTGCCCTTACAATTTTTTCTCAAAATAAATGCAGAGTTCAAGGCTTTCCTATTCTATAACAATTTTACTATAGACTATTAGTAACTTTGTCACATTTTTGGCATGAATGAGCCGGCTCGACCAGACTTTTAACTTTTGTTACCGGAGGCCCAATTACCCTTCCCAATCCCCGATTCCCCAACAACCCATTAACTTATAAACCCCAAAAAGTAACGTACAAGTGCGTTACCTTACGGCTCAAGTGTTTCGGATGTCCATAAGCGGCGGCGATTGCTTACCATCAAGTGATCCGTCTGCTCGTTTACCGGCTTACACCATAAAAAAAACTTCTCAGTTCATGTCACATACCATAGAAAACTTCTTAAGTAATCTTAAGTTAAAGTAATCACAAAGGTCTTATAGTTAGATCATTAATTTCACAAAACCAGTTGCAAGATCACCCACAAACACTAATCAATCATGTTTATCAATAATCCACAAGAAAATAGATTCATTAAACTTTTTGTTGATTTCAATACAAAATGGATGTAAGTAATAAATTGATAATGTGGCTTGTATCTTAATATTGAAACTTCGCAAGTGAGCATTATAAATGGTATTTAAAGTTTTACAAGTGAACTAAGTCATTACTTTATAGATCGATCATGTACCTAATGATATTGTTCACCTGGATAACTTAAACATAAATGGCAACAAATATTGAATCTTCAGTTGCTCTAACAATTAGAATGACATTTTATTTTTATACCACGTCTCCATAGTCTACTTAAATTAAGTTAACATAACCTCACGTCTGTCTCCCATAGGCGAGGGGGCAGAGGCAGAGATAATGGAATGCAATCTTACATACCTCCTTCTCTCCATCAACAGTCATCATCAATCTTTTCATGCATGCATGTCGGTTAAGAGAGAGAGAGAGACCCTTAACTGACCACGATACATGAAAAGACTGTTACTAAACATTTTGGGAAGATCCAGTAATTTTTTCAGGAATTAAAATTACAACCTCATACACGATTTTCTCATTTTTGACCACTCAACCGTAAAACTATGTAGAGAAACTAAATATTTCAATGAAGCTAAGGAATCTACGTCCGTAAAAAAACCTCCATTCACTAAGCTGATTCAGAAAATATGTGAATATATATAATCGTTTTAACCTTCTATAAGACCTAATTATTATTATTATACACTGAGTAAGAATTTCGTTGAATTTTTTTCTTTATCGTACTGATCGCAATCTCAATTATAAACTCCTTAGTCATATCATCAAGTTATTAAGTTTTGTAATGAATTGCAACGATTGTATTGTCTGAAGCCGATGAAGAAATACTCACGGTACACAATGTAGGTAATGTGTAAGATTTATAAAATTACTAGCTTTCTGCCCGTGACTTTGGACGTTCTTCTTTAAGGAGTTGGGGACAGAATGCCAAAAAAAATTAATTATCTTTATGTTAGTCACAGATTTAATAGTTCACATCCTAATTTTTGTTTTCTATCTTGAAAATTTACAAAATATCCACTCCCTCCATTTTAGGAAAATGGGGGTTGAAAGAAACAAAAAGTAGCCTATGTCACTCTCCTATCCCCTAACTAACTTCACACAAAAAATCATATCATAAACTTGCTCTGTTGCGACGTGAAGAAAGGACAAACAAACAAACACACTTTCCCATTATAATATTAGTATGGATGGATATTTCCTGACGTAGCTAAAACAAGTTTACATATGCAAAGCAATGTAGTATAACAGTTAATTGTTCCCTGAAGGAGATATATGTATAGAGTTGCGGCACAAACATTTTTAAACAGATATGCTATCAAACGACTCTCAATTTTTGTCCGAAGTTCAAACTCGAGCAATTATGTTTAGTAATCACGTGGACCACTACACAAATGAGACAGTCAATATTATACATTATTGGCCACAACACGTGTTTGCACAGTTGACAAATCTCTAATCATCGAAAAACAAAAAACACTTCCTTTTAAATACAAGTTGAACCACGGCCAACAACTTGTCAACAAAACAAATCCGATTTAAATTATACAAGAGCAAATTATTGCTAAATCTCGCCTAAATCTACAAACACGAATAATTCATTCCCTTGAATCCTATGACCAATGAGTTAGAATTATTCAACAGCTGTGCATACGTGATAGAAACACTGAATACAGGAGCAAATTGAAGGGAAATCCGTGATTCCACTGCTTAGCTTCCCCGTCTTAAGTTATTTAATAAACGGGAAGGAACACAGGATACTTCATAGAATAATAAAGAAGGATAATAAGATTGCAATTTCCGTTAAAGAAGAAAAAGAAGCAAGCTTTTAAGTATGAACGAGGAAGCACGTACATTTTTTTAAGAAGTATAGTGTGTGCATAACATCAATTTTTTTTGATAAAGATTACTGCTCTGAACTTTCGAGGCACTATAGTTTTTTTCCAGGAGACTTTTAATGTAAATTAGGCCGAAAATGCTATGATCGTCACCCAAAAACCACACGTGGTTCAAATAAACAAGATTAACCAATATCGACTGCACGGTTGGTGCGGTGGCTGGGCAACTGGCTGCCGCGCAGTTCGACCCAAGCAAATCCACAAATTGTTGTTTCGGGTCTGTGTCAATGTGAACTATGTTTGTAAACGCACCCACGACACAGGAGAAAATCCTAATGTGGGGCAACGTTTAAAAAAATAGGGTTTGACCAGAGTGATATCACGGCCTCACAGAAAACCGACGTGAAGCAACGCTTGCGTTGTGTGAGTGAGGTTATCGGAGGCCCAATTACTGCCGTCCCCAATCTTCCCAATCCCTGATTCCTCAACAACTCTTAAATTCCTAACCCCAAATGGCCGGCAATGCACTTGTAACGCCTCTGGTGTTTCGGGTGTCCATCGGCGATGCGAATGCTAACCATCAGATTATGCATCTGCTTGGTTACCGGCTTATACTATAAAAAAAAATTTGAAGACCAAAAAGAAGTCATCAAAAACTCTTTAACTTAGTAACTTGTATTCCACAAGACAAAACGACTTTTAAAGAGAACTAGGGTCAATTAGAGGATTGGACTTCGTTATCAACCACAAAAATCGCCCCTGGCTTGTATCCAGCAACATCTGAGCTTGAAAGGCCAATTACTGTGGTTAAATGTCACCTAGTTCGCGATATTGGCAGAGAAACTACACAGGTTAGGCTCAGAGCCAACCCTACGTGATTATTAGTTTGTCTAATGATAATTATAGGAACAGGTTGCTTGAAGTACAAGAGTGTGATGAGTTGTTGGTCTTTAAGCGATTACAGATTCTTAAAAGTAACTATAAACTAAACCAAAGCCATACGCTATAAGCTATGCGTAAAAAAACTAATATACACGTTAGACTTACAATATTGTAGATTGTGCCGCATTTAGCACACAAGCTTAATGACACAGATGAAAAAATATTTGGTTTATTAATTGATCTTCCAAAAAAACCTACATAGGTTATACCGTCTGCAATTCCTATCACTGAAAGTTCAAAAAATCTTTACTATATGACGGACGAATTGCAAGATATAAATCCAAATATATAGTTGAACATTTTCAGAAATATTTTTATCGACAAAAGAATCACTGAAGTAAGCAAATGAACTATTGTCGCTACTAAAGTACCTTCATACATACCTATCTCTTAAGCTTTTCTACGAAAGTCATTTTTGGCACTTTCATTTTTCCAAATGATTAATTCTATTCGTTCATATGGGAGAAATTGTTTGTCACATCTAATTTCGTGTTTCCTTGCAAAATCTTATTGCTTCCCTTGAGTCATTAGTAAAAGCATTTTCCTCATAATTTCCTTTCCGTAATTATTGCTACGGAATTTGTAAATTATATGTGGACTTACCAGGATCAAGTATATATCACCATATGCTAGCCCGTGGATGTTAGAAGAGCCGACTGTTCTTCCCGCACAAGTAAGAAGAGCCGACTAGAGACCGCTAATAGCGCTCTCTGGTAAACCTGAATCTTTTAAACAGCAATCTTTAATCTGCCTACCATGCATGGAGACTGGAGACTCGATGAAGCACTTGCTTTGCTATTACAACGATTTCCTTCAGAGCGAGGTATTAAGTCTAATACGATACTAATTTACTTCCTAATTCTATTCAAAGGTTAAACGGACGGCCATTGCGCTGCAGATTAATGTCATAAACACCATGATTCAATGTTACAGCCCAAATAGTCATCGTAAAGGTGACTTTAGCAAATCACATCATAGATCCTATCTTACATAATGACTTGTAATCTCAGTTTAAGTTGCAGGTTAATTTGAACTTAAATACTTCTCCCATGCCCTTTACAAGTGACATACTAATGTAACCTTGTAGGAATATAAACATGTATTTATTATCGCACAATTATAATTCACATACATAACATTTTATAATGGGAACAGAATTTTTATAACATTCATAAAACATATTTTTAGTGCCTACTCGTAGCTCTGTTTAGAATTTTTATATGGTCTTAGTAGATGTAGTCGGTTATTAAATAATTATAATTCTTTACATATGCGAACTTGTTAAGTTCATTAAATAGGTATAATAGTTTAATTGATAGTCACACTATTGCATTGGGTTAAGCAACGTATTTGATGACTTTTTTACAGGGATAAGCCGGTAAACGAGTAGACAGATTACAAAATGGTAAACTATCGACGCAGCCCATGAACACACGAAACACCAGAGGCGTTACAAGTGCGTTGCCGGCTTTTTTGAGGTTAGGAATTTGAGAATTGTTGGGAATTCGGGGAAAGAGATTGGGAGGGAGAAAATTGGGCCACTCACAAAACGAAAAACAGTGAACCTAACCCGAACCGGAGTGATCTCCGGTCGAGCTGGCCCATACTTTATGCTAGATATGCAATCTAAATAAAGTTTTTAGCATGAATAATTTGTAAATTTAAAATTGTTCTTCTATATTTGTAATACAAAATTACAAGGACATATCACATAATAAATGTACCTACCAAAATAAAATTACCTTGTTCTTTTTTTTCAGATGTGGGCGATAAGATCTCGGAAGTGGGAAGAATGTTTTTTTTTTACTTAAAATAAAGTTACTTATTACATATTTATTTTTGGCAAAACAACTTTCAGTCAAACCCCAAAAAAAGAACAGGAAACCACAAAATAAATGTATGTGTAACATTTATTTTTAGTCAAAATACACTTCCGAATTTCCGTACAGAAACGACTGTGAAAAAAAATTCGAATGTAGGCCATTTTCAAGGTTGATATAATATGATATTTTAACGTCTAGCCAAGTGTTGAATTAGTTAAGAAAATTGCGACCAAACCCACTTAGAATTACACACACATGTTGAATAAACTAGACCAGTGGGAAAACGGAACTTGCTTGTAGAGGTAGCAACGAAGTCACATGTAAATGGGGCTTGAGATTGTTGTTATGAATTTGTATAGGTTTATTTATGAGCGTGTTTTGCGTGTAATATTGTAAGTGGTAAAATGAATTTGTTTGGTGGCTACACTTATCTAAACTTGACTTGACTGTATCGTTAGTCGAGTGGTTACAAGTGTGACTGTTGGGGAAAGGCCTCGAGTTCGAATCTCGGGGTGGGCAAAGTATTACTTTTTTTATAGTTTTTCTAAAATTTCGCACCTAGGTACATAGAAGCTGATGAGAAATCTTGTTTTATAAATAGTCAAACCGAATCCTAGAAAAAAATGGAAATCTAAAATCTACATTAATGAAACTTTTCTTAGATCAAACAAATTGATGTTAAAGATTACAATATAAGAGTATCTTATCCTCTTATTTGCTGCTAAGATTACCCAAAAATAACACCTATACCATCCGCAAATTCCATCAAAAACCTCACAATTGTCAGGATTTCCAATTTTATTGTATTACTAAAAGTTTTTTAAACTCTCACGCGTCTTGTTCTGCAGATCATACCTAAATTAATGTCGGGCAATATTCATGCAAGGCCGATGTTAGAGCCATAATAATTAAGTAGGTATTATAAAGCAAATACTAGCTCACACGATGCCTATTATAATGCTATTTAGTAACAGAAAATTATTACAATAATTCTTTATATTTTGAGTGCCTCACTGGTCAAGTGATAATGTGCGCTATTAGTAAAACACTAAGTCTTAATTTCCTATCTTCAAGTTTGCTCAATAATGAATGTATAAAATTAGAAAATAACACTTTTGAATGTCAACTTTAAAAAAAAATCAGATGCGTGTGCATTTCCTAAAGTTACTTAACTTCCTAAAGTACTCTGAGAAGAAATGCCGAAACAACTCCGAGGTCATAGTCTCTTTTAAAGTTCAGACAAATATTAATAAAAACTAGCGGACCCGACAGACGTTGTCCTGTCTACACGTCTTTAATTTGAAAATTTTAAACTTTTTTAATAAGCTAAAACATTCTGGACCTTTTTGATGAAAATTGTTATTCAAATGTTATGACAATATCTAACGTCATTAATATTTGACACTGCGATGGTAGCGCCGTCTGTCGGATCCAATGTAAAACATTCCAAAATCAACAACTACTAATAAATTAAAAACTAATTAAAAAAACATTCTTCTGCGGACAAAATTGTGAATCTAAACCATTCTCAGATCCTCTTGAACACACACAAAAAGTTTCATCAAAATCCGTCTAGTCGTTTAAGAGGAGTTCAGTGACATACACACGTACAGAAGAATTATATATAAAGATATATTTAAAACCAAACAGGTTCATAAAATATATACCTGCCTCTTTGGTCAGTAGCAGCTTAGGAAAATTAAATGCAACATGAAAAAGGAAAGGATTTTGTCCGCATATTCGAAACATTTTATCTAAGAAGTTTAATCCACTGCTACTAAGTAAGAAATGGTATAATTATGCGCATAAATAACATTAGTTGCATATCATGTTCAAAATAATCTTCAAACTACCGAATAAGTTGTTCAAGAATGATTAGAGGTTATACACTCAATTCTAGGTTACGATGGCTACGCCTCAAATATTTATGGCTGGAAAAAGATATATAAGGTGACTGATAATTAGTGAAGGATATTTAAACACGTGATTGTACTCATGATTATAAAAATATCGCCCGCGCACGCGTGCTGTCGCGTGATCAGCTGTTAGCAGCGAGGCGTCCGTACAAGTCGCCTTTGGATCGCATAGATTTTTCTACAAAATATCGCTTCGAGTTTGAAAGTATGAGTTTTTTGCAAAGTCTAACTTCAAGAAAAAAAAAATCTTAGAAAAAATCTGCAAAAACATTTATGATCCTTGTGAAACCGCTAAAGAGAAACCAACTACCTACATGCCACGAAATTCCCGCAGGAACGTGCAAAAAGCAAAATTCGATTTTAAAACAGCTACCTATTAAGCTTCATATTATCTTAAACGTGATATGAAATATACACCAATTAGTATGGAATAAATAATTACGATCTAACAGCTATAAAGGTTTTTATCGACATAAATCAAGATGGTGTCGAAACGATACCAGAGTTCGATGTCTGGCTACGTTAGGTCTAAGGCTTAAATAATAAGAATACATTTATATTATTCTATTGCATATATCTAGATTTAGAGCTTATCAGACGAATAATTTACGACATTATAATATTAGTGGAACGAATCAACAATTACAATTGTGCAAGGCTGTTTTGAGGCTAGGAAATGAATCTTGATACTTTTTATTAGTACTAGTTATGACTAGTAAGTAATTAACTATATGGAAGATATTTTAAGCTCAATTAACGAAAATTCATCCAATGACTTCTCTTGCCTTGGGCGAGGCGAAAGAGAGTGTCAGACTCTTATTGACTAAAAACACCCCGTTCCTATTTCTGCTTTTCGAGCCGGAGTCCCGATAAACCCGCTACGTAATGAAAATACTATAATTACCAATTTGCCTTATACAACATAGCCAGTATTTAAACGACCTCGAGAAGAAATAAAAATAAGTATATTTAAAACAAAGACACAAACTCAGTCACGTCAATTTTTTATACTTAGATATTACATTGGGTATTACCGACGATAACAATAACTTACAAAAAAAAATCATCGCAAGTACTATTGAGTAGTAAAAGATCAAGATTTCGTACACTATATTTATGAATGGAAATCAAAAGTTCGATAGTTTGACCTTCGATTTGATGGTTTAACCATCGACTTCTTTATATGGCTATCTTATTGATATACATCATAACTAACTATTATGTTTCGTTGTAGTCAATCTGATATTAGATGTAAAGCTACCTTGAACAAATAGAAATGATTTATAACTCATATACATAAAGTTAATTGGTATTTTATTTACTAAAACCATCAGAAGAGCAACTTTTACAAGAAAAAATGGACACTCATACTAACACCTCTATAAGTATTTCTTAAATACGGAAAACAAAACACCTTACTTTTTTATTTGGGGCAAAGCAAAAAAAATTAAATTAACAGAATTTTCTTATCGTGGGTGCGTTTACAAACATACAATTTCACAAACACATGACAGCAAGACCCGAAGCAACAATTTGTGGATCACCGAAAGAGTTGATCAGTGCAGGAATCGAACCCGCAACGCATTGCTCGCCAGCTAACTGCCCAACCACCAGGTCTACCAGGCAGCCAAATTATGTACATTTTATTTAAATATAATGTGTTACTTATAGTTCAAAAATACTTTATGACTGCAAAAGACCAGACGGATCACCTGATTGTAAACAATTCTTCGCTTATGGATAAGGCAACGGTAGAGTATTAACGCAATAATATATTTAAACAAACATGAAGGGATCAACTACACAGAAACTAGTGTTTAAGTACAGGCAATATAATGTTACCTAAATAATTTCTCTATTACGAAAACTATAATGAAGTAGGAAGAAAATTGTACCACGAACACCACCATTATTACTGACCATAGCTTTGAGCGCTAAATTGCTAAATAATAGCTTGTTCTATACTTAATGCACTCTAATTATGCCACAATGTTTGACTTGCACAAACAAATATTGGTCGCAAATGTTGGCCGAAAAGGGCCAACCATAATTATATACGAAGTTGTGTAGAACTGGTGCAATTGCTACGTTGCTGATTAAAAAACAATTGACACATCAATGACGTCACCAAATGATAAGGGGAGGATCATAGTGTATTCTCTTTTTAAAAAACAATTGACACATCCACCAAATGACAAGGCCAGAAACAATGAGTATTTCTCTTTCTAAAAAAATGACACGTCAATGGCTTCAGATTCCAAATGACAAGGACCGAAACTTGTGGTGTTCTCTTTTTAAATTATTGTAACAAAAAGTAAAAACAAATGACACGTCAATAACGACGAGGACAGAAATGTGGCATTCTTTTTCTAAAGGGGTTTGGGTAAAGTTGGCGTCGTTTTGAAGTTGAGCGGCCAGTAATGAAACTTAAATATTATGAAAGAACAGAATACAGCGATCAAAAGCTATTATGGCCATATTTCTCTAAACCATATCGGAACTGAGATATTTGGTTTTATATTGGTCATTGAAATCGAAGAAGTTATTAAATGTTATTGCACTCTTTTGGGTGTCTGCCATATTTTTTAGGAATGCTAAATAAAATAATTCAAATACAGTGACGTAGATGAATCGAACGGACCCCCAATGTCTTTTATCTATGGGCCGATGGTGTATAGTAACAGTAACAGTGTTAGTTTACTGTTGTGTGTTACTTTTTACGCTTCTAATCTCTCGTGGACTTGTGGATAATTATAACGACTTGGCATTTCATTGGACGTTTCATTGACTGACCCAGCATACAAAAAAAAAAAAAAAAAATTACGGTGCATTTTGTATCTATTGCCGACGCAGCTTAAATCGTGTTGGCGGCACTCGTCGTAGATCGTATAATTTGACAGGCTGCTGTTCGCATATAATGTCCATTATATGGTACATGGGATGGGGCAGATATCAAAATAATCTGACTCCGCCGGCACAATTTTTAGTTACCATTATTCGACATGACATTGAGAACGAAATGGACGAAGAGAGTTAATATGTAAATGTGTTTTTAAAAATCATGTAATAAGGTATAATACTGTGTTTTTATTATTTCCTAGGGCCCAATACTAACGTCACATTGACAGACGAGAGGTCGAGAAACAGTAAAGCCAATAACTAATATCAATCTTCTAATAATATACAATAACTAAGATTTTTTTCACACAGGACGGTATTTGAAGTATTTATAGAGACTACATTTTTAAATTATTCAAACTCAAATATCTCAGCTTTGATATAACTTAGGATAAAAATAATTGAACATATATGTGTAATGAACACAGCAGAACAATGTAACATGAAAATTATTGGTGGCCGCTGAAAAAAAAAATGACGCCACAAGTCCATACAAAGTTACTCAAACCCCTTTAAACAATTTTGTTTTATTGAAAGGATTGAAAGTGCAACTGCCGAAATAAAACTAAAGAGTTAACTAAGTATGTATAGAGAATTAGATACAGAACTTTTAGATAGACAATTAGAGATGAAGACAATTTTTTTCAATTAAATTAAAAAGTATTTAAGAATTTTAGTTCAACGAATTAAAATTCTCATTAATAACGAGAAGTCAGAAAAAAGGTAGTTTCCACAGTTTATCAGTTGGTGGACTTTTCAGTATAGGTAATAAAATTTAATAATACAGAAAATACGAATCACTATCATTCCTTTACATAAACATAGATACATATAAACATATGGGTAAATGACAGTGCACAAACACGAAACCAAACTGTATTAACACAAAGCTGAACGCCACCATCAATTACACCACCAGTCACAACAACACACTCTAATGTGAACCTTATGGTTAATAACGTCAAGATTGAAAATACTGATAGCGTACATAATGAAAGAAGGATGGAGATCTTAATCTTTTTGACGCTTAGTGACTAGATCTATCATAAGTTATTTTGTTAAAACAAACTTTTAGTCAGAAATTTTGGTTTAATTTTCTGATTAACATTGTATCTGATACATACACTTGACTGCCTCGTTGGTCGAGTGGACTGCTGGACAACGGGTCTCGGGTCCGATTCCCGGGCCGCGCAAACTATTAGTTGTTTTTTTTCGGTTTTTCGAAAACTTTTCAGTAGTAGCACAGAGTCTGGTATTGTGACCAGTATATGGCAATCGGCTCACCCCTAATACCTATATGGGAATTATAACATAACTGATGAAAAGTGTATTTATATTATATAGCATCATAACATGTCGTAATGCCGCTGCCTCTGCCTACCCCTTCGGGGATAAAAGACGAGACCTGGTTTTTTTTACATAAACATTTTCAACTTTATATGTATGACAATAGAGCTTACTATTATAGCTACTTGCAAAAAGTGAGTAGCTATATTAACTGTAAGCCATTATCCATCCTCCTATTTAAGGAACACAACAAACAAAACTTTTCTTTTTTTTTAAATACCAAAATACCACATGTTCGTCAAAATTCATACTACATTCATACTTACTCGTGTAACCACTCCTCCATTCACACAAAAAAAAAGTAATAATTCAAAAAATTCAAGCATTAGAAAAAGAATTGTCGGCGTTAAAGGAGCGTGGAGGCGTGTCTGCAATACATAGTGCCCGACAGGGGTTCCCACTTACCATCCGATGTTTTATTGATGCGCCACCAAAGCCTCCCATTAAATTTTCATTGCTTTATCACCCAACATCCGTAATATGTATGAGAACAGTAATTGCTTACATGATTTTTCACCCATTCAAACAAGCCACAATTATTTTCATACGTCTGTGAAAGGAAATTAAAATGCATTTTGTCTGATACTTTTTCTGTTATGTTGCTGCGGTTATTGTTTGTACGAAACGCTTTAAAGGTTATGTAGAGTTGAGTGCTTCTAATTTGAGCTGAGCTTTTGAATAAATTGGTTTAAAAGGTAATACCCAGCCAAATAAATAGCGTTATATAAGTATTTTCAATATCTATGCTTTTACAGACTAAGGACTTGTTTCACAATGTCTGGATAGCTGCTATGTATCAGATAACTTTGAATTAATAACGTAATTTGTATGCACTATCTGTCACATAAGTTTATCGGGCACTTATATAAAGGTGGTGAAACAGGCGCTAAGTATCAGAGCATTCACATTTACAACTAAATTCATTCTTCACTAGCAACACAATTACTAAACTCTTAAAAGAGTACTTCCATCCAATTCGTCGACACTACCCAAAACAAATCAACGAACACAATCTGTTTCGAGTGCCATACGATTGAGGTCACACCCACACACTAGACTGAATCGCATGTAGGCACTCGCTAACCGACGCTAATATTTTAAAACAGTTCATTGACAGACCAAGTTGCAATTGCAACAAACATACGTACCGAATAAATTCTCAGAACGATTACGCAACAAATCTAGTGTGTACAACTGATATATCGATGTTTAGACTCCCAGGCGACAGTAACAAACGCAACCGCCTATTGCCCACCCATTGGGAGTCGATTATTCATATTTATCGATACCCGGCTAACGAGCATCCATCTGTTTGCGGTGTGATATGAATAAAACATCGATTGTTCACAATACGCCGCCTCTATACCGAAAACGCAAGCTCATGTAATTACAGGATAATTTTATTAACGAAAACAATCAGGGGATATGATATATTGAAGATTATGAAAGCAATATTCATGATGATCCTCAATGAAAATTTGAATTCAATGAATGAATAATATCGATACCTACTGAGACGCAAATAAATGATGTGTGCACACTTGAAAAGGAATGTTCTGAACGTACTCCATAATTATATTGGATTTATAAGTAGCTTATAACGATTAAATCACGATATAATAAATTATACTCATTTTATGTATTAATATTGTACGACTAAGCGTGTAGATAATAATTTAATACTGTATCTCCATGGGCTTATACGGTAACGAGATAATTTACACAAATTATGTTGCAGACACAAAAAATCTACAGCTATCATTGACAAACCCTTATAGAGATTTAACTACCATAGAAGTAAGAATATTCACATTCATACTTGTTGGAAATATTCCAAACTCAGTAATTCGTGTTTCACATTAACTACAACGAAAGTATGGAGTTGCGAATAATCGCTCATTCCACCTTTACGGTGTGTTATTAAAGGCAAAGGTTAAGTTGGGTTTAAGGTCTCAAACTGGTTTAACAGCTGTTATGAAGTGATGCATAACCCATTGTTCAATAAGGGTGAAATTGTTAATGCGTTGGATGTATAAAAGGCTGCAGCTTTTAACGATATTGACAGTCATTGATTAAAGGTTAAGGAAAATGAACGCCAAGATGATACACAAGGTGAGTTTCGAAATGAAATTCCTAAAGCAAAAAAAAACATTACTCTGTATGTATTGTCCCCTAACTTGTATTTCCTTGCTTACAGGTACTACTAACGCTGTGCTCCTTCACGTTTGTCAGCGCAGGAGTAATTGGAACTGATGGAACAACTTACTCATCATTATCAACACCAATCGTGAAAACTATTCCAAGCCACGTCGTAGAGAAAACTGTGACCTCACCAATAGCTTACACCAGAATTATTCAAGCACCACCAGCATATCACTCCATAATATCTACTAAAGAAAGTAACTACGAAAGCCCAGATGGCACACAACATTCAACATTTACAAAATCTTCGGATACAGGATACGCAAGTATCAAGGATTATGAATCCAGCAAGAATGATGGTACAGCTCAATTAACACCAAGCATCTACTCTTCTGTAAGCCATTCTCCCATAGTGTATCACCAAGAACCAACATATCATGAACTTTCTTCTCCTTTAATATCTAAATCTGTATCAGTTCCTATTTCTTATACTACTCACGAAGTTCCTTTAACTAAAACAGTTGTATCACCACCTTTATCCTCGTACTCAACACTTGATAAAACTAAGTTTGCTTCTTTAGGATTATCATCTTATTCGTCGAATTCACCTGTAGTGGACTCTCAGCCAATTAAAACTACTATAACATACTCAGAAGCTCCACTAGTTTCTCACATGTCGTTCACAGGCTTAGGAGCAAGTTATGCTTGGTGAATTACTACAATTTTTCCCTCACATGGAATGCGCGACTGACTGCTTGATTAAGTTTAATTTATGTTTAAAATGTTATGTTTATGTAAGGTAAAATTATGTCTCATAAAATAAATATGTCTGCATCGTATTCGTGACTCATTTTTCTTGGTAGCTTTTCTTTTGCTAATTATTTAAACCTTGGATGTGAACAGAATTCTTAATAAACAAACATTTGCTTTACTAGTTGGTAACATTTCACACGTCCAATTTCTGCATTCTACACGATAATTATTAGGCAATGTGCTAACTTTGAATCACACCATTAGGTTCTAAGCTCCAATCTAGACTGATTCAACATTATAGTCAATTAAATGTTGGAGTAAAATAATTATAACTTTTCTTCGGAACTACATGACACATAATTATCCTTCAAATATCTAATCTTTGTTCTTTCTGTGTCTTGGCTTGACCAGATTTGGTTAAAAACCTATTAATACCTCCCTAAAGGCATACCTACTGACCACTTGACATGCAACACCCACTTACAATGAAAAGTTATATTATGAACCTCTGATAGGGGTGGACAACTATACATATTATTATGTTGTTATGATACGGATGAATTTATCATCATAATTTGTATACGCCCAGTAGGGCACAATACTAAATATATTTTCTAAAAAATGGGATACAGTCAAACAAAACCCAAACAACAAAATATCTATTGAAATCTGATCCGTGGAACAATTTTAACACAATGTACAACAGTACCAATAAAACAGTAACAGCATTATTTCCAGTCAAAAGCTGGGCTATTATTCCGAACAATTCGTAATGAAGCTTTACAACGGTTGATAAATAAAAGTTAGTTGAATCTATATTTAGCGAATGAAATATAGCGCGTCAAAACGTTTCAATATTTCAACTGAAAATAGAATATTCATTCAGAATTTAATCCGTTTTACGCAAAGCCTGACAACATCCTACGCATTCTAGATACTAAATTGTGTATCTATTTATATTTGCTTCAAACTTGACTTCACATACACATTTACGTTCTTTTTCTAAGGTAAGTTTTTTCGTTTAGGTGAATCATTACGTACCTTAAGTTAGTAAAATAGCGAACTTAAAGTACCTTCTAGAATTAAAAGCTTTCTCACGCGTTTTCATCAACAACAAGATGGATTTAAGTGTGGGAGATGTTTCGGCACGAATGGGTCGACTAAAATGGAGTAATACCACGGCCTCATAGAAAACTGACGTGAAACAACGCTTACGTTGTGTGAGTTAGGTTAGGGTGCCAATTACTAACCAAATCCTCCTCAATCTCCCCAATCCTTGAATTCCCAACAATCCTCAATTTTCTAACCCTTAAAAAGTCGACAACGCACATGTAACGCCTCAGGTGTTTCGAGTGTTGTGATCGCATAATTTGCATACTATCCGGTGATTCGTATGCTCGTTTACCGGCTAATCACATAAAAATACACAGTGTCGCTGAAAGAGCAAAAGATATATGGTAACTTTTAAATAGACTATACTTGACAGCGATAATACATAAACTTCATGAGCCCTCAAAGTTTACATAAAGATATCTTTCTTATAAATAAAATTCAAACTGAGTAGAGACCCAAAAGACTTAATAAATCACCTACGCACATTTCAAAAGCTGCATAGCATTTTAGATATTTACCTACAGCACAGTATCCTGTTACATTAGCCACACGTGCGTCACAATCTATGATCAGATTACCACACGAGGCGGGTCCAATCGGTGGTTGGTCACAATAGGTGAGCGGTCACAGTACCGGACTTGATAAAGATGTATTGTGGCCAGCATTTACGTTACATACTCGACTTGCTCACGATTGACCTGTCCATGTGCGTTGCAAAACGTAACTTAGGCAAGGTACACATGGATGGTAATGCGTTGTATTGAGTTGGATAGACTTTAGGAGATTTCGAATTCATGTTTTCTTTTATTTCGCTAGAATTTTGTGATTATGAAATGAACTATTTCAAATTTCCATTGCCATTTATTTAATAGGCTCTGACTTCCTACTCTATGATGAGACTTTGGCTTCTTTATTACTGGTGATACAAACCTTTAAGAAGGATGGGAGTACAGCATGTAGTTATTTTAGTTCGTCATTGATCAGTTTAGTATGTATTGCACGGGAGCTGCGGACTATCTAGCGGGTTTACCGGGGCTCCGGCTCGAAAAGCAGGAGAAGGAACGGGGTGGTTTTTAGTCAGTAAGAGTGTGACACTACCTCTCGCCTCGCCCAAGGCGGGAGAGGTCATTGGATGACTTTCCCCCCTCAAAAAAAATCTATTGCGAAAACATGAATACAAGTCTCACATAATGCAACCATGACTACACCCGTAAAACTGGATGGGTTCATTGAAGAAGTTCATCCACACTACCAAAATAATTTGTACCAACATTGGCCAACCTAAAACAAGAAGTTTCAATGTTTTAGCGTCACGTGGGCGAGTGACATGCATCGTGACATCTGTCATGTTATGTGACTATGTGACGACTTGGAATATCTCAACCAAACATCTTGACCTTGGAAAATGAACATGATATTTTTGACTTACCACAAGGTTTAGTATAAAGGAACACTTGTTTTCAGAATTAAACATTAAAGCATTTTATTTCCTGAATGAAGAGACATGAGAAATAGCTTGACCGGCTTGGAAATAGAAAAACACCTCTGATCAGTAATCAGACAACCATTAGAATACCATAGTACCTCACTCTAGACTATAAATATTATTGAAATAAAAACCTCTGATTAGTGATCACATTCACAACCTTTAGAGTACCGAAGTACCTCACTCTAGACTATAAGTATTAAACTCAAAATTACTAAACGGATACCGAATCAAGTTTCTGACCTGTCCCAACCGAATATCCAATCACAAGTGACTCATGCAACTACTGACAAAAACCTGTAATGAAATCAATAGAACGGACAATTAGCACGCCGCATCGTTAATGTGGGAATATAATAAAACATAACATTACAAACATTTTCTTAGATTGAGGAAGTAAGATATAAGATAAATGATATGGTAGAAAAAGGATTTTGTGATAAACAATGAAAAAATATTTAAAACAAAAGGAACCGCCTTCAACTTTCTTTAGCGCCTCAATTTTTTAAGTCAGGTAATATCTTTAAAACCTTCTCCCAAATCTGAAAAATACTATGCTGAAAACCGCATCAAAATTGGTTCAGCCAAATGCGAGATAATCGCGTACAACATAAAGTTCATGCCAAACTGAGAACTCCTTTTTCGGAGTTTAAATCGGTTAGAAATGAATCATATTAATGTGCCGATCCAGGAAGTAAGAAGTATATTATAAACTGGTGTACTTCAGCTTCTTAATAAGAATTAAGAAACAGAGAAATCGAATCCACAATACAGAACTAATTAATCAACAACTAATAAATATATTCACAATTTTCTCATAAAAAACATAGTCGCAAACTACAGCATAATTCCTTTGCATCCACGTCCTAGGCGGTCTAGATACATGTACACCAGCCTTTTGAAATACCAGTATATTGCCCTTAAACAAAAGCACTACAGACTTGCATAACTGAGATACTAAAGTTTCATATGAAACTGAATGCACGCCACAGCTAATCTAGGCTGTCATAAAGTTTATCTACTACACGAATCAACAATGTCTAGATAATGCAGGACGTCAAGAAATAAAAGGATTTTTTTCAAGGTTATTTAATTTTGTAAGTTTGTATATTCATAGTTAATTTTTTTTGGTTTTGTTTTTGTTTGTCTCAAATAAATTGTCAAGGTATTGAAGAATAACTTTTCAATTAACACACATAAGGAAAATGAATTCAGGAAAATCATTTGTTTATAATATGGAACTGCGTTTTCTGTATAGAGATGTTCTCTCTTTTTCCGAAATGAGTTTACTACCTGTTAAGGTATTGTAGAAGAATTTTTCTATTAACACGTACATTGTATTGTATAGAAATGGATCAGTCGATCAATGGATTAGCAACAATTTTTTATGTAGACTTCTAATAGTAATTCTGATTTCACACAATACATTTTTCCTGAAAATAAAAGAATCGAAAACGAACTTTTTAATCTCGTAAATGCAAATAAATAATGATCTTAACACTGACATTACATTATTGTGAGCCCAAATTTCCCCAAGGACCGTTTCACACAACTTTGTACATTACATAAAACATCCTTTCACTAAAATCTAAGTGAATCAAAAAGGGGTGTTACGTCATAGGCATAAAGTCGGTCAACTCACAATTTGGTCCTAATTAAACAAGACAAAGTTGATTACTCCATCTAAATCGATCATGATACTAATGACTGATAAAATCAAAAGCTTTACCAATATCAGAAGATTTTGAATGAGATAAAGACAGAAGCTGTGCAAACTTAATAATGAAGACAAATTAATTAACCGTAAGATACCTAAGTTTAGTTTTATGAGTGAGTTACAGGAAATTCAAACCAAGAACTCAGTCCATTGACGGAGTCTGGATGACGGTGTCTAGTGATTTCTAAACTAGTTGGTTACTTAATCAGGAACTTGGTAATTAGTAGGAAATCATGATTCGTTCAACAAACAATGGTTTGTTGTTTGTGATGCGTTAGGATTGCGTTAAAAGTATCACGCATATCGTTTTTTCTAGGAATTGTGTTTTGAAGTAGCTTGATGGTTTATTCTTCAGATTCTCAACACACAGTGTACAATTTAGAATTGTTACGATATTGATTACCTTTTTTCTCTTTAATAGAATAGTAATAGAACTGATAATACACCTTACGATAGGGCTTCAAGAAACAAAAAGAGTTAACAAAAAAGCGATAAGGACCAACTTGGTCTTGTACACATTTTTTATTTAGTTTGGAACAGGCTACAGGATTACTACAATTAATATTTTACGAATAATAACTTGATTTATTAAGCTTCCGCTAAACCAAATCGTATTTGCGACAGTCGTCATGACATACAGGATGTCATATCCTTGAGAATTTTCCCGCGGACGAAAGGACCGATTCTATCGGCCTACTTTTCTGATGTCTAAGTAATACCTAACATTATCAGATCAGATTGTCGAATACAAATTGTTCAAATGCACTTTTTAAACTTAAATGATCAGCTGATTTCCGAATCTTGTAGTTTGCTTTAAAAAAGTTTCCTTTGATAACCATATTTATTTTTGTACTAAAGGTTGAATAAATCTTTTGCAGTGCCTTTCATATTACCTTGTATATAGGTTTTGATGGAATAAAATTATAATTTACCATATACTCCTAATGGTATGGTTAGTAAAATTTTCGCATACGTTACATATTAGTTAGGTGACATACATTTTGGGCGGTCAATTTGTGACAGGGTTCTAAGTAGAACTTGCGATACTAGACCACATTTGGTACATGCGCCTGCGCTCGCGGGGGTAACGAGTCTAGTATAAAAGTGCTTGTGTGTACACAGACCGTATCACTTGCCGTAGTGGATTTTATATATCATAATGGCTGCTAAGGTACTTTGTTTTATAGTGTTTTGTATAAAAATATATTAAATTAATTTTGCAAATAATGAAGTGAAAGATTTTTATCATTACTCAAAACAATTCAAGTTTTCACGTGAAATATTTCCCAATTACATTTCATAAATACATTTAGAAACTTGATTTTTAAGAATTTCAATGAATAAAATAAATAGACTAGAAATTTTTAATGATTCAATTAACAAATGTCTTATGCAAGACTTTAGTGTAATAATTGTAACCATGTGTGTCAGATTTTAAATTAAATTTATTTTCTTATTTCAGTTACTAGTCCTTTTGTGCGCGTTGGCGACAGCCCGTGCTGGTGGCCTTTACGCGGCTGCTCCAGTGGCGTCCTACGCCGCCGCTCCCGTGGCAACATACGCCGCGGCTCCAGTCTACAAGAGCTACGCTGCTCCCGCCGTGGCATACTCCGCCCCCGTTGCATACTCAGCCCCCGTTGTGAAAGCGGTTGCACCTGCAGTGTCATCCATCTCTTCATACTCCACCCACACCGCTCACGCCGCACCTCTGGTGGCTAAGTCTTACGCCCCTGTTGCCACTTACGCCGCTGCCCCAGTAGCGACATACGCCGCACACGCCGCTCCCGTGGCGTACGCCGCGCCCGCTGCCTACGCTGCTCCAGCGTACAGCCACGCAAGCTACGCCGCGCCTGCTGCCTATGCGGCTCCCGTTGCCACATACGCCGCTGCCCCCGTCGCCACATACGCTGCCGCTCCCGTGGCATACGCTAAATCTTACGCTGCTCCTGCGGTAACTTACGCTCACTCTGCACCCGTGGCCGCATACGCCGCCGCTCCCGTTTACAAATCCGCCCTGACTTACTCCGCGGCTCCTGCTGTCTCTCACGTGGCATACAACGGCCTTGCGGGTCACTACGGTTGGTGATCGCCTTAACATTTGTACAAATCTAGTTGTTTATGTTTGTATATATACTTTTATACAATGAAAATAAAAAAGTTAAATTGGTAAATCTATATATTTTTTTTAATTTTCCTACGTTTCCTCATTTTTGACTTCTAATTATTTTATTAAATTAGCTCTATAATAAAAAAATAAACAAGTACTGTAATAATGCTTATAAACCTTCCTATTTTTAATCAAACCCCAGATTTTATTACCCCTACAATAATTACACATTTCCCTCAAAAACATGAATTGTATGCAGTACAAGTTAGTAAAGCCATATTTTTATATATATTTAATTCATCATAATTTCTAACAGGAAAAGGGAAATCCGCTTCAAATTAATTCCATATATTTCGCTGATCTTATCGACATAACTATTTAAGATATAACAAAAGATTAAACGCAAAAAGATCTTAAATTTAAAACATATAATTATTACAAACAAAATATTTAATTGGTATGTAATTAAAGTTCTTTACTAAGTCCGTCAAATCTAACAGTATGACGTGTTAAAATCATGATAGTCATCACTATAATCACTATCATTGTCTTGACCAAGGCTCTGACTAGATGTCGAAAGTGTAAGAACTAGCAAAAGTATGCGAAATTAAACTTTATTTCGCAAGCCATAAGAGTTTCACAGAAGCCTTGGTTAAGTCACGCAAGTTGAAGTTAAATATACGTTTATACAAAAATGAGTCATACGTTTTGTTATAGTTTTGACATCCTTGACAATATTAAGTAGTCGAGTATAAATCCAAAATGTATTCAAAAACATTCAAAAATCTACGCTAGCAACTTATCTAGTCTAAACCACGATTGCCTATAATGTTTTTAAAATACATCCATGAAAATTGATACAAGGAGGTATTTTACTAATTCTGTTGTTATTTTCTTTGTTTACGTTTACTTTATAAAAAGTTTTATGTTAAAATCTACTTTTTATTTTACTATTAAATTCTGTCTAAAAATATATTCAATTACAAAGTACTCCAAAATTTAAAAAATAAATTGCTCGATAAGTTCAGTTCAAATAAACCTAAAACAGAGGCCTATAAAACATCCTTGACTCGTATGTAGTCAAAGGCCATATGAACATAAAACACGCATTTAAAACAATTGCGGACGCAAGGACCAAAATATGTTAGTTCACAGCAATATTTCGCAATTTTTCTCACTTGACATAGATTACATTTTAATAGCTCATGTATAAACTGAAGCTGTGTAAAGACAGATTATTCATTAAATGTTTATTTCCCATGCTGAGCTAGGTACCCAATAAAATAGTGTTACAGATAGAATGCCAGTAATAACTGGCATGTTAATTTGGTTTTGCACGACATTAAATCCAATAACTAACTTGACAAAATTAAGCAAATTATTTCGAACATAAATTAAAAGGACGTTATGCTTTGTTATATTACTGTGCAGAATTTGATAAACTAAATTTGATTATGTAGAACTTAATTAAATGGTGCGCTTTGAATAATTTTCAGGTTTATAACATAAACACCAGATTCCTTAATTAGTGGACATGATTGAACAAACAAAGCTAAAGACATATAAGACCTAAATCAATTATCAGATTAAATCCACAATAACCAATCAACAATACGAATAAAAAATATGTCAACAACCTTATAAACGTGTAATTCTCACATAAATACAGTTTATTGCACAAATAATTCGCACACGCCTGCGGCCAGCGCTCGCGCAACGTTCATTCAGAAATAATATGGCTTCTGGTCACATTTTTTGGATACTGTGTCAATTGGGCGACAATTTTATGATGAACGTGTAATATGAGTGTAATAAGTAAGCATGGCACAAGTTATATTTTTAAGTGGATGTTTAAGACGACAATATTGCCTGTGGTGTCATTAAAGAAAACATTTAAAAGTGAGGTCCATTTTGATTCAAGATTACGTAAGACGTTAAATATCACTGCCCATATTATTCACCTGCAACTGATAAATATCTAGTGATACCGTAAATTCCAATACTTTTGTCAATGCAGCACTTTTACACCTTAGTCTGGCTCGTGACTTTTAGGACTACCTAATTGATACTAATAATGTCTACGATGGACATACAATAAAAGTAATATTGTTGCAAAAGTTACACAATAAAATATATTTTTCCAGAGATATCACCACAGACCTATTTAACGGTCATACAATTCATCTAAAAAAAACTTGGTACAGTGCCAAAACATATGAAGTATTTTTTCGGTTTGTTACGTATATGTTTGTACGAAGAAACGCTTTATTTATTTACTTTCATAGTCGGTAAGCGGTAGGGAAGTTGTTTGAGAACCTAGATATTACAGTTATATATCATTATGATTAGTGTACCAAGTTCTGTATCTGGTTATTTTATTTCCATAACATATACAAAGTTTTTGTTTGTGAGTCTGTTTGTTTATTTTGTAATCTTTTCTTTTCTTTCTTTGTTAACTATTGTCTATTATCAACATGATATTGTTTGCATACATATTCTCACGCTTTTGTCAAAATGAGACGACAAAAATCACAAAGCTCACTTGTATGATCTTTATTATTTAGTTTCCATCACATTCATGCATCTGATGATACTAATGTCTCAGTTAAGAGAATATCATTCCTTTTCCAATGGTGTAATTTCTATTGAAAATATCAAATACGACACGAAACGACAAATACTGATACATTGACATACAAACTGACACTCTTGTCTATCATTTTGAGGGAAACAAGCATGTCATTATGTCTGTAATGTCCCAACAAATATATTACTTAGGCTGACACTCGCAGGCATGTTGAGAAATTATTTAGACAAGAACTAGTACTATATAGATGGAAGTTCTGTCACAAAAAGGTCTATTTTATTGTGACAACACATGTTGCATGTCAACGGACAAACTTGTTATTCTTATTGTAGTATAATGAAATCTGGTCCTTCTGTCCGCGGTGTTGTAACTGCGTACTACTATGGTACTGTGACAATAATATTATGAAATTTCGGAATATCTAAAGTTTTAAGATATGGTTAATGAACAGTAAATATTTTGAAAAATGTAACTCAAATATTTTGGAAAACCTTATGACTTGGAAGATAAGTTGTTACATTATGCTCAAGACATGGTACTATCAAAATAAACATATTATAAACACATAAAATTATATAAAATTAATCAAAATTCGTTGTTTATAAATAACTCTGATTAAATGCGAAGTATGGTGGCTTTATAACGATCTTTATAAGATAACTATCTTACTAATGCAACAAGTAACCTTTTGGTAAATTGATAAATATTAATTAGATACTTTAAAATAACTCAATATTTTAATCTGGTTAATAGAATTAGTGAACTCTCTTTGCCTTCAGTAAGAACAGCTTACAACTTGATTTTTGTGGTATTATAACTGCCTTCAACGATAAAAAGGACCACGAAAGACAAAGACAAAAATAAATAAAGTAATCCTTATGTTACACTTTAGCAAAATAAACATTATAATTAGAGTCAATCAACGAGCAATATCAAATCATTGTATCAAAAGCATTAATCAATAAATAAAAGCAGTCATACAACCCATGTCACTAATAATAGACACTAGCACCTAATAAAAGCTTAAGATCATTAGTCATATTGCTAAAAATATTTATTTAGAAACGAAACGCCGCAGGGCGTCGTAGTATGTAAGTTGATAAACATATTACAAAATATATGTAGATATTACACACGCTTATGTACACATCAAGCAATGGAAAACCGGTATAAACTGATCGTCGAATGTGAGGAAAGATCATACAAAGCGAGACCATGATAAGTTGGTTTTGTATAGCTCGATCTGTATGCCGTATGTACCTAGTTTTTGCTCGTGACTCGTTATCGAGCTGCCTGCCAGCCTATGGGTCAGCGACCTCTTTGCAACTTTTGACCTTAGGACATACTACTTAGCCTTTTTGGTATAAAAAGGAACTAATAAGTGTAAGTGTGTCTTGGATTCAGTGGGAGTTTATTTGTTTGTATTGAGTTTTATTTAAAAACTGAACAATTTACAGGAAAATAAGGAAAGCTCGCTCTAATATACATTACTGACTGTAAACTAACTAGTCCTAATGGCCTTCCTTTAATATTTGTGAAGTGCATGAAGCCGTGACTAATCCTTATCTCACATCTACTACCTTACGCTTTCCTTAATGGATTGAATTGATATTTTCTTTTGATTAAAGAAAACGTATCTTACAGAATTGTATTACTTTAGTATTTTTCTTTACAGGACAGTATTACTTCAGTCACTAGCTAACACTTGTGTTAGACGTTGAGTGATAAATTAGAAGTTAATAAATAAAAGGTTGACCTGAAATAATAATCACAATTATTTCCAATAATAAATTGAATAATATTATTGACTAGCTTCTAAACAACCAACTAATCTCCTAATTAAATTAATATTAATAATGACTTTGTTTTTAAAACGTAGAATCTATTTATAAATAGCGATTGACATTTGTCTAGGCACCCTGATTTAAATAGGTCACCCAAAACATCAACAGGTAAAATTCTATCGAATCTAAAAATGTTATGTCAATCTGCATAATCAATATTATTATACTGATGAAATCTTAATTAAATGCATTTTAAATGACAATATAATTTATTAATGTAATAATGGTCGATCTTGAAATAAATCCATTTAATAAAGTTATATTTAGATGAATTGTAGGTTACTAATCAGCAAAATAAAAAATAGTCCACACAGATCTAAAAAACTTGTATTTATTCTACATAATTTGGTATTTTCCACTACACATCACAAATCACAAAATATCAAAAGTTTTGTGTCATAGTAAGAAATAAACAAAAATGCATATTTATCTAATTATAATTTTCAAATTAAACGAATAATTTTATCAGTCACAATAGCAGTTTTAATTTATTACTAACAGAGTTACCATTATTCTGATTCTATTCAGAAATTGAACCCTTCTTCTTCGTCACGCTTGCAATCTTTCGCCCAACCTGATGTGCCAGCTGACTCTGTCTCACACAAGATTATTAGCTACATCATTTTGAGAAGTCACTTATGTTAAGCACTTAAAAAGAGCAATTGTATGGGTTACGCTCTAGCTGTATAAAGTAAATACTAATACAAAACCGACAACTACCCATCATCAATATTTAAGAAATTACGGATCAAAGGACCACTAACATATTTTTCAATGACCATTTCATTCCTCCTAGTGTAAAAAATACTTATTAAGTGAATACTCAAAATATTAAAATATTCTATTGGTTAATGTCATAGAAAAAAAATACACAGTTTCTACAAGCGAGAACTGTGGAGGCTTAGCGTTGAATGAACTCTGAAAAAACAAAATAAAATGTGAGCCGACCCCATTGCAACACAAATAAAATGCACATTATACACTTCCTGTATCATTAAACATTTAAGTATACACCAAATTAGTTCACCTTCATTCACATTTTATTATTTTAATGTTATAAAAATTATAAAAAAATTAAAAGAGACCTTATGCACACCATTTGTAATACGATTATGCGCCATTTTACTAAAATTACCTAGAAACTTGACAATAGCGAGGCCACTTTGTTTCCTGAGATTTCGTATAATATATAAGCTGACATTTTTCGTTTGCCTAACATTCAACGCATTATATTCCAAGAATCCACATCAAAATGATCGCTAAGGTAAGATTAGTGATTAAATACATCGCTTAAATGCATCTTTTCAAGGATTTTAACTAAAGTATGCGAATATTAAATAGTGTTGCGTTAAAAGTGCAGTGTTCAAGTTTTAGTGGTGTTAATAGTGATAAGTTGCTTTTATTTCGAAATACCTACTTTTTTATCCTAATTTTTGAAAAATTTGCAATTAGCTTATTTGGACTAAATTCAAATCTTGTGTTTTTCAAAATTTATTTCATTCCGTTTCATATTTTGGAGTCCATTAAATTACAAAATAGCTGTTTATTCGCAAAAACGTTGGAAAAAGTACCTTCACAGGGGCTGCCCTGTGGAGGTGCATTTTCCACTATGGCTGCATAGTGCTGACATTTTTAGCCGTCGCTCACAAACTTTTGAACGCGTTAGAATTTGGCGTATAGCCGACAACTGGAATTTTCAACCTAACGCTTCCAAACTGACAGGATTGGTAGCACCTAACTGACAGTATCGTGACGTCAATTTCATTGTGCACTGGATATAATCCAGAAGGACCAGTAAAAGACCAATAAAAATATTTTGGTCCTATCGCTAAAAACAATTGCAATATTTATAACTGAGGTGATATTACTATTGATAGAAGTTTTTCTAAGGTAGGTATACTTTTTTAATTACTTTCAAAGGCACTGGGAGTCTAGACAGTTAAAATAATACTTCCTATTTTTGTGTCTAAGTTATGGTCGTCTAGATTAGTGAAATGGTGACGTTAGCACACTTTTGGAACTTTGCCAGAACGTATATTTCTACAGGCATCCGAAAATTATTTTTGTGCTTGAAAGCTTGAATTTTTTTTTAAATTTCTTGGCTTTGTAGGCCCGTAAACATAACTAACGTAACTCTTCCTTTATCCCATAAAATTTTAGTTTCAACTTCAAAAATTTTGCTACTTACATTGTATGTACTTACAATGTACATTATATTTAATACAAAAATATTCAACTTTTCATTGTGCTTTGTTTCCAAGGTACTCTACGAACAAACATGTATTTTAATAGACCTTTTAGGTCAGTTATAATCCCACTTTGTGAGATTCTATTTGTTGAGTTGCGCCGTTTGACTTGAACACTACTTCTAAAGTTTATTGTAATGTGCTCTTTATTTACCGTTAAAATTGTGATAAAAACCTACATTTCCTTAATAACCAGTTACCTACTTCACGCATTAAAAATAGCTTTCATTATAAAAAAAGAATAAATGTTCATTCATAAATTTTTCAACTTGACACATCAAATTGTCTCGAAAGAATTTAGGGATAAAAAAATACATTACAATTTAGCGGATCTTAGGACCGAATTTATCTGTGTAGGCACCAATCCTAAAGAATCTTAAATTTTCTTTTATCTTTCATTATTTTTGCGGCCGACTACAATCTAAATGTAACGGAAAATTATTTAGAATCTTAACAATTATACAGATTTTGAATCGAAATTCCAATTTTGTCTCAACTGAAAATCGAATCCAATACCTTTAGCTGGGTAATCGAAGTTACCAGACCACTCGACTAACGACACTCATATTACAAGTAGTTGTTATTGTCACTTAAAACAATTATAACTTTTAACTGCATTTTTAAAGTGCCGCTGTTTACTTTTTATTCACCATTAACCATCTTTTAATGTTTTAACATTCCATTAAAGCAATTATAATTAAGAATTAGCGTCAATTTCAGAAACAAAGAGGAGATGTAAATATTTTAATTGTTTAAATGCACTGAACCAGTTTTGTTCGTAATATTTGCACGTTCAAGTAAATTAGTCGTGTATAATATGCTCAATTGCATGTTTTCTACCACTCTTATTTGCTAGATAGCTCTGTATGAACAGTCAGCTCAGTAATTTAGTATGTAGGTACGTAAATAAAAATTGATTCGGTAGAGACACAGTACCTTTGGTTGAGCAACTAAGCTGAAAAATGGTTACAAAAGATATTATCGTATCGTTAAAAACGATATAATTTAATGTTACATAAAGTAATTTTTCTGTACTGAGTCTATCTTTATTTTCTTACCTGCACCTTAAGTACAAATTTGCTTTACGTTTAACGAAAACGAAACGAACGCGCTTTTCTTTTTGTTTAATTTAAACGTTAAGCAAACTCATACTAATCGTCCTGTATACCAAATAATTAACCTGGCTAAACGTATAAGATTTTCGTACACATTTAACAGTTTCGTCAAGATTCAAACATAAACCAGATTACTTACTATTATTCGGTCTTACCTAACCTAGTTCTTAGGAACGGTGGCCTTTAGTTGTACTGGTTTTAAATCTCAACCATCACCTACTGCTTTCGTAATAATCTGTCACATAAGCAATCAACATCATCGTAAATCATTTATGGCTAATATGATTAAGTAGACAGTGCCCTGCGACTTGCAAATTTTTATGTGGGGAGAAAATCATATGACTTCTCCCACCTTGGGTGAGGCGAGAAGGACATTGTCAGACATTTAATGATTAAAAACCACCCCATTTCTACTCCTGCCTTTACCAGGAGACACGGTAACTTGTTACGTTGTCCGCAGCTCCGGATTTATGTGCGATAACAGACGGTCCATTTTTTAATACATTAAATTGTCCCTGTTAAAAAACCTAACTAAATTAACCAACTAAATATAATATATCACAGAAGTTGAAATGCACATTTCTGTACTCTGGGAGATTTCCTATACAACTCACATAAAGAAAACAAGAACAAATAGTCAGTATCTGCTAGTACGCAAGCATCCAAAAATTGCTATATTTATAAAATTGCGTCAATCTGGTCTTTCGGTCAACTAAATACCGTGCATTATATTACTGAACCCATACACCTACAATTAGAACTTATTACGTAACTAACTATACAATATAGACTAGGTTCCTCGCGAATCAAGTCTGACTAAACCATTTATCTAGATTTAAGCTTACATGTGTCAAACACTGGATAGTTTGCGTAACAGTATGAGTCCTTGTGGTCCAAACCAATCTGTCACTGCTATTTGTTATTTAAATCCACTGCATTATTGCACAAGCTTTATCATCAAATAAATTAATTTTGGTGGATTTAAATAACAAAATGTTACTGGTGTATAAATATGCAATGCCCAAACTGTTGTTGTTTCTAAATATCTATCTACATTACATTAAAGTTGGTAACAAAAACAAATCACTAAATAGTATAAAACAAAGTCGCTTTCTCTGTCCCTATGCCCCTTTGTATGCTTCAGTCTTTCAAACTTCGCTACAGATTTTAATGTGTGTTTTTAATTGATAGAGCGATTCAAGAGAAAGTTTTATATATATAATACATGTATAATATATCACCATTGCATCCATGCGAAGCTGGGGCTGGTCGCTAGTAATGTATAAACAAAAATTAGTCTTTTGGCCATTCCTTCACACTCTTTATCACAGAAACAGTTCTCAAGCAATTAAAACTCTTCCTCATCCCATAAAGAGTATAATTTCAAGTAGACATTACAGAGATGATTGCTATGTTATTAATTTAAGTACGTACGTAGGATTGTCTTGTTACTGTCACCTGCATGCGTCTGGTTTCGCAATTGTCAAGGTTTTGGCCTCGAAAGTACCCTAACGACCGGTGACGGCAGACGGGCCAAGATATGGCCCTACTTTTGAAGTAGCCTAAATGTCGTGTCATCACGCTATTCGGTTATCAAGATGTGAAGTCATAGTCGTGAGAAATATTTAGGTATATTTGGATAATGTAATTGATGTTGTTTTAGAAGATAGAAATATGTTTTCCTTGTTTTCTAAGCTAAGGAATCGATTACTACGTGTCTAATATGTGTGTCGTATGTTGTCTATTAGTTAACATAATAACATGTTAGGCCAACAAATTACATTGTTGTTTCCTTTGTTTACGTATAACCCTATTCCAAAACCGTGTGGTCCTTCGATACGCTTTCAAAACAAAGTCTTACCGTTAAAAATATGCACTCTATGCACCGTACACAATGCACAATTGTATCACATAATTCAATAACTCAAGCGTCAATTAAATAAAACATTTATTTGTTACAGTTTGTTGCCGTTATCTGCCTGTTTGGCCTGACCCGCGCCAGCGGCTGGCATGGAAGTGGCCTTGGCTACGCATCAGGCTTAGGCTATAGCTCTGGCATCGGCTATGGATCAGGCTACGGTTACGGCGGCTACGCTAGCTATGTGGCCCCTGCCTACACTGCTCCAGTAGTAGCCAAGACTATTGTAGCAGCTCCTGTCATCAAGGCTGTTGTTCCCGCCGTCGTTCCCGCAGTATCATACGCCCCAGCGATCTCTACTGTCTCTCGCTACCAAGTACATTCATCGCCTATTGTGAAGTCTTATGTAGCCCCTGTTTCTTACGCGTCATATGCGCCTTACACCGTGTCGTACAGCCAAGGTTATGGTGCTCATGACTACAGCGGTCTTGGCTACGCTAGCCACGGCTATAGCTCCGGCTACGGTTATGGATCTGGTTACGGCTACGGTTCAGGCTACGGTCACGGCGCTAAATACCTCTGGTAAGCAAGGAATATGTACAATGCATACCATATTGGAATGAAAATGTAAATATTCTATTTTTCTATGTATCGTATGACTGTTTTAATTTATAGCAGCTGTAAATTACCGTTCTATGTACCTGGTTATTTAATAAACTTGTACCTGTATAAGTAAAGTTTTGTTTATTTTTTATTCAGTTCCATTATTGAAAATGATCCCTTCCATCAAAATATTACCTACATCAACCTTGTGATTTTCCGCTATCTCCACAAACAAAACTGTATTTACGGTATCTGTAGGTATTTTTTTTCAATTATATCGTAGTATTCACGAAATTCGAATCGAAAAATTTCAAAGCTTACTTTTAAACCTATGTCGTGAATAACTGCATGGATTGTTCACCCCACCTAGATGTTATATTTTCCCAAACTATATAGACCATAAGAAATTGATCAATAGTATTTGTAATGATTACTGCAAGATACCTAATCCAGTGTTATTGTAGGATTCACCAAATTAGCTGTAAAACTTTATTAACATCGTCCAAATCTCTGTCACCTGAATTACTCGTTAAAAAAGTAAAGGCAGACTTAAATTAAATAAAGAGTATTCCTATTAAACATTACCGTACATTTAATAGCAATATCACTTTAAAAATTAATTTCCAAGATAAAGAATAATATTATACAGATATTTAAATAGGTACAGATTAACATACACATACCCGGTGAAGTATAGGTACGTATCTATAGTAATATCTATAGAGATCAACGCTGACTAAGAGGATTATTGATTCTGGTATAATATACAACATAATACCTATAAATTAGATTGAATGATCGAGTGAAAAATTGTGTCAATATTATTGAAAGAGGCTGTAGTGACAAGGATTGAAAAGGGAATGTCACGATGGTTTTGACATGTAGAAAAGACGGGTGAAAGCAGATTCACGAAAGAAGTATACAGAGCAGATATGAATGGGACTGTCGGTAGAGGGCGCCCTATATGAACATTTATCGAACAGATTGGCGATATATGTCCGGTGTATGGGGAGAAAGGGGTCTGTCTCGGCTCAGGTTCGATTCCCGTGTCAAGCAAAGTTATTGCTGGGCTTTTTCGCATTTTCTCAGTTGTAGCACGGAGTCTGGAATTGTGTCCGGTATATGGCAATAGGCTCACCCTATTACATATGACTTATAAAACAATTGGTGCAATGTGGGTGTACATTGTACAGTGGCATTACGTGCCGTAATGTGCACCTCTGCCTACCATTGCAGGCTAAAAGGCTTAACGTTGCAAAAAAAATAACACATCTATGATAATAAACAGATTTCAATTGAATTTCACGTCTAGTGCACTATTTGCAAAATTACAATATTAACTTGTCAATATGACATAACTTCACTTCAAGGAATACATTGGCACAATTTCGACAAAATGCAAATTAATTGCATTGTAGTGATTTATAAGAAGATTACCTACTTTTTTCAATGAGATGTTTATCTATACGTATATGTAATACTAGATCTTTCTCACGGTTTGACGACACTTTTTGGAATTGACTGCGCGGTTGGCATGGTGGCTGGACAACCGGCTGCCGCGCAGCGTATAGCGGTTTCGATTCCCGCATGGAGCAACTCTTTGTGTGATTTAGAAATTGTTGTTTCGGGTCTGGGTGCCATGTGTATGTGAACTTGTATGTTTTTACACGCACCAACGATACAGTGGAAAAACCTGGGGCGGGTTTTTAAAAAAAACAAATAAATCCACTGCTACACTAATAAACACGCACCACAATAGATAATTTTATCATAGGTACCTTTTAGTACAAAATTTAACATCTCATTTTAACCTACGAACAGATGTGCTCTCATTCAATCGATTGTCTTTTATTAAGCCAAGGTCATACCGACTTAAAGTTCATCTGCATACAATAGAAGTTTTAATTTATTAATTGTAACTATGAAATGCGATTAACTGGTTTAACTTTAATCATATTATAATGTTCGAATAAAGTATAAGAAAAAAAATATTAAACACAACAATTATCATGTATCAAATACTTAAACGTAATTAATTAATAATTACAACGTATTTTGTATTTTACACTAATGCCAACCCTAGTACAACCATTCTCAAGATAAAACAATAAAGATTTTATCTTGGACATGCATAGAAGTATCAGCTTAATTGCAAGAGACGTAGAGCGGAGTATTGCTTGTAAGATTTCAGTCAATATATTAGTTAATACTGCATTAAAACGTAAGTCTAATTAAATCCGTCACGCTCCGTTTTTCTCAAAATCTAATGGGACCTTGAAAAAGAGTAGTTTGTTTCCTACGTTTTTAATATAAAAGAGTGAAACAATAGCTTGAAACACATTCAACTCATCATCGTTGAAGATATACCAGCAAAATGTTCACTAAGGTAAAGTCTTTAAATCTTAATTACACCATTCAATTTTAAGTCTTAATTGAATAGCACTAAGTTGCAAATTATATCATTTGCATTCAGATATCAACACTAATTGTTTAATGAAAATATTAAATGTTATTGTTAGTGTTAATTGCTTTATATTTAAAAACATTATAATATGTCATTTACTTATTTATTCAAAACCATATTTGATACTGACCTACCTCAAACACTAATTGTTTGAGGCATGTTAGCGATGGCCTATCAATGATTTCAGATCTTTACGGTTAAGCTGTTAAAATTCTATCAAATATATTAAAAATCCATAATCGATACTCTACCTCTAAAATCCTTTTACTTTTATCAGCATATTCATTAAAGCATTAACTGTCAAAAGAAAACTGTTGAAGGCAAATCCTCCGCTAAACGTCGGTCACCAGTGTCCGACGTGGCGGTTATCACTTTATCTACTTCCTTATATCCATAAAATAATCAAAATTATAATTAAATTACAGATCGTCGCAGTAGCTATCTGCCTCTTTGGCTTGGCCCATGCAGGAGCCCTGTACAACAGCGGCTACTCCGGCCATGGAGGATACGGCGGCTATGGAGGCTACGGCGCCGGCTACGGCAACGGCTATGGATACGGAGGCTATGGTGCCGGCTACGGAGGTTACGGCCCAGCTACCTCATACACTTCAGTAACCAAAGTGGTCCCTGATACCGGAGCTCATGGTGGATACTACGGCGGTCACGGTGGATACTCTGGCGCTCTTGGTGGTTACAGTGGTCTTGGATACGGCGCTCATGGTTACAACAACCTGGGTTACGGCGCTCATGGTTACAACGGTTACAATAACCTTGGTTACGGAGCTCATGGTCTTGGTGATGCTGTATCCTCAGTGTCTGTTTACAAAGAGCACTCTCCTAGCTACTCTGGTGCGTACGGTGGTTATGGTGGATACGGCTATGGTGGCTATGGACAAGCCGGTTACGGTAACGCTCTTTACGGAAACAAACTTGGATGGTAATCCAACAACGTTGAACTTTAAATCCGTGTAAATAAAATGAAACCGTACTTATGAGTATCAATGGAAAGCCATACACTGCCAATGTATGTAAATAAATTAATAAAATGTGCAATAACTTGAAAATATCAATGAAAATAAAAATCTGACCATCTCCATAAATTGTTGTTTCATTCTTACTTGGTCTACCTGATAAAGAATAATATTATACTTAAATAGGTACAGATTAACATACAAATACCTATACCTGGTGTAGTATTTTTTTTTTTTTTTTTTTTTTTTTGAGGGGGGAAAATCATCCAATACTTCTCCCGCCTTGGGCGAGGCGAGAGGGAGTGTCAGACTCTTACTGACTAAAAACCACCCCGTTCCTACTCCTGCCCGTCGAGCCGGAGCCCCGGTAAACCCGCTAGGTAGTCCGCAGCTCCGGATTAGGCATCAGCCCTACTGGGCCCCATCTGTGGTGGTCTGATGGCTCTTTGACGCGTGCGGAACGCGAACGCCGGCTCTGGTTCTGGTCAGGCGGCGAGCTACCCTTGCTCACCGTCCGCAGACCCGCACTTACGGTGGCCGGAGATCGTCGCGCGATCCCCGACGCCCGGAGTGTCTCTCGCGACGGCTGGGGCGTGAGGAGGTTCGTTCTCTCACGCGCCCCGCCTCCTCCTTAGCTAGCATGACTGCTTCGCAGAAGGAGGAGACGGCATCCCAGTCCCCCTCGTACCATGGCTTGTATCAGTGCCGGACGCGAGAGGGCGCCGTCGCCGACCACATCCCTGAGGACACGGCGGTGCTCAGCCCACGCAGGGCAGACCGCAAGCGTATGTTCTACCGTGTCCTCCGGGCGGTCTTCGCAGTGATGACACCCGGGCGTTTCCTCCCGCCCAATCAGAAACAGGAACCTACCGAAGCTTCCATGTCCGGTAAGCACCTGCGTCAGAGGTGAGGACGCCGTGGCGCCTGTCAAGCCACTCCTCAAAGAGGGGACTACCGCTGCAATGACAGCGAGCCCAACCTGGTGTAGTATACGATGGGATATTAATGGAAACATCGGTAGAGAGCGACCTAGATGGACATATAATGACCAGATTGGCGATATATGTCCATCTATTGGCAACGAACATGCAAGAAAATACTGATGATTGTTGATGAAGCGAAAGAGGTATGTAAAAATCATAGCGACTGAATAACTTCAGTCGCTATGATTTTTACATACCTTTACATAGTATGTTAACACATACTTACATCAACAACCAATAGCATTATGGACAAGCCGGTTACGGTAACGCTCTTTACGGAAACAAACTTGGATGGTAATCCAACAAATTGAACTTTTAATCCGTGTAAATAAAATGAAACCGAACTTTTCAGTAGAAAGCCATACACTGCCAATGTATGTAAATAAATTAATGAAACGTGCAATAACTTGGACATATCAATGAAAAATAAAAATTGACCATCTCCATAAAATGTTGTTTCATTCTTACTTGGTCTACCTGAATTAGCATTTTATATTATAGCGGATATCCCTATTGATAATAACATACAAAATAAATCATTTTTTATGTTTAATGAGATCAAAAGCCATTGAATAATTTTATTTAAACCCATTTTCAAGAATAACTTCCTTATAATCGTATACGGTGTATGATGGTACTGGTTGAAATCGAATGCCTCCGGCAGATTACACAACTGCCTATATTTGGCTCCGTACCTTGACATTGAAACGGAAAGTGCCCGCGGCTGATCCACCTGGGATTCAATACCAATACCAGTTTACAGACGACGATATAAAAGCGAGAGTAAGTGCTCCAAAAATTACACTCGACAACAACACTCAATACAAACATGTACTCCAAGGTACTGCAGTGATATTTTGATTCTCAAAGATTTTTTGTTTTCAATATTATATTTTGATAACATGTTTAAGATAGTTGTCCTTTAAAAATTAGTGATTTCTAATAGTGAATAAGTGAAATGTTGACAAATTGTTGAATACGTAATTAAGTTACTTATCTATTCGTGTTATAATTCCAGGTCATAGTCTTCCTGTGCGCGGCGAGCCTCGCCTCCGCTGGCCACCTCCTCCAGGCTGCTGCCCCTGTGGCATACAGCTCAGCGCCCGCCGTCTCCTCCGTGTCGTTCTCCTCTCACACCTCTCACGCTCCCGTCGCGACCTACGCCGCCGCTCCCGTCGTTGCCAAGACCTACGCCGCCCCCGCCTACGCCACCTACGCCGCTGCTCCCGTCGTAGCTAAGAGCTACGCCGCTCCTGCCTACGCCACTTACGCTGCTGGTCCCGTCGTAGCTAAGAGCTACGCTCCATCCGTGTCTTACCAGTCCATCTCCACCCACTCTGCTCCAGTCGCGTACGCCAAGACCTACGCCGCCCCCGCTGTTACCACCTATGCTGCCGCCCCCGTCGTCGCGAAGGCTGTCTCTCACCAGACCATCTCCAGCCACTCTGCTCCAGTCGTCAACACCTATGCCTCTGCCCCAGCCGTATACTCTGCCCCAGTGTACGCTAAATCAGTAGCACCTGCTGTGTCCTACTCCTCAATCTCCCACGCCGCACCCGTGACCTACGCCGCCGCCGCTCCCGTTGTCACCAAGACCTACGCTGCCCCCGCCGTCACCACTTACGCTGCCGCTCCCGTCGTGACCAAGACTCTTGCCCCAGCAGTGTCTTACTCTTCCTACTCTTCCCACTCCGCACCTGTGGCCTACGCCGCCGCTCCCGTGGTAACTAAGACCTACGCCGCTCCCGCCGTCACCACCTACGCCGCCGCTCCCGTCGTAGCTAAGACCTACGCCGCCCCAGCAGTCGCCACTTACGCTGCTGCTCCCGTCCTGAAATCCGCTGTAACCTACTCTGCTGCTCCCGCCGTCTCCCACGTCACTTACTCCGGAATCGGAGCCAACTACGGTTGGTAAATACCAAGTTGTTAAATATTTATTGTTAGTCAATAATGAACTGTAAATAATGTTTGTATGTTCGTAAAGAACGAAAAATAAAAACAAAATAATATTTCTGTATTTTACTTATTTATACAAACCCACAAAGTCAAAGAATATCCGAAGGTATAAACTCCGGACTAAAGGATTCACATCACATCACATCTACCTATAGCCTCTAAGTAACCACTGCTGACCAAAAGCCTATTCTCGCTCGGAGAAGGTTTATCATTAATTACCACGCTTGCTCAAGGCGGGTTGGCGATTTAAAACTTATTATAATTAGAAATTATAAGCTCAAATTTCCTCACGATATTTTCAAACACCGTATGTCAGTGATGTCTAAATAATCTTAAAAAGTATACATGTCTCGAAAAAAGCCATGGCACTTTGTTTGGTATCAAGACAACTAAAGTATTCAAAGAACGTTTAATAATCTTTCAGACAACACCATCGTTTAATATATTTCTCACTACAACACACATGTGTACCCAGCTACTACATATTCGTACATTAGTAAAGCAATTAAGCTGGAGGCGAGCGTCACCTTTACGTCGATGGCCTGCAACTGACAGTGCTGATCAATCAAACCCCTCATGATTAGGACAAAGATAAAGAAACTACAGAAGGGCCACAGATTGATATTTTGTATTAAAGGTGAGATAAGTTTTATCTTACGAACAAGGAACATAATATTTTGTTTAGTTACGTTTAACTTTTATTATTGATTAAGATATCCTAAGGTCTTTTTAAAGAAACTTGGGTAAATGAAAGTCTTTTTCCACAATAGATATTTTATTTTGAACCCTATAACCCTATTAGTTAGTGTTCCCACTAGCCCACTAATTGCCCCGGAGCTGCGGACTACAATTGCCTTTTGAACCAGAGTCCCGGTTAACCCGGGACTCTGGTTCAAGACAGAGGAACGGGGTGATTTTAGTTAGTAATAGTCTGACACTCTATCTCGCTTCGCCCAGAGCGAGAGAAGTCATTGGATGACTTTCCCCCCTCAAAAAAAAAAAGCCCACTAATTCCCAAGGCCGGTAATAATCAGACCTGATATATTAAAAATCAATAAAATAAATTATAAAATAGCAAAAAATTTTATAAAACATAGTAACTAGTAAGTTATGTTCAGGAACCCGGAATGAGTTTATCATTATTAGACCAAAATATTATTTAGACTAAGGTACAAATTGCAATGGCAAACAAAAATGCACTTGATGCTGAGCTATAATCAGATTATTTCGCAATTATTTCTGCAAACAGGTTGTAATAACCATTTGAAAGATATTTTCCGTTAAAGTATAGATGCAACGGAAATCGGTACCTACATAAAGCGATTGAGATTCTTGTTTTCTTGAATTGCATCTTACTATGTCATAAACCCGCTGAACTTTACCTCCTTCACCTCAGATATTTTTACTTTAATTAAAACGAAAAGTGAAGATATTACGGTATCCATAGGTTAAAAAAAATATCACAAATAACAAACATAGTTTTTCCAAATTCACTAAGAATTTCGACACTATAACCTTTTACAAATTAAAAATAAACATGAAATAAGAATGAGTAAGCTCAAAAATGACCAGGTATCATTGAAGCTTTAAATTCACAATTTTAAATTTTACCTACGAGATCTTAGGAATTAATTTTAAATTCAACATTCATTACCGCTCAAATAGTAAAATTATATTGAACACCTGTAATTCTAGTTATTATTTGCTGCATACGAAAATTTTGTAAGCCAAGTACTTTATTAAATTATTAAAACTACCCAAACAGACGATACAATGAAACTTCTTAATTTTTCTTGCCTTTACATAGTTCAGAATAATATGTGTCTTTATTTGTCTTTAGCGTTCTTCCCTATCACACATCATCCTTTCATTCATTTATCTTTTCTTTGTTCTTCATCTTGCCTTCCATACTTTTATATTAAAAAATAGTAGTCACGTGTTGTTTCGTCACGTAATTTTATTCGCAAAAAATATAATTAAACAATAATAAAATCATATTATAGTCAATATGTTCTACCTAATAACACAATATTTTGAAGAAGTAGTTTTGAAACTACTCTAAAATTTTATTTTATATATTTTTATTTTTAGATAAACCTTGCCCCAGATTAAGATTTTCTTCTGTGTCGTGGGTGCATTTACAATTATATAAGTTCACATACACATGATACCCAGACCCATCCATGCGCGAATCGAACCCGCTACACGTTGCGTGGCACCAACAGTGCATTTAATAATGAAGTCGGTTAAAAAAAATATAGTGCAACTATATCGCCCACGCCTTTAAAAATTGAATGGATAATGATGGCCTTGTTGGAGTGTCGCTCTGTTGAACGTGAATAATTTGTGTCTTGGGTTCGATTCCCAAGTCGAGTAAAATATTGTTAATATACTCAGTAATTAGCAGTTATACGGCAATTAGCTAAACCTTTGGTTTTAAACAACCGCGTAGCTATAGCCAGTGATACACTTAGTAAAAATTACACCTTTAACATGAGTAAATTGGTCGTTCCATTTTACTTAGAGATTTATAAGATGAAAACAAACTATTAGAGAAAATTGAATTATAAGTTTATACATATTTTTTTTTTTTATATATTTGATGGGTCGACGTTTGTCCGCTACCTCACCTGGTGATAAGTGATGAGCACGTCTGCCCATAAGCAACCTATTCATTCGGGCCTTGAAGACACACAGGTTATACCCATCAGGAAACACAGACTCCGGCAAAGAATTTCACTCCTTAGCAGTTCGCACAAGGAAGCTTGAAGCGGTGACGCTTCGCCGAGTGTCTTGTGGTTCGATGGTGGAAAGAACTAGGGGGAATCAAGTTGTGCAATTATGGTACCTGCACCAAAGTCAGTTACGATACTCGTTTGCATATCAGAACAGCATAACAGCATTACTTTTGACTGGACAATAAATTAATCCACGCTAATTACTACACCTGACAAGTAAAGCGTAATTCTAACTGGCAAATGGCACCAGCCCATCCGTTTCTAGTCCTCAAATGTTGCCTCCACATAATGACAACTTGACATTAACATTACTTGCAGATCTACTACTAGGGTTGCGTAAATACTAATTGTGCCGTTACCCTCGACGCGTGACTCACACCCGCGCTTGACCGGTTTTGTCTTGACGGAACAAAATAAGCTCTAGGCAATATCTCATGGAGATTCAATGCTAATACCAGTTTGCAGACGCCGATATAAAAGCGAAAGCAAGTGCTCCAAAAATTATTACAATCAACAGCCTCATACAAAACAAACATGTACACCAAGGTACTACAGTGATTTAATTTTATTGCATTTAAATTCAAGTGTTTTTTTTTATTGTGCTATAACTAATTTTAATATAAAAGTGTTCTATATTACGCTTCATTGCTTGATTGGTCCTTAAACCAATTACTGCTCATGAAGTTCCTGTTGTGATTCTCAATTTAGTAAAAAAATATTAATTCAGCCTGTAATTTGGATTTCATAACATTAAGGGCTTTAAGGGCAGTTAAAGTTTCTATTATTTAACTAATTAGTAATTTGATATATTTTCCATACAAAATATGTCAAATATGTGTCAGTTATCTTTAAAGCAACTTTATCTGTAGGGAGAAAAATATTTGAAAAGCTTTCTAAATCTAACTTTTTATTCCAGGTCGTAGTATTCTTGTGCGCGGCGAGCCTCGCCTCCGCTGGCCATCTTCTAGAGGCTGCTGCCCCTGTGGCATACAGCTCAGCGCCCGCCGTCTCCTCCGTGTCGTTCTCCTCTCACACCTCGCACGCTCCCGTCGCGACCTACGCCGCCGCTCCCGTCGTCGCCAAGACCTACGCCGCCCCCGCCTACGCCACCTACGCCGCTGGTCCCGTCGTAGCTAAGACCTACGCCGCTCCCGCCTACACCACCTACGCTGCTGCTCCCGTCGTAGCTAAGACCTACGCTGCTCCCGCTGTAGCAGCCTACTCTGCCCCAGTGTACGCCAAGTCCATCGCACCAGCTGTTTCTTACTCCTCATACTCCAGCCACTCTGCTCCTCTGGCCTACGCCGCGGCTGCTCCCGTCGTCGCCAAGACCTACGCCGCTCCTGCTTACACCACATACGCCGCTGCTCCCGTTGTGGCTAAGGCTGTCGCCCCAGCAGTGTCTTACTCTTCTTACTCCGCTCACTCCGCACCTGTGGCCTACGCTGCGGCTCCCGTCGTAACCAAGACCTACGCCGCCCCCGCCGTCACCACCTACGCCGCTGCCCCTGTGGTAGCTAAGACCTACGCCGCCCCAGCGGTTGCCACTTACGCTGCTGCTCCCGTCCTGAAATCCGCGGTGACCTACTCCGCCGCCCCTGCCGTTTCCCACGTCACCTACGCTGGTTTGGGAGCCAACTACGGATGGTAAAAACATGTTTGTTTGTTGATAGAAAAATAATTTATTTAAAATATCTTGGGCTGTATACTTGTAATGACTGTATATACAAAAAGAAATAAAAATTGAAAAATATTTTTCGTTTTTAAATTTACTTTGCTTCGCAATACCCTTTTTTAAAAATCATTTAATGTCTCCTCGCCTTGGGCGAGGTGAAAGAAGGGTCATACTCTTATTGACTAAAAACTACCCCGTTCCTACACCTGCTTTTCGAGCCGGAGCCCCGGTAACCTGCTAAGCAGTCCGCAATCTCCCTATTTGGATGTTACTTTGAATTATTAATTATTAATATTAATTAAATTAAAATTATAAGAGTATATTATACTCTTATTATTTACTAGAATCATTTTATGTTAAACATGCATATACCAAAATTGACAAATCTCAAAAAACCCATATTTTAAAGTCATAAAACGTAAGCGGCCGGTTTTAAGTGTGACTAGTCTTCTAAGTTCCGTAGGCCGCATACCACAATTTAAAAGTTTAAACTAAAAAGCATTCGGAACATCATTGATTGATTCTAGGGGTTTTATAGTCGTTTCTAGATGTCTGATAATAGCCAGTCTATACCTCAACTATATTAGTATAACTGAAGAAATGTTTATTATCATAGTTACATCGTATGTGAATAAGATGTCCTCGTATAAATTGATAACTTAACAAATGTATGAAAAGACTTGCACAATATTCATAACTTCTCCAAGTGACATAGAAACACCAATACTATTTAAGCTTATCTGCAAACAGCAGCTTATGTATGTACCTGAACACATAATTTCAATTAATTTAACGATCTCCCACATACTTACTTCATATGCCTTGAACCCACAACTCAACTTGGAAATGTGAACAACATTTTCCGTTCCACTTGGGCACGTGTATACCACTCGCACTTGACCGATATTACTCTCTTATACAAATTGAACTATAATCTGTTAGTACTACTTTAAGCTGGGATTCAATGAACCAGTTTGCAAACGTTTGATATAAAAGAGCATGCAAGTGCTCCAAAAAGTATTGCATCGTACAACCACGTCTAACACAAACATGTACACCAAGGTACTTGTGACTTTTTAAAATCATTTTTCTCAATATTTTCACCTAGTAAAAGAAATTATAAGCTATTTTTTCCTTCTGGCCTTTTCCCAACTACATACGAAGTGCTTCCAAATAATTGTAATTGTTTTGTATCGCTTCTTAATTGTGATTCTTGGTTTGTTGACCCATAGGCAGAAAACAGTTCCAAGATACACACTCAAAAAGAAAGGTATCTGTGTGTAAAGTGACCATTAAAAAGCCTACGAAAAACGATTATCTATAAATCAATTAATTATCTTTACAACAAATTGTTGTATCTATTTGTAAATCAACTTAATCTTCAATTTAACACGTTATTTCATTATTTTCCAGGTTCTAGTCTTCCTGTGCGCGGCGAGTGTCGCCTCTGCCGGTTTTCTGGAAGCTCCGGCAGCATCTGCTGCGTACAGCGCGCCCGCCGTTTCCACTGTCTCCTTTTCTTCGGCTGCACCAGTTGCAGCCTATGCTGCACCTGCATATGCTGCGTATGAAGCTGCTCCAGCTGTAGCAGCCTACACTGCCCCAGTGTTCAGCAAAGCTGTAGCTCCAGCAGTGTCCTATTCCTCATTCACCAGACAATCATCACCTGTGACTTATGCCGCGGCTGCACCAGCGGCGACTTATGCCGCAGCTGCACCATTTGCGACTTATGCCGCCCATGCTACTCCAGTTGCAAGCTATTACACTGCTCCTGTAGAGACGAGGACTTTCACTGCGGCTGCGCCTGCTTATCGCGCGTACTCTGCCCCATTCGTAGCGAGGACTTTCGCTGCTGCCGAACCTGCTCGATTCGTAGCGAGGACTTTCGCTGCTGCGGAACCGGCTCGATTCGTTGCTAGGACTTATGCTGCTGCAGCCCCTGCTGTTGCGTACTCTGCTCCTGCTGTTGCCGCCTACACCGCACCCGTTGTCTCCAAGACCTTCGCCGCTCCCGCTGCGGTAACTTACTCTGCAGCTCCCGCCGTCTCCCACGTCGCTTACACTGGTTACGGAGCCAACTACGGTTGGTAAATGAAACCAATTGATTCTTCTTATTTATTCCTAAGAAATGCCTATGTACTTCATTTGATACGATGCTCATAATAAAACTTGTATAAAAATATTTTTTTATGTTTGATTTTTACTAATCACTAGTTTTTTCTAATTTCCTGAATATTCTTCAATTTGTCTAAACAATTTAACGATTATCTGCCTCGTTGGTTGAGGGTTTGCAAGCGTGACTACTATACAAAGAATTTATTTTATTCACAGTACAATTTTAGACGTATTTAATTTCTTTCTTACTTTTAATTTTAAGTTAAGTAAAAAAATACGAACTTGTGATAAGTTGTATTAAAATATAAAGAAAATAATAGTCAACAATAAGTATATTAAAACATCAAAATAAGTTTCAACAACATTTATTTACATGATCATTATGTCTGAAACATTTTTATTTTAAAAACTTTAACTACAAACAAATCACCAGCCATAGTTGGCACCATAGGTCACTGCAGATTTTAATACGGGAGCAGCGGAGTATGTGGCCACTTCAGGAACAGCGTAGGACTTCGCGATGACGGGACTTGCAGCGTAAGCGATAGGAGCTGAATGGCTTGAGTAAGATACCGCTGGGACGATAGCCTTAGTCACAACGGGAGCGGCAGAGTATGTGGTGTAAGCAGGAGCGGCGTAGGTCTTGGCGATGACGGGAGCAGCCGCGGCGTAGGCCAGAGGAGCAGAGTGGCTTGAGTATGAAGAGTAAGAGACAGCTGGAGAGATAGACTTGGCGTACACTGGAGCAGAGTAGGTAACTGCAGGAGCAGCGTAAGTCTTAGCTACGATTGGAGTGGAGTACGCATAGGCTGGACTTTCGTAGGACTTTACAATAGGTGCGCTTTCATAACTTTTGTAGATAGGAGCTGATGCGTATGTGACGGGAGAGTGAGACGTATGAGAGGTGAATGACACGGAGGAGACTGCAGGAGCTGAACTGTACGCAGGCTCAACGGCTTCCAGCAGTTGGCCAGCGGAGGCCAGACTCACCACGCCCAATAATACAGTGACCTGTTGACAGAAAGCAGAAGTTAATTTTAGCGTTTTTTTTACTTAAAATTATAATGTATTAGCTAAATCGTCAGACGTCTTTTTTTATTTGATTCAAGTAGGTATAATAGCTAAATCGTCAGACTTTAACGTTAATCCATTGCAATTTTTTATGATATGGACAGATATTTAAAAAGTAAGATGAATTTTCTTGTTCGTTATTCTCTATTCAAAGCTAGGTACACTTTGGAACGAGCACTGCACTGCACTGACAAAAAGGCTGATGGACAATTCAATTTGACGTTTCAAAGGTACCTAATTTAGGATTATATCGAAATAAATGCTTTGACTTTAACCCAATTAACCATTCTCAGGTTTAGTAACTCATTTATTATGGCACTATAAGCAGCGCTTGAAGCTCAAACATGTTGAAAACACAATTTTAACATATTTAGCCAAAAACTAAACAATTAATATCACAAAAACAAAGTAAAACCAAATACTATGATTTAAAACTGTAGGTTGAAGTACCTTGATGTACATGTTGGTGTCAAGTTTTGTCGCCGAGTGTAATTAATGCAGCATTTACTCTCGTTTTTATATGAATAATTGTGAGTGTTTCTCATTGAAACTTCAGGAGACATTGGACTACAATTCCTTAAATATAAAACGGTCAATGCCTTATAATGTCAGTGAGTTTATGTATGAGCAATTATTTTATTAGTTGAGTAAGATTTTAACAGTGAAAAACGTGTGAAGACTTTTCTTCTCACTCTTGCCTAGAGAGATTCGCGAAGGTACCTACTACGAATCTCTGAGCAATTGATGAGTCAGCAAATTTTGACTTAAAACATAATATAACGTCTCGTCTTTTAGTTTCATAAGTGATAATGTTTATAAGTGGTAAGCAGAGGTCAAGTAATGTGCACTTTTGTATTGTAAGTTACATCCATTTTTGTCTAGTTTTATGATAGCAGCAAGTCTATTGTCAAATACTGGGCACAACTCCAAACTCAATGCTATTATTGTGGATTTTGTAAAAAACACATTGATCTTAATTTGATGCGAGAATCGAACCAGAAACCTGTTTTTCCGCAGTCGGCAGATACTTAAACAAGAAACAGTCTAATTTCATTATAAACTACTGTAGATTCTGCTTTCATTTTTACAATGAAACTCGCGTTTAACTGTGTCGATCGAAATTATTCTTTTTTCTTTAAAAAAAAAACATTGGCCCACGCTAGGATTTTCTCCTGTATGGTGGGTGCGTTTACAAACATACAATTTCACATACACATGACACCCAGACCCGAAACAACAATTTGGGGATCACACAAAGAGTTGCTCCGTGCGGGAATCGAACCCGCTACTCGTTGCACGACGGCCAGTTGCCCAGTCACCGCGCCAACCGTGCAGTCTATATGACTTGAAATCCCTTGGTCAAGGGTGTTTTTCCACCAGAGATGTGCTATGTAGCTATGCTATGAAGATGTATTAGCTAAGCTGTGAAACTATGTGACCGTTTCCACAGATACTAAGCTATGTAGCTGTGCAAGGAAGATGCGCAGCTCGAGTATGCGATGTATCGATAGTAGAAAAGCCATCCATAGTACGCATCTTTTCATATAAAAACATAGCTTATCTGAGTCCGTTTCCACCAGTGCTAAACTATGTATACCTATGAATGTCATTGGTGGCAGCCAAACGCACATCTGTGGTGGAAAAGCACCCTAACAGTTGCAATTACGACGGGTCAAAAGGGGTAAAAATCTTACTTATATAACCTCTAAATCCAACAACGACCTAGTGACAAATCTATTCTACTCTGCTATTACATAGTACATGACTGGAATACCGAATGTTTATCTATCAGTGTTTGTCCCGTCAGCTATAAGAATTTTATTAATAGAAAAAAAGTTAACCTTAGAAAAGAATCGCTGATAAATCCAACATTCATCATAATTTTCACCTTTATACTAACAGCATTTAATCATAGTTTACTATAGACATTTCAAATAGACAGAAGTTTATTTTTCTACAAAAGTTTTTGGCCAACCAATGCTTCGTTGTTATTTGAAGTACTCAATTTACTGAAACTGCACTACTCGACTAATAAATTATAAAGCGGCTTTGAGTGTATTTATGTGCATAAAGAAAAATTTACGCCTTTGGTGTCGAATATCGACAAAACCTATTGCTGTAAACTAATGGTAGGCATATATAGGATAAGTAGATATACACACAACACAAACCAAAATAATGCTAACTTCTCTGTTTTGTAGTTGACAATAGTGTATCTAGAAATACATGAAAAACAGACAATTAAATCTGACCCATCTTTAGAGGGTTTTACACACCTTTGAAAAGTTGAAGTATAGTCATGGTGGCTCGGAGGTTTCTATTCTAATTTGTACAGAGCTCACATCCCGTATGGTGCTATCAAGAGTTTCTTTATTGGCATGGCCAACATATAACGATAATCACACTCCTTAAGAAATTCAAGAACTTATCTCTAATTTTAATCCATACCTTGACGACGACTAGTATTACCATGTACAAATCATATTTGATCGAGTTGTGGCTATAGAATCTCATAGCTTGTGGCCTGATTAGGGCGAAGCAGTGTATAGGTAATGCAGTGCATCACTTAGGGCTTTGAATCAATTAGGGATTAACCTGCTCAGTGGTTCCACTCGAGCTTCGGTTTGTCTCGATAATGATATATCGAAGAGAGTGATCACATTTGCTTAGAGTTCTGTTTATACTCGATGAGACGAATAAAGATTGTTTGAAGTTTATAGATACATTTGCATGTTTTGTTTTCACTGAGTTTCTCTCCACTGTTAATGTATACATTAAAACAACATTAAAAGTAAATTGTATGCGATTCCTACTTACCTCTGCATTTACAAACGAATTATTTACCTACCCCTTACAAAAGCAACACAGCAAGTCAATAATAACTCAGAGATTTCAGAAACTTAAATGTAAAACACACGGAAGTAGGTTTTATTTGTTTTTATTTCGTTTTGTTTTTCGAGTACACATTCATATTTACATGATATGATTATTTACATTATTTACTACAAATAAATTAATAATCCATTATTTACCAACCGTAGTTGGATCCAAGACTAGAGTATGACACGTGAGCAACAGCGGGGGCGGCAGAGTAGGCCACAGCAGACTTGAGGACGGGAGCAGCAGCGTAAGTGGCGACTGCTGGGGCGGCGTAGGTCTTAGCTACGACGGGAGCGGCGGCGTAGGTGGTGACGGCGGGAGCGGCGTAGGTCTTAGTTACCACGGGAGCGGCGGCGTAGGCCACAGGTGCGGAGTGGGAAGAGTAGGAAGAGTAAGACACTGCTGGGGCAAGAGTCTTGGTCACGATGGGAGCAGCGGCGTATGTAGAGTAAGCAGGAGCGGCGTATGTCTTGGTGACAATGGGAGCAGCCGCGGCGTAGGTCAGAGGAGCAGAGTGGCTGGAGTAAGAAGAGTAGGAGACAGCCGGAGAGATAGATTTGGCGTAGACTGGAGCAGAGTAGGTGGCGACAGCAGGGGCAGCGTAGCTCTTGGCAACGATGGGGGCGGCAGCATAGGTGGTGACCGCGGGTGCAGCGTAGGTCTTGGCGTACGCGACGTCAGAAGAGTGAGTAGAGATGGACTGGTAAGACACTGATGGAGCGTAGCTCTTGGTTACGACAGGAGCAGCAGCATAAGTGGCGTAGGCGGGAGCGGCGTAGGTCTTAGCTACGACGGGACCAGCGGCGTAGGTGGCGTAGGCGGGGGCAGCGTAGGTCTTGGCGACGACGGGAGCGGCGGCGTAGGTCGCGACGGGAGCGTGCGAGGTGTGAGAGGAGAACGACACGGAGGAGACGGCGGGCGCTGAGCTGTATGCCACAGGGGCAGCAGCCTGGAGGAGGTGGCCGGCGGAGGCGAGGCTCGCCGCGCACAGGAAGACTATGACCTGGAACAGAAATACAAAATAAATTGTAAATACAAATAAATTGATATTTTATTATTAATTTAAAGAAAAACTAACCTATATTAGTTAAATTATATAAACTAGTTTATTAAGAGCTTTAGCCCATTAATTGAACCATGAATAAAAATAACATTAAAAAAAAACATCACTCCTAATATTCCCTGATAGTGTGAACAGAAGCGTACATTTGAACATAACATCAAATTTATCTTACATTAAACTAAAAAATGAATTATGAATAAAATATTTATTAATATAAATAATAATTATAGCTACCGTACCTTGGAGTACATGTTTGTAATGGATGTGGTTGTCGTGTGTACTTTTTGGAGCACTTGCTCTCGCTTTTATATGCGTATCAGTGAACTGGTATTAGCATTGAATCTCCGTTATTGCCTGAAGCTATTTTTATTCAGACTGCCCGGTAATGTGCAAGTTGCATAAATTAAACTTTTATTCGTTCGCAAAAATGTTATGTTAATATAGTAATTGTTGATAGAGTGTGTTAAAGGGTGAGTGTCGTGTCAATAGATTTAATTGAAAAAAGAAATTATATTTAAAGTTTTCCTTTTCAGTAATAACTATAGTTCGTACAAAGTCAGACGCTTTTTTTAAGGTAGGTAAATCATCCAATGACTTCTCACGCCTTGGACGACGCGAGAGTGTCAGACTCTTAATGACGAAAAACTACCCCGTTACTACTCCTGCTTTTCAAGCCGGAGCTCCGGAATCCCACTAGGCAGTCTGCAGTTCCGTACATAATAAATAGTAAGAGTGAATAAGTAAGGCATTATACAAATATGACTCAAAATTATCATAATTAAAAGATTTTGAGTTAATGAGTCATTAAAACTAAAAAAATTCTAATCTATATTACTGATTTCAATAACTGTAACAAATGTATTGTCATGTTTTCATTACTTGAGTACAAATACTTATGACTTTTGAAAACAAGATTTTACTTCAGGTACAACTATTTTGGTACTCCCATGGACACTCGCAACACAGTTCTTTACAGTCTAGGAATAGAATCCAGGATCTAATTAATGCTTAACATTCGAACTTGTAACCACTAGACCGTCAAGCCGTCAAGGGCAGTTCTTTGTTTAATGATCTACTAAAGTATGTGAATAACAAAAACATAAACAATGTAAATTATGACGAAAGCAGGAAGACATTTTCTACCCGACTGTGCAACGAAGGAGGGTAATGCGTTTTCTGTCGTATACATTCACCGTTTATTGATATCGTCTAAAGTGACCGTACAGATGTCATCAAACTCCTTAGTTCCGCACACAAATGGTCATGAATAGCCCGTAATAGTCCATAGGCCATAGGCTTCCTTTACATAAGAGGTTTTGCCACAACTACGCTGATCAGGTAGGATTGGAGACCACAAAAGTTTCTGTCAAATGGATAATCTCTTAGTAAATAGTTGCCACACCCACCGGAACTCTACTATCATCAGATACCTATGGCATAATCAGTACCAAGTAGGTACAATGGTGGTCACATGTGCCTGACCACCACTAAGTTGATGTTTGCTTGCACCTGTTAAGATCCGCTAAGGGATTACACGGCTTTTCTATTAGATGAGACATTTATTTTATATGACTTCATGTTATTTCTGAGTTTAAGCAATAAAATGATCAGGCGGAGATCCGCCTGAGAAGGACAGATGTCCTTCTCTGTACATCGACCACAATTCTAGATTCTATGCTTCTAACAATTTCGAAATCGGAGTATCTTATATCTATTACCTAATGTTTGGAACCATCCATTCATCGAACCTGAGACTCCTCGATTAGCAGTTACATGTTCAACAAGTCTTTTATTAATTATATAATTATATTATGACATTTATATAATACGGTGTCAATGAAAATGCATTTAATTAAGTTAAATTAAAATAGTTTTCGGTAATAATGAATGGTCTTGAGTTTATTTAATTTTGCGCACAAACAAGGCTATAGACCTAGTTAGGTATAATAAGAAACGGGTCTTAAAAACATCTCATTATGTATTTTTTAATTTTATGGAAACATTAAAAAACTTGTCTGCCTCGTTGGTCGAGTGGTCGCAAGGGCGACTACGGGTCTCGGTTCAATTCGAAATTTTCTCAGTAGAGTCTGGAATTGTGCCTAGAGGGCACATGGTACTTATAACAAAAATGGTGAAAAGTGGGTGCACATTGTACAGTGGCATGACGTGCCCTAATGTGCACCTCTGCCTACACCGTCGGGGATAAAAAGGCGTGACACTGTGAATTAAAAAACTTTATTAAAAATGAAGTTACAAATTCTCACTACGTTTCATAATTTCTTTATTTATTTAAGAAAATTTAAATTACCTAGTGTCATGGATTAACCAATATTAACACCCAATATAAAATCAGAATCCTAGATAGTATCAAAAAACTGTGTTAAAATCCAATAAAATCAAATGACTATGCTAATGACGTTTAGAATTCAAAACTTGAAATCGAAATTACCGTAATCTTAACAAAATATGCGTTTTTTAAAGTATGTATTCAAAATGATTTCACGAATAAAATTTACATTTGAGATTGGACTACACATTAATAAATGTGCTATAAAATAATCGCACATTATCTAAGCACGGAAACTATAAATGTAGATCACAGTAAATATCGAATATTGCGAAATTACTACATCACTAGCACAAATGCATTAGAACAAAATAAAACATCCATTTACATAACCTGCATTTATTAACAAAACGTTATATCACAATAAATTATTATTCTAACGTTATTTTTACACTTTTTTTAAGGGGGAAAATCATCCAATGACTTCTCCCGCCTTGGGAGAGACGAGAGGGAGTATCAGACTCTTACTGACTAAAAACCACCCCGTTCCTACTTCTGCCCTTTGGGCCGGATCCCCGGTAAACCCGCTGGGTAGTACGCAGAGAAGTATTCTACCAACCGTAGGAGACCCCCAAACCGTTGAAGGTAACACGGGAAACTTCTGATGCGGGAGAGAATACTAAAGCTTTGCCATAACCACCTTCTTGTCCCCCAGAAACAGACACAGGCTGGTAGCGCACCCCCGTACCAGGAGCAATAGCCGACAAAGGAATAGGTTGACCACTAACTGGTACTTGCACTAATGTAGCAGCGGGAGCTTTAGCCAAAACAGCGACAGGTTGAACACTCGGCTCCAATTGTTGGAAGATCACTGGAACTGGTATAGGAGCTGGAGCGTATTTAGGAGCTGGTGCACCATGATTGGTAACAGTACTATACGCTTCAATTGCAACTTTCTTTGGTGCAACTGAAAGAACTGGTACAGCTACAGGAGGCACGACTGGTACAGGAACAACGGGATTAACAGCGTAAGCAAGGTTTGGTTGAGGAACGTACTGCCCTTGGGGAGGATTGACAGCCTGACCACGATTCACTTGGTACGTAGACACAGCAGCAGATTGAGACTGGACATTCGCATTATTCACAGAATAGGGAACTAATTGATATTGCCTTTCGGCACCAGAATTATAGTTGGCGGCGTAAGCGACCGCTTGAGCAAGTTGTTCATTACGTTGAAGAGTAGGAGGGTGAGCATTAACTGATCCGTAAGACTCAAGTGTTGCTTTGTTTACTGTATAGGGAACTAGTTGCTGTGGGCTTTGTTGGGCAGCATTATTGTACATTGATACAGTTCTGGCATTCTGGGCATATCTAATTTGCGCTTGACCTTGCGCTTGGCCAGCGTTACTGTATACCAGTCCATGTCCGGCATTCTGGGTATGTCCAGATTGCGCTTGACCTTGAGCTTGGCCAACGTTATTGTATGCCAGTGCAGGTCCAGCATTCTGGGCATATCTAATTTGCGCTTGACCTTGAGCTTGGCCAGCGTTACTGTATACCAGTCCATGTCCGGCATTCTGGGTATGTCCAGCTTGCGCTTGGCCAGCGTTATTGTATGCCAGTGCAGGTCCAGCATTCTGGGCATATCCAGATTGCACTTGACCTTGTGCTTGGCCAGCGTTACTGTATACTAGTCCATGTCCGGCATTCTGGGTGTGTCCAGATTGCGCTTGACCTTGAGCTTGGCCAGCATTATTGTATGCTAGAGCAGGTCCGGCATTCTGGGCATATCCAGCTTGCGCTTGGCCAGCGTTACTATATACCAGTCCATGTCCGGCATTCTGGGTATGTCCAGCTTGCGCTTGGCCTTGAGCTTGGCCAGCATTGTATGCTAGAGCAGGTCTGACATTCTGGCCGTATCCTGCTTGCGCGTTGCTTTGGGCTTGGCCAGCTTGTTGGTATACAAGTACAGGGACATTTTGGGCATATCCAGCTTGAGCTTGGCCAACGTTGTTATAAACAAAATAAGGTCTGGAAATCTGGCCGTATCCAGCTTGTGCGTTACCTTGAACTTGGCCGTTACTTTGATCAAAACCAACCGATACAGTTTTAGCCGAAAGAGGAACTGCGAAGTATGGCTGTATTGGGGGCACAGAGGGCGCATACCTTTCAAGAATATTACTATATTCGGGAGAAGAAGGATCCGAGGCCACAGACGCTGTAAACGTAACAGGTTTTTGCTGTCCTCCAGGTGCTCCATAAGATTGCACGGGTACGTTTCTGCTCGGGAATTTCTCAACAATATTATCCACTACGGCCGGTTTCAATTCGAAGGCTAGAGACGGTGTAGGTAAATACGAGGTTGATGGTGGTGTCACTGAATTGTAGGAAGTGTCAGAAGGTACTGCGAGATGATCCTGTCCTGGAGAAGTGTCTGCAGCAGGGGATGGTGATGCCGGTCCATTTTGAGATCCAGGATTCAAACTGATACCACACACGTACCCGGCGTACAGAAGTATCACGAACTAGAAAACACACAACTGAATTAGTTTTATGTAACACACAAGAGATTTATAAAATTTAATAAAATAAAGTAAACTATCACCTGTCTAAACATGTTTGCTCAGATACTATTGATAACAAAATAACATCGAGATCACGTGTGCATTCACTTTTATACCATCTTAGTAAAACTGGTATCTAATCCTAGGAGATTCTTTATGCAATTCAAATTTTATAAGTTGGTCATTTAGAAAATGACCTTTAAAGCGTTGCATTAAGGAGTTTTGTCATTGTATATTTAAGTTTGTTGACGTCGGTGTCTCGATTGAGGTTTTCTAAATTAACTTCCGTACCCCATCAAAAGTATTTCATTAGAATATCATCATAAACTACATTAATCTATGTATCCTCCTTGAGACTTACAAATTTAGGAAGTAGATTTGAATCTTCTCTAAAGAAATTTGAATTCAAAATTGTCCCAATATTAATTTTGAATCTTATTTGCAATTACAAATAAACAATTACATTTTCTCAACCGCAGATTACGTTCAATATCTGTTTGTACAGTTTCCGCGAATCCAATTTTGGTACACCTACCTAAATCCTGCGAAGGATTTACTAAACAATAAACATAATTAGAATGTTTGTTAAAGACAGGTCAATCCACAAAGTAAACAATTCTATGAAGGACTAATTTCACAGGGCCATTGTACAGTAATATCATAGATACTTAGGTTTTTATGTTTCTTTAGTTAAATTCAAACTAATAGATACATTAGTTCAGTAGGTTAGTTATAACCTATCGAGCAGCGAGCGTAGTTCTTTTAAAAGGATCCGTGATCAAGACAGTGTGTCTGGGAACGAAAATAAATTACATAATCCAAGTTACTTTTGGGTAATTTCATTCGCATTTTAAAATAAGTACGAGTAAATGTGTTAGTATTTTAGATTATTTAGTAACAAACTTCACTTAAATTTTAAGGGTAAAAGTGTTTGTATATGTATTATGGTATTTATTGAACTAAATTCTGTCTTTAATTTGATTGTCTAGTAGCATAATAATTGGATTACATAATACCAAACATATAAATAGATTCGCGCGTCTCGATCTAATGGGCATGGGTCAGAGTGCCACTGCCAAACTAGAAGTTCTGGTTTTAATCTGTTGTCTGCAAGAATAATGGATTTTTCTATTTACGAGTATCAGTCGACTTAAATGTCAATATGTCGTGTGCTTTTTAATGGCGTATTTATAAATAGTGCATTTATGTATATTTTTCCGGTTTATCCCTACAATATTTATAAAAAATTGTAACGAAAATTGCGTCTTCGTTTTTCCATAATTGTGATCTCGTATTTTATTTATATCGTATATATTTTTGGACCTAAACACACCCATAACATATGAGACTTCTGTAAGTACTATGGCATCATCACGCCATATAGGATGGATTGGAGGCGCACTGATAGCTGTAAGGCTCAGTTTAAAACATCTCAGCAAGCCAAAAAAATGATATATTATTAAAATTAATTGATAAAATAAAGAACAGTATTCTTGTAATCTAAAACATGATCTCAAAACACAAATATTTTGTGACATTATTCCATAAAATGTGTATCAAGTAGATGCACCCATGTAACATTATAGGTATAGATAATTTTTATTACATAAACCTGTGTAAACAACTTAGAGGTCGCTAGTTTACGTAAGTTATAACAATTTTATATTCTGACGTCTTTGATTTGAAAATTAAGTAAAGATTAACTTAACTTCTATAAATATGGATTAACATCACCCTGATTATATGTACAAAATAGTCTTTTATTATTAGTAAACCTAACTTTTGGTAGTACAATACGGAATAATTACAATATAAGTACCGGTTACAATATAAATTGCGAACTGCTACTTAGTGTAACGATACTACGTTACGTCATTTGACGAATGCATGCATATTGCTAACAACGAACAATGAAAACTGTCCCCCAATCAACAAATAAAAACCGCCTATGGTCCAAACGTTAAATGACAACGTGTACTGTGAGCCTTAGTTTCCAAAATTGAAAATAAGCATAACGTGATACATTTTAATCTCTATAACTAAATAAAAACAAACATCCGAACATAGTACCCCTTCCTTTTTTTTAAATCGGAAAAAAGGATAAGCACATAATAATATGCATTGTATACCCCACTTTTCAGTTATATTTCGAGTTCCATGTTGTAGGAGGGTCTATTGTCATACGTTGGCTTCATTTTCAGGTCCTGTTATGCTTTACTTTTACTAAAAAATTGTTATTAAAACTGAAAAAAAAAACAATAAATATTCGAAAATCAAACCCGAGGCTTCTTATTTGGCGGTCTCACTTGCAACAAACAACGAGGCGGTCAGATTGAAAATAAAAACAATAAATTATTTATGGCGTAGATGCTACGCCAAATCAAATTCAAAATCGAATTTAATTATGTTTAAATGGCATTTACCTTCAACTAAATTTTTATTTGTGACGGTTGGCGCAGTGGCTGGGCAAGTGGCTGCCGCGCAACGTGTAGCGGGTTCAATTCCTGCTGGTAGCGAGACTATATGTATTCCACAAATTGTAATTTCTGGTCTGAGTGTCATTTGTATGTGAAATTCCATGAAGTGTGGGGTAATATTTAAAAAAAAAATGAAAAAGATCGAAAGTAAGTGTAGTTGGTGAGACATTTAACGATATGAAATGTAATCTTTTATTCTGATTCTGACGTAGGTACTGCACTTAATTGCATATACAAAAGAAAACCTTCACTTCGTCCTGTTCCTGCTAAATTATTCGTTCCTTATCTTCTTGCTTAAGTAATTTCTGCCCTTTATTGCGTGCGCCATTTTGAAAACAAAGTTCACATATTTTTAAGCAGTAACGGTCACAGTTTAAAATGTTTCATTGAGAAATTCTTAAAAACTGCGTAAAGGTTAATGTGGCTAAGTCAAGGATATGTTAATAAATAATATCACGCATTTTGTTCGTCAGAGGGTAAGCACAGGTGCTGTTCTTGCACTTGTCTTCGGAGGTACCTATTGACAGGAGTTCTAGACTACTATATGTATTATGATTGCTAGCTTCTGCCAACCGCTTTGCTCGCGTTTCCGTAAGATAAAAAGCATACCTTCCGTGTCTATATACCAAACATCAAAATCCGTTTATTCAGTGTGATTGACGGACAAACATCCAAACAAACAAACTATCACATTTATAATTTTATTATTAGTATGATTTATGGCAAACCCTCTTTGGTGGAGAAGTGAACCGTCTGCTCGTTTTCTGGCTTATACCATGAGAAAATATATTACCTATTTAAAGGATAACAAACCTCGTATTTGGCAGTCAAACCAAAACACATATCACATATATTACAAGAAAAAATGCAAAACCTATGTTGCGAATGCGTCTGACATAATATCATTTGCATTACTTTATGCGCACGATAGACGCACTAGTTGGTGGTTCCTACGTAACATGTTACGGGTTTTGTTTCCCGGACGAGCAAATACCTCGTTTTTCTATTCTGGGATCTAGAGGTGATTTTTGATATACTTTTATGTACAAATAACTACATATCGAGCCATTAATCCAGTTTATCATGGACTTGTTTTGTATGATCTTTCCGAATATTCTATGGTCAGTTTATACTGGTTTATATAGCACAATGAGTGCAGTCATACCATATATACTTATTCAGATATTGTACATCACATCACATCAATAAGTGGCCACTGCTGACCAAAGGCCTCTTCTCGCACGGAGAAGGCTTGAGCATTAATCACCACGCTTGCTCAATGCAATTAACTGCGATTGGCGCGGTGGCTGGGCAACTGGTTGCCGCCCGCGCTCTTTGTGTGATCCACAAATCGTGTTTTCTGATCTGGGTGTCGTGTGTATGTAAACTTCTATGTTTGTAAACGCACCCACGACAAAGGAGGAAATCTTAATATGAGACATAATTAAAAAGAAACGGTTGGCGATTTCAAATTTTTAATTAGTAATTTTAAGCCCAGGTTTCCTTACGATGTTTTCCTTCACCTTTTGTCAGTCTGAATAATCTCAGAAAGTCATACCATATATATTTAATTAGATATTGTACAATGACATGCTCCTATTAAAAGATTTTTATCTCTGTATTGTATTCGTTTCTTATAAATGTAACGCCTAAAGGTCAAAGACTCAAGGAACTGCGTACAGTGACTAATCGCTAGTTAACTTTTTTATATAATAGGTCTATATTTTACATAGTTATGTATGCTACCTGGTTTCAATGAATAAGCGAATTATTTCTCAAATTGATAATTTTTTCACAAGTCACTGCTTGTTAATGTTAATTTACTTGGGAACATTTATCCTTACTATTTCTTTAGCATTTTACTACCTATGTGTTATATTTTTACCTCTGTATTTTCCTCATTTTACTTTAGGTTTAGGTTTTTGGGTTTATATGGGTGACATTATTGAGTTGTCTATAGGTAGATCCTATGTTGAGGACAATAATTAATCAAACCAACAAATAAATTATGGCATGTCGTTTATTTTAATTGGTCTATTTACATAAACGTTTTGATTCAGTTTACCAACCGTAGTTAGCACCGTGACCGCTGTATTCGATGTGAGAGACGGCGGGGGCAGCGGAGTACGCTACGGATTTGAGGACGGGAGCGGCGTGGGCGTAGGTGGCGACGGGGGCAGCGGCGTAGGTCTTAGCTACCAAGGGAGCGGCGGCGTAGGTCTTGACCAGGGGAGCGGAGTACGCCACAGCGGGAGCGGCGTAGGCGGAGTACGCAGCGGGAGCGTACGCGGCACCGTGAGCGGTGTGGGTGGAGTAGGCAGACACGGAGGAGACGGCGGGGGAGATGGTCTTGGTCACCACAGCGGGGGCAGCGTACGCAGCCACAGCGGGAGCGGCGTAGGCAACGGGAGCGACGGCCTTAGCCACAACGGGGGCAGCGGCGTAAGTGGCGACGGGGGAACCGTGAGAGGTGCTGGTGGAGTAGGAGGAGATGGAGCTCACAGCGGGGGAGATGGTCTTGGTGACGACGGCAGCGGGGGCAGCGGCGTAGGTAGCCACGGGCGCGGCGTACGCAGCGACGGCGGGAGCGGCGTAGGTCTTGGCGACGATGGGGGCGGCGTAGGCCTTAGCGACGACGGGGGCAGCGGCGTACGAGATTTCACCACCGTGAGCGGTGTGGGTCGAGTAGGAAGATACGGAGGACACCGCGGGGGTGATGGTCTTGGTCACTACAGCTGGGGCGGCGATAGCGTGGGCGCTGTAAGCCAGAGGGGCGGCTTCGTAGACACCGCTGGCGCGGGCCACACCCAGGGCGCAAAGAGCGACGATCAACTGTAAGAAAAAGGTTATTTGATTAGACACTTAAAATTCAACTAAGCAAAGCACAAAAATATTCGCCTCAATGCAATATGCAAGAGCTTTCATGATAAGATCTAAAAAAATGTTATTGATTAATATTTTAAATTAAAAGTTAAATTATTTCCTGTGTTGTATTGTTTGAACCACTGATCTCAGTTAATAAGTTTTATTGATAAAATAATTGCGAAGGTAATGAATGTCTTGTAGTACCTTGGCGTACATGTTTATTCTGCAAATGTTGGCAACTGAATAATTTTGACAGGAGGTGCTCCGGTTTTTATACGAATAGATCGCGTCTACATTGTCCAATTCACTTTCATTGTCAAGGTAAGCCGGAGTACCGAGTACCCAGTACTGAGGTAAGTAGCCTACGCCTGTGACGGCTGTGACTCAGAGATAGCCTTTCAATTTCATTTGTTCCGTGCTTACAGAAGCACAGGGCGGGTACAGCCTTGGATCGAAGCTACTCCGTCCTCGTCTATAATGTATCGCAACGATATATTATATCGAATGGTCTATTTCGCGTTACATACAAAGGTCAGATTAAAGTACATAAGTAGATAATTGTCGTAATGTGTTCGATGTGAATAATGTCTTCGTTTTTGGCAAGCATTTCAAGTAATCACCTATGTTCTATCTTTCATTATTGACTAACAAGCTGAGTAACGACAAAAAATGTATGTATTTTCAGTTTAATTTGCATAGTTTTTTGATAAATGCTGAGCTTCTGTAATACATTTCATATATATTGTATTTTATTTGGTAAGTGCGTTTTGGTGATAACTAACCAAATCTATTAATTTAGACCACATAACTCCTGTTAATATTTCACCAGGAAATTACCACAGATTCGTCACGCATTCTTCAATTTGAATAATAAGTAGTATAAGTAACGATAATTCTTTCTGCGTCCATACCGGAATTGTTCGCGACATAATAAATTCGTGTAAATTGAAATTGGCGAAACACAATCATGTCGACATATCAAGGACATGCTTGGATCTTATTTCCTTATCATACAAGAACCAAATATGGTTGAATGTACGTAGGTTAGAGTTAAAACGTGATATTAATACTCTACACCTACTTAACCATTCTCAGACAATCGCAAAAAATTGTGAAATAGCCGAAATATCAAGTTTAAACTTGATACTGAAACAAAGCGGATTATGACACTTTGTATGTATCTAAGTATGTGTTAATATTTATGTTTATTCACATAAATAACTCGTTATTCGAAAGTAGATTATAATAATCCATTTTTAGGTACAGAATACCGTATTAAAATTTCAACCACTTTCGCGAAATTTTTCATGCCAAAAATTTTTGTCCCGGAAGTTTTAGAAATGTTATCCTATCCTAGCCTCTTATATTTACTAAGAAATCAAATATACAGCCAGGAGTCCCGACGATCCCTGGCCACCTTATGGTGGTCAAGTATCGTCGTCGTGCGGTTCTGCGGACGATCCGCACGTGCTTCAAGGAGCCATCAGACCACCACAGATGGGTCATGGAATCCAGTAGGGCTGATGCCCGACCCGATGCTACGGACTACCTAGCGGATTTACCGGGGCTCCGGCTCAAAGAGCAGGAGTAGGAATGGAGTGGTTTTTAGTCAGTAAGAGTCTGCCACTCCCTCTCGCCTCGCCCAAGGCGAGAAAAGTCATTTGATACTATTTTCCCCTTAAAAAAAAAAGAGGCAGACCATTATCTAGGTCCCTATTCAAAAGCTTCTTTTGTTTTTGTTTCCTAAATGAAAGAAGTCTAACATTAGGACCATTCAATCTATACATATAATAAAATCGTAGAAAAGTGCTGTCTGTACATTGAAAATAAAAATAAAAAAAATAGCAGGGGTTATTGTTATGTCGATGTCGAACCCAAAAATGTAATTAACTTTTTTTTGTCTGTTTGTCTGTTTGTCTGTTTGTCTGTTTGTCTGTTCGTCTGTGCGCGCTAATCTCAGAAACGGCTGATCCGAGTTGGATGCGGTTTTCACGAATATATTGTGGGATGCTTAAATTTACATTTAGTGTTTGTTTCATTTCAATCGGTTCATAAATAAAAAAGTTATGTCAAATTAAAGAATCACGTCGAACATTCTATGCTTATACCATTAATCTCTACAACTATTTGACGGATTTGGTTGAAATTTGGTACAGATATAGTTTAGAACCTTAGAAAGGACATAGATATATTTTTATTTCAAAAATCAAAAAATAAAATAAAAATAAAATAAAAATAAAAATAAAATAAAAATAATAAAAAAAAATAAAATAAAAATAAAAATAAAATAAAAATAAAATAAAAATAAAATAAAAATAAAATAAAAATAAAATAAAAATAAAATAAAAATAAAATAAAAATAAAATAAAAATAAAATAAAAATAAAATAAAAATAAAATAAAAATAAAATAAAAATAAAATAAAAATAAAATAAAAATAAAATAAAAATAAAATAAAAATAAAAATAAAATAAAATAAAAATAAAAATAAAATAAAAATAAAATAAAAATAAAATAAAAATAAAACAAAAATAAAATAAAAATAAAAAAAATAAAATAAAAAATAAATTTATTCCGGACATACAGCGCCATCTATTGTTCAATTTCGTACTTATAGTACGGAATTGAACAATGTCGGGCTGTTCCTATACTCCGTAGATAGATGGCGTTGATCGCGCAATGGTGTAATTACAATTGTTCAGTTCATGTTATTGTTTTAATTTATTGGAAATTTGTTTTTACAAAATAGTAAAATGCAATGAAAAATATAACATAATACAACTTTTAGTACAAAGAAAACGCTCTAACGGAGTATAGATAATTCTATGTCGATCGTTACACGACTTCGGTTCATGTTATTGTTTTAATTCATCGAAAAAAGTTAACAAATAGTAAAAAGGTATGAAAAAAATTATATCAATATAATTAAACTTTTAGTACAAAGAAAATGCCCGAACGGAGTATTAATAAATAATCCAAGTTGTCTTTATCCTCGATAGATGGCGTTGGGATCGAAATAGATTGCGCTATGGTTTTGTTACAATTATTTGGTTGGGTATCGGCCGAGCGCTTCGGTACTATTGTAGAAAATGTGTATTATCAGTCGTACGATTATTTGTCTGTTTGTCTGTAGTGGTCCTGCTGTTTCGTATATTCTAAATTGGTTTCGTTGTATTTGTCAATTAATAAGTTTATTTGTTGGGTTTTCCTGGTTTTCTGGTTTAACTTTTTAACGTAGGTTTAGTTTGATATCGATTATTAGTAGTTACTGTAGTTAGTTTTTTTTAATAAAATTGTAAGTCTAATTTATAAATTAATTAGATTAGATTTAAGTCGTTTCTTTTAAATTATTTAGTTTAAGCTTGGTTATTATAGCATAAAGGATAGGTTCTAATATAATTTCTTTTTTAATTGTTATAAATTCGTAATTCGTAGCTTTCTTTAGTTTTAAGTTAGTTTAAGTCCGTTTTTAAACTATTTTTTCAATGCCCTAAGTGAGTATACATCTATTAAAATCAAACGCAGAGCTCATTATGTTGATTTTTGAAGAGTTCCCTGGAATATCTTCCACATCTCATTTTTGAAGAGATCCCGCGAGATCGGGAACTATGTGGTTAAAACCAAAAATTTGCCGGAAGTCACTATTCCACGCGAACGAAGTCGCGGGCAAAAGCTAGTTGATACTAAATTTCTATAAGAAAAGATGAAAAGTAAAAAAAAATTCTTCTTTTAAAAAATCCTATCATGACTTACTTCCTTTCTGATTTGAGAAAACCCAAATGAAAGGTATACCTACATAGATAGGTATTACCTATCGAGAATTTTTAATAAATATTCCAGCCGATACAATTACTTTTATTTCAAGACGTACCTACCTACCTAATAAAATCAATTTTCATATTATGATACGTTACTTGCTGAATGAGCTTGAATAAATGAATATTTAAGATCCTCTAACTCGTTTCTTCAACAACATTTTCACAATACTTAGCTCTTAATTTTTCGGTGAGTATTATCTTTTTATAGATTTTCAGTAACATTCATCGATAACAAAGGTAATTTTGCGGGGCCCAAAATAGCCCATAGTATTGAAATTGTAAACCACATTGAACATACACTATGGACACTTTAAAGTGATTTGATTTGATTTCAAATGGACATATTATTGAACATGATATCCTGAAAATATTTGGATCCCGCAGAATCAAAAATGTCCAGTCCCGTAAATATAGGGATTGACATTCAACACAAATAAAGGGTTACGGGGTTCTCAAAGAACAAACGCATCGATTACACCCATAGGTAGGTACGATGGACACTAGCAGAATAAGCCACCCCTGACTGCCTTCCTGCAAAACATTTACAACCTTATGCTATTGCTATAGAGCAGGGTTGTTGCGGATGCTGATTTTTTCACATCCGCGGATGAGGATGCGGATGCGGATTCCAGGGGCAAACATCCGCGGATGCGGATGCGGAAGCGGATCTTTACAAAAATCTTAAGATTTGGGAGTAAAATTTAAAAGACAAGTCAAATAAAATCAGCAATATATATTATTTTAATTATAAAGAAGCAAGTCAAGTACTATTAAGTACTAATTATACATTTTAGTAATTAAAATAATTGATTTCTTATTGGTCAATTAGCACGAGCGCGTGACACGCGCCACTCGCCGGACCCGACCCTTTCTTTCTTGTCCTGACCTGCAACACATTCGCATCCGCATCAGCTCCGAATCGATTTTTGCGGATGCAGATGCGGATGCGGATGCCTAAATCGATGCGGATGTTTCGCATATGCGGATGCGGATGCAGATATTCGCAACATCCCTAGTATAAAGTCGAACATCTATTAAAGAAAGAGTGAATAACATGGCATCTGCACATAGGTACATAGCCATCATACCAAGGACATTAATGTCCGCAGTTCGTCGCAACATATCGACAGTGTTGATATTTGTAGCGGTGAAAGATGTCGCGACGAGGTAAACCGGATCACTTCGAGTTCCTACTACCGATACCCTTTCGGTGTTATTATTGAAATTAATCACGAAGGCCGGTACGGTGTACTAAGTGCCGGACGTATGACGTAGATATTGATACTTGTAATGAATAGGTTTAGTCTTTCGAGTGGGCACTTAGATGGTATCAGTTTAGTTTCAGCTCACGTTGTAGGTAGACCTATTTAGACGTAGTAGGTAGGTCTATGTACTTGTCTTAAGAACATAACGCCTTTTATTTATCGATTTCCAAGTACTTAGGTTTTATATTTACTACCTAAGTAGGTACTTAGTAACCTATGCATATTCGTTGCTATGGATGGTGATACAATAGTGTAGTGTCTACCTACTAGGTACAAGATATGTAAGAATAGGTGAGCTGCGGACTACCTAGTGGGTTTAAAAGCAGAAGTAAGAACTGGGTGGTTTTTAATCAGTAAGAATCTGTTACTCTCTCTCGCTTCACCCAAGGCGGGAGAAGTCGTTGGATGATTTTCCCCACTCACAAAACAAAAAAAAATGCTGCTATGTCATCTACCAAAATTAGTTTCAAAATAAGTAAGCGCGATAAGTTACTTAAATAGAATTTAATTTGCCATCGAATCTAAAACCTAGGACATTAACTCTAGGAAGTATCCTAGCATCATCTAGTTTCGTTTAAAAATATCTAGTTTATACCGGAAAAAACTAGTTAAAATAAAACCACCTCATTCACCAAACCTTTGCAAAAAAAGTTCCATGCCTAATTTAGACGGCCTCCAGCTTGCTCCCGTCAGGTCATTGACCACAATGCGTTTAAGGAGCAAGCCATAAGTAAAGTCACGACTTACACGACATTCTGCAACCGGTAATACCCACCCATTATTATAAAATATCAACAAGTGAACTTGCTTTAATGACCTGATGAATGCTTGTAAAAAGGTTTTATCATAACAATGCACTTCTTTCCTATTTTTAAAAGGAATTTCTTAAAGTAAGTAAAATGATAACATGATTTTAGTAGGTGAGTCTACATATGTACAAGTATGTGAATCTTTTCGGGCCCACCAAATAATTTGTACCTATCCCTAATTAGTTTTTGGTGTTCCTATTGTAAACTGATGTTAACAATAAATTTAGGTAAACATCATAAACGATGCTTTATTTAGCCCATACGTTCCTAAGTAGTTATTTACCAAAATTTTTATACATGACGCAATACTAAGTAGGTACCTACAGTATATTTTATAACAACTTAAAAAACAAATCAATAAGTACTAGGCTGAGTAATGGTAGATTACAGAGAGTTAATGTCTCGTTCTTACACAATAGCCTCGAAGCTTGTTTGTTTTTTTTTTCGGCTACATGCAATTTGAATTCGCTATGCTCTAATGTAGACTTTATCTAAGTGTGCTACAATAGTTCTTACATTGATGGACTAGATGTTATTAGACCTAGTCTATTTCTAAAACATTCTAGTAGGCCATGGACATTTTGAATTAGAGCTTTTACAGGTACTGTCACGAAAGAGTTTAGGTACCTACTTACTTAACTGGATTACGAGACGGACTAGATCTTATATCAATGAACAAAGAAATCATGTTTTCTCTGAGTATGTATTCATGTGGACCTAGGGTGATAAAAGGGGGAAAGTCATCCAGTTACTTCTCCCGCCTTGAGCGAGGCGAGGAGTGTCAGACTCTTACTGACTAAAAACCACCCCGTTCCTACTCCTGCTTTTTGATACGGTAACCCGGTAGGTAGTCAAAAGTCAGGCCAAAAATAAAAAGTTCGTAGCTATCAATTTCCTTTAACTGACAAAATCCTATAGTGTTGTTTTTTTAAAACAACTCACCAACAAACAAACCGAACCAAATACTTATTATGGTCTCTCAAACTGACCGCGAAGAGTCGGCAAGATGGCGACCAAGACTGTTGTGCTTCGTCGAATAGGTCTGAATGTTAACCCTCTTGTAAACGCATGAACTGCCATTTTTTTTTTTAAGAAATTGGTGGCAAACGAGCGTTCCGGTCACCTGATGGTAAGACACCTGACGATTCCATTCGCTTTCATCATCATCATCTCAGAGAATATTTTTTATCACTTTAACATAGCTCATCGTGTGTCATCAAATCATTGTAAGTGTAAGAAGTTTTACAAGTTTCCCAAAAAAGTTGAAACATTTTTTTCTGAAAAAACATCAAAAAGGCAGTATTTACAAAATTATAGTCAATAGAACGTTTTTGTATAATTTTAGCCAATTTTGATACTGATATGAATAAATGTGATACGGCTACAGGCTATGCGATGCGGAGCGATGGCGACGTCTTGGCAAAGCAGGTATACAATGAAAAGCTTTTTAATTTGGCTACACTGCATTGTCATCACATTTCTGAAGACTATTAATTCAAAGGCGATTAAAGCATTTATTTATTTATTTAATTCAAAAGTTACAACGGTAAACAACCAAATAAAGATGAATAGAGACAATATCTTATAGGTAATGTAAAATGAAAGTGGATACAGATGTTTGATGAAAAATCCAGCTAAGCGTCCATCTATAGAGCTGGGAAAGCAAAATAAAACAAGAATGTAGACACATACATTTATTTGTCTTTTAATTGACAGACATTTGACATCAAAATACACATAGAAGTGACTTACAAACTAACACAGATTATAATTAGGTAGATATTGTTCAAAAATGGCATCAAAAATTATTAAAATCTATAACAAAAATAACTTAAGGTTCAATTTCGTACATTAAAATAACAAACTGATAATATATTTATAGGAAAACCGTAACCAAAAATACCATTATAATTTAAACTCTAATGAATCCTTCTGAGATCTACCGTTTCAAACTAGTATAGAAAATGTCTTCAAATGTAATGCGCGATCAATACGATATTTCTGTTAGTATCATTTCACGTGAAAAATCTACAATCCATAGTATAAAACCTTCGTAAAAAGGACCTTATTGTCTTCCACATAAGGAAGCATATCCTTATAAAATTCCTACCAACGAATGGGTACCACGCCAATAACGTGTGTACCCAGCTTACATTTAAATTTCGATTCAAAATCAAGCAAAAAAAGGCTTTATATTTAGCACCCCATTTTTAGGCGTTTTCAAGCATCAATTCAAAATTATCAATTCGATTTTAAATCTTATTTTAAGGCGTTTAAAGTTAGCTTTAGCGTTTAGCAAAAATCATAGAGTATATTGCTACTTATATTACTAAATTACATTGTGCGTGTAGTTTCTAATAAGTTGTTTATCAAAATAAGGTTTGTACTTAGTACAAATTGTTAATTGCATTCTCAATTGACTGGAATTTCGTTACATTTTATTTAAAAAATCTTACAATTTATAGTTTTCATCAATCTAGATCAACAGCAATATACTCTAGCGAGTGCGTTTTAATGGCACGAAAGCGAAAACAATAATAAAAATTGACATTTAAAATGTCGTTAAATTTGTCAAATCACATAGCACTTGCATTTTAACCCGTTTTAAAAAACATTCCTAAACGTGTATAATTATCACGCGACTCCGAAGCACCATACCCAATGTCTTATCACAAATATTTTCCGTAGAAGACTCTCTATACTCTATACTAAACACTCCTTGACTAGGCTTTAACCGTGTCCATCATGCTACACTACAATCAAAAACTCATTCTGTCTTTGGCATATCTAGTACCGAAACTCGCTGATCCTCGACGCCCGGAGTGTCTCTCGCGAAGGCTCTGCTCCGCCTCCTTCTTTGCTAGCATGACTGCTTCGCAGAAGGAGGAAACGTCGTTCACGAGCTGCGAATGAAAGAACTAATTTAAACCAGCAAGTTAAAAAAAATCTTAATGACTTTAAACTTAAAATTAAAATCAAATAAAAGTGAAATTCTAAGACCTAATATCTAACACACATCGTTCCTACCCTAATCTAAGTGCTTTTGCACTGCGTTCAGCACAAGATCAAAAACTGCAATATGTATGTATCAAGTTCTTTAAGTTCTCGCATTTTTACGTATGATAACTACGTAGCGAGACTTAAATTCACTCTAGTTGCGTACTGGATCCATATCAAGACCAATAAGTCTATTGACCGATCCAAACATTTCCGTGCAAATCTGTACTGAACGCAATGCAACGCATCATCGATCTAAATCTAATTCACCCTATAGGCACCTACGTATATTGTAAAGACGAATAAAAACATCTAAAGTGTCACATACGACAAGAGGTGGGAATCCAAAAATACTACTGGGACAGACGAAGCACTGGACAGTCGATAATGAATAATTTGTTACAAATTAATATCAAGTTCATAAGACCTGTCCAAATGCTTCATCTACCTTAGTGTCACACTACACAACTACTTTTGTTTCACTGGATAAACCTGACTTATTCGCATGATCCCTACTTGCAATGCTACCTATCGACTAACAGAAACTTCTGGAAACTCTTATCAGATGAACTGTATGGACACGAATAAGCCTGAGCGATCCCTAATCCTATGAATAAAGTTTGAAATCACTTATTTCTAAATCCTACGATCTACACCTAAAGTCCGTAAAAGGACTGTCTATGATAAAATTCCAAAAATGGCAAACTGCCCTACGATATGAATCTTATTGTAATAAGCATAGACATCAAAATATGCAATACACACACTACGTAATACGTTTGTTCGTTTCAAAGAGTGGCATAGTCAACAGCCAAAAATATGTAACGGTACTTCGACGATTTTTAACTTTCAGTAAACCTTCAAAAACGTTAGTTTAGATCATTATAATAAAATAAGATGTACGAATTTAACACATTATTCGGCCAAAAAGCCACAATTTTCAATAATTTACCCAAAATAGACTTTCAGCCTTGGTAATGTTTATAAAAAGGCATCATTATAAATTTTTCCAACATTTATCAAATCCCTGTCTAGGATTGTTAATACCAGCACACGAATTCCTTCAATAGTGCTTTTTGGCACAATCGTCAATTTTTAAAATATTTTAGAAGATACAAATACCATCTTTGAGCTTACCACATTAAAGTTCAATTTGCAAAATTTTCCGAATTTCTTGTATACTCAAGTTACAAAACTATTTAATTCGATATAAAGTGATGTATATAACGTCGACTTCCAATTACAAAAATTACAATGTTCAGATTATAATATAAGAATATGATTATAACAAATTCGATTACTAAACTCGTCTGTATACCGCTTTAGGTGTGGTTGACTATCTTACGAATATGTACTGTCTTAAAAACATTTGTACGAAAAAATACTTAATGAGGTATGATGAAGTTTGGAGTGGTCCACAAGATCAGAAAAATAATATCATCGGCAACTAATATTAGGTACTAGGGGCGTGTAAATAAAGTTGAATGTTGATTAAAATATCAATATGTACTGAACTAGAGATAGACAAATATTTCAAGCGAAATATAAGATCAAAATATAGATTTATTTAATTATTAAATAGTTACTTGTTCTTGTCTTTGGGAGGGAATACCAAAAGGTAAACAGGGCTGTTTGGACGGTCCGTTAAAGGAGATAAACAAACCAATATGTCAAATATTTCGATTATAATATTATTATTAGCGGGTTTCCAAAAAAACAGTTTTTGTTACACCCTGTAACGATCACAGACAATAAACTTATAGTAACTAATATTATCAAATAATGGGGTTAATGCTCGCCAGTACAGGAGCTGTATTATCAAGCCGTATTTTTGCAAAGCAGATTCAATTTATAATTGTACTTTTAGATTGTTTTAGATGAAATATTTCATAGCGTCGTATGGCAAGAATACCGAGCAATATAATACAGGACCTGCAAAGGCCAGTAAGCTGATATGGCCTAAAATAATGTACAATATTAAAGTGCGATGAAAATAATTATTTTTATCAAATGTAAAAGCGAAACGCTATCAAGTCTCAATGTGATTACAATGACATGGTTTGTCTAAAAGCCCATTGTATAATATTATCGTTCGATAATGTAAATGTAACTATATTGTGCAAAAGCTACTTCGTTTCCTTCAATTAGTATTCAAAATTGGTCAAATTGTACACAAAAACGGTAGAAACTTAATCATTTGGGTTCTGCTTTCTATTAATATTACTATTTTTTGGTAATACTTAAAACATATAAACTAAAAACGTTTCTTTTGAGCAAACATTTACAACTTATTCTAGATATGATTCGTGTGTTTTTGTGATATCAGCGCACTCTTACTGGGTTGCGTTAAATAATTAAATTCCGTTGAAACATTGTGTGTTACGATTTAAACCCTAATCCCTTGGTATTAAGATTACAATTATTAAACACTGGTGTGTTTTTGATTTAATATAGACAACGAACCATGTACTACAAGCTAAAAAAATATTACTGGTATAATAGGCGAATGTTTGATCGCCAAGAAGATCCCTACACCAATACAAATTAGACGAGCCCAGGCCAGGCCTGTGATATCTCAGTAATAACCGCGGGAGGCGGCGGCACTATCGGAAAATATATATACGGTTGGTAACGATAGACGCTAAACGCATTAAAATTAACATAATAAAACGGCGGATCGCAAATAATGCTTATTTGGGACAATTTAGTGATTAACTCTAAATCGTCTGACTTAGGCCAAATGGTAAGTTCTTTGGCAAACCTGAAATCGGTGCAGGCGCGTAAGCAATAGACGACAGGTCCGTATGTGGCTAGGACTGGGAAGAAAACTGGGTATTCTCTGCCATTGTAAAATGTGAAAGCGCCATCGAATACAAGCAAGACATGACACGGTCTCTTGTAAAAGAAGGTGTCACTGCCTTGGATACACATTCCCTAGGGAACAGATACTTGGTACGTTAACTTGGTGTTAACGTTCACTTTAGCAGCGACCAGGCCAGGATTCTTTAATGTATATCTGGAAAATGAAAAAGCTTCGTTTAGCAAGCGAGAAAGCCAAGTGCTGCGATAATGTCAATAAGTGTTTAGTTTTGGGGGCTATATAATAAAAAAAATAAGCGATAGATTCGCAGTATTCTAACGCTTTGCTATAGCTGATTATGATCGCATGTTTGGCGCGTATGCAAAATACAAAACAAGTTCACAACGACTGGCACGAAAGTTTCCTTTAAAATGAAACTAGATGGCGTTAAAAGTCAATCACGTTTAGATACATGCTGACAGACAAAAAAAAAGAGGCAAATAGGTAGAATATGTAAAAACCAGTTTAAAAATATCTGTACTCACCCAAGGCCGCGTTGCTTCAAGCGTTCAATCGTGGCTGGTTTTATTCGGGCACGGCCCTGGCTGTGGCTTCCACGGCCGGTGATGAAGAACAGCATCTGGTTGCGACGTACTCCAGAGTCTCTGAGCTTGGAGATGTGGGTGTCGATGAATATGTCGAGAGACTCTCGAGCTTCTTTGACGCGCAAGTAATGCAGATCAATGGTGGTGCTGTCTGGATTGTTCGTTGCGTGGAACTGAAATAGTTTAAAGGAGTATTAAGTACGGTGTTTAACACATTGAACGCCGTCGTGGTTACCGGTGAACGACGTTAGCGGAGGATGCCTTCAACAGTTTTCTATTGGCAGTCAGACTTAATTTTGGATGGCAGGAGTTTAAGTTTGGGTTCCAGGAGTTGAATCATTGTTTGGTAGTGGACATTTTGTATGATGATTAAATTAACAACATAACTGACGAAAACTAGGTTTTTAGGCAGGGCCTAACATTTTTGTAGAATAGGTAATGATAATGCATGCTATGTATTTCATCAGTATATAGTACCCTGTTTCTATACTATTGTTCATTCACTAATTATTTTACGATTATGGATATTATTGCCAGTAAAATCTATTTATAATTATTTGTTATTGCTAAATGAAATGGGCCGTAAACATTATCGATGGCTAATTATAGTAATTAGTAAAGATAAGCGCAAGTTATAAATACTAGGCATTTCAAATAATTTGAGATTTAAAAAAACACTTTCCATATCATTAAATTCATTAAAAATAGAGTAAACCTCTGTACTTTAATATAATAATGGGTAAATAAAGAATCAAATTAAAAATACACCTGCAAAATCAACAACACTATCTAGGAATTGAACCCAGCTTGATGTTGCATGATTTTAGGTTTTGTATATTTTTTCTGACCAAGGAATCGAAACCGACACCTTACAGCAGTCACGATAGCGGCCACTTAATCAAAGACACAATCACAACACAGTAAAAAAATATAAAGAAGTACAACTCCAAAAAAGAATGTATACTTAGTTCAACTTACTTGCATCAAGGAAGCCGCAGCCAAACTGTTCGCGTACTCATATTTCTGCTTATGGAAGTTAGCAATTTCCGAGTAATAGTTTGCCACCTGAGTCATGCCGCGGCGAATGTATTCTTGAGCCTTCTGGTAATTTCTGTAATGTACACGTAATAAGCAATTAATAATATGATACTTAGTTGATAAAACATAAATACAATACAGAGATAATGCGTCGTAATCATCTAAATTTGTATTTAGTGATATATGTATCTTTCGCTTGTTAATAAGGAAGGAATGACTATGCATATTAAATATTGTTCTGATATAATGTATTTTCCAAAAAAGGCTACTACACCATCTATGTTGTTACATGGTGTAGTAGCTAATCCGTAGTCTTGTTCACGATTATAACTTAAAAAAAACTATTATTTTTGACGCGAATAAAAAACCTAAAAAGCACCCTTTTAACAACTAAAGAAAGTTGTATTAATAATGATTATTTCGATTCAATGGTAGACGCTCTGTTTTCCAGTTGCACTTACTTATTATGTCACTATTAATAAATATACGACTAATTTATTTAATTAATATATAAGTGTTAGCTTATTAAGTAGCATAACAATTGATATTTCAATATAGATGAGTAATTACCTACTTTAATTACGTCATTGATAGTAATTAGTCATTATTTAATTTAAGTATAATAATAACGACTTCCCCCTTTTTAGTCTCATGTAATAGACCCTCTATTGGGCATAAGCAATAATTATGAGAACATTGCTTTGCATAATAATTTGTCTAACTTAAGAATCAAACCCGAGTCTCCTAGTTTGCAATTGGACTAATAAAACAGATAAAAAAGTACCAATAACATTAATAAAGATAGAAAAAAAATCAATAAAAAAGTAAATATAAAACATTCCATTTCCAAACATTCAAAGAACAAACTGATTTCGAAATGTAAGTCAGGCCACATGTTTTATTTATTTACACAGTTGGTGATAAAAAGAGTTCATTTTAAATAATCTCTAGTCTATTGAATAACGAATAAAAACATAGCTATCTATAGCCAATAAAGATATGTATGTATTGTATTGGTACATAGTTATTCCTGATTTATCACGATCAAGATTTGACTTCACATGTATACATTTTGTATATCTTGTACACAATCTGTGACAAAAACAGATTATGAATTATGCAATTTTGAACCTTGAAAACACAAGATTTTGAATGATAATAATACAATGTAGTATTCCTTATTGCATACAACAGAATCATAAGAGGACAAAGGCTTTAAAAGTTAACATACAATTTGCAGTGCTATCACAAAATATGGATCTCTTTTTAACTTCTTCGGTTTAGAAGAAAATAAAGAATTAAGTTATTGTATTCCATATTTGCACTACTGTAAAGATTGCATATCTATTTGCAAAATACAATACATTATGTGTTGTATAAATCTATTATGTGTTGCATTATGTAGGTACAAATTATACACTATTTATCTGATTTTAATGCATGTTATTGTATGACAAAGTTGTGTCTCGCCTATTATCTACACTAGTACATAAAGCTGAAGAATTAGTTTGTTTGAACGCGATTTTCTCCGAATTACTACTGGTACGAATTGAATAATTATTTTTGTGCTGAAAGAGCTATTAAACATCACACTACGATCAATAGGAGCAGAGTGGATGAAACCGCGCCGGTATCGCTAGTTTATTATACCTACTTACCTACCTATTATGTCATCAATATAATAAGTGTAACTTATTTATTGTACCTATTATATATATATTTATATAAATAAAACACTTTTGCGCACTAGACAGATAACGTACTACTGAGAGTCTAGGTGGAGATTAGGGGAATCCCTATCTTAGTTATTTACTACGAAAGGGTATTTTCGAAGTTGCCAATTATTACGTGTCACGCCTTTTGTCACCGAAGTGGTAAGCTTAGGTGCACATTACGACGCATAATGCCGCTATACAATGTACACCCAATTTTCACGATTAGTGTTATAAGTTCCATGTAATAGGGGGTGAGCCTATTGCCGTATACTAACTGGGCACAATTCCAGTCTCCGTGCCACTATTGAGATTCGAAAAATCGAAAAAAGACCATTGCTATATTACGAGTATATGTATTGTGGGTAAAGGAAAAATGTACTTACAGATTGCGCCGAGCAAGATGGTTGTCAGCTTCTTCACGATATGCTTCCACCGTAGCCATGTTCACCTTTTGGCCTTTAGTCAGCAGAGGCCATTCCGTTTCCGATAGTTCCTAAAAAAGTTTTCATAATTAAGTATTAGTTACTATCATAAATTACTTATGTCACATGTCTTAGATCCTTAGGTAACTTAAAACGTAACTAGAGAAGTGAATGTAATTAAGAAAAAACAATTAAAAAAAGTTATGTAACAACAACTCTATATCAATAACAGTAAGTTCTAAGTGCACTAGCAAAAAACAATTGCGTCTTAAATTTAAAATTGAAACCTATTTCAATAAACTTAAAGGTTAGTTTACAAAAACACCGCGATAATATTGTAGACGCGATATTATACGTTAATACGTAATAGTACTATGACTCAACAATGCTAAGTAAAGATAATATTGTTTTCTTCGATAAATAAATTATCATTTCCATACCTTCTTCTGTTCCTCTAAAATCTTGTCTTTGACCTTCATTTCTTCAGCCAACACGAATTTATTGACGCCATTTTCTTGTTCCAAAACATCGCCTCGACCAGTAGACGTGAGCAAAACCTATGGAGAAACATGATATTTAAGTACCTATGTCTGCAATTAAATAAAAATCATTCTTAATTGTATTATAATAAGTATGTTTTTACCTCGACAGTAGCGTTGAAGTTGTTATCATGCGCCATGAGCAGTTCAGTTAGAGTATCCTGACTAACTTCTGGGAATAAGTTGAAGAGTTTGTCTCGAGTCATTTTAGCTGCTAAATCTGTTGGCATGTTGTTGCGCCATTCAGCCACGTCCTTCTGATAGATAGCTAGCGCCATATCCATATCCATGATCTCCTTGAAGTCAGGTACTTCTGGTTCTTTACCGGCGAGAGACAATTCCTGTTCTTTCAACGCTAGTTCTCTAGAAGAGAAAGAAGGAATTAAAGATCTGTAAATGTAGATAAATAAAAGTTTAGTTTAGGTTAGGTAAGTAATTATTAAGCCGAAAGTCCCGGGAATCGAACCCGAAATCTTCCGAATCCTTTGCTCGACAGTCGCACTTGCGACCATTCGTCCAACGAGGCAGCCAGAGTCAATTAACTAGTAATAAGTAGCTTTGACACTGAAATTATGATAATCTCAAATATTTTTCAACAAATCAATTAAAAATCAACTTTTTTGTCTAAATGTTACTAATACATAATGTAAAAAACGGTAAATTACCTTGCAAAGTCCTCATCTTGTTGCATCATAGCTGCAGCCTGGTTCGCATGCTCATCTAACTGAAACGTCAACGATTCCATCCATAAGGCATTGACTTCATTCAACAAAGACATCGGAACACTAATCCTGGGCACTATGAACGATGGATATTCCATGCCCGTCCTGCCTAGTTTTCCATCTAATTCTGTTATGAATGAGTGTCCCAAATTAAAAGTGACTATTAGATCATCATCAACACCGCTTACACTAGACCCAGAAGAGCTGTTCTCGTCATCACTAACATCCATGTCTGCGGGGACAGAGCTGTCAGATGTCGTAGGTTGTGAGAGCGCAGCAGCTCCAAGTTCTTCACCATCAGTTTCATTCACATCTGGTTCTCCACGACGTATCTTCCGTATCTTTAAGCAGTGCTTCGAATAGTGGTTATCAGCTATGACTACATTCTGTTCTATTTGCCTTTTAATTTGAATATTTTCTTCCGACATGGCAACATCACGCTTCCTTTCCTTCTTTTGTGTTTGGGGCTTTGAGTTTGCCACTTCTGGTACCTTATCTTTTTTTGGGGTGGGGGTCTGCATTGCACTGGTTGTAGCAACATCTGGTATAATATTATAATGAGCCAGGCATGAGCACTGTTCTAAAATTTCTTCTTCGGGATCTGACAGATCTTCATTGTCCATTATTTTGAACTGATTATTATTCATTCCGTCGAGAACGATCTCCACACTCCAGTTAACATCACCGCGACATTTATCGAAGATATCTCTTAAATCCGAACGAGCAATATTCATGAACATCTTTCTAAACGAAATGAAATGCTGTTCTGTATTTGGACAAACGAAATCATTATTGGGAAGTAGCATTACCTCGTTAGTCATGCTACTTTTATCTAGCATGCGCTTTTCTGGTATTTTTTCACGGTGGAATGAAACGTGAAGGTGATTTATATTACGAGGAGTAGCAGTGATGACCTTGTATTTTCCATTGACATCTGTGTCCCCGATTTCCATACAGGTTGCCGAAGATGTGGTTTCAACTGGTACGTCTTTAGCTACAGGAACAGTTGGTAGTGTAGTTGCTGAGTCACCCCAAGACGGCATAAATAACGATATTTTGCTCCAGTCTTGACAGCCGCTAACGTTTTGCATAAGAATTTCCGCAGATTCTCGGAGCGCTTCTGATGAAGTACGAGGTTTTCTTTGAGGTTTTGCTTCTGGTATCGATGTAGCATTGGTATTAAAAGTATTCTTTTTTTCAGTTTGTTTTGAAGACTGTTCTTCAACTTCCCAATTATCGCCATTTTCCCATTCTATTTCTACTTTCTGAATTTCCTCTAGTTTTTTTTCTTGGGCATCGAATTTCATTATGTCGTCTACCATTTCTTGTGTCCATGGAGAGGCGTTACCACTTAAATAATTCGAAGTCTCGTTTTGGGAGGTTTCTTGCTGCAAGGTTTGTTTAGCAACATTCTGTTGTTCCGACTTTTCCGTACTAATCACTGGCGATGCTGGCGAACGAAAAAATTTCTTGTTTGGGTTTTCAGCAGTAGTAGTGGCTGTTGCAGCTGCTGTAGTGGTGGCGGCAGTTTCTTGTTTAACGTTTTCCTTTTTAGGAATACTTGGTATTTTGCGCTGCACAGGAGGTACCATAGCACTAGGATAAGACAAACCATATGCATTCTTCAAAATTTCGCCAGTTATACCGTCGCGGTAATTTTCTAGCATTCTTTTTATGGACACTAAAGGCACATTGTGGACATTTTTTCTTAATAGTATATTAGCTTTTTTAGCCCACGGTGTTGTTGGTTCCACTACTTCAATAATGTAACCATTCTTAACACCCTCTCTTAAATAGGGTTCCATTTCCCATAATTCAATATTAGTATTGTCTATAATGACAGGACTCATTCCCATTCTCAACACATTTCTAGCTCTCTGTTGATTCCATGAGTGCGCTTCTGATAATCTAAACTTATCATATTGATATTGGCCCCTGATCATGAAGAAATCATCAGTTGTTAATATATGAGCTCTATAGTTGTTATGGCTGCCGCCAACCATCATATCAACTAATTTTCGGGCCAAATATGATTTACCACTGCCCGGTACACCTCTCATAAGAATCAGTATTCTGCTACCTTGATTGTGGTTGGATATTATATTCCTAATTTGTTCAGTCCAGATGGAATCTGTTTGCGGGATTGGAGAATTAACATTTTTTGGTATAGCACCAGTGTTTTGAACAGGCTTTGCTGTTGAAATTGAGGCATATGAAGATGAAGGTTGGGGTTGTCGAGATGATTGTGGTTGCGTTTCTACTGGTTGGGCGCAGACTGCTGGAGGCGCCATTGCTGATTGGTTTACTTTGGGCTGAGTGACAACTGGTAAATGGCAAGCTAAATTTGATTGTACTGCTGGTTGTTCCTCTTCTGATATTACATTGCCATCATTGGTAATGTTCATAATCGCATCCACGGATAGGTTCACTGGGAGAAAAAAATAATAAAAATAATTAATATAACAATTTAAATTTGCTGTTGTAGTCAAATAAGCACTTCAATCAAAAGCTCTTGTGTCCAACAGTACTAGTTCATCACAGTGAAAAGCATCAGCAGTTCCTTCATGAATTGTTCCATTTCCATACTAAAGTTAAATTGCTAATTTAAGCACTAAATATAACTAGTTATAGCTATAATACAAGTATACTTAAATATGAAATAGAATGGTATTTTCGAAAATACAATTAAACAATACTTATTATAAGTACACAAACCCTCAAAATGTTACTTTTTTGACAATTGATGAAAATGTTCATTTGCATAGTTACAATATTAATTGAAAATGCGATTGATAACTATACTTTCGGGAGAATTCAGTCCAATAAATAATAGATCCTCTATGAACCTACCTCTATCCAATTACATACATAAAGTTAAATAAATTTAATAACAAACTTAACTATATGGCAAAGTCTCATGCAAATTATAAACCTAATTGATCAATAGTTATCATCCAAAAACAAACTTAGTAGCTATTGAATAAAAACTATAATTGGTCCTACAAAGCCGCTTTTAACAAGTAAACATACAAAAGGGTTTCATTGACTAAATAACAATGGCAAATTTTAAAATCATTCAATTTCTCAAGGCAATTTCTTTAAGTGCATAAAATAGCAACGAGTCTTGATAAGTTAACAAAGGAAAGTATTGAGGACAGTCCATCCGGGATGGCCCATCAACTATAACTAATCCAATTTAAAGTGCAGCACATCCTTTGAGATTTATATCAACGGAAAACAGTCTCAATTGCAATTCGCATAGTATCATTTTGCTTTAGCACAACATAATCTATATCTGGCAGTGGCAGCAAATAAGGAAATAGAAGCTTATAGTTATGATAGATAGATTTAAGCACTTACTGCCTAGAAATTATAAACTAATATAACTAAGTATCTAATATTTTTTTTTTCTAAATACCCAATAAGTACTTAACTACTGAAACCTAATAAAATTAAAGTTACTAAAGTTAAGAAGAAAAGAAAGAAGTTTCTATAGACACATGGAAATATTTTTTAAATAACATTTAGTACAAAAAACCCCACACAAAGTCAAAAATCCCATGCAAATCTTCATCCATAACCATTTCAATAAGAATTTAGTTAATAAGAAAAACCCCACAAAGTTGAAAATACCATACATATCTCCATCCACAACCATTTCAATCAGAATTTAATAAGAAAAACCCCACAAAGTTGAAAATACCATACAAATCTCCATCCATAACCATTTCAATCAGAATTTAATAAGAAAAAACCCAACAAAGTTGAAAATACCATACAAATCTCCATCCATAACCATTTCAATCAGAATTTAATAAGAAAAACCCCACAAAGTTGAAATACCATACAAATCTCCATCCATAACCATTTCAATCAGAATTTAATAAGAAAAAACCCCACAAAGTTGAAAATACCATACAAATCTTTATCCATAACAATTTCCATAAGAATTTAATTGTTAAGAAAAAACCCCATATAGTTGAAAATACCATTCAAATCTTCATCCATTACCATTTCAATGAGAATTTAATAAGAAAAAACCCCACAAAGTTGAAAATACCATAAAAATTTTCATCCGTATGAGAATTCAATAAGAAAAACCCCACAAAAGATTAAAAAAAGTATAAAAATCTACAAATATAATAAGACAAAACACCACAAAGTTGAAAATATAATATAAAAACTTCATCCATAACCAGTTCATAATAAGGAAAAAAGCCCACAAAGCAACATTAATCCCTTAACAAAAACGTTGGTCAATGGTCAGTATTTGAATTTAAAAAGAGTATTGTACTGAATAAACTATAAAAGTACAGATGGTCTCTATCGATTACCCCCATGTAAAGTTCCCCTTTCAAACAAACAAAGCAACCCTATAGACTCATCTTTTATGCACGGTTATTGATGCAGTCCAATTACACAAATATAGCTACGGCTATTCAATAGAATGTACCAGACGGAGGGGGAAGACGGAGAACACAGTAAGTGAGGGACGCTGTCCTTCAACAACCCGTGCCCCCTTTCCCCATACCCCATTGAATGTTACATTTTTAATTAAATCAATAAAGAAAACTATTTTAAAACACCATACATTTCTATAATCTAGCATGATGATGATGTCTATAGTCACTTCTAATAAGAACTTGGAAGTTATAAAGTTCTTTTAAAACAAAAATAACAACAACAACAAAAGTTAGATATCAACAAAAACAATTATGTTGTCAAGGTGTAACAACACTAAACTTGCACACATACTTAAATATTTATGAATGAAACTAAAATGTATAGCTACCAAATTGACCATTGAGACAGATGTCCTTACTGCTAGGCTCCCTGAGATGGACTGAACCAGAATAATCTACTGTGGAGTATGGACTGAACTCTCCCCTCTCAAAGGATCAACGAAACGTCGTATCTAGATCGTCATCCTTGTTTCGCGTATTAGCGTCCTATAGCATGACTTATCTACTTATATGCAGCATAGGTAGCATTTATTGACCGATACGATAACATTGGAACTGTGTCCATAGTGCTTTAATAATTTACTGCGCCGCGCAGCCAATCGAAAGCCATAGTGAAGGTACACGCTTGCATTTCACTGTAATCAACTAGGTACTGGGGACACAAGTACAAACTATTGATTTCAGGTACTCACAGTCACCGTCGCAGCTTTCAACGACAGCGGATATCACATCTTTACTCATCACTTTACCGAACATATTCATCAAATTATCAACAACATCAGAAATGTTATGTTCTTCATTGTTGCGGGAATCCATGATTACGCCGCTTTATTAATCACAAATAAAAGAAAAATAAGATAATACAATCACCTTGATTACCACAATTTATCACTTTCGCGCTACGAGTAAAAATAATAAAGGAAACAAATAACTTCACTTTAACAAAATCAACCCGGGACGTTTGTCTGACTCTGACAGACGATGGACACTGACTGACGTTTCGAGCCCGCCCGCGCGCCTGTATACCCCAACATTTCGCTCATTACCCTAATCACATAGTATTGCCAAACTCGACTAAAAATTACCCATAATTAGTTAATACGCAAATCGACAACAATTAGTAATTACTAATCATTAACAATATTATAATATGCAATTTTTAATAGATTTTAATTGCTTAATTACTTAAGATTAGATATGATGATGATAATGTTTCATGTTGAGACAAATGTGTTTAATTATGTAATATTATCTAAGTGTAGACATGAATGCAATAAATAATTTGCGTTTGAATTTAATAGCTAGATAGATTTGAATGAATATTAGCACCATCCTGTAATAGTACATTACAGGATGGGTTAGACTTTTTTATCCCAGAAATAAATCAATGGATATGTGCTATATACAAATGAGTATAGTTCCTATAGAATAGTAATATGCAAACTTCCACTCCCTCCCCCCATTTTAAGAAAGTGGAGGGTTAGAAAGAGTCACTCTCTAGCCCCCAATTAATCTCACCAAAATCATATCATAAACTCGAAAAAAGATACTTTCTCCCGAATTTGGGGAACAATTTCCCTAAATTCGGGGAATTGCTTTCATGCTTGCAACACTCTTCAAAATATACCATAGATTATTTTCCTTATACGATATTTTCTGTGGTATTTTTTATCTGTAATGGGACGTGGACATTTATTTTTGGCTTCACAAATCCCAGTTTGACGCAATAAAAGTCCTAAATTAGAGCAAGAGTTACAGTAAATACCCAACATGGACTAAAAAATACCACTAAAATTCGCACATAGGAACTTTAGGTTTATAATAGCAATATCATTTATTTATTTTTATAATAGCATCTATACTAAACTTTTTATATACAGTGAAACTTGGTTAAGTGGGACCTGGATAAGTGAGAAACCTCCACAAATGGAACTCATACTGAGGTCCCTACCCATTGGCACTGAATTACCTCTATTAGTGGGACAAACAACCCTCTATATCTGGAATTCGTTCTTTCGATCTATCATCTTAGTTACCTCTGTAACTGAGACAACAAGTGAATTTTAATGCATAAACCTCAGTAACTGAGACAACATCATTTTGTTTGTTGATTTACTTACTCTTATTCATTTATAATGGGCACATAACCAATGTTTTATTTAAGAACCACACCTCTTTATGTAAAATAACCCGTATGTTCACCTCCATTAATGGAACCCTCTGTAAATGAGACAAATGTTTATTTATACCTGGTTATCTGAGACACTGGGTTAGTGGAATACCTCTATAAGTGATACCAATTTGAAGGTCCCTTGAAGTCTCACTTAACGAGGTTTCACTGTAATAGCTAACTGTTCTTATTAGACGTGGTATATTCATTATTTGTAGTATATCTATTAGAAAATCGTTGCCTAATAAAAATACTTAATTTTGCTATATTCTTGTGTAATTATGTATCAGTAGAAATTAAATCCTGTATGAGTGAGGATAACGGAGGCTAATCGGCAAATCCCTTCGTAACTCTTCTGTTTCTGCTTTTGTTTTATTTAAATGACTTCCGACTATCGTATGATCATCCGTCTAAATTATATTTGCGGCCTTATCCCATAAAAAAATGTTACTTAATAGATTGAGCTATATCAATCAAAAATGTTACTCAAATTTCAAATTATTGACGAAAAAACTACTGTAGCATAATATTTGACGGTGGACAAAAAAAAAAAATCCAATGACTTTCAAAAAAATACCAGGACTATCTAGTCCTGGTATTTTTTTGAAAGTCATTGGATTTTTTTTGCTGAAAGATTTCAACACCGTAATTTGAATTCAAGTTCTTGAATATTTTTATGGATGTATGTAGTGTTACTGTAAAAACCCTAAATACGGAACCTAAATAAATCTTGATCCACCATAAAAAAAACTTAAGATTTATCGATTTATTTTGATGGGATGATTTTTTTTTGGCTTTTACTATTCAGTAAAAATTATGTTTTCAACATAGACTGGTAACTAGGTACTTTTTAGAAATAAAACAATACTTCATCGTTGTTGTCATTTAGGTATTTGAAAATGAAACCAATTATTTTTAGAAACTAGTTTGGCTTAGGCTAAATTATACATAATAGTCTCCCATTCCTGCCCGTAGGATTTGAAGTAACTTAGAGGAAACTGTCCAGTTGACCAAGTAACGTCATTTGACGAATGCATGCATCCTACAAACTACAAACAATAAGCGGCTTAATGACATTCTTTTATGAATTAAGCCGGTAAACGAGCAGACGCATCACCTGATGGTAAGCAATCATTGCCGCCCAGGGATACTCAAAACACCAGAAGCGTTACAAGTGCATTCCCCCCGAATCGGGGATTGAGAAGATTAGAAAAGGGTGGGGGGGGGGGAGGAATAATTGGACCTACGGTTACCTCACTCGCACAATGAAACACAATAAAAGCGTTGTTTCATGTAGGATTTCTGTGAGGCCGTGGTATCACTTTGCTGATACCGGATTATACCCATCAGGAAACAAACACCACATTGAATAAACGTGGTGATTATGATCAATGCTCAAATTACCTCTGTATTGAGGAGGTCTTTCAGCTATTAGATAGGTGTCTGTTAGGTATGATGTTGATTAACAGCCAAAAGAAAGAAATACAGTTTATTTGCACCGTTACAAAAAAAAAAAAAAAATACAGAAAATAATCGACCAAAAAAAAAAGAGAGGAAAGAAATCTTTATTTTGAAATTGATTAAAAATGTACAGATTTTTTTACTGTGTGAACTATGGCTAACTGTGTGGTCTATGGTTTTCAGATTGACACTCTATGACAGCTTTGACTTTTGTATTATTGATGGACGTCATTTGTTGTCAGTTTGTCACAAAAAAGAAGCAACTTTGCATTTTGTTGTACCAAAAATACCACAGAGTAGTTCGTTTCGGGTACCTCTAGTTAATTTTCGCGTCTCTGCTGTGTAAAATGTTATAGTTCATAAAATTTGGTGTTTATACAATATCTATTGAAGGGTCACGTATTGTAAAATAATTAAAAATGGGTGACAACTTCCAAAATAAAACCATGGCACCGGTCATGATGGATTACGATTTTAAGGTGAAAACACAGAACGAACGTTCTAAAGTGGAGGATCTTTTCGACTTCGAGGGCTGTAAAGTTGGCCGTGGAACTTACGGTCACGTTTATAAGGCTAGACGAAAAGATGGCTCAGATACAAAGGATTATGCTTTGAAGCAAATCGAAGGGACTGGACTATCTATGTCAGCTTGCAGGGAAATTGCCGTAAGTAAAATTACTTTACACACTATTACAATTGTTTAAAGAATAAAGAATTTGTGTTTGATGTTTGGTATTTATTTACAGTTACTTCGGGAACTGAAACACCCAAATGTGATAAACCTTATTCGGGTTTTCCTTTCACATACTGATCGGAAGGTGTGGCTGCTATTTGATTACGCTGAACACGACTTGTGGCATATTATCAAGTTCCACAGAGCAGCGAAAGCTAACAAGAAATCGGTAATGGTGCCTAAAGGAATGGTGAAGAGTCTTCTTTATCAGATATTGGATGGCATACATTATTTGCATTCTAATTGGGTATTGCACAGAGATTTGGTGAGTACTTGTCTGTTCATCTATCTTGTTAAAATGTGATTATCACACTAATTGTCTTGTTGTTTGTTTGTCATTGTTTAGTAATAAGTTATATTAATGTAGAGAAGGCCCATATCCCTAAAGTGAACTGCTGTTAATGATGAACTTTTATTACTATACAATAAGGTTGCCATAATCATCCACACTGTCAGTGGTTTGTGCACATATTAGCTTATTAATACTCAATATCAGTGGTGTTACTACAGGGTGGCAATTCTCTCTTCTCTGAGGGTCTAATGTGAACTTCTCCTTTTCTGGAGAGGAAACTCTACCAATGAATTTACCAAGGGCCTGGTTACTTCCTTTCCGGGCCCGGGGTCTGCTTTCCTGTTTTTTCCTTTCCACTAGTTACGAGAAACCACCACTGCTCAACTACCTAATTATAATCTTTAATCAATTCTTTTCCTCAATTGACACCATTCTTGTTCTCATCTTAATGTTCAATACTTTTCAGAAACCAGCTAACATTCTAGTAATGGGTGAAGGTCCGGAGAGAGGCCGGGTTAAAATTGCAGATATGGGTTTTGCTAGACTGTTCAATGCTCCTTTGAAGCCTTTAGCTGACTTGGATCCTGTGGTGGTCACATTCTGGTACAGAGCTCCTGAATTATTGCTTGGAGCTAGACATTATACTAAGGCAATCGGTATGGACTTTCATGATTTTTATTTATTAAATACAATATTTTTGAAAATTCTTAATAATGACATTGAGTTTAGTTTACATAGTCTCCACAACATGTAGTATGAGACTTTAATCATAGCTGTATTTGATTTTATCATATTAGTAACACAGTGTTTACTTAGTAGGTCATTTTATCTTTGACAAAAATTAGTAAGTTCATTAGGCACTCTGTTAGACAGCTTATTGTTATTTTATGATTAGTTAGGTTATTTGGTTATGTTGAATAACAAATCTGTACATATAATTTATAGAACTCTTCCGTTATGTTACTCTTCCTTCAGACAACTTATAGCCAAAAGTACTGGACTTAGGACACTGAAACTTAGCACTAAGAGAAGATTCCTCTAAATTCCTATGGGAACAAGAAAAACGGGAATTACCCATTTATGCATACAAAGCCTTAAAAATTTCACATTTACCAATTATTTTTATAAGTAACTATAAAATTTCTTTTAGGTAATAGAAGATGAGGCTCTTGTAACAATTTTTTCCTGTTTTGCAGACATATGGGCCATTGGGTGTATATTTGCAGAGCTACTTACATCAGAGCCTATATTCCATTGTCGACAAGAAGATATTAAGACTAGCAATCCATACCACCATGATCAACTGGACAGGATATTTAATGTAATGGGATTCCCACAGGAAAAGGACTGGGAAGATATTAGAAAAATGCCTGAACATGCTACTTTAGTTAAAGACTTTAAAAGATCGAAGTAAGTTGAGTTTTGTAATATGTATTGTAGGAGATTGGCTTTCCTTTTTTTTCTATTGTGATTGTTCTGTTTGGCAGCAGTTTTGAGTTACCTTTTAATGGATTGTGACTTACTTTGTAGATGCCTTATTATGTTTTAGTCTTGACTGATCTACTTCTTGCACTTGTTAAAAAGTTTTCTCTTGCCTATTTTACCTTAACTAGATTAAATTTGAAATACATACTTGCCGCCACACTCAGGGTTATTTAGTCGATACTTAGGAATAATTTAAGTAATGTTTCTGAGTATGGCAGATGTTTCCTATGTAATAAGACTAAAATAATGCTCATTGTATGTATTACAGCTACCAAAACTGTTCATTAAGTAAATACATGGACAGGCATAAAATAAAACCGGATAGCAAGGCTTTTAGTTTACTGCAAAGACTTTTGCTGATGGATCCAAATAGGAGAATAACATCGGAACAAGCTATGCAAGACCCATACTTTGCCGAAGACCCCTTGCCCACACAGGTAAGAATCTACTTCTAATCTACTTATTATATAAAACTGTAAAGTTTGTTTGTTTGGTCCGAATTGAATAATGGTGTTTGTGTTTGATAGTCCATTTATTGAGGAAACCTATAGGCTATAACACATCAAGCTACTACTACTACTAGTTACTACTACAACAGAGATTGACGAAAACGGGCGTAATTATCCATTCGCATATGTATGTCTGTTTATCTGTATTTTTTTTTTTTTTTTTTTTTAAAAAAACGTTGCCCCACACTAGGATTTTCTCCTGTGTCGTGGGTGCGTTTACAAACATACAAGTTCACATACACATGACACCCAGACCCGAAACAACAATTTGTGGATCACACAAAGAGTTGCTCCGTGCGGGAATCGAACCCGCTACCCGTTGCGCGGCAGCCAGTTGCCCAGCCACCGCACCAACCGTGCAGTCGTATGGTCACGAAAACTTATTTAAAAAGGAATCATAAAACCATTGCGTATGTAATGCAATCTGCGTAGAATTTAAACAAAAACTGCGTTCTAATGACTTCATTACTAACCATTACTAATAGATTTCAATCACCTAATGGTATTACGTGTAATAAAAAAAATACGTTATATTTAGTAGAATACTCGTACAAATAATTTTATTATTCAGTAATATTTACATTGATTAGGTAAATTACTATTGACGGATTACTGGTTAACTATGGTACCTCATTAACCATTAATTACTCAATTTACACGAGATTTGGTGACGTAATACATAGTTAATGGCTATTAATTACAAAGGCATGTGATTAAATAATGTTTTTATCATGTGTTTATCCAATAATCGGAAGAAAGTTATAGTATGGGTAATTAGTTGGTAATGCAACTATGATTTAACAAAGGACTATAATGCGATTAGTTGTTGCGAGATAGAGTGTGGTGTTTTTCGATAAATAATGTTTTTATGCTTAATCATTGGTTTATTGGAATGTAGATCTAAGCAAGACACGATTGATCCTGAGCTGCGGACTACCTAGCGGGTTTACCGGGGCTCTGGTTCGAAACGCAGGAGTAGGAACGGGGTGGTTTTTAGTCAGTAAGAGTCTAACACTTCCTCTCGCCTCGCCCAAGGCAAGGTCATTGGATGATTTTTCCCCCTCAAAAAAAGCAAGACATGAAAAAGCGACAAACAAAAATACTTTACTTTTCTTTATTTTTCTCTGCCATTTATGCTGGAATACTTTGAGTTAAAAAAAATGGAATAATCCACTCCTTTTGTTATGTAATTAGCTACTCTCGCGGGATTTCACCCATTGCACGGTTCCTATGTTATACATGTATGGTAGCGTGATATTTTATATTCGTCCATACATAAACTATCCAACACAAAAAGTATTATTCGATACAAACCAGTAGTTCTGAAGATTACCCTGTTTAATCAGACAAACTCTTCAGTTTTAAAATATTAGTGTAGATAATAATCAAATGTCTTGTCAAATTCTCAGGACGTATTCGCGGGATGTGCTATTCCTTATCCGAAGAGGGAATTTTTGACTGATGACGATCAGGAAGACAAGAGCGATTCAAAAGCCCGGCAGAATCAGCAGCAGCAACAACCAAATGTGAGTTATATGGTATTATTGGTGGGATTTGTTTAAATATGGGATTTTAGGAAATAGATACCGGACATACGAGCAGCTGTATGTATCACCATAATAATTAAAGGTAACCGTTCTCAAGCGGTTTTCTGTGAGGCTGTTATATCATTCTTAATATTGTGCTGCTCCACTCGTACCGAAGTATGACTCTCTTACGTTTTGCCTTACACATGCATCTTAATCGCCTTAAGAGTTGTTTATGCATGCACTGTAATGAATTAAATCTAATGATTTGTCAATCGATTGACACTTTCAAGCGATTCATCGATCGCTATTTAATTTCTGGCTTTACTAATCTTACAGACACAGCAAAATCAAGTACAAGCGAATAGCCACGACCACGGAGCCAATAACGCGAAGAGGATGAGAATGTCAGGTATATTATACCGTATGTTATTAGTTTTTATTTTATTTTTATTGTACACACTATTACACAGGTAGGTAGTCCATTTGTATTTAACATTACATTCTCATTGTGTTGTACTAACTAGTTTCGTTCATGGTAACATCGATTTCGTCCATCAGTATCACCCTTCATTATATGGGACTCATAACATAAATGATGAGCAGTGAGTGCTAAATGAACCCTTTTTACCGACTTCATAAGTTTTATTTTACCAAATCGTACTTTTCGTCTTATCATATCTGGTTCAAGTGTCTTATTGGTTAAGTTGTCGCAAGACTGAGCAAGTTTTGAGATATATTAGGTATAGGCCAAATTTTGCTGAGATTTCGAAATGAGTTGTTTACTGATAAAGGACTTATTGTCAATACGTTCGAATTTGTAATAATTGTAATATAATGGGATTAGTAGCAAACCGATGAAATATGCCCTAAGTATAACAAGCGAGATAACAGCTATAGGTTGACCTATTTATTAACCCATTAATGGTGGCTTTGTCTTTAAATGTGTTAATTTATTTGTCCTATAAAATACAACGTTTCTACCCAAAATTATTAGGTGTTACCAAATTGGCACAGCAATCAAGGTTAACTAAAAAAAACCTTTTATAGAATCACATAGTCGTAGTGTTTACATATTATTTTATTCATTATCATACATTTCAACTATTCAATTTACCATTTTTATAAATACTAACTGTACTCTATTGTAATTCCAGGGCCGAATCAAGGCAACAACGCAGGTGGCGGTGGTCAACAGGAGTTCCATCAACAACAACAGATGATGTTTGGTGGGCAACAACAACAGGGAAGCTCGCAACAACAAGGCAACTTCCAGCAAAGGTTCTAATGTATATCATTGTAATTTATACCTTATAGTTTATGTAATATGTATCAAATTGTATAATGTAAAGTAGGAATTGAAAATGTCGATTTTAAAGACCTGTGTGAAATGTATAATGTTGATGTGAAAGAATTGTTTTTAATTCTTGGCACAAAATAGGTTTGAAATCGCCACCTCGCATGGAACAAGCGTGGTGATTAATTCCTTAAACCTTATCCGTACGACTAAACGTTTTGGTTAGATGTAGCCTCTTATAGGCCGTTGATGTTATCGATTAAAATGAAAGCTAGTGCTATAAAATTCTGTTTATCCTTTGACAAATAAGCTCGATATTTAATTGTTTGGTCTTTGTTCTATTCTATCACATTGAACCTCTGTATCTTCTACACAGGTCTTTAAAGACATTTTTAAGGAAAGTTTATTTGATGGTATTGTAGTAATAATTATAAATTTGACTTGTATTGAGTGGGTATTGTAGAACGATGTCTTATAATTATAAGAGAAATGTTTGCAAAAGACTGACATTAGTGTTTACATCGTCAACGTATTGTTTGATAACACAATATTTTTTCCTATTTCGTTAAGTGGCATAGACACAAGTCTAGTCGTGTGATTAGTTTATTTATTCATTCATGTTAACACGGCTTAAAACTTGAAACCAATTTCATTAACACACAGAAACGAAAAAATTGGTGCAAACCAGAAAAATATTACCACGTTAAATACCATTTTTTGAGGGAAGAAAATGATCGAATGACACCTTCCCGCCTTGGGTGTGGTGAGAGGGAGTGTCAAACTCTTACTGCTTAAAAACCACCTCGTTCCTACTTTTGCCTTGAGTTGGAGTCCCAGTAACCAGTTAAATTAATTAGTGTTTCGATCGACTTGACTAGCGTTTATGCCACTTGCCTTAGGGGACAGTTATAATTAAAAAAAATATATATGTATTTCGTTTCTGATTCCCATGACAGTCTCAGAATCCTCATTGACTGAGTGGTTCTAAAGTACGACTAACGAAGATGAGCTTTCATGTTCGATAGATATTTCTGTTCTCGTAATTTTCTGTTTATGACATCGAAACTGATATTGTGGTTGACTACAAAAATAACTACTAGGTATCTACAATTAAAAAGGGAAAGGCACCGAATGCCTTCTCATTTCGGACTTGTACTAAGGATACAGATTGTTTCTTAGAGTACAATTACTTTAAGCTGTGCTTGTTAGATACTCTTACCAATTAAAAAAAATCCAATTGATGATCTGAACAGGTTCAGTAAAGTTCTCAAATACCTATGATAACGAATATAATATTCCTTAGGAAATATTGTTTGACCAAAACAGTTAAGTCGAATAAATTACTAACACTATGAAATGTAAATATTATAATACAATAAGTTGTAATTTTTAATTGTAATAAAATAATTATGAAGTACAATAAAACGTGTTTAATTAAAACCACTGAAATTGTAAAACGTGTTTATTTATTCATTATTAAATAAGTAATATTTATGTACATTTTATGGACGGAATTAAAAAGAAAACATGTCTTACACAAGTAGAAAACGCAGTTGTATAATATCATTACTTTCAACTTTAAGTGCAGTAAAAGTCTCAATTTATTAACAATTTTATTGTATTATCAATTAAGTTTATTTTTCCTAATGCACTTTATGAACAGTAGTTACGAAATCTCAATAAAACTATCAGCTTAAATAAATCAGTCGAAATTGCAGTCATGTTTGTGATTATCATAAAAAGTAAAGTTCAATAAGATAAAAATACAGTGTAATGGCCAATTTTACAGGCGCCTTATAGAAACTGATAGATAATACAACTGTCTATGTATTTTTTTGTATTCTATAGACAAAAGAATGATAGTAACACCAGCTATGATATGTTTAAAGTTCAATACCGATCTATGTGTGTGTTTCCAGTAAATAGTAAATATTATCATATTTTCTACCCCTTAGGTACTTTCCTATTGCACGAAACAGCAACATCATATTATTTTTATTAGAACCCTATTGTTTTATATCTATTTCCCAATAGATTTCTATGACTTTTGAGTAGTAAAAAATCCCCCTTACAATGGTGTTATTTTAAGGTATGTATTAAGTAGCAGTTTTTAATGTAAGCTAAAATTGCTGGAAATCTAGATCCGCCTCTAAAACACCGATACAAGTTTACAACACATAATCTCTTGCATAATTTCATGTACACCTAAATTAATAACAATTTTACTAACACTAAATTAATAACTTATTCTATTCTCAATACATCGATGTTGAGTCGCTTCTCCATACTCGATTCTAAAATATTTGTTCGTTCACTTAAATGTAAGGGAAGCTCATTGAGGGTTAAATATCCTAATCGAGTATAAAACGCCATTATCCCTTGATACTATATAGTTCAGTACTTGTAGAAGCAATGGTTTTAAAGAACTTAAGTACTAACATCTGACTTAAGTTTTTACACATGAGTCCCATTCATGTTTCGACCAGGTGGGTAATATACTAAATGTTTGCATCATTTTCTTACAAGTAAGTAGGTACTTCTAAATATTTTTTTATTCTATTTTAAAGGTGAAACTTCAACGATAGTTTTACCACCGCTGTTGTCGAGGAAATACTGTGCCTTGTTTAATTCATCTCTCTTCAACTTTGTGTTGGAGTCGACTGTCTTGATTCGCGTGCGGAGCCTGCCACAGCGACCGTCCAGGACCTTTTCAAAAGCTGTAAAAGGTAAGAGCAATAAAATTATTGGTTGTTATAGGGGCGGTATTATAAAATCATGGATACTATATTATATAGTTCAGTTCAATTCAATGTCTCCGGGGGTCACCTGGGCCTGGTGATCTGTAACACAGGTTCAACCTCTAACAGACACCAGTCTCTTAACTATAGCACTACAAAAATGTGAAATTGTAAAGTAACTTGAGAAATGAAGAATGCACTTTTTATTGGTTTGATTTTCTCAAGGATTGTTTCTATTAATAATTAACTAATTAACCAAGTGTTACCTAATGTGTTATATTTAAAACGTTGTAAAATAACACGCAACTTAGGATTTTAATAGCCAGTAATCACCTTCGTAACACGTGCGAGGTGGTATGATTTTTATTCAGTAGGTACTCATTAATTGGCACATAATACTCAATTTAATACCTGTATGACTAGGTGTCAAAAGGAAATCGTAAACATCATATTTTTAGTAAAATTGTATGTAACAGTGATCTAAATACAGAAACCTGTTTTAAACCGTTACGTTTACCAAGTACCTACCTGCCTATTACTAATAATAATTGCAGTTTGCTAAGTGGGTATAAAGCATACGCCTAACAATGTGGAATTCGATATAATTTTAAAGTAGGATACTTTTTTTATAGGTACGCTAGTTTTGTATGCTCTGTTTGCGTTGAAAGATTAGGTATTCATTCATTCATCGATTGAGGAAATCGTATTTTTTTAACGGCACACTGACGTGCGATTTCAGCATTAACCCGGTTGGATTTGTTTCAGTTACTTCAACGTAGTTTTTTGTACGACAAGTGCTTACCTAAATAAAAAAAAACGACGTTGATGTGTATCTGACTGACATGTTGAATTAAATGTTTCATGCATTTGTACGGGTACCCATCTAATTGATTAATGCATAGGTTTAATGTGTCACAATCAGAAGCGATAAAGTTTTGTTTGGGTCAAATTCAAATCGAATTTATTTAATATCTATGTAATAAAATGAATACTTACGATCTTTTCTGTAGGAGTTATGGCAAGCCATATGACAAACCGACGGGAAGCCCTTCAAAGTTTTGGGATCCAGGAAGGTAGTGGAAAGTGGGGCAGCACATATTGGCTCCCTCTTCCCTCTGCAGCCGTCTATACAAAACTCGTAAGTATTTTTCTTAGGTTTGCTGGTTTTTCGAGTTCTGGTAGTAGTTGGTCTTTTCGTGGTCGTGGTTTTAGCGACAAAATTGACGTTCGTTATAGAACCACTGGGGGCAAGCACTCTGATTCTTAGAGGTCCTAATTCTGATAACCTCGACGCTGGAAGATTGTTTGTAACGTTATTGCAACCTCTATTAGTTCTTGCTGTCGGTTTCGTTTGCACTCGAGTTGTTGATGGGAGTGGAGTCGTTGGTGAGGGTGGCGTAGTACGAGTGGAAGGGGGAGACACCGTCGGGGCTGGTTGAATGATCACCGTTGCTGGTGTTCCTGTACTAGTACTGGGAGCAGCTGTACTGAATTGAGGTGCTTCTTGCGACGTTCCAGTTGGAAAACCTTGAATGGACTGCGGCGCTTGTTGGTACACCAAAAAGTAGTTAGACTGTGGTCCTGCTGTGGGTTGTGGCACGTTCTGGGCAGGAGCATTTGTTTGTATTGAGAGCCCTTGAGGAGCTAGATCCAGTCGTATTTGTTGCGAAAGTTGGGATGAAGATGGTGGTTGTGGTTGTGGTAGTGATAAAGTGGTTTGTTGTAGCTCTGGTTGGAACGAAAATGTTGACTGGGACGACGGTAGAGTTACTTTTGTGGTATCTGTTACTATTGGTGGCTGCTGCGTAGTTGATTGTGAAGGTAGGAAAGTAGATGACGATGGCAAAAACGATGATGGTGGTGCAAATGTTGAAGACGAGGGTAGAAATGTGGATGGTGTTGTTTGGTATGTAGTTGGTAGTGATGTTTGTACTGATGAAGGTGGTATCGTGTGGAACGTCGGAGGTAGCGGCGTCGAAGACTCTAATGCTGCCGTTGATATTTTTGTAAATTCTGAAGACCCAGTCGTTGAAATTTTCCTTGGCGGTGCTAACGTTGATAATAACAAGATCTCGTCCGGCACGGAACTGGATTCTTTCGGCAAAACAACAATTGGATTTGTTGTGGAAAATGGCGGCCCGGTTGAAAATATCTCCGATATTGGTTTAGGTTGGAAGCCATCACTGATCACGTTTGCGGAATACCAGGATTCTGGTAACGAATCCGATATTTCAGCTCGGCATAGTTGTAACACTGGAAAGAAGATAAAATCTGATTTAGTCACAAATATTTGCAGAAATGTTTAGTTCCTATTTCTCCTTAAATTCCTTTCTGATAAAAATACAATCGGCCAACTTATAACTTTAATTCAAACGGTAAAACAGGATAACATCAGCATAGTAACAGCGAGATAATAAACAAAACGAACATATCCCTGTTGGTTAACGCACATTTGCAACATCAGATCCCGTCTTGTCGGAACCAGTTTTCAAGTCCCGCATTTGGAACGAACGGACGGAACCCTTTAGTAGTTACATTGAAAAAATCGCATGCTCCATATTACACAATGAACGCATTGTAGGTGAGGCAAAACTTTCACAGTGTTCATTCAACCGTAGGTACCTTTACAAACTCTAAAATATAAACGGATACGTACATTATAAAACTACCTACGATTTGTTTGTTATTGACTAGCTTTTACCCATTGCTTTACTTGTGTTAAATTAGCATGCCTTTCTCCGTACTCCTAACTATACGATATGCAACATTTTAAGAAGATTGGTTAAGTAGATAATGTGTAAAGAAGTAACAAAGTATTGGGTGTATTGCGATTTGATGTTGCATATACATTATTGAATAAATGATTGAATGTTTATCTAAATAAATAACAAACTGTTTACGACTACTCACGTTGATCGATAAGTATCGTAGTAAAAAAATACTCGTATGTCTTGCTTTGTTACCCATTGTTATGCGATTCGAATGAAGTGAGAAACACGCGATCTTTTATTATACATAGTTTCTGTCAGGTATGTCTGCCTTCTATCTTACGGGGAAATATATTATATCTTTGGTTAGTTATAGTAATGCCTAAACAGAACTAAGGGTGCTTTTACACCAGAGATGTGCTATGCTACGTTGCTGTGGATGCGTTTGGCTTCCACCAATTATATTAATTGGTACACATAGCTTAGCACTGGTGGAAACGGGCTCAGTTAAACTATGTTTTTTATATGAAAAGATGCGTGCTATGGATGGCTTCCCTACTATCGATACATCGCATACTCCTGATGCGCATCTTCCTCGCACTTAATATCAGTGCAACAACTTAGTATCAGTAGGAACGACCACACATTTAATAATTATGCTGTGAGACTTTGTAGCGTTTCGACCGATTTAGCTTCATAGCTTACATCGGTCTCGTCCTTGCTTCGTTCGTAGGCCTTTCTCAGATTTTCCCGGTTAAACTGAATCTAAAATATTTACTAACCACTCCCTTCAACATACAAGCTGATTTCTTTATTTATTCGTATTATGAATATTTTTATTTGTTCCTTTTTCCTACGTGATTATTTGTGACGATGTCATCATAATATTCAGTTGCCTTATTTTATTTTCTCAAATAAACTAACTACTAAGAATTAAGGTTTAAAGAATTCAATCACGATCAAGATACAAGTTTATAAAAATAAACACGTTTTGCATAAACGAGTCTGTGATTCATAAATTCATTGGAATTCCACATATTTAAAGTATCTAGCATTGTTATGATACTTGTTACACAATTTTGAACTTAATAACCTGGTGTTAGAGTGTAATTTATGGAAGTTAATTACAATTTACTATTACTAGAACTAGCAGCTGCAGTGACAAGCTAAGGAATTTGTTAGTTTATGAATCAACCTACGGCATTGTTAATCAATATACGACTTTCTTACATTTGGGATTAGATATAAAATTATAGTTAAAAATTAAGTAAGTAGGTTTTAAGAGTACCTAATATAAAACGAGGCCTCCAAACGTACATCTACATGATAAAATCTATCCATCAAGAAGTTTTTACATGTAATATGTTTGTGTTGTATTGAATGCCTGATATGTTTGGGACACACGGTGTGTCACACACCTAAGTATCGACATTAAGATTTGTTAAGTTCTTGCTCAAGTTAATATTTGATGGTCATCTTTATGTTCTTTGAGTTATGTCTAGAACCTTTGAACCATATTGTTTTGTTTTAGTTGAATAGTATGGTTATCATTACATTGAAAAAGGGTTATATTATAGTAAGATATGTACCTAAGATTACCTAACCTATTTTTTGTTCTGAAACTTGGTTCTAATTTAAATATGAACAGTTGATCTCATTTCTCAATTAATTTTTACATAGTCTTGATCGATCAATGCATAGGTTTTAGATTCCTATGGCTATTGACTTCTTCGATTACCAAGCTCGCTTTGATCCTTATCTAATGAACGTTCACATTATCATACGTTTTGCAATTTTAATTGGAATTAAAGTGTTTATACAATTTTACGAAACATTCGAAAGCTTTTTTTGAGGATTGTTATCTGCAGTCAAGTGGATCGATAACAGCCAACAAGTAAAGGTAGTAAATTACCGATGAAGCGTCAAATTAAACTAGTTTACACTATTACCAAATATAGACCGGTAATAAAAATGTTAATGTCTGGTTTTAACGAGCGTTTTGGATGCGTGAATGCATCTTTAGTTTTTCAATTTTATACTTTTTACAATCAAACAGTTGCGTGGAGCCTTTAGTAATGTAATCTTTGGTTATTATTTAATTGCGTTTAAGTGTGGGTTACTGTTTTAATTTGAAGTTGATGGATGTGTTAGATTCACATAACGTGTCAAGTTTCTGATTGTACTTGTCGGAAGAACTTAGTTCTAAATTGTTAGCACGTTGATCAGCCACGCTTTGATTCCTGTGTGCAATGTTTACATGAACGCGAATGCATGATTGATTTTTTCCAGACTCCTCTACTTTGATATTGGAGCTCTGTATTTTAAATTGGAACTTTTATATTGGTTTGGTTATTCAAACTATCCATGTTAGATGTTAGATGTTTTATGGCAGAAGGTAATCAGGTTGATCCGAGATCATGGCGCTTGCATCGAAATATCGGAAACTCACAAAAACTAATAAACATGGTAAATATCCCGTTTTAAGTTCTAACGATAATGCTTCATAATCATATTTTCTATTTTCTTCTAGCAAAAGAAACATAAATCTAAGTAAGCTTTGTGTTTGTATGATTCATAGATTATACTTTGGCATCTTGCAAGACCATGTAAAGACATACCAACCTACTTATGTGTAGGTAGAATAAATCTAGGAATATTCTTAATGTCAATGTGTGCCCTAAATAAACAATTTCGTAATTATTAGATCTATTTGATATATAAGTACTTACTCAGAAGACATTATAACCATTCCGTACAAAACTGACTATCTTCTATTGACTGATCTCTTGGAACATCGGTTCCACAAACACGTTTCTTTTATTTACATTCTCGAAATAGCGGTACAAACGTGTTCAACCTTTTTCAATGGGAAAACATTCCATGAGTAAAACAATGATGTTCACTATGGGAATTGTAAGAACTTGGTGACAAACTGTATTGTTAGATCAACATTGAATGATAAACAGAAACTGTGTCGTCTGACATCGTACTTTCCAATTAATTTGTACACTTTGTCACTTAGTACTAAGTAGTTTGTAACATTACCTTATTTGCTGACTTCTGACTCGATTTTTTTTTGTATAGGCATATAGGAACGTAGGCATTTACACTTAAGTCTGGGAGAGCCATGCTTCGGCTCGAATAGGCCGGCTCAGCCAGAGTGACACCACGGCCTTACAGAAAACCGACGTGAAACAACGATTGCGTTGTGTTTAGTTGTGTGCTAAATACTATTATGTTTCATTATATCAACCCAAGCCCAATTACCCCCTGGTAATTATAACCCCCTGGTAATTGGGCTTTCGGTAACCTCACTTGAAATCGGGGATTGGACCCCAACAACCCTAAAATTCCTAACCCCCAAAAGGCTGGCAATGCACTTGTAATGCCTATCGTGTTTCGGGTGTACATGAGCAGCGGCGATTGCTTAACATCAGGTGATCCGTCTGTTCATTTACCGGCTTATACTATAAAAAACGTAAATAAAATTAATGACCGAAAAATAGCCTACCTAAATTTTCAGTCATATTCATCATTTTAAAATTATAAGTACTATAATTTTTTGCTTTTAATTTTATGTTATAATTTTGCTTAACCGCATTCGACGTCAGTGATATTAATTATAATAATTTTAAATATAGATAATATGTATAACCACCGAATTTTGGTGGTAACATAGGTAGATACTTATATTTTTTTCTGTGCTTACTGAATTTGAAAACGGTTATTATTATAATAATGAAATATATATAAATACCGACTCGTTTTGCTATTTTATTCCTTAGTTGTGTTTGTGGCTGATAATGGCTTAGTTTTGTATTTATTCTGAAAACATTTCTTTTTTAAATATTTATTAATCGGTAAGTTTTAGACATATAACCTGTCTTTCTTATCTTGTATAAGTTTAAGTATTCATAAACCGCATGATTATCAGCTCTTTACGTCTGATATTGATTAGTAGATTTAATGAAATAGGTATGCACATACAATAAATTTTGAAGAGATTACACAAGAAATTTTGTTATTCGACAAACCGAGAAACAAATTTCACTTCCATTCCATGATTCCACTGATCTTTACATTTTTTTTGTGGGATTTTAGACCTAAACCCTTATGGATATGGTCTGATTCAGACTTGGATATGTTTATTGAATATTTTTAATCCAGTAAGGCAACGGGCACAATTTATTTTGTCTTATTTACATATTTGCAGACATTTGACCTTGTGTTTGTGTATTATACATTATTTATTCTATTTTTGAATTATGTAGATGTCTATTCGATGATAATAGAATTCATTTTTTGTTATACTTACTTGTTGGACGCGATGTCATAGTATTATAATACCTACATAGTGAGGTATGTATTAATATCCAAAATTACATTAATACTGATTCATAAACGATTTAGTTTACACAGTGGTTACACAAGTGCTTGAAGTGAAAAATATTTTTGATAACATCGACAAAGAGGTTAGTTTTAGGTATAAGTGTACTATTGGTAGATAAAATGAAACAGAGATTTATTTACATAATACCAACACTCTATGGCAGAATCATTTAACCGATACTATCATTAGAACTTGAGATGGGATATTTACCATGTTTATTGATGTCTATGAGTTTCCGATATTTATTTTGTGTGTTAAGAAGTGAATCGAGTTGTAAGTGATACAAGTGACAGTGGTTGTAAAAAAACGGACTAGAAAGATGGTAGACCGATTTTTCTGCTTATAAACATTCACTCGCTTATACTCCAAATTATTCGTGGTCATGGCGCTTGCAACAGTGCCGAATTATAATGCACTATCATTAGAACGTGAGACGAGATATTTACCATGTTTATTTATGTCTATGAGTTAGATATTTTCGTGTATCGTAAAAGAAGTTTTTCTTTAGGCGGAAATATATACATATGTCATGGATCGTAAAGTAGGTATAATTTAGGCTATTAGACGAGTTAATTTACCAAAATCTTTAGAGTTAAAAAAATTAGAACTATTGAAGTTCGAAGAAATGTAACACAGTTCTTAGTATAATCTCCAGACAGAGATAATATTCCAGTATAGATTAACGCAATGTTTTCCATTAACCGTGGATTATTGAATAGAAATACAAAATATTATGAGATTATTGTAAACACGATTGTTTCCTGCTCTTTGTTTGAAATAGAAAATGTTTACAATACCGGTAAGTCTTAGCGTATTATGAGAAAATGATGAGATAAGTACTGATACATTCCAAAGTTATTCAAAGAAGGTGATAGAAATTGGCTTCATAGAGAAAAATATACATAATGATGCTTGGTTCTGGTTCTCGGATTAACACAGATAACTAGTTAGAGTTACACAGACAGACTTCATAAAACAAAAGTTTTATAAGGTGGCCGGCTCAATAAACTAACCAATCCGTACCCTTAGTATAAGTATACTTTACGTTTAAAGTAATCGAAACGAGAGCGCGTTCGGCGCTCTGATTTGTCAGTTTGAATAAATCAATCAGAGAGCCGAACGCGCTCTCGTTTCGATTACTTTAAACGTAACGCAAATTCATACTAAGGGTACCAATTTGGTTTGATGAAACCGAATTACAATCATTATCATTTCGAGTCATAATGTTTAAATGTATTCATTTTTACCTAGGTTATTGCTCTAAATAAGAATATACTTACATATATTTTTGGTTATCTGACGTCATTGCGTATTTTTAAATATAACTTTTTTTAATAACTTATAATAACTTGTAATGTACGTTTGAATATTAACTCATTTATTTTTGCATTTATTTATTTTAGAGTTATATTCCTTTGTTTATTTTTAATACGTGGTAAATACATTTTTAAATATAGTTCACCAGTAACGGGAGAAATCCAAGCTACCGGTGGTTAGGGCTCAAGAGATAGGAATTTCCAAATATGCGCTATGTCCAGAAGTTTCTCCGTGAGGCCCTTGGCCCAACAATGTAACGTTAGCCTACTCGAGTGGACGCTTTTGGCTATGAGACTGTTGCAGAATCTACATCCCACGTTTGTCAAACTTTTCTCCATTAATGCACGTGAATAATTTTGGCATTGACAACTGACGCACTGACTAAAATTTTGGTGTAGGTACAGTTTTTGTCTGTGGTTTTTATAATAACTATCGTAAGACATTAATTTAACTACAAATCACGGTTTACTCGGGTAAATTAATGGCGAAAAGCTCTACTAGTTTCGAGTCACAGAGGGACTCTTCATCATGAGTAGCGTGCGTAGACGCGGCGAAATTTTATCTCGATACCTTCAGTCGTTTTGACGTGAAGGAGTAACAAACATACAAACTTTCACATTTATAATATTAGTAGGATTTCATTCAACGTATATTCCTGTTACGCAAAAGTATACTAGTGGTATATACCAATATTATCCCAACATAATTACTAGTCAGTTACGTTGTAAACACCAAGATAATAAGACCCAAGCTTATTAACCACACATTCCAATCTACAGGTCATCTTACACTGGACATACCGGCAATACATTGAACACACTCGCTTACACATAACGCTACAATTGTTCGTGTGTACTATTTGTATTGATACCAAACGTTACATGCCTTAGCATAACTGACTATGGAGCGTAACACTTACCGTTGGTAAATGGTACGTTTAGATATAGCGTAACAATAAACTGTACCTTATTTACATAAGATTACAGTGTAAAATTGAATAACTTAACAGTAGGTGATGTTTTGTTTTGTTTTTTTTTCGTGGTTCTGGAAGTTTAGTGAGATTTCGTACTTATAATGGAAAGTTGGAAGTTGTTAAGTTCTATACATCTTTGGACAATTAAGTTCAATAGACGAAAATGTACTGCAATTATGCACGCTATTTTAATAAAGTTAAAGAATACAATTGAGTGCTAATACTAGTGGTATTTTAACAATGATATAGGATGTTTCTTACAAGAAACAATTATTGCTCGTTGTGACTTTTAGTGTTGTCCATTTGTTTTACTTTCTCCCATAAATATCCTTCAAATAGAAGGTGGTTATCTACAAATGAATGTTATTTACGATCAAGTTTATCGATATACGAGCACATTCGATTATTATATACTATCCTCTGCTAGCGGCTTCGCTCGCATTCCCGAGGGATAAAAAGTATCCTATCACCCAAGTCAGCTTGTATCCTGTCTGTATACCAAAGTTCAATAAAATTAGTTCAGTAGTTTCAGTCTGATTGACGAAGAAACAAACATTCACATTTGTGATATTAGTGCGATTGAAGTTTTTGTAAGTTCTAACATCAATATCCCTCGACAGTCTACTGCTAGACTTTTAAAAGGTACATACAGATCAAAAGCCGCTTCAATAATTACAATCTACCATTCGAATTCAGCGCTACCTATTCACATCAATCACACTAATATTACAATTGTGAAAGTTTGTTTGTTTGAATGTTTCTCCCACAATCACGCTGACACTACTGAATGGATTTTGATGAAATAGTAGAGACAGGGCATGAGGTGATTTGGGTGATAGGATACTTTTTACCGAAGTAAAGCCGCTGGCAGAAGCTATGTGACAAATAAAACCTGTACCTCAAGAACAATGCATAAAATTTTATCAAAACCATTCCAGACGTTTACGAGTATGTAATAATATAGGAGACAGAGTTCAATGACATGATATACGAGTATAGAATAATAAACATACATACGTTTATAGTCAAAGTTTTAATGGTTTTTGTATTGTACTCCCTAAAATACGACGATATTCATTGAGAACTATAAGATAATAAAAATGACAACAATAAAAATGTGATCACTCATTGTTAAAGTTCATTGAATGAACCTGAATTACCTGTTTCGAAACGAAACGAAATGAAAAAAAGAGAGAACTGTAACTGTAGAATTATAACGATGTCAAAATAATTAAAAATGTTTTGGATTTATTAGAAAATAATCCTTGTATATTTTGGGATTAGGTACATTATTAATTGGCACTATGAATACATTGATTTTAGGATATTTAAAGTCTTAGTTACTGTGATAAGTCAGGTTATCTTATTTGAACAATTTGAACGTTTTGTATTAATTCTACCAAATTCCATAACACTACGGAAATCAACAAAGCCTCAATTATTATAGAAAAACAAATCAACGACAATTTACCAAAGAAAAATAATACTTGAAGCACCTCAAATAAGTCCTATCTTATCGTCGCAACTACCTATCGCAATTTTGTATCAAAACGACCACTTTACACAGAAACACAGCAACAATAAAAAAAAAACACCATCGTAAAAGAATATGGTACTTTAAACTTTAAACATTAAAAAGTTATTATAAATTATTATGTAAAGACTTACAAGTTAGAACGAAGAGCGAACGCAGGCACGTGTACGCCATTCCGGTCGGACGCTGACGGTATGACGAGATGGACGGGCTCCGTCCACTCAGTGCCCACTCCTGCGCATTGCGAACTTGATTCCGCTTGGCAGGTGTTTCAAATCATGCGCTAACAACCGCTTGCGTTGGCGCATCAATGTTTTATTTCACCCTTTTTCGTTTTGTCTAAGGCCTTTATTATGATGTCATTATTTATTATAGTCATCTATCAATTTTGTTAGGATAATAAAGATTTTATGTTGTAGTAAAAACAATGTTATCTTAGTTATAATCTTATCGTAAAAGGAAGTAATGATAGAGTAGACTGCACGGTTGGTGTCGTGACTGGGCAACCGGCTGCCGCACAACGTGTAGCGGGTGTGATTCCCGAACAGAGTAACTCTTTGTGTGATCCACATCCATAGTATGTTGTTTCGGATCTGGGTGTGATGTGTATAAAACTTGTATGTTTGTAAACGCACCCATGACAAAGGAGTAAATCCTAGTGTGGGCCAACGCTTGTTTTTAATAAAAAAAGTTCAATAAAGACTGCTATCCAATAATGTTAGTAATAAAATTTCTAACAAAAACGTAATTATTTCCGTGGTTACATGAATCCTTTCCGAAGTATTGCGCTTTCCTGATTAACACTGTATTTCTTTGTTTTACTAACTACTTCAATACAATGTTATAACGACAATATTAACAAAGTTTACAAAAAAATTACAAACGTTTACGAAACTCGCTGAAATAAACCATTGATTTATAGTCCCATCCAATAGCTCCCTAATATTCTTGACTTTGATTGTCGCGCTTGCATAATCCAGTGCATGCTGTCGCTACTTTTTTTTTGAGGGAGGAAAATTGTCCCCATGACTTCTCCCGCCTTGGGCGAGGTAAGAGGGAGTGTCAGACTCTTACTGCACCACGTTCCTACTCCTGCTTTTCAAGCCGGAGCTCCCGATAACCCGCTAGGCAGTCCACAGCTCCGGGATGCCATCAGTCCTATAGTGTAATCAACAGCTTTAGCGTGCTGAACTACCAATAGCCACGTCAACACTCGTTGAATAAGATTTTCAAAAAACTTACTGAAATAATCAGACAAGTACTTAATGCCGTGATTTTGAAAAATCTCCGCATCATAACAAAAGTTTAATGGCCAAATTAGAATATTATTTTATGTGAATTTAAGATTACTAGATGGGTAAACACGATATTTTTTTGGCTTCACTAGTAACAAACAACAGAATTACATACCAGTACGGATAGTAGTGGTCTGATATTGTAACTGGCCAGGCTAAACAAGTCATAAATCTAAATTACATTACTACTTGTACAACTTGTACAATAATAATTTGGAAATCATAAAATGCATAATAATAGCTTTGCGTGAAGAACTTTATTAATGAAGGTGTCGATCAAACTTGTTATTTCGTAATTATAACAGGGTAATTTAATTACAGTTTATAGTACGTAAGTACTAAGAAAGGTTTCAGTAACCTAACAATATCACGGCTTTCACATTAGCTCGCACATTTTGAGAGCTAGTCTGTTACTCTTGTTCTTTGGTGAATTTCCATATTTCAGATTTTGTCGCACAAAGAAACCCCGAGCATAGCCCTCTATATCGCTCTCTATGTGTTAATTAAAAACGTCAAAGTAAGAATGGTCAAACCGGAGAATTTCCATGAGATTACTTGCCCCAAATACTCGACCAATAAGGAAGATTACTTATATATGTATATTTTCTGGATGATACGATAGAGTAACTACTGTCATCATCATTATGTTTTTGTTAGGAAGACTAGTTTCAGATGTATATCTTCATATCAGATTGGATTTACGTAGAGACGGTAATTATGAGATTGTGATAGCAAAATGTGATATTTGAATGACGTTTTTTGGAGAACTGAATTCAAAGTTAAGGTCAAAGTCAAAGACTTTTGAAATAACCAACCCTGCAGTTGTACTGGCTGGGAGAAGATCTCTACATAACTATTAAATTACAGATTTCAGTAATGAGTAGTATATTATGTTGTTTTTATATAATACTAGTCAGCGATTAAAAGTAACTATACACAGTACATTCAGTGTACTACAGCCATGCTTCGGCACGAAAGGGTCGAATAGGGCTCGACAGGAGTGATACCACAGCCTCACAGAAAACCGACGTGAAACAACGCTTGCGTTCTGTTTCGTTATGTGAATGAGGTTACCGGAGGCCCAATCCCCGATACCCCAACAACTCTTAAATTCCTAAAAATAACAATTGAAAAAATATTTTTAGGGTCTCCAATACAAACTTTTGTACTTATTTTTTGTTTACTACGAAAACACATCAGAATCGTGTCTAATGTTGATATTATATTATAATGTTGTTATACAACATACGCGAATGTTTACGGTTGATACTACAACAGTCAAAAATGTTATAAATAATATAGTGGTTATGATTGTAGATTGTATCGAAGAAATGACATAATCTCATAAGGAAATGTATTAAGGATTTAATTGGATAAGAAAATTTACGCCGAAATGCTGCTTGCATCAACTGCAGGCGGAGAGTTGCAAGGAGTTTTTCCAACAGAAATGTACTATGTTGCGAAGATGTAGTAGCTAAGTTGTGAAACTGTGTGACCGTTTCCACTGATACTAAGCTATGTAGCGGTGCGAGTATGATGTGCTATGAATGTGCACGAGGTAGTAGGTTAACCATCTATAGAACACATCCATAGCACACGTCTATAACACGCATCCACAGCACGCATCTTTCCATATAAAGCTAAGCTGTGTGTACCAATAAATATGATTGGTGGAAGCCAAACGCATCCACAACAACGTAGCATAGCACATCTGTGCTCCTAATCAGGCTCGGCTACCATTACTTAACCAGTTAAAACAATCATATTTAGAATACGGGCGTGTCTATGAGAGCTCTTCTATAAATAGGTTATTTACATATAATGAAACTGTTAATGGCAATTGGATTTGTATGACGTCAATATTTTGAGTATTAAGTTCAATATCTACATACATAAACACTATCTTAATTATGTATTACAATTGATTAAAAATGCGTAAGTATGTAGTAAGTAGTCGAGTGATAAGTAAATGATGTTGCCATTTGCATACTAATTTGATATTGGATGATTAAGTAGATACATTTGTTACCATCCCGAGTCTTCTTGCGGGTATTGCAAGAGCCGATTAAAAACTTAGGTACTGATTTAGCAGAATCCGGGCAACAGCGCTCTCGAACAAACTGGAACCTTTTTAACTGCGATTTTTATTCCAACCTGCCAAAGCAAATGTGAAGATTACTTTTTGTAATTTTTTATTAAACTTTTTAATTTATTGTGTACAGTAGCCAATGGGAGAGGTACTTCAATTTCTTTAAAATTATGTAATATTTAAGACATAATAAGTAAGTAATATCATACAAAATAAGTAAGTAATATCATCATATTTTTGATTTTTTTACTAAAAAAAATAAACAACTTTTTAAATTAAACTAAAAAATAATCACATGAATAACTAATTATAATTACCTTATTATGTATGCTGATAAGCCACGTTAATAAATTATTTTAAACGTTAAAATAATAAAAAAAGAACAATAGCTGTTCAATTATTAATTAAATATTTTTAACAAAGAATACCTATACTATAATTAGCCTGCATAAGTAGTTAATTTATTGGTTTTTCCATTAAAAGATTTTTGACCGAAACCTATACTATGGTCTCTAAATATAAACTTTGTAATAGTTGTGTAATAGATGGTTGTTATGTAAAAACTCTGCATATTTCACGAAACTTTTTGCGTCGCACAGCAAAACTGTGAAACGTATCCGCGTTGGGCGCTCTGATTGGCCGTTGCGATGAACCAACCAATCAGAGCGCCGAACGCGGTCTCGTTTCCATTTCATTAAACGTAAAACAAACTCGTACTAAGGGTACAGAACTGTCGCCAACGGTATTTCCGAATCAATAGAAAAGAGTATATTCCTTCTGTGTAGAGGTGGCCCAACGTATACCAACGGCGAGTACCAATCTGACATTTTCCAAGGGATATGTACTTTCTAAGATTACATAGACTGCCTGGACACCACTTGGGCTTTTAACTTCTAAATATAAGTTTGAAATCGCCAACCCGCATTGAACAAGCATGGTGACAGAAAACATGAACGATTTCTTCGTTCTATTCACACGATTGCTCCTCCTGAATAAGTTTTTAAAAACCTTTGTCTAATACCTATGCTGTATATCTTATGCAATGAGAGTGTAATGAAGTAATATGGTATTAAAATTATATTGAAAATGTTTTTTATGAACGTGAATTTCCCATAAATATGACGAAGCGAGTCATAGCCTGTTGATGTATGAGTGAAGAGTAAAGTACCTACTAATGACACTTTAAAAGGATCGACTCGTGGAGTTGGCCTTCATTTTCCGTCTTATTTCTCGGTGTTAAGGTAGTCCATAATATCAGTATTACAATGTAAGTTGTAGATGTAGAGTATGTAATTTTTATAATTTCCAAAAATCTCAGTGGTAGGGAATTTTGGTTGTGTTCGGGGTACGGCTATCTAGGGTCTTTAGTGCCGTATTATAACTATTGGACGCAAATAGAGCTGGTGAAAAGTGAATGTTACTCATTTCCTTTACTGGATTAATATTAATTCATTCTTAATATACCAAAGTGTTTGTTTTTTTGTTTGGATTTTCCACATTGCAACCGTGCAACGTGCAACTTCAGGAACCGCGGACTGCCTAGCGGGTTACCAGGGCTCCGGCTCGATAGGCAGGAGTAGGAACGGGGTGGTTTTTTGTCAGTAAGAGTCTGACACACCCTCTCACCTCGTCCAAGGCGGGAGAACCAATTGGATGATTTCCACCCCTTAAAAGATATAAAAAAGAAAACGGTGCCATTTCAAGATACATTTTTTTTGTCTAGACATAGTTAAAGCATAGGGGTTTTTTTTTCATTCACAGCCGTAACAACTAGTGATTTGATAAGTGTTTAGTTTACATACTAAATATTTATAATTTCTTTTATTAAGTCTTAGCATGCAATCTGCTTTACATCATTGAATGACTACTAACGCCACTGCTTACGTTTGTGCATATACATCAGTTTAAACGTAACATTAAGCGTGTTTTTCCAGAAACTACAACTTAACGTCAGTTACGTGAAGTTTTGGTGCTTAAAATCATGCTATTACAGTACGAACGAAAACGAAACGCAAAGCGCGTTTGTGGCTCTGATCGGCTGGCGAGAATGAACCAACCAATCAGAACACCCAAAACGCAAACTACTGAAGGGATTTTGATAAAATTGGGTATACATACAGGGTATGAGCTGACTTGGGTAATAAGATGCTTTTTATCCCATGGGAACGCGAGCGAAGACGCTGATAGAAGCTAGTGCTAAACTAACGGTATTGGTTTCACCAATGTGAATTTGAGGCATATTTTTCAAAACCAAACCGTAACTAGATTTTTTTAAAATCATGTGTGTCTTGGGTGCTTTTATAAACGTATAATTTTACATACATTTCACAGTCTGACCCGGAACAACAATTTGTGGAACACACAAAGTGTTGTTCCATGCATCAAACCCGCGACATGTCGCACGGCAGCTAGTTGCCCAGCCTACTGTGCTATCTGAATAACTATTATGTTTTGTTTCAGAAGTGAAAAATGGCTCAAACTATACAAACAACAACGATTTTGGAACAAAAAGAGGAGAAAACAATAACTCTGCCTCTGGTACCTCAAGCTGGAAAGAGAAAATTCGAAATAATTTATCCAAATCTCATTACATTTACTTATTGGCATGTAGCTGGACTATACGGCCTTTACTTGTGTTTCACTTCGGCAAAATGGGCGTCAATATTATTTGGTAAGTGGATATTAATTGCGTCTTGATAATCATTGATGGGGGTAGGCAGAGAATCACCATATTATACTACGTAACATCCACTTTGTGGATGTCCCATCTGGGAATAGAACTCGAATCCGTCGACCACTCTACTAGCCAACGAGGCAGTCGTCATGTGATACTAAGTTGATATTTTCATCATAGCTTACTTCTAAAAGATTACGTCAGTAAAGTCAGTATTTATTTACTTTACCTTTTTTACTTCACCTGATGGTAAGCAATCGACACCGCCCATCTACACCCGAAACACTAGAGGCGTTACAAGTGCCTTTTAGGCGTTAAGAATTTAAGGATTGTTGGAGAAATCAAGGATTGGGAAAATAAGAAAAGGGCGTAATTGGGCCTCCGGTAACCTCACTCACACAACGAAACACGACGCTAGATTTGTTTCACGTCAGTTTTCTGTGAGGCCGTTGTATCATGTGGTGCCGTAGCATGGCACTCCCACACTTATTACCTTTCAGATAAAGAAGTGATTTTTGATGATAATTTTATTTATTTCCAGCATTCTTTCTATTCGTCGTAGCAGAAGTAGGAATTACAGCTGGAGCCCACAGGCTTTGGTCGCATAAAACTTATAAAGCAAAACTGCCTTTAGAAATTCTTCTCATGGTGATGAATTCCATTGCGTTTCAAAACTCGGCCATTGATTGGGTGAGAAACCATCGACTCCATCACAAGTATAGTGACACTGATGCCGATCCTCACAATGCCTCCCGAGGATTCTTCTATTCGCATGTCGGTTGGCTGTTGGTGAGAAAACACCCTGATGTCAAGAAATTAGGAAAGAAACTTGACATGTCTGATATTTATAACAATCCTGTGCTGAGGTTTCAGAAGAAGTAAGTATTTTTACAAAATATGTTAGTCTATAGTATCTATGAAGGTAGCAAATATTGACGATTGATTTAAATCCACAAAGATAATATTTAGACCCTGCACAAATAATTCGCAACAATTTGCACAGTAGTTGGTTGTCCGGCCTATATCAAAAATTTATTTAAAAAGTTACTATATAAGCTGTTCTTTATTCTTTTTCGGAGAATCCCCCATCCTCCATTAGAAGTGAATATGTTTTGTATTTAACAACGTTATTTTTTTCTCAGGTACGCCATACCATTCATCGGGGCAGTTTGCTTCGGTTTACCAACACTGATACCAGTCTACTGTTGGGGAGAGACCTGGACTAATGCCTGGCACATCACCATGCTGCGGTACATCATGAACCTTAACGTCACCTTCCTCGTCAACAGCGCAGCTCATATATACGGAAAGAGACCTTATGACAAGAAGATTTTACCAGCACAAAACATAGCCGTTTCCATAGCAACATTTGGGGAAGGTTTCCATAATTTTCATCATGTTTTTCCATGGGATTATCGCACAGCTGAACTTGGAAACAATAGTTTGAATTTTACTACGAAGTTCATTGATTTCTTTGCTTGGATCGGATGGGCGTACGACCTGAAGACTGTCTCGAACGAAATGATAAAACAGAGGTCTAAAAGAACTGGTGATGGAACTAATCTATGGGGATTAGAAGATGTGGATACGCCAGATGATTTAAAAAATACAAAAGGCGAATAGGTTAAAGCCCTAACTCAAAACAGTGAGGATTATTGTGATATTTCGATTTAATTTATTTTAAATAATTTTAATATTTTGGATAACTGTTTTTAATAATAAAAATAGTGTTTCGATTAAATTTCAATTTAATTAGATTAGATTGAATTCTATGAATGTAGATGCATGAAGTTTTATAATGTTGCATTTGTATAATTATTTTATTTATTAATTAATAAATTAATTAACTTTTAAATGAGTTTTAATTAGAAACTAATTGGTTGACAATTACTAGTGTCACACACGTGTGTGTGGCATGACCTGATGACCTCGCGTTCAGTAATAGGTAGACTAATTAGAAAATAACTATACGAATGATTAACATGTTTTTAAAATAAATTATGACTTAGTATGGTATGGGTTCTTAAATTGACTGCCTCGTCTGTCGAGTGGTCGTAAGTGCGACTACCGGGTAATGCATTCCTGGTTCGATTCCCGGGTCGGGCAAAGTATTGCTGGGCATTTTGCGATTTATGGAAAATTTCTCAGTAGTAGCACGGAGTCTGGAATTGTGACCAGTATATAGCAATAGGTTCACCCTTTATTACGTAGAACTTATAACAACACAAATTGTGAAAAGTGGGTGTACATTGTACAGTGGCATTTCGTTTCGAACCCGTATCCTCATGTATGAGAAGCGGGCGTCTTAAATCTCTGGGCCACCACAACATTGAACACAAAACATAGAGCATTCCGAACTTATTATACTTTTTGGATTTTGGTTGCGTACTGAAACGCGTTGTTTTTTTTTAATTATTCATAATCACAAACTTCTGTGATGAAAAAGTTTGATTGTTCTGTAATGAAGCAACTGTTGTCAGTCCTTCAGATCAGTTTGTGTCAAAAATGTCACTCACGGCGTTATTAATTTCGGTGTAAATATTATTTGTAATATAAATGTTATTCTTTAATGCGTTTTACATGTATCGATGAAAACCTTTAACACGATTGCTTGCTAAAATCTCCAAAAGTGACTTTCGGCAGGTCTTTTTTTGGAATCATTACCGTATTATGTACTTGCATAGTTCTAAGTTATGAAAATGTAACCAATGTACAGTTGAGGGTAAGTTTTAACATTTTTAATTTATTTATGTACTAGCGACCCGCCCCAGCTTCGCATGGGTGCAATAGTGATATATTATGCATGTATTATACATTTGAATCTTCCTCTTGAATCACTATCTATTAAAAAAACCGCATCAATTCCGTTGCGTAGTTTTAAAGATATAAGCATACATCGGCACATAGGGACTGAGAAAGCGACTTTGTTTTATACTATGTAGTGATAAAATAATTGCAAGCTTGTACCGCTTAAAAATCAATAAGATGTCATAGGTAATTTACTTATTAGATGCCAATGTAATAAGGTTACTCATTCTTGAACTATTCTCTTTGTTTAAAGAGATTCCTTAAAGTTTCTGTTCTAGTTGATCAAGAGCCTAATAATTTAAGCTGTCTTGCCAAAGAAGTAAACACTTCAGTACATTTGATAATTACAGAGCCGCCGCAACAGACTACGCACTAATTTTGGTGATGAAGTGCAACTTGGGGAGTGGCCACATCATGTAAGAACTTCAGAAATTATTTAGTCCGTTGTCATCCCTGTTTAATTACCTATTCATCTGGTTTTATTGGTACAAGTTCACTGCAAGCTGAAGTGGCAGTAGGCAGGGCACATGGCCCTGCTACCGACGGCTGCTAGAGCAAAACGGTTCTCGAGTCGTCCACCCACAAGGTGGATAGACGACCTGATAAATCTCGCAGGGAGCGGCTGGATGCAGGTCACTTGAAACTGGCTTATCTAGAAGTCATTAGGGCTAGGCCTATGTTCAGCAGCGGATGTCTTATGGTTGATATGATATTGATGATGAAGTCCAGTGTAACTTCTGTGGTCAAAGTAAAAAAGTCGACACGTTTCAAGGACATGACCAACTGAGTCTTGTTTGGACTCCCTCAGCAAAATAATTCATTAGTGATAAAATAATAGAAGCGAAGAAAAAGAAATGTGTCCATTTACCTCAGTTTTTTTAATATAAACTCTTTACTTGTTGGCTTAAAGATCAGAATGCATTGCAAGATTTGCTTTCCAGGTCCTTATCTTCAGATTGTTCGACAAAGCTAACTTACTGTATCGAGCGTTTTGTGCCGGTAGCATTATCCGTGAAGACAGGGTATTAACTTCAACCAACTGCTTCTTCACCAATAGGAAGAAGTAAGTTTTTACAATATTGTCGCCACGTTGTCTACCTTTTGGGAGTTAGGGATTAGGGAAATTGGGGAATTACCCCCAGTATTGAGGCTCCGGTAACGAAACACAACGCGAAAATTGTTTCTGTGAGGCCGTGGTATCATTCTCATCCAGCCGGCCTATTCGTGAAGCATGGTTCTCCTATACTTCAATTCAATTAAATTTCTCTATGAAATTGGGATTCTTATGGATAATTATAATAAACAAACACCGTTTGGATAAGTAGTGTATTTGCTTTTAGTTAAAATCATTTGCTCGTCATATAGGCGCGTAAGTTTACGATCGTGTACGAAATGTATTTTTTTTTCAGCCCAAGACATAAGTTCCATCAAGTTCGGTTTGTGGCGGGTATCCTCAAGACTCTAGGCAAGGAATCAGATAACGAAGAGATTGAACAATGGCGATCTTTGAAGCATGTGTATACGCAGAAATTCTACAGATTTCCCGCTTTCAACCTTGCTGTTGTTGTAAGATATTTATTTTTAAATGGTATAATAATTATGTATTATTGTATACACAATTATATGTGTTCTTTGGGAACAATTTCGCACTTCAGAAAAAAAAACAATATGGGCTCAATTCTTTGCCGGAGTCTGTGTTTCCTGATGAGTATAACCTGGGTATCTTCAAAGCCCTAGTAAATAGATGTTTATGGGCAGACGTGCTCCATCGTAGGCCGCATCATCATTCAGGTGAGATAGCAGGCAAACGTCGACCCATCAAATGTAAAAAAAATAGGCCCACTAATAAATTAATATTGACGTGAATAAAGTAACATAGGTACTCGTAAATATAATAAACTTAATAAAAATAATATTAACGTCTGAAGAGCAATATCTACAAGCAACAAACGTTAACTTATTCGTATGTAATTATTTGCAGAAATTAACTAAACCCTGGGTTTTCAATGCTTACGTTAATAAAATACCGTACGCAAGTATAGAACAAGATTTTGATGGAGTGTGTACGGCAACCGCAGTGAAGGCAACGAGGGTAAGTTTCAAGTGACTTAAGTATAGTGAAGATAGATGGTATAAGCCGGTAAACGAGCAGATACCTGATGGTAAGCAATCATCGCCGCCCATGGACACGTTAAAAACCAGAGGCGTTACAAGTGCATTGCCGGCCTTTTGGGTGTTAGGAATTTAAGGGTTCCTGGAGAATCGGGGATTGGAAGATTGGGCAAGGGGGTAATTGGGCCTCCGGTAACCTCATTCACACAAAGCAAGCGTTGTTTTACGTCGTTTTTCTGTGTGGCCGTTGTATTACTCCGGTCGAGCCAGTCCATTCGTGCTGAAGCAAGGTTCTTTCACACTTAGGTATCATAAATACATATTTTAATATTCTTATTACGTGTATAACATTATATTGTCTTGTTTCAGAGTTGGTCTGCTGTTAAATATTTGTATACCGAAGAAGTTGAAATGATGCAGAGAGAAGAATGCGAGAAGCTTCTGTGTAGAAGTTGCAGACTGTTTATGTGCACTATATTTGATAATCGGAACCAGTACGCGTACTCTGTGAGTTGTTTTTTTACGATACATCGCGTCTTTGATAACTTAACCGATGGGCTTAGTACAAGTTTGTTTTGCGTTTAACGAGATCGAAACAAGAACTCGTTTGGCACTCTAATTGGTTGGTTAATTCGTACCGGCCATTTAGAGCGGCGAACGCGCTCTCGAATCGATTTCTTTTTTTTTTTTGCTGCATATTACCATCAACATCTACAGCCTGTGAGTCTAATTCAAAGCACTTCGGAAGTCCTTCAGCCAGTCATTATTGGCTCTACTGACTAGTAAAATAGGAGGGGAAGGGGGAGATCCTGAGATATTTGTTACAATTTCTAAATTTTCTGACTCTTCGTTGATCGAATGGTCGCAAGTGCGACTGCCGGACAAGGGGTCTCGGGTTCGATTCCCGGGTCGGGCAAAGTATTACTGGGCCTTTTTCGTGTTTTTCGAAAATTTCTGTTTACACGAAGTCTGGAATCATGACCATTGACCAATATTATGGCAATAGGCTCACCCGCTATCACATGGGACTTATAACACAAATGCTGAAAAGTAGCCACTTTTCACCATACATTGTAATGTCCACTTCTGCCTACCCCTTCGGGGATAAAATGGCATGATGTTGTTGATGTCTGAATTTTCAGGAAACTGAAGGTGGCGGCTTAGTGTGCTACGAAACAGGGGATCCGGCGGAGGTTGACGAGAACCAAGGTGTGTTGGTCGCTGTGACCAGCATCGTCAACATCGGTCTACCAAACCTCCACATGCGAGTTGGTGCCTTCAACAAGTGGGTGACTGACCTCAGCTGTGACGTGTATGTTAACAAATTCATTATGGTTCTTTGTATATTGATATTGTGTTATTAAACTGTTGCTCTTTAGTTACTGTGTACTAAAACTTGTTTCATTTATATACATATCCTCACGTCTGTCTCCCATGGCAAGGCGGAGGTAATGCAACGCCAATTGCTACGAATCTTACATACTTCTTTCGCTTCATCAACAGTCATCAGTCTTTTCATGCATGCTCTAAATTCATCATTCAATTCATGTCCTATTTCATTCCTAAAAAGCTAAGCTTAAAATAAATTTCGGAGCTGCGGACTACCTAGCGGGTTTACCGGGGCTCTGGTTAGAAAAGCAGGAGAAGGAACGGGGTGGTATTTAGTCAGTAAGAGTGACACTCCCTCTCGCCTCGCCCAAGGTGGGAGAAGTAATTGGATGATTTTCCCCCCTCAAAAAAAAGCCCAAGATAAATTAAGTAGTAATTTTCTATGTAACAAATTACAAATCTAATTTTGAAATAAAATCATCGACGTGTTTTTAAATTCTTCTATTATGTACAGTCTATACAAAACATTTTGCTGTAGATTGATATAGTATTAAAAAGACTTTCTGAATTTACTGAATCATTAAACTGGAAATATAATATAGAATCTGTAAATCAGATTTATTCAGGTTAAGAAAAATGACGTTATTATCTTAACAATTAGGGTTCCATTCCATCTAGACCAGGTAAAATAACAAATGGCATAATTGATAACTCAACACTGACATTTGAATGGTGACAAATGGTAACAAAATTAGCATACAGAAGTCAAATTTGTGAGCAATACAACTAGATCGCAGTTGCCCGTATTTGTTGTACCTAATAACTGGTACCGTTTCTCTAGTTATAAAGTTGTAGTATTTAGAGACTCTCACGAATAAAGAAGATCGATTTGGGCTGTTTGAACTGGCAATGCCAACTAATACTCCAATATCTCTTTCGTTCGGATCACTCGTGTTGGTACAGACTAAAGGCCCGCCAGAATCACCCTGAAAAACAGGAAAGTATGTTACTGAAGCTGGTGTAGAAATACTTAAATAACCAACCTATCAAAAAAAGAATTAACGAAATCGGTCCAGCTGTGCTTGAGGTTTGCACGTAGCAACACATTCTACAATTCATTTTTACGTTATGTAGATGTTACACACATCTATAAAAGGACTAATTTCTGAATTACATAAGATTTAAAAATTAAAATACCAACTAACTCTTGCAGTATCTGCGAACTGTGTAGCAGTACATATAAACGTTTCCATATTGTAGTGGTATAGTTTAGTACAGTTGTACGAAGTCATTATTTCCAAATACGCTTTTAAAAGAATTTCACTTGAATACTAGAAAAGAACGAATATGTGAGTTATTATACCAATAGTAGCAAAGAAATAATTAGACGGAATAACTGTGGACGTGAGAGAGGCTAGCCACAATGGTCCCGGCATAGATCAGGAGTTGGCACGAGATGGTTTTAGTCACTGCGAGTCTAAAATCACCTCGTGCCAACTCCGAGGGAGTATCAGACTCTTACTGACTAAAAACCATGTCGTTCCTACTCCTGTTTTTCGTGCCGGAGCCCCGGTAACCCGCTAGGCAGTCCGCAACTCCAGGTCGGTATCAACCCTATTGAGCTGAGCCCCATCTGTGGTGGGCTGATGGCTCTTTGAGGCGCGCGCTGCACCCGAGACGTCGTTCGCACGGGTCTAGTTCTCGTCGGGTGGCGAGTTACCCTTGCTCGCCGTCCGCAAACCCGCACTTACGGTAGCCAGAGATCGTCGTGCGATCCCGACGCACTATGTCGTAGCCGGAGTAAAGAAAATCTACTGTTTCAGTCTTAAATAATAAGAGTGATAATTGAGTGCTGTATACACCTATAAGTGACGAATTCATAGCAAACTAATGAAAAAAATAATATGTGATATCTAGTAAATTCATATGTCGTTGGTGTATCCATAAATAAATAATTGTAGTACTATACAGTACTTGTACAATACATACCTTTTTGTTACTCCTTGTCTTTCCGTACCCTGAAACCAAGCATAGTCTGTTATAATCTTGATTTTTCGTCGCAATTGGAATGGGACCAATATATTTATTATATATGAAGGGGTCATCTAAATACTGAAACAAGGTTTGTTTTTAATGGATTTTATGTACAGCTAACTTGAACTGGAATAATGATGTACTCAAATTAATACGTAATAGCTAAACAGATAATACTCAAAAATGTTTGGACCTAATTATGCCAATCGAAGACCCTTAGCTAATATATCATTTTATTGTACGATAGTTACATTATCTGATAAAAAAAAACTTATACAAAGTTGGCCCAAAATAATATAGGTAGGTAGGTACAATGCTTCTATTTCATTGGCTACAAGTGCTACAAGTTCACATTTTGAACATTCCTCTTTATACACATGTATTATCAGCCCGTTTCTGTTGAATCTATAAAAATACTCACAGCAACTGCTATGTCATGTTTAGGCCTTTTATATTTTGTGGAGTATCTCACACTTGACAGTCTTCTCCACTGGCCGAAATCATTGTCCAAACTGTATTTACCTTTATTCATTAGATTACCAGCTACTGCGTAAATGTCGCTTAGAGTATTTCTATCAATCGTTCTGCAACAAAATTATATTTTAGATTGGAAAGTTACATTTCTTTACAAATCATCTTTAAAAAAATCCGCATCATTTAACGCGCTTTTCACATCATAATCATCATATCAGCTACAAAATGTCCACACCTAAACATATGCCTCCCCCAATGACTTTCAGATAGGACGGTTGGAAGCGACCTGCATCTAGCGTCTCCCTGCGACCTGGGATTACACATACTAATCGTGTATAATGATCTGTCTGCTCGTTTACCTCCTCCATAAAAGAAAAATATCACCATCTAATAAATAACTGCTTAAGTACTTAATCCATGGTATCCGGAACACGGAACTACGCGAGACACAATGTATTTTCTATTGTGCCTCTTCTACTGGCAGAAAAGTGGTTAAGGATAAAGGTGCTTTTTCGCCAGAGATGTGCTATGTAGCTATGCTACGGAGATGTAATAGCTAAGTTGAGAAATTATGTGACCGTTTCCACTGATACTAAGCTATGTAGGTGTGTGAGAAAAATGCACAGCTCAAGTATGCAATGTATCGATAGTAGGGAAGCTATCCATAGCACGCACCTTTTCATATAAAAACATAGCTTAGATGAGTCCGTTTCCACCAGTGTTAAGCTATGTGTCCCAATGAATATTATTGGTGGAAGACAACCGCAACGCATCAACATAGCAATGCACATCTCTGGTGGAACAGCACACTTAGGGTAAATTTTAACTTTTTACAAAGAACTGTTATTACCCTGACAGATAGACTGCAGACAAACGTTTATTTCCCAAGAAGCAATGTGCAGCAGTAAGTATCTTCTTTTCTCCAATTATCGATGCACCGCAAAAACTTCTATAAAGTCCATCTTTCTTTAATTTTTTCAGTGATACCTGTGATAGTAATTGATTCCATGTTATATTGAGGATCTTTTTACGCTAGCTTCTTATTTTTGTACAAATTATCACTAAGGAAATTTTTACTCCAGAATGTAGATACATGAAGCAAATATAAAGAGGAGATGTCATAACTGGATTTCTCTTCATAATGCGTGACACTAAACGGAGAGCGTAAGATGTTACAAACCACACCCCTCTCTATTTTCCAAACATGCAGTACCACACTACAAGCACGTTGCCACCTCTCCACATTTTAATGTATCACTTTCTGAGCGCTTATAACCTATCTACACCTGTTTACTTGGACAACCGCATTATGGCATCTACATTATCTACCAAATAAGATTTAAAACTATTAGACACTATTATTATCTATTTATTCTACCCCTGTATATAGAAATCTAATCCCTGGGATTTAGTTATTAGAGCGAACAAAACATTAATCAAAAGTGTGTTATACTACAATGAGTATTAATCATCACCATTCTACATCATTCACTGACACCTTTAGTACCTGATAAGGAATTTCTCCTAATTTAGCCGGTTCACCATCCACTACACGAGGGACCCATATCTTATCATCAAATTTCAAATCGTCTTCTTCATAAAAGTATTCTGGATATGGGAAAAATTCATCATCATCATATGTCGCATTTTCATCTGCGTAACAATTTTCTGGATACAAAATTATGAAATATAATAAAAATTTGATAATCATGACATTGTTTTTGCTCTTGAATCGCAAGCGAGTCTTCAAATCATTAAAGAAACGTGTTTATTTTTGTAACTGTAAATGTCAAAAATGTGTAGTACTAAATGTCATAATAGATAGCTAAATATAATCTGTGTATTGTACTTGCATGAAAGTATTTGCTTGGTGGAAACCTTTAACGGTGGAAGATGAATACCATAGATTCCATAGATCTTCGAGAAAAAGTTTCAATAGTTGCTTTTCTCTCTGTTTGAGATAAAACAAAACTACATGTAGTTCTGAGAGACCAGTAGTACGAGTTTCTTTTACGTTGTGTCATTGTAAAGTTCAAGGTAAAGATCTTAGAATAAAACACATGAATGAATTAAATACAATATATTTCTGTAATAATAACGAATGTCGACAAAAAAAAAAAAACATACACTGAATCAATTGTAATTTCAATTGCAAAATTTATTTTCTAACACAATATACGCAACGAACACATACTTTCAGATTTGTCTAAGATCTCTCTTAACAAATAGGCATCGTAAAGGTTTGTCTACAACTTTGGTAGCGGCACGTTGGCAGCCGGCGTCGTGTACACATCATTTTCTAAGGATCTTATTAGGTAAGGCTCTGTAGATTCTATCTAAGTATCCCCATTGGTCAAAAGCAAGATGTTTAGGTATTTATGTAAGTATGTACAAACGGTAAAACGAGAAGTGGATATAAAGGTTTTCGAATGCACGCAGTAGAATTTTTTTTGCGTTTACGAGGTGGTGGTTTCTTTACTGGTTTTTTTACTACGAAGGAAACAAAGTCATCTTTTATGAAATCGAGGTATTTGGAAACTCTAGTGAAGAATGAATAAGATGACGTCACGTGGCCGCTGATGACACCAACCAATACTCCTTTGTTATTTTCATTTGGATCACCTATATTCTTACATACTAGAGGACCGCCAGAATCTCCCTGCAAAACAAATATTTTAGCTGTAGTGTAGATTTCTGATGATTCAAGATTTTCATAAGCAATTTCTACATTGTCGGGCAAAGTATTACTGGGCTTATTTCGGCTTTTCGAAAATTTCTCAGTGATAGCACAGAGTCTGGAATTGTGCCCAGTATATTTATAGCAATAGGGGTATTACATGGGACTTATAACACAAATGGTGAAACATTGAACAACAGCATTACGTGCCGTAATGTTGTCGTACTTATACATTTCAAGGTTTTTTCTTCTGGTAAAAATAGTATTAATTCAACATTCCCATCACCACAAATAATAAACGATACTAATAAACCATGTAATGAGGAAGGTAATATATCTATCGAACCTTTGCAACATCTGAAGTATGTACATTAGTGCAGAGAAAACCGTCGTTGTCACTTAATTGCAGTTTAGAGCACGTCGACTGCTTAATCAGTTCCATCTGTGCTAATTGGAGAATATAACTAATCGCATCCTAGAAAATAATACATCATTAATTATATGTATAAGGATTACACATTAACAGTCTACTACCAAGTGGCCACTGCTAACCAGAGGCCTCTTTTCTCGAAGGTTTGAACATTAAACACCACGCTTGCTCAATGCGGGTTGGTGATTTCAAGCCCAGGTTTCCTCACGATGTTTTCCTTCACCGTTAGTCAGTGGTGTCTAAATAATCTTAGAAAGTACGTAAGTATAACGGAACGGAAAAGTCACAATGGTACGTCCGTTGGTAGGTTTCGATACCTCCAGGCCGTCACGACGTATATCGAAAACTAAGACATTGACTGATTCGTTCTTGCACGGCTATTCAAAAGTAAGTAAACTTCTTGTTATTAGCACTTCCAAAAGAAAATAAAAACAATCAAGAAGCTGTCCCTATTCTTCTTGAAATAAATCTACTTTTACCTTTTTTGTATGACTTGTTCTTCCGTACCCCGAGACCCAACAATTGCCATGACGATCCAAATCTTTTGACGGAATCGGAATTGGTGCTACGTACTTAGTATAAATAAATGGTCTATGTAGATACTGCAACAAAATAAAGCCGTTTCATTTTATTAAGTGCACAAAAGTAGTAATAAATCTTAGGCATGATGTAAGAAAAATTATAGTTTATGACTCGGGACTTAATACTTTGTAGAAAACCTCTTATCCTTCGTAGTAATAAAAATGTTGCGATTAAGATGGTGTTTCGCAATCACTAATAAAGAGCCATACACAACAAAGTTAATGACTTTGTCTTTCCAAGAGTCAGTAGATACATCCTTGACTCAACAATCTTACTTTAATACATACGTAACCTCACTGTATTCACGCTTGTCCTCCGTTGGGGTAGGCAGAGACAATGGAATGCCAGTTGCTACAGATCTTACATACGTATTATACCGTATACCATACTTGACGCCTATGTAAATTTTCAGTTTTATGCGAATTATGTCTACTGGCTGGTTGCGTCTTAATTTCGTCTATTTTGACCAGGCTACATTACTCTTTCTGATGATTCATGCATACTTATAATTTTATAAATGAGAAAGTTTGTGTGTTTGTTATTCAATCACCTCATACGGCTAACGGATCGGGATGAAATTCGGAACAAGGATAGATTATGGTTTGCATTAACACATAGGTTTTTGTTTTCGGGTAAAGCTCCAGAAGCTAGTAATTAAATATTTTAGAATCGTTATTTCCTACATTTGTCACATTTTCTACCACTATTGAACATCTTAATTAAAATTCCATAATTATAAGTAAGAAAGTAAGTAAGTAAGTAAGTAGGAAGGTATTATGAATGGATTTTCAAGTCCCGAAATTCTGCACATCTATATATATAAAAATCAATTGCTGTTCGTTAGTCTCGCTAAAACTCGACAACTGCTGTACTGATTTGGCAAATTTTGGTGTTGAATTATTTGTGCAGATCCTGGGAACGTTTAAAGGATGAGAAAAATATGTTGGAGGCAGTAAGAAGTTTGCCGGGCCAGCTAGTTATGGTATAAAATACTCACAATAACTGCTATGTCATAATTGGGAAACTTGAATTCTTCGGGATATCTGACCCTTTCTAGTGTCCTCCATTGCGCTTGATCGTTATTAGCAGTGTATTTGTCTTTACTTAGTATAGAGCCAGCAACAGCATATTTGTCCTCCAGTAAATTTTCATATATTATTCTAAAAATAGATATGTAGATCTAAATTGAGATCATTGATTTTTTTTTTACATCAAGCTGTTTCTCTATGTCGTGAAATGTTACAATTCATTTTTAACTTTGCAAATGTCTGCAGGTAAAATATCCCTGATTATATACGTGGAGTTGTTATGTCGATTTTTTTACTCCAAGAGTTTAAATAACGTTTTTTTCAAAATGTAGATTTGAAAATACTACTATTTTATTACTTTGTTTGTTCTCATTAGCACTTCGAATAGTTAAGTGCTTACCTCTTCGTACAATTCTACCAAGTTACCTAAGTTACAAATATGATTAATTATGCTTTTAATCAATGTTTAGTAAAAAGTACTACCCTGCCTGTGACGTGTTACTTAGCATGTTTTCCACAAAGCAATGGGCAGCAGATAGAACCTTCTTTTCTTTGATTATGGCTCCACCACAAAAAGACATGTAGATATCGCCTTCCAACTGTTTCTTCAAGGAGACCTGCATAATACAAGTTAATCTTAAGAAGTAAGACGGAATGTAGGTGATAAACTTTTAACGATTATTCAGTCATCTCATTGCCTAATACCGTTGAATATGAAGACTTATGAATTTTATTAAGTCTTTGACTGCCAATAGAAAACTGTTGAAGGCAAATCCTCCGCTAACGTAGGTTGCTTATGGACAGACGTGCTCTATCGTAGGCCGCATCATCACTTACCATCAGGTGAGATAACGGCCAAACGTCGGCCCATTTAACAATAAAAAAAAAAAAAAAAACGTCGGTCACCGGTGACCACCACAGCGTTCAATGTGTTAACAGCACTCTAGCCATTTATATGACTTTATGTACTTGTCCAAAGGCATTTTTATCTACACTTATTTCAGATTTTTGAAGACAATGTTCACTTATAGAAGTTTTCATAACCTCATTTGGGCCACAAGATGTTTTCAGGGCGACAAATGCTACAAGGTCGAGTTCATTCGCTAATACAGTAGGTGTATCTTTATCTCTCATTAAATTATATTATAATACCTGATAAGGAACGTCTCCTGATTTAGCTGGAACTCCATTTATTACACGAGGAACCCATGCATCTTTATTCGGACCAAGTGTGACGGTATTAGTCTCAGATGTATTTACTGAATTTGTACTTGTTTCGTTCAGCGTAAAGCATTCTGTTATGTAAAGAACGATGCAAAACAAACATTTTAAAAGCATGAAATACTATTAATTTGAACACGAATGATAAGAAATGTCATATTCGTCTGTATCATTGACATATATGAGCTAGATGTCAATGGTCTATATTCAATATTTTCTTTATACTTTCTTCTCTATGCTTGCTATACTCTTTTTATCACAGACTGATGAATCAGGTGTTGATTTGGTGGAAATGGGTTTTTCATTCTCACCAAATAAGACGTATACAAACCTCGAGAGTATAACATTTCCAATAAAGAATGAATCATCAAAATCCGTCCACAAACACCAGAGAAATCGCGTAACATACGCACAAATTAAACATACAAACGAATTGATAACCTCCTTTTTGGGAAGTCGGTTAATTAAAACACATCAGAATAAAAATATGTTGTATATTATCACTATTGTTATAGAGTTAAATGTATCCAGGGAGTAAGAGGGGGATGAGCTGTGTAAAGAAGTGTATGAAGGTATGTTTGAGAAGGAATCCAATGCAGGATCGTCCGTTACGAAATCATAGTATTTGGAAACTCTAGAGAAGAATGATCCTCGTTCTCTGATGTGGCCGCTGACGACACCAACTAATACTCCATTTTCTTTTTCATTTGGATCACCTGTATTTTTGCATACTAGAGGACCCCCAGAATCACCCTGGAAACGAAAAATTTTGATTAGGGATTTATATACATCATCATCTTCATTAGCCATTAGAAGTATATCTACTATTGAAAAAATCTCGTCCCAAGTAGCCACAAACGTAATAATCAGCAAATAGTTTAGTTTCCATTCCTCAGTGTTAGTTTTGTGGCATACCTAGAGGGGTCTTTTTGTATTCTAAGGGCAAGTCATATTTGGTAAGTAAGTTGGAGACCATATTTTTCAGAGCACATTGTTACTCGTTTTCTGTTAAATGTGCGGACGAAAAGTAATATTTGACGAACCTTTGCAACATCTGAGCCTTGTATATTAATACACACGAAACTGTCGTTGTCACCTAATTGCGATATAGAGCACGCCGCTCGTTTGTCCAGTTCCAAATGTGCTAGTAATAGAATATTACTTATGGCATCCTGAAAAATAATTACCTAAATTATTAATTTTGTATGTATACATAGAAGACATACAATATTGAAAATCAAGGTCGGTAAAAGTGTTGGAAATGAGACTATGCCTTAATAACGAGTCATCGTGAATGTTTATTGAACTGGCGAGCGGTGATTGTCGATGCATTTTTAGGATTGAGTTAAGAGTCTGGAGTGGACATCGGAATGGTATGGCAAGAGTCTTGCCGCAAGACGCTATTACATGAGATTATTATACGTAACTAGCAAAGAGTGTTACTTCTAGCATTTTCCAAACTCCAGCTAAATTTCGAAGAACGGTTAAAACTCTTATTCTAAGTATTTTCATTAGGAAACGTGTTGAATTCCATGAGAAAGCTGCCTCTATTCTACTTGAAGTTAAAGTACAAATTAATACCTTTTCAGTATGGCTTGTTCTTCCATACCCAGAGGCCAAACACGTGCCATTATAATCCATTTCTTTTGATGCAATCGGAATCGGAGCCACGTAGTCAGTATAAATAAATGGGGTACAAAGATACTGAAAAAAAAAACATTTTGTTTAGTGTTACACAATGGGGAACAAACAACACCATAAAATTTAGCAAAGCCATATTATGAAAAGCAGGAGAGCGAGAAGATGATGTAGTAATATTTCATAGAAAACTCGATTCTCTGGAAAATTATGAGAAGATCATTAGTCATACAGCGAAAAGTAGAGGAAACCAGATCATGAGGCAGATAACTTATGCGCAGTATTGATCAAGTTAAATTGGCAATCGATTTTTTTGTGAAGTGGAGAAGAAGAATAGATTTATCAGTATCAGCACATAGAAAAGACTTTTTAATGGTAACTAAACGTTCAAATATACATCTTATATTAATACGTGATGCAAAAACTTTGGACCGCTTTTTACGAAAATTGCGCGGACGTAGGAGCATAAAATTTGGTACACTTATAGTTTATGTGTAGGAGAAGCGCGGAACGCTAATATTTTTCAAAAATAATGCTTATAAAGTACATTAAATCAATAAATAAAACATTACACACACATGCATAGTATCTGATCGTATTTGACAAAACGTCCAAATCAATAGATATTGCGATGATATTCTGACGTCTCATATGAATAGAGTTTTATAAAAGAGTTTGTTTGAGTTTGAGTTAAATAAAAATTATCCTTGAACGTATGTTAAGTGGTATTGTAAATTAAATCGTATATGGTCGAATTTCGACCACTAGGCGACCACTAGTTATTAATAATACACGACTTATTTCACAATAACTTCTTTTACAATTGAATTGAATAGACTTCATTTACAAAATACTCACCACAACTGCTATGTCATAATTGGGAAAGCTGAAATTTTTGGGATATCTGACGCCTGCTAGCTTCCTCCATTGTGCTTGATCATTGTCATTAGTGTGATTGACTTTATTCAGTAGACAGCCAGCGACAGCACATTTGTCCATCAGCAACATATTATCAATGAACCTAAAAAAAGGATAGTTTAGTAATAGGTGTTTTGAAAAAATATTCAGGTGAAAATTGTTACTCGTATCTATATCGTAAAAATATTAAAAGATCTGCTTAGTAAATTGGCCTAGGTTGCGGAAGGATGCAGATGATGATATATTGTACACATTGTTGCTTCATTGCATGAAGCCATCAATGATAATAAAATAATATTTCCTTCAAATACAATATAAAATGTCTCAATTTTTACTTTTACTTTAATCTAGATGAATAAACCAACGTAAAATAAATAAGAATATTAACCCTTCTAGTGAAACGTTTCTTTGTACATTTTCCACAAAGCAATGGGCAGCACTTAGAACCTTTTTTTCACTAATTATGGCTCCTCCACAAAAAGTCATGTAAAAACCGTCTTTCATTAGTTTCTTTAAAGACACCTGAAATATGGTAGTTGTTTTTAAAGCAATAAGGTATAAAAGTTACTAACAATAATACAAAACTTCTATATATATTATACAATCTGATTACCCCACGCCGTTGAATAAGGAAAATTGAAAAACTATGGATTTCATCAGTGTTTAGGTCCACTACGGTCCACAGTGGCCTCAATGATAAGCTCGATCTTCAGATCTAATTACTGTTTACCACTTATACAGATTTAAGTATTTATTTATTAACATAACTACGACTATTATATGAAAGCCAAAGTCTACTTTATCCTATATCTGTTCCTGTATTCCAGATCTTTGAAGACAATCTCTGCAGAAGAGCAAATTTCATTGTGTTATGAACTACTGAGCCTGCCACAATGTATTTATGGTCGAATAGATTAGCTGATCCTGTAGTTTTATAGCTATCTTTATGGAAATTCGATACCTGGTAAGGAACATCCCCTAATTTAGCTGGAATGCCATTGATCACACGTGGGAACCAAACTTCTTTATTTGGACCTGATATCACAGCACTTGTCTCATTTACTGAATTTATAGCCAATTCATTCTGTGCAAATGATTCTGTTAAGTATAATACGATACCAAACAAACATTTTAAAAACATGAAATACCTATTGCTGAATTGGAAACTTATAATTTGAAATGTCATAATGTTTGTGTGTATTTTCTTTTATACTTCATGCTTTATGCTTCATCATACTCTTTTGTTATAGAAACTCTGTTGTAAACGCTCTAAAGAGTACATTGTTCTTTGAAAGGTAGGACGTTAAGAAAAATACCTTTTCAACGTACTTGTTTGGACATTTTGTGTTTTATATCTCTTTGGAATGCACCTGTGACTCCACTGATATTGCGGGTGTCCATGGGCGGCGCTGATCGCTTGTGATCCGTATGCTCGTTGATTCAAGGACATTTGATCTTTATCTGAGGAGTGATATTCGGTGTGCAATTTATTGGACTATATTGGAGTTATATGGCCCACGTTTTCGTGAAGGAGTAACAAACAAACAAACATACAAACTTTCGCATTTTTGATACTAGTAGTAGGATAGGAACAAATGAAGAAGTCAAAAAGGACTGTTTGTAACTGAATCGGCACTTATTGAATCAATCAAAAATAAGTAGGATGTTGTTAGGACAAGAGCTCAATACGGGATAGTAAAATTAAAACTCGTCAGTATAAAAATGTTTTGTATATTTTCGCTATTGTTATAGTAAGAAATATATCCAGGTAGAGTGATAAGCCAAAAACTGATATAGAACCCTTATTTACAAAACCATAGTATTTAGAAACTCTAGTGAAGAATGATCCTTTTCCACTAGCGTGGCCGCTGACGACACCAACTAACACTCCTTTGGTACTTTCATTCGGATCACCTGTATTTTTACATATGAGAGGACCACCATCATCACCCTGGAAACGAAAAAAAAAAAATAGATTAATGTGTCATAAAAACTTTCCCAGCTAATCATAAATCCCTAAAAGGCCGGTAACACACTTGTCACTATTCTGAAGTCAGATTGTGCATAGGCAACACCGATTGCTTACCATTAGGTGATCCGTGGCTCGTTCACTGTTCTACACGAAATAAAAAAAAAAAAAATTCAAAAAACCCTTAAAAGTAGTAGAATACAAAGTAATTGAATTAAAACAACTCCCCGATATTTCCCCCTTAAAAAAGGGGTCCAAAACAAAGAATCCGATATAACATCGAACCTTCACCGATCTGTGAATAAAAGTTACTCGACAAGTTCATTAAAAATTATTAAAAAAATATTACCTAATAAATACTTGGCCCTTTTTTCTGATTTTTATTAAACTACTAGCTTCTGCCCGCGATTTCGTCCGCGGAAAATAAAAAAAATTGGGTTGTACTACCCCTAACATTTAGGGGGATGAAAAATAGATATTGGCCGATTCTCATAGATACCGGATAAACACAAAAAATGTCATCAAAATCGGTGAAGCCGTTTCGGAGGAGTTTGGCAACGAAAACTGACACACGAGAATTTTATATAATAAACTACATTTATGACGTAGTTATATCGGATCTTAGATCAAAAGATTAGATTAGATTAGATTTAATACTACGTGAAAACATACTATCTATTTTATTGTTTAAAAATAAAATGAACCATTCCGATGTCAGTGACCGAAGAATAGGTGCATACAAATAGATCCATACGTCTGCTATGCACCTTACTGCACATTTCATTACGCATGATGTCCAAATTCGCCAATAGAAGTATTTTAGTTATATCCTATAATCAAAATACAAATGAGAACATAAATTCAGTGTCTTTCCTATTTATACTATCTATAATGTTTGTTCGATTCCATTCACGGGACCACATGGCCCCGGACCTTTGCAAAGGCGTATGAGGAGTCGAAGCCAATTCGCAGAGGCCCGTTGAACAATTTTAATCTAAATGTAATGGGACAGCTGGCTATTATTACTAACTAGCTACTTCCGCGCGGTTTCACCCGTTCTGCTCGGCTCCTATTGGTTATAGCGGGATGTTTTATAGCCTATAACCTTCCTCGATAAATGCACTATCCAACACAAAAAGAATTATTCAATTCGGACCAGTAGTTTCAAAGATTAGCGCGTTCAAACAAACAAACAAACTCTTCAGCTTTATAATATTAGTATAGTATAGATTACTTATATTTAAAGCTAAAGAGTTTAATTGTTTGTTTGAACGTGCTGTTCTCAGCATTTTTCTCGTTCCCGTAGGACTTTCGAGTAATATTTGGATAAAAAATTCTATGTTCATCTCTTGATTTTAAACTACCTCTATTTAGCCATTACAAATAACACTATTATAATTGCTTGCACAGTTGATACACTGGCTGGGCAACTGGGTCGCAGCTTTGATTCCCGCGGAACAACTCTTTGTATGATCATCAGATTGTTGTTTCTGGTCTCGGTGTGATGTGTATGTGAAATTGTATGTTTGTAAACACACCCATGACACCTGTGTTGAGAAAATGTTGATAGATTTGTTAAAAAAAAAATGGTTCATACCTTTGCTGCTTGTCCTGTTCTTCCATAGCCGGAGACCAAACACTTACCGTTATAATCAGTATGCCTTTTAGCATATGGTATTGGACCAACGTGAGCATTATATGTGAAGGGAGCTTTTGAAAACTGGAAAATACATATTGAATTTGCATGAAGTTACACAGATATACATTGTTTATAAAAATAACAATTACCTATGCATATTAATTTACTACACTAACCGCTGTACTCAGAGTCATTTAATGAGTACTTAACCCAGTCCTTAACAATTGTTTTCGGAACAAAATCGTTACTAAGGAATAGTTTAGACATCGGGCGATTTCGGACGACATTGCCGCAACAATGTTGGCTGTGCAGTTTCGACATCGCCCGATATTTTTGGGGACACATCGCTCAATTGGAGCGACAATTGATATTGATAGACTGCAAATTATACCAAAATTATCCCCATAATCATGGACGTTAGGGAGTGAAAGCGCCACATTTGTAAGTTTAAAAAAAAGCCGGTAGAGGGCCAAAAGACCTTGTTGTAATATTCCATTTTGGCGAGTTAAGAATCTTCATTAGTGTTCCTAAAAAATCTTAAACATGGCGTAGTAAAATTAAAAATGTAAAATTAACTGATTTGCACTTGTGCCACTGTCACTCCAAATGAGCGACATGTCGCTCGACAAATGTTCCTAGTGGACGAGGCTTTAAGTAGGTATACTTACAGCAACGGCTATGTCATGTTTTGGAAACACATAGTTTTTCGGATAAATCACTCGGTTCAATGCTCGCCATTGACCGTCACTGTCGGACGCAGAATATTTTGCTATGTTCAATAGGTTTCCAGCAACCGCATATCTGTGTTTCAGTGAACCAGAACTGGCTTGTCTATAAAAACACCATGCTTAGTGTAAATGTGAGTCAGTACCCTTATTATCAGTTTGCTTTACGTTTAAAGTGATCGAACACTGATTGGTTGGTTTATTCAAGCCGGCCAATCAGAGTCTCTCATAGTCCAGCAGTCCAGCAGTGGACTGGTTATGATTGTGGTTTACCTTGTTAGCTCTGGGTTAAGTAAATATTTATCATTTGTCCTCCGATTTTCGTAGGAGTTGAATTCTCAGTAGGGATAGTGCTCGTCTTGCCTCGTTAAGTATGTGTGAAATAATGTTAACATTAATGCAGGTATCTTTGATATAATTGCAGCGCTTGCAATGCAAACCAAACCACTTTTTTAAAAAAAGGGAACCGCATTACGTTTTCTTTACCGCCTCCATTTTTTTAAAATTAGATGTAATCCTAAAAGCCTTCTCCTAAGTCTGAAAATATTATGCTGGAAACTGCATCAAAATCGGTTCAACCCAATGCGAGATAATGGCGTACATACAGGTCAAACTGAGAACCTCCTTATTTGAGGTTACCTGTAATTTACAGTTTTGAATACATAGTAAAATTATACCCTGGATAGAAAAGCTTATGACAGTTACTTATCCCCCGTTCTTCAAAGCAGTGAGCAGCTGTTATCATTTTATTGGGAGCAACTAACGTAGCACCACAAATGGTCATGTATAAGTTTCTTGCACGATTCACTAAAAATTTTATAGCTATCTGTAATTGTATGGAAAATATATCATTAGTGCTTTTGGGGTCACTGGGAGTATAAATGATGGTTGAGGAATGCGTACTTGATACGGAACATCTCCTAACTTGGCTGGATAGCCGTTGACAACTCGAGGGACCCAAGTCCCCAACTCCATCTGTTCTCCCATCTTGATCATGTCAGCTGATACGTTGGAATTTACATCGTTTGTAAAACATTCTTTTGTGAACATTAGTATACATAACAAAAATTTGTAAAACATGAGATTTTGATAACCGTTACTGAAATATGATTTACCTAAACTGTCATGACTGTCAAATTATACATCAATCATGACTTTATTCTTTGACTTCTGTTTGTTTTAGTTTTTAGATCATACCTATAGAGAAATAAGATTGAGATAAAGTTTGTCTTTATGGTAAGTTTTAAAGTAAGTTTCAAGAGTTATAGATTGTGGGAGAGCCATGCTTCGGTACGAATGGGCTGACTCGACCGGAGTGATACTATGGCCTCATAGAAAACTGACGTGAAACGAACTCTTGCGTGGTGTTTCGCAATCTTTCCACCCCCGATTTCTAAACAACCCTTAAATTCTTATCCCTCAATAGGCCGGTATCGCACTTGTAACGTCTCTGGTGTTTCAAGTGTGGGTGGCGCCGATTGTTTACCATCAGGTGATCGGCTGGTGCCGGATTATATTATAAAAAAGAAAATAAAATAGTATAATAAGAATAGAGGAAGCAATGATGTTGAATTTATTTATCCATAGCTATGATAAATAATTAAATAAAGGATATCTATTTAAATAAATTTAAAGAACATTAAAAACTAATAAATCAAAACTCAGCAAACCAATGCAATTTTGTATTAATGTAAAAGTACAGATAATTAAAAAAGAACTTTCGTTAATTTTCGCACATCCATGAATATAATCCGTATACGCCGACACTCTCGTGAAGAAAGCATTTTGGCCAGGGTATGCGCCACTTGCAATACCAACCAAAATATTACTTTTACTCGAGTCAGCGTTTGTCTTTGTGCAGACTAAAGGGCTTCCTGAATCTCCCTGTGAAGAAAAAAAGAGAAGTATGGTCAAATAAAGAGGCACTAGTTAAATCTCTTATATCTTTTGACGTTTTAATTCCATATAGATCAGGCGCGATGTCCTGCGTTAGCTAGCATTGCTACTGCACATTGCTACAAAAAGTCACCGTGGGCGGGGGCCGTTAATCAATTTTAGATTAAGGTTATTGAAACAAGAAGTAAATAAACGTAGAAAGTACATAATATATACGATACGATATATTTCGATATATTATATCTAAATTGCTAGGTTCCTCAGGTACTTCCTAGGTTTAGGATCCGTACCACCTCGCTTGAGACGCATACAATGTATCACCACGACGATTACAATAAAGAAGTTGTACTAACCCTCCCGATGTCTGTTCCAATGGCTGATGTGCATATGTTATATTCGAGATCTCTATATTGAGTGACGCGAGGGCATTTATTATTTGCAAGAATTAACACGTATGCCTTCATTAAGGTGTCGGATGTAACCTGAAACATGTTTTATTATTCATGTTTCGCTACATGGCTAACTATGTACTTGACTGCACACATGTCATTGGGCATTGTCCAACAACCGAAAATTATAATTATATTTTATCTCGTTTCGGGATCCAGGCCAGTTATTCATATCCCTGGCTGACTTAAGTGTTTTCATGGTTGTATCTACTGCAGATCCTGACTTACAGGAGTTGCAGCGGCTTGGAAGGTTGTGGCAGACGTGTCACTCCTTCTGACTATTGGCAATCCTTCTGGGAAAAGTGTAGACTGATGCAGAGAAATTGGATTAAGGTCGGATTATAGAAATGTGCTCTCGATCTACGTCGTTGACATCGACCAAATATCAGCTGGCCAATTTGTACATCAACTCCATCGTCGACTATTGACTCGACCATGTAGAAGGCATTTGAGTAAAGAACTCTTTGACTAATGATAGTCTAGTGTGCTAGCTACGTAAATATGAAACTTCACTGTACACTTTATGGACTGGTCAACTTTTCAATGAGCTTACACCTCACTCCTTTACAGAGGGTTCTTTGCTACACGTTCGTTTTTGAATCTGGGAGAATTGGGAATTGAAGCTAATGTAACATTTACTATAAAAATAAGTAATACTATGATAGTTCACCTGATTGGAAACTTCACCATACCCTGATACCAAGCAGTAACCTTCATAATTTTCATATGTCTTTGCTATTTTGATCGGTTTCACTAAATCGTTTAAAGTGTAAGGAAATACGAACTGAAACAAACAACGTACATCCATGAAGTATTTTATTCTCCTTTGGTTGAGGTAGGTGTATACAATGTAACACTTTTACAAGCTATGTTAGTTGACCCATGTAATAAAAAGGGAGCTTGTGTCTGTCTACAAACTAGGCATACTTTCAGGTCACAAGTAGTCTGACGAGCAATGAGTGGCGTTAAGTGTCAGGCAAAGTAATATTAGGAGTTTATCGATTTTAAGAAAAAATATCTTATCATTACGATATGCGTATTGCGTATTTCTACGTCTCTTTTCTCTGTATAAATCTAAACTAGTAAGTGTCATAGATTTCTTAAAAATAATGGCGTGATTATATGAAGAATAACCACGTGCACAACTTTTTTTAAACTGACATGGTCACTACTAACTAGCCTTACGAACTCTTAAGATTTCCACCGCAGTCATGGCGCTTGCAACAGTACAGAAATATCGGAAAGTCACAAAAACGAATAAACATGATAAATCGGCTGCACGGTTGGTGCGGTGGCTGGGCAACTGGCTGCCGCGCAACGGGTAGCGGGTTCGATTCCCGCACGGAGCAACTCTTTGTGTGATCCACAAATTGTTGTTTCGGGTCTGGGTGTCATGATGTGTATGTGAACTTGTGTGTTTGTAAACGCACCCACGACACAGGAGAAAATCCTAATGTGGGGCAACGTTTTTTAAAGAAGAAGAAGAAGACGAAATATCCCGTATAACTTTTAAGTTCAAACGATATTTGCAGAACTTACCAGAACAGCAATGTCATGCTCCGGGAATTTATACGAAGCAGGATAATTAACATTATATATGGTTCTCCATTGCTCGTGTGCTTCTTCTTGCCGAGCCCTATTTCTTAATGTTCCCGCTACAGCATATTTGTCTGTTAAATCTTGCAAATATGTGTACCTGAAAAGGTAAGTAACTTGGTAGGTATAGTACGAAAAATTCGATTCAACATTTATTTATAAACTATTTATTGAATGAATTTTAATTTTCTTTGCTGGCATTTTATTTATTTATTATTCATTTTTAGTCGTGACAGGATAAAGACCCCCAAATTGGCATAAAATCTCAAATATTTTTTTTGGCAATATGGAAACAGAGTATGGATTGGGATTGAAGATGCAAGAAAAATTTTGTTAAATACACAATAAATGGAAAACATCTGTAAAGATGGAGGTCGTGTATAACATAATAAAAATATTTTACCCACGTAAATGAATAGAGAAAAGCTCTACTAGTTTCGAGTCACAGAGGGACTCTTGATCATGATCAGCGTACGCAGAAGCGGCGACGTCGCGCAGCCTACTAATTTACATGAGTAAACCGTGATTATTAGTTAACTAGCTACTTCCGCGCGGTTTCACCCGCTCTGCTTGGCCCCTATTGGTCATAGCGTGATGTATTATAGCCTATAACCTTCCTCGATAAATGCGCTATCCAACACAAAAAGAATTATTCAAATCGGATCAGTAGTTCGGGAGATTAGCGCGTTCAAACAAACAAACAAACAATCAATCAAACAAACTCTTCAGCTTTATAATATTATAGTATATATTACTAGCAAATTATGATGCAACGCTGCAATCTCAGGGAAAGTACTTTGTCTAAAAGTAGGTCCTAAGATATCACCCTGGGGAACTCTTTCCTTAATCTTCTTATATATAAAAATGAATCGCTAAAAGTGTTGGTAAGCGCATAACTCGAGAACGCCTGGACCAATTTGGCCAATTCTTTTTTTGTTATATTCGTCGAAGTTCAAGGATGGTTTTTACGGCGAGAAAATATCAAATAATTGACGGAAAAGCCCTAAAAACAGCCCTTTTCTTTATCCCATACAAACGTTTTCTAACTAATACGTAGAGTCAATTTGAGCTTTATTGCTATTGGATAAAGTTCATATTGGATAAATGCTATTGGATACTAAAAAACAAATGCTATTGGATAAGTGTGCGTTGGAGCACAGAATCTCTACTAATATTATGAATGCGAAAGTAACTCTGTCTGTCTGTAATTACGCTTTCACGCCTAAACCAGTGAACCGATTTTGATGAAATTTGGTTCTGAGATAGAATAGACCTTACTTGATACTTTTTATTGCAAAAAAATAGCGGAGAATAGGTAAACATAGGGGATAAATGGTCATATGGAAATTCGTCATTTTTAAAGCTGTAACAGTGAATTTTTGTATTTGGACCCTTAATTAGGAGTGAAAGAACATAGGCTACTTTTTAATAAAAAGGGTAGAAGGCGTAGAATGCTTGATAGAGGAGATTAATGTTTGCTTGAAAATTCGTCATTTTCGTTAATACGTTGCCTGTGGCTTCACTCGCGTTCGATTCTTATTTAAATACACATAATATACTTATTTAAATCGCCAATATCCCTACTACAAAATGTTATGAATGCGAAAGTAATCCTGTTTGTGTTGAGGTTACGCTTGCACGAATGTTTTTTTTTTGGAATATAACAACGAAACAATGTATTTTTTTATTGATAGGCAATATATAGGAAATTAAAGGATAATAATATAGATAACCTTGGCTACTTTTCATCATGATTATAAAATGATGAATCGGCGGTCGTGGTTTCTTTGGAATACATATCTTTAAAAATGCTAACAGTAACATATTCTCAAGTAATTCACATTTTAGATGACATACGGCAGCATTTTGACCACTAACACCACTACGCAGACGAAGTCGCGGGTAAAAGCTAGATTCGATAAATTTTCATTTGTACATGTCAAATATTTGTTGTTTCTAAATTCAAATTCTGTAAATAATGATTGACATTTATGCATAAACTATGAAAAGGGTGAATAAACAATTGTCTGTATTTTTTTTAATCTATTGAAAATGTTGATAGTGCATTAAGCATTAATAGAAATTCCTCAAATATTAATTATGCGTGCGTTCAGAAATAATGACAAATTATTATCAACACGCGTGTGTTCAGAAATTTATTTTGTGTAAATTACAGTTTCTATTCACGTTTCGAACAAACGATGCTCTTTCAATATAGTCTATTGGTGTGAATGACATTGACATTCGCATTGCGCGTTTTTTAAAATATGCAAAATTAAATGTATATTTTTCAATATTTCTGAGAGATTATCTTAATATTTCTTCGAGTTTTAAAGATTAAGAAGATTTTTATTTGCTAATAAGTGTTTGTTAATCAAGGTAAGTTCACATCTTCATTATTGATTTTTAGTAACTTTTGGTGACTACACAATACTACAATTTGGTATACACGGTTATGCAGAAAATGTATGAGAGCTTTTTATTTTCAGTTGGAATTTCGTTTTTAACAATGCTACCAACCAGACGTACAAGCTTAGGCCGCAGAACTCGAAATACGGCAAGTCAAAGAAATATAAAAGCAAATCAAACTGATGAGCATCGCGAAGCGCGAAATGAACTTAAACTGAATCGATATCAAGATAGAAATGTTGTGTTTAATCCCCACAAAGCTGCATTCAGTTATAATGTGGCAATTGATTACAGTTCAGAGCAAATTGTTGCTATTGGACTAATGAACATTGTGTGTCCACATTGGGATTGAAATTAAAAAATTAAGCCTCTGGATTGTGTTGCGCCAGCGGCCAAGTCAAATTGACGCCATTGGTACCGCCACCAGAGCCACTACATTCATTGGTTCATTTTTTGACTCATATCCAGCAGTACAATAATTGCTTTCAAATGACATCATTTGGGGCAACAAAAGTTATACGAGACAATTTTTTGCCTACTTTTAGCAAGTAAGTATAATGGCAAACGTTTTTTTTTAGTTTAGTTTTTTTTTTGTAGCTGGTGCAAAATATGTCGAGTCAGTGATGTGTTTATTTTGTAAACAATAAATCAAATTACTAATAATAGTCTATAATCCGAAGACTTAATCAGCAACATTTATAACATGTTGTATTTTATAGTGGCATGAGCAAGATGTTCTTGGTAAAGCCTGCTACCTAAAGCTGCCGTGGAAGGCTGTTTAATGTCGAGGTTAAAAGTAGTTTTAATTTGAAATGATGTAAAGTATTGTGGCAGTATTTTGCGAGCTACATGGTGGTACAATTTGCTATACAATTGCCTGTATACATATTTATATTCTTGCAGATTCAGGGATTCAAATATATCATCAAACAGGTTCCTTATTGCCAGTGCCTGTTGAAGACTATACATTTTTGCAAATATATTTTATGGACAATTCAGCAAGAGAAGTCGATCAGCGTTGCGCACACAACAACTCAGTAAAGAGATCCATTGTGATAAACAAGTTCAAACATTTTTCCTTCAACACAATGAATTAGTTGCATTAGACCGATGCATTAGACATTCACAAATGCATTAGACCGCATGCCATCAGATAATCACAAAATTGTCATCAGAGCCGATAAGGCGCCTGCAGGACAGTGAAATGATTGAATCTTATGAAATAAACACTATTATGAAAATATATTTTGATTTTTTTTTAAATTAGTAAATTCCTTTTCAGGTATAGTGAGATCAGGAAATTATGGATTCATTTTTATATGGAGGATATTTATAGATTCCAATTCAAATTGAATAGGGACTCATACATAACTCAGCTATACAAAATAAAGTAGAGCATCATTGCTACGCGAAAGCGGTACGAAGTTCGCTGGGTCAGCTAGTCTATCTTCTATCTTCTATCTTCTATCTTCTATCTTCTATCTTCTATCTTCTATCTTCTATATATATAAAAATCAATTGCTATTCCTTTGTCTCGCTAAAACTCGAGAACGGCTGGACCGATTTGGCAAATTTTGGTCTTGAATTATTTGTAGAAGTCCAGGGAAGGTTTAAAAGGTGAGAAAATATCAAATAATTGACGGAAAAACCCTAAAAACTGCCCTTTCCTTTATCCCATACAAACGTTTTCTAACTAATACGTAGAGTCAATTTGAGCTATATTGCTATTGGATAAAGTTCATTGTTGGATAAATACTATTGGATACTAAAAAACAAATGCTATTGAATAAGTATGCGTTGGAGACTTGGAGCACAGAATCCCTACTAATATTATAAATGCGAAAGTAACTCTGTCTGTCTGTAATTACGCTTTCAGGCCTAAACCAGTGAACCAATTTTGATGGAATTTAGTACTGAGATACTTGATACTTGATCCTTGATACTTTTTATTGCAAAAAAATAGCGGAGAATGGGTAAAAATAAGGGATAAACGGTCATATGGAAATTCGTCATTTTAAAAGCTGTAACAGTAAAGCTTTGTATTTAGATACTTAATGAAGAACGAAAGAACATGGTCTACTTTTTATTGCAAAAAAATAGGGGAGAGTGGGTAAAAATAGGGGATGAATGGTCATATGGAAATTCGTCATTTTTAAAGCTGTAACAGTGAAATTTTGTATTTAGACACTTAATGAGGAGCGAAAGAACAATGGCTACTTTTTAATAAAAAGGGTAGAAGGCGTAGTATGTTTGATAGAGGAGATTAATGTTTGCTTGAAAATTCGTCATTTTCGTTAATACGTTGCCTGTGGCTTCACTCGCGTTCGATTCTTATTTAAATACACATATACTTATTTAAATCGCCAATATCCCTACTACAAAATGTTATGAATGCGAAAGTAATCCTGTTTGTGTTGAGGTTACGCTTGCACGAATGTTTTTTTTTTGGAATATAACAACGAAACAATGTATTTTTTTATTGATAGGCAATATATAGGAAATTAAAGGATAATAATATAGATAACCTTGGCTACTTTTCATCATGATTATAAAATGATGAATCGGCGGTCGTGGTTTCTTTGGAATACATATCTTTAAAAACGCGAAAGCGGTACGAAGTTCGCTGGGTCAGCTAGTTAAATATAATAAATTAATGTAAGTCAGCATCTAGATACATTTACTAAGACGCAAACAATTTTAACAAGTATTCTTTAATATTATAATACTTAGTTTTATGTATAACTGATTCAGTACATACACTTTCTATTCCTTGTACCTACTCGCTGTACTTTTGTTATACTTTTTATATTTAACTAGCTGACCCAGCGAACTTCGTACCGCTTTCGCGTAGCAATGATGCTCTACTTTATTTTGTATAGCTGAGTTATGTATGAGTCCCTATTCAATTTGAATTGGAATCTATAAATATCCTCCATATAAAAATGAATCCATAATTTCCTGATCTCACTATACCTGAAAAGGAATTTACTAATTTAAAAAAAAAATCAAAATATATTTTCATAATAGTGTTTATTTCATAGGATTCAATCATTTCACTGTCCTGCAGGCGCCTTATCGGCTCTGATGACAATTTTGTGATTATCTGATGGCATGCGGTCTAATGCATTTGTGAATGTCTAATGCATCGGTCTAATGCAACTAATTCATTGTGTTGAAGGAAAAATGTTTGAACTTGTTTATCACAATGGATCTCTTTACTGAGTTGTTGTGTGCGCAACGCTGATCGACTTCTCTTGCTGAATTGTCCATAAAATATATTTGCAAAAATGTATAGTCTTCAACAGGCACTGGCAATAAGGAACCTGTTTGATGATATATTTGAATCCCTGAATCTGCAAGAATATAAATATGTATACAGGCAATTGTATAGCAAATTGTACCACCATGTAGCTCGCAAAATACTGCCACAATACTTTACATCATTTCAAATTAAAACTACTTTTAACCTCGACATTAAACAGCCTTCCACGGCAGCTTTAGGTAGCAGGCTTTACCAAGAACATCTTGCTCATGCCACTATAAAATACAACATGTTATAAATGTTGCTGATTAAGTCTTCGGATTATAGACTATTATTAGTAATTTGATTTATTGTTTACAAAATAAACACATCACTGACTCGACATATTTTGCACCAGCTACAAAAAAAAAAAACTAAAAAAAAAACGTTTGCCATTATACTTACTTGCTAAAAGTAGGCAAAAAATTGTCTCGTATAACTTTTGTTGCCCCAAATGATGTCATTTGAAAGCAATTATTGTACTGCTGGATATGAGTCAAAAAATGAACCAATGAATGTAGTGGCTCTGGTGGCGGTACCAATGGCGTCAATTTGACTTGGCCGCTGGCGCAACACAATCCAGAGGCTTAATTTTTTAATTTCAATCCCAATGTGGACACACAATGTTCATTAGTCCAATAGCAACAATTTGCTCTGAACTGTAATCAATTGCCACATTATAACTGAATGCAGCTTTGTGGGGATTAAACACAACATTTCTATCTTGATATCGATTCAGTTCAAGTTCATTTCGCGCTTCGCGATGCTCATCAGTTTGATTTGCTTTTATATTTCTTTGACTTGCCGTATTTCGAGTTCTGCGGCCTAAGCTTGTACGTCTGGTTGGTAGCATTGTTAAAAACGAAATTCCAACTGAAAATAAAAAGCTCTCATACATTTTCTGCATAATCATTTATACCAAATTGTAGTATTGTGTAGTCACCAAAAGTTACTAAAAATCAATATGAAGATGTGATCTTACCTTGATTGAACAAACAAAGCAATAAAAATCTTCTTAGTCTTTAAAACTCGAAGAAATATTAAGATAATCTCTCAGAAATATTGAAAAATATACATTTAATTTTGCATATTTTAAAAAACGCGCAATACGAATGTCAATGTCATTCACACCAATAGACTATATTGAAAGAGCATCGTTTGTTCGAAAACGTGAATAGAAACTTTAATTTACACAAAATAAATTTCTGAACACACGCGTAACTGTTGATAATTTGTCATTATTTCTGAACACACGCATAATTAATATTTGAGGAATTTCTATTAATGCTTAATGCACTTTTCAACATTTTCAATAGATTAAAAAAATACAGAGAAAAGGTTTATTCACCCTTTTCATAGTTTATGCATAAATGTCAATCATTATTTACAGAATTTGAATTTAGAAACAACAAATATTTGACATGTACAAATGAAAATTTATCGAATCTAGCTTTTGCCCGCGACTTCGTCCGCGTAGTGGTGTTAGTGGTCAAAATGCTGCCGTATGTCATCTAAAATGTGAATTACTTGAGAATATGTTACTGTTAGCATTTTTAAAGATATGTATTCCAAAGAAACCACGACCGCCATTCATCATTTTATAATCATGATGAAAAGCCAAGGTTATCTATATTATTATCCTTTAATTTCCTATATTTTGCCTATCAATAAAAAATACATTGGTTCGTTGTTATATTCCAAAAAAAAAACATACGTGCAAGCGTAACCTCAACACAAACAGGATTACTTTCGCATTCATAACATTAGTATGGTAGTAGGGATATTGGCAATTTAAATAAGTATATGTGTATTTAAATAAGAATCGAACGCAAGTGAAGCCACAGGCAACGTATTAACGAAAATGACGAATTTTCAAGCAAACATTAATCTCCTCTATCAAACATACTACGCCTTCTACCCTTTTTATTAAAAAGTAGCCTATGTTCTTTCGCTCCTCATTAAGTGTCTAAATACAAAATTTCACTGTTACAGCTTTAAAAATGACGAATTTCCATATGACCATTCATCCCCTATTTTTACCCACTCTCCCTATTTTTTTGCAATAAAAAGTAGCCCATGTTCTTTCGTTCCTCATTAAGTATCTAAATACAAAGTTTTACTGTTACAGCTTTTAAAATGACGAATTTCCATATGACCATTTATCCCTTATTTTTACCCATTCTCCGCTATTTTTTTGCAATAAAAAGTATCAAGGTTTATTCTATCTCAGTACTAAATTCCATCAAAATCGGTTCACCGGTTTAGGCTTGAAAGCGTAATTACAGACAGACAGAGTTACTTTCGCATTTATAATATTAGTAGGGATTCTGTGCTCCAAGTCTCCAACGCACACTTATTCAATAGCATTTGTTTTTTAGTATCGAATAGCATTTATCCAACAATGAACTTTATCCAATAGCAATAAAGCTCAAATTGACTCTACGTATTAGTTAGAAAACGTTTGTATGGGATAAATGAAAGGGCAGTTTTTAGGGTGTTTCCGTCAATTATTTGATATTTTCTCACCTTTTAAACCTTCCCTGGACTTCTACAAATAATTCAAGACCAAAATTTGCCAAATCGGTCCAGCCGTTCTCGAGTTTTAGCGAGACAAAGGAACAGCAATAGATTTTTATATATATAGATAGATAGATAGATAGATAGATAGATAGATTAACACTAACTTTCACTTTTTACATCCATTGCTACATTGTTCTTAATTTATGATGCTCCAATAACATTTAATAAGAATTTAATTAGTCGCTTTAAATATTAATATTGCATTTTTACTCCAGTCACTTTTGTCTTGGTCTTTGAAATGGCGTCTAGTTTAACCATAACTCATGCAAAACCAACAATATTCATAATGCTTGCTCAAGAGCTTGCTAAGCATTGCAGACTACATTGTAAATACCATGTCGCCTCCGTGTTGTCTATTGAATGCTCAGACGCAACTGACTACCGCATGTGTTTACACACTTTGCTTACCGTGCACCATGATGACACGCAGTCAACGACACTAAACGAAAGCCATTCTCTCACCGGGCCAAGGTTATACAGAAAGGCTTTGGACATTTGGCGTCATTACTTTCCTGTATTGGGTTAGGCTTATGATTCATTGCGACATAATGTCTGTAAATTGTCGTTACTAATGTTCTTGCAGATTTGTCTCGTAACAGTCGCGAATTGTTGTACATTTGGGATATATAAAGCAAGAGTAAATACAAAGGTTGCTGCACTATCTTAAAGGATATATTAAGAACTAGCTGACCCAGCGAACTTCGTACCGCTTTCGCGTAGCAATGATGCTCTACTTTATTTTGTATAGCTGAGTTATGTATGAGTCCCTATTCAATTTGAATTGGAATCTATAAATATCCTCCATATAAAAATAAAACCATCATTTCCTGATCTCACTATACCTGAAAAGGACTTTACTAATTTAAAAAAAAAAACAAAATATATTTTCATAATAGTGTTTATTTCATAGGATTCAATCATTTCACTGTCCTGCAGGCGCCTTATCGGCTCTGATGACAATTTTGTGATTATCTGATGGCATGCGGTCTAATGCATTTGTGAATGTCTAATGCATCGGTCTAATGCAACTAATTCATTGTGTTGAAGGAAAAATGCTTGAACTTGTTTATCACAATGGATCTCTTTACTGAGTTGTTGTGTGCGCAACGCTGATCGACTTCTCTTGCTGAATTGTCCATAAAATATATTTGCAAAAATGTATAGTCTTCAACAGGCACTGGCAATAAGGAACCTGTTTGATGATATATTTGAATCCCTGAATCTGCAAGAATATAAATATGTATACAGGCAATTGTATAGCAAATTGTACCACCATGTAGCTCGCAAAATACTGCCACAATACTTTACATCATTTCAAATTAAAACTACTTTTAACCTCGACATTAAACAGCCTTCCACGGCAGCTTTAGGTAGCAGGCTTTACCAAGAACATCTTGCTCATGCCACTATAAAATACAACATGTTATAAATGTTGCTGATTAAGTCTTCGGATTATAGACTATTATTAGTAATTTGATTTATTGTTTACAAAATAAACACATCACTGACTCGACATACTTTGCACCAGCTACAAAAAAAAAAAACTAAAAAAAAAAAAACGTTTGCCATTATACTTACTTGCTAAAAGTAGGCAAAAAATTGTCTCGTATAACTTTTGTTGCCCCAAATGATGTCATTTGAAAGCAATTATTGTACTGCTGGATATGAGTCAAAAAATGAACCAATGAATGTAGTGGCTCTGGTGGCGGTACCAATGGCGTCAATTTGACTTGGCCGCTGGCGCAACACAATCCAGAGGCTTAATTTTTTAATTTCAATCCCAATGTGGACACACAATGTTCATTAGTCCAATAGCAACAATTTGCTCTGAACTGTAATCAATTGCCACATTATAACTGAATGCAGCTTTGTGGGGATTAAACACAACATAAAATCAACAACATAACATCTTGATATCGATTCAGTTTAAGTTCATTTCGCGCTTCGCGATGCTCATCAGTTTGATTTGCTTTTATATTTCTTTGACTTGCCGTATTTCGAGTTCTGCGGCCTAAGCTTGTACGTCTGGTTGGTAGCATTGTTAAAAACGAAATTCCAACTGAAAATAAAAAGCTCTCATACATTTTCTGTATAACCGTGTATACCAAATTGTAGTATTGTGTAGTCACCAAAAGTTACTAAAAATCAATAATGACGATGTGAACTTACCTTGATTAACAAACACTTATTAGCAAATAAAAATCTTCTTAATCTTTAAAACTCGAAGAAATATTAAGATAATCTCTCAGAAATATTGAAAAATATACATTTAATTTTGCATATTTTAAAAAACGCGCAATGCGAATGTCAATGTCATTCACACCAATAGACTATATTGAAAGAGCATCGTTTGTTCGAAACGTGAATAGAAACTGTAATTTACACAAAATAAATTTCTGAACACACGCGTGTTGATAATAATTTGTCATTATTTCTGAACGCACGCAGAATTAATATTTGAGGAATTATTAATAGTATAAGCGCTGGCAACGTTTTTGAGAGAGCATTTCAAGAAGGCCAGTTTCTAGATATATTATGCCTCTCAGTCTCCCAGACATCATACGGGCTATCTGGCACCTGGTAGTCGTTGCGTTCATCAGTGCGCATCGCATTTGTACAGGTAAAATTTCAATTTTTCAAACCATTTCAAGAAGTTATTTTTTATTATTATTATTATTTTTATTGAACTTATAGTAACATGAATTTCTTATTGCCAGGCATTTTTCATGTTGTTTAAGGTCTGCCAGGCGCCAATTTTGAATTCAAAAAAAAATATTTTTCAAATCATTTTAGTATGGCTGAAATTTTAGTATGATGTTATTTAAGTAAGAAAAGACCCAAAATTAATTTGCCAAGCAGTTATTCGGTTGCTAACCTTCAGCCAGACCGATCTAAAACTGAAAAATGATGTAGTATCATTTCGCTTGGTCTAGAAATATTTGTCGAACGAATTACAGAGAAAGGGATTAAACAACCGGCCAAGTGCGAGTCGGACTCGCCCATGAAGGGTTCCGTAGCAGCAAGTAGACGACTAAAGAAAAAAGTTATAAAATAACTTGGTTTTACATAGTGTTTTTATGAACGACAAAGTTATATTTGTGGTTTTGGAAAATGTTTTATTTCTTAAAAACTAATAATGGTATCTCGTTCAAACCAATTTTAGTTGAAACATTTTATTGAAATGTATAGCATATATTTTTTTTAATTTCCTCACTCTCTTATTTTAAAAGTTAGAGGGGGGGTACACTCATTTTTCCACTTTGGAAGCGTCTAACTTTCAAACGATTGATTTTGACGAAAAATGGCTTTAGGAACCTTAATGTATTTTTTAAAGACCTATCCATAGACACCCATCACGGATATGTTAGCTGAAAATATTTTTTTTTAAATCGGTTCCATGTATGGAGTGGCCCCCTTAAATTTTTAAATTTATTAATTTTTATTCAAAATTCGAATAGCGGTTACCGAAACACATCAACCTACAAAGTTTCAACTTTGTAGGCCCAACAGTTTGGGAAATAAATGGCTGTGACATACGGACGGACGGACAGACAGACGGACAGACAGACAGACGGACAGACAGACATGACGAATCTATAAGGGTTCCGTTTTTTGCCATTTGGCTACGAAACCCTAAAAACTATCAAATTAATTCGTAAATTAATACGGTATCAAAATACTAATTTATTTTTGTACAAAATTAAGATATCTCAAGTATAAAAATAAACATAAAATTGAATGGTTACATGAAAATTAAGGTTAATTATTATGTTATCGGCTTACTCACGTAACTGTTTGACGAGGAACTCGACTAAAGTTGAAGATGAGCTTCTAGCATAGCTTGAAACTAGTCGAGTAGAAAGTATTAATCAATTTTTCTTTCTTTGCCAAAAAAATATAATGTTTACCAGTTGCAGATAACAATTTATTAGAAAATGATAATAATGCAAAAGACGATGATGACAATGAAAGCGACAGCAGTGATGAAGATGATTATCAAGATTTCTCCGTTTTGTAATTTAAGTTAAAGTAAATGTAGTTGTTGTTTCTAGCCTAACTGTTTGACGAGGAACTCGACTAAAGTTGAAGCTCACTCTACTTGCTGCTACGGAACCCTTCATGGGCGAGTCCGACTCGCACTTGGCCGGTTGTTTAATCCCTTTCTCTGTAATTCGTTCGACAAATATTTCTAGACCAAGCGAAATGATACTACATCATTTTTCAGTTTTAGATCGGTTTGGCTGAAGGTTAGCAACCGAATAACTGCTTGGCAAATTAATTTTGGGTCTTTTCTTACTTAAATAACATCATACTAAAATTTCAGCCATACTAAAATGATTTGAAAAATATTTTTTTTTGAATTCAAAATTGGCGCCTGGCAGACCTTAAACAACATGAAAAATGCCTGGCAATAAGAAATTCATGTTACTATAAGTTCAATAAAAATAATAATAATAAAAAATAACTTCTTGAAATGGTTTGAAAAATTGAAATTTTACCTGTACAAATGCGATGCGCACTGATGAACGCAACGACTACCAGGTGCCAGATAGCCCGTATGATGTCTGGGAGACTGAGAGGCATAATATATCTAGAAACTGGCCTTCTTGAAATGCTCTCTCAAAAACGTTGCCAGCGCTTATACTATTAATAATTCCTCAAATATTAATTATGCGTGCGTTCAGAAATAATGACAAATTATTATCAACACGCGTGTGTTCAGAAATTTATTTTGTGTAAATTACAGTTTCTATTCACGTTTCGAACAAACGATGCTCTTTCAATATAGTCTATTGGTGTGAATGACATTGACATTCGCATTGCGCGTTTTTTAAAATATGCAAAATTAAATGTATATTTTTCAATATTTCTGAGAGATTATCTTAATATTTCTTCGAGTTTTAAAGATTAAGAAGATTTTTATTTGCTAATAAGTGTTTGTTAATCAAGGTAAGTTCACATCTTCATTATTGATTTTTAGTAACTTTTGGTGACTACACAATACTACAATTTGGTATACACGGTTATGCAGAAAATGTATGAGAGCTTTTTATTTTCAGTTGGAATTTCGTTTTTAACAATGCTACCAACCAGACGTACAAGCTTAGGCCGCAGAACTCGAAATACGGCAAGTCAAAGAAATATAAAAGCAAATCAAACTGATGAGCATCGCGAAGCGCGAAATGAACTTAAACTGAATCGATATCAAGATGTTATGTTGTTGATTTTATGTTGTGTTTAATCCCCACAAAGCTGCATTCAGTTATAATGTGGCAATTGATTACAGTTCAGAGCAAATTGTTGCTATTGGACTAATGAACATTGTGTGTCCACATTGGGATTGACATTAAAAAGTTAAGCCTCTGGATTGTGTTGCGCCAGCGGCAAAGTCAAATTGACGCCATTGGTACCGCCACCAGAGCCACTACATTCATTGGTTCATTTTTTGACTCATATCCAGCAGTACAATAATTGCTTTCAAATGACATCATTTGGGGCAACAAAAGTTATACGAGACAATTTTTTGCCTACTTTTAGCAAGTAAGTATAATGGCAAACGTTTTTTTTTTAGTTTATTTTTTTTTTGTAGCTGGTGCAAAGTATGTCGAGTCAGTGATGTGTTTATTTTGTAAACAATAAATCAAATTACTAATAATAGTCTATAATCCGAAGACTTAATCAGCAACATTTATAACATGTTGTATTTTATAGTGGCATGAGCAAGATGTTCTTGGTAAAGCCTGCTACCTAAAGCTGCCGTGGAAGGCTGTTTAATGTCGAGGTTAAAAGTAGTTTTAATTTGAAATGATGTAAAGTATTGTGGCAGTATTTTGCGAGCTACATGGTGGTACAATTTGCTATACAATTGCCTGTATACATATTTATATTTTTGCAGATTCAGGGATTCAAATATATCATCAAACAGGTTCCTTATTGCCAGTGCCTGTTGAAGACTATACATTTTTGCAAATATATTTTATGGACAATTCAGCAAGAGAAGTCGATCAGCGTTGCGCACACAACAACTCAGTAAAGAGATCCATTGTGATAAACAAGTTCAAACATTTTTCCTTCAACACAATGAATTAGTTGCATTAGACCGATGCATTAGACATTCACAAATGCATTAGACCGCATGCCATCAGATAATCACAAAATTGTCATCAGAGCCGATAAGGCGCCTGCAGGACAGTGAAATGATTGAATCCTATGAAATAAACACTATTATGAAAATATATTTTGTTTTTTTTTTTAAATTAGTAAAGTCCTTTTCAGGTATAGTGAGATCAGGAAATGATGGTTTTATTTTTATATGGAGGATATTTATAGATTCCAATTCAAATTGAATAGGGACTCATACATAACTCAGCTATACAAAATAAAGTAGAGCATCATTGCTACGCGAAAGCGGTACGAAGTTCGCTGGGTCAGCTAGTTTTTATATATAAGAAGAAGATTATGACAACTGTCCATATGTTTGCTAGAATTTAAGCTTAATTTCCGAATTGATCTTGTAAAAGATCTTTCAGCCGTACACAAAAAATGAGCATTATTTTTATTTTTTTAGTCTTGTCATATGACTCGCTCATTATGTCAATAATTTTTATAATATTTTAGAACATAATTGAGGTATGAGATAGTAAGAACACATTATTTTACTACCCCTTCCTAAGAAAATAACACTCAATGATTCTATTTAAAGGTTGGTTTTCCACAATATAGCAGGATAAGGATAAGACAAAGTCAGGACAAGGTATTAGTACCTGCTATTGAGGCGTCGTTTTTCCTTAAGATTGCCATCAAGTTCACAAAGGGACGATTCGCAATAAGGTCTAGGTAAGATGACCTCGATCATTTTTTCTCTATTTTGCACTAAATGGTTACGTTTGCGTTTATTTTGTGGACTTTATATATGGTAAAGTCTGTGAGACAAGCATCATCTTCAGCAGTACAACCAAGTAATTCATGGTAGAATCATGTTCCTCAAAAAGTCACTGTTTTTAGCGTTCACGGCTTTTGTTTTGTGTGAATCTGGATTCGGTAAGTCAAGTAAATTATTTTGTAGTAGTTGTTTGATAGTTTTTCCTAAAATTGCAATGACTTGTACTTTTTAAGGGGATAACATACTCCCTTATACGCAAGGGTGTTGGCAATTGTGTTATTAGTAGGACCTAATAGGTGAAAAGCCTATTATTGATTTTAAAATCGTCTTATTACTTTCTTTATTTTGCGAAATAGTTCGAAAATTACTCAATCATATTTTAAATAAAATGATATTTATTTGATACACATTTCTTTTTAAAATTCTTCATTTCAGTGGAACAATTACCAAAATGTAAGCTGAGCGACAATGAATGTAAAAGAGGCCTCATTGAGTCTGCACTAAGGATTCTTGCCAAAACGGGACTTCCTGAGAAAGGAATTCCTAAAATCGATCCTTTCTCCATTCACAATGTCTCTCTGTCAATTCCCGATGTTATTGACCTTACTTTAGTCGATGGTCGTGTCAAGGGCATCAAGGATTGCGCTATGAATAAGTTTACGTAAGTAAATAATATTTCTAACTAGCTGGCCCAGCAAACTTTGCGCCGCCTCAAACATTTTTTTCACTCCTTTTAAGTCTTTGACTGCCAATAGAAAACTGTTGAAGGCAAATCCTCCGCTAACGTCGGTCACCGGTGACCACCATGGCGTTCAATGTGTTAAACCTTCCCTGGACTTCCGCAAACAATTCAAATTTTGGTCTTGAATTTTTGTAGTACAAATTTTGCTGGGTCGGTTACTTTATACGTAGAGATAAATATTTTTAATCTTCATGGTAAGAAAAAGTTTAGTACAAATAATGTAATACTACTTTTTGCAAGCTATATTATGATTTTCATGGAACAGGAGACCATATTGCGACCCAATATTATTTTGATTGAAAATATCGATTATTTAATGCCCAAACAACGGAATGGATCTCGACAGCCCACGATAAGCACTAGCAATTGTATCCATTGGATTTCACAGAATTCCTTTAATCTTAATATAGCTTTAAGCATTAATATAATTATGTTCTTAAACGTAAATACATGACAAGAACAAATTGTAAAATACGGGATATTTTATAAGCATAATATGCTTTAATTTATTTCTTCTAGCGCCAGTATTGAAGATGAACATGCTTCTTTGGAAATGACATGTGACATCACAATCAAAGGGCAATATAAAGTATTTTCTGACAGTCCTTTCATCAAGACCTTCTCTGGCGGTGAAACTGTTAATGGCGAAGGAAATGGAAAAGTCAAAATCGGTAACGTTTCTTTTTTTATATAAACCTAATTAATATATGTCACAGTTATGCAGGGGTAGTTTTATAGTAGAGAGAGAGACTTTTGTTAAGCATAAGATGTCTCTTGACTGAGGGTGATTACGACAGCTAGGTACTAAAAATGTACCTAGAAACGACATAATAATATGTTTTGATGAATAATGCTGAAAAATCTCTCTTTTTGGATCCAGATCTTCAGACTCTTGAAACCAATCTAATATACAACCCCAAAGGTACCCTTAAAATGCCATTCAGAATACGGAATACATAGCCAAATACGGATGCAATGGGCGCTAGTGTAGGCGCTAGTGTTGCAGCTCAAGAGTACGAAATTTCACAATATCTACTGATATTGTACGATTAAACGATCGAAATTGGATTCAAGAGTAAGCTCCCTAGTCGAGAATTTATTTATTCATTCTTCTTGCACTAATTTAATATGGGTAATGTGTGAAGTGTCTAAACGATACGCATTGTAAAATGTATTTTATTTGTTCCAGATAAGATATTCCTTAGATTTGACTTCGATTATTTCTTCCAAAATCGAGATGGACAGGTCTACATCAAATGCAAAAATGATAAATTGAAGTATAACTATGACGTCAAAGGGAAAATGGTGTTCTACGCTGATAATTTGTTCATAGGAGGCAAAGAGTCCAGTAAGTACCTTAATCATTTTACTCATTATAATTATTTATAACAGAAAATGTGGCCTTTACCACCACTTGTGAGAAACTGAATTAAAATAAACACTATAAAAATGTTAGTAGGTGCAATTAAATTTTGTTTGTGATCTTTGAGTCCGTTCAATGTTTAAAATAATAACTACTTCTTACATTATGTATTGTATTTCTGATATCTCTTCTTCTATATTTTTACATAATTTTATTGCTAATGCCACTACGCCTGCATTTAAAAAAATATTCATATTCTATGAAATCTTATTTTGTTGTAATCTTGGATTAAATCATGGTCATCCTAGAAATGATATGCAACTTAGTAGTTTCCATAATACATAGTTAATAATAATATAATACCGCCATTTAAGATTATAGTGCCTTGGCTTGATAACTCAAAAGGTTATGAAGTTCAGTAATAATTGACGATGATATTGACTACAAAGAAACTAGTTAGTCAGGTCTTACTCGGAGGTAATTTATAATTATCTTTAACGAAGAGTTTCCGTAATTACCTGTCTATAAGGCTTTGTAATGTAGTTGTGACCTGGAGGTTTAAGACGCCCGCTTCTTATATATGGGGATGAGCATTCAGAGCCTGCCATCGATATGTACCTACCAATGTGATTTTTTCCAAGTTATTCAAACCATCCATTAGCTTCTATCGCCTTGGGCGAGCTGAGAGGGGTTGTCAGACTGGCTAAAAACCACCCCGTTCCTACTCCTGCTTTTCGGGTAGTCCGCTGCTCCAGATCAGGCATCAGTCCTACTAGACCCCATCTGTGATGGTGTGATGGCTTTTTGGTGCACGCGCGGAACGCAATGCGCCGAAATTTCTGATCGACCCTACAGTAGTGATTGTGTCCTTAAATTTTGAAAAATAAAAAATATCTTATTCTTAATTGTAATCTCTTTTCCAGGCAAGTCTGTGATGGACGTGATGAATCAAAATTGGAAGTTCTTGATGACCACATTCGGAAAACTCGCCGCGCACCAGAACTTGGTATTGGAGGAATTTTTTATAGAGGTTAACTTCCTCGCGGTCCGGGCGACCAAGCCAAGACCCTCGTCCCGTTCAGAGTCATAAAACATGACCATGACCTCTTCCCGGATTACGATATCAACGGTTGCAATCGAGGACAACTTGTGCCCCGATGCTGCTCGTTGGCAGGGTGAGTGCACAACGAGCACCGTCCTTGCCTCTCCGCCACGCTACGCTCTCTGCTAAGTCAGAGAGACGGGTGGAAAGACGCTCCCTCGGAGGCGCAGGCCATGTGCCAGCACAAAGCCTGCCGCCTTCGGAACCCATCTCGGATTCTTCCGCTCCGTCCAGAAGTTCGCTACAGGCAATAGTCACTCCAACCCTATCACCCCCGTTAGGGGGACTATTACCTGTACCCAGGGTGCACCGCGGGGAGGTCTTCTGGCACCGCACAGCTCCCCCAGTGGTGCAGGCTCCGGCTGGCGGGCAGGCAGTAAATGCGTCTACAGGACGCAGAAGAGGGAGGAGGGGCGCAACGGCTCAGCAAGCTGCCCCAGTCACAGGCGAGCCCACCCTGCCGGCAAGTGGTGACTGGCAATTAGTTGGCGAGGCGAGGAGAGTCGCCAAAGAGGCGAGGAAGCGCCGCAAGAAAGCGCAGCGGCTGCGGCGCCAGCAGCAGCGCAAGGAGAAGCGCGCTGCGGCCTTGCTTCTCGCCCCTAAGACCGCGGCTGTAGTTATTACGCTACAGCCCGATGCGGTCCAGAAGGGCGTAACGTATGGCGACGTCCTCGCCAAATTGAAGGGGGCGGTGACTCCCGCGGAGTTCGGGGCCCCTGACGGGTTCTCAATGAAGGTGACGGCAACTGGAGCCCGTCTACTTGAGGTCCCCGGCGCGGCCAGCGGCTCCTCCGCCGACGCCCTAGCCGAAAGGATTAGGGCGTGTCTCGGTGCGGAAGAGGTCCGCGTGTCCAGGCCCATCAAGTGCCTAGACGTACGAATATTGGGCCTGGACGACTCCGTGACGGAGCACGAAGTGGTGGCCGCTGTCGCCAGGACGGGAGGGTGCCCTGTTGACCAGGTCAAGGCAGGCACCATCCGTCCCCGGCGGCACCGAGACGAAGCCAACGAGGACCGTCTGTACGAGGCGTACAAGGTGGCAAAGGCGGCCCTCAAGTCAGCTATCGGCGCCGCCAAAGACGCAGCGAGAGCCGAGCTGCTGGAGACACTAGACGGCGATCCATTCGGGAGACCATACAGGGCGGCGCGTAACAAACTGCGCCCCTCAGGTCCCCCGGTGACCGAGACCCTTGAGCCTTCATTGCTGGATGAGGTGGTGCTGTCCCTGTTCCCGCGCAGGAACGCCGATTTCACCCCTCCAGCAATGAACCCCCCTCGGGGGAGGCCCCTAGCGGAAGAGGAGGAACATGTTCCATCTGTCACCGACACCGAGGTCCACACGGCGTTGGTCCGTCTACGGGCAAAGAAAACTGCCCCCGGCCCTGACGGTGTCCCCGCAAGGGTGGTGGCCATTGCCGCCTCCCAAATGGAGGAGCGGTTTCGGGACCTCTTCAGCGCGTGTATCGCATCGGGGAGGTTTCCGAAACCCTGGAAGGAGGGGCAACTTTGCCTGCTGCGCAAAGACGGACGCCCGGCGGACTCCCCCTCGGCATACCGGCCCATCGTTCTGCTCGATGAGGTCGGTAAAATGTTCGAGGGGATCATCGCCGCCCGCCTCAACCGTCACTTAGTGAGCGTAGGGCCGGACCTGTCAGACGCCCAGTACGGCTTTCGGGCTCAGCGGTCGACGGTGGACGCATTAAGTCGCCTCAAGGGCGAAGTCAAGGAGGCCATAGGGGAAGGGGATGGACTGTTGGCTGTATCATTTGACATAGCCAACGCGTTTAATTCCATTCCCCATTCAACCATCCTCGAGGCGCTTCGATTTCACGGAGTGCCCCAGTACCTCCGAGATCTGCTGGCCAACTACCTGGAGGATAGGGCTATCCTCCTTGTGGATAGGGAGGGAGAGGTTAGGCGCTACACCGTAGAGACCGGCGTTCCGCAGGGGTCAGTGTTAGGACCCCTTCTATGGAATGTCGGTTTCGACTGGCTCCTGCGGGGAACGCTCCTTCATAGGACGAGTGTCATATGTTACGCGGATGACACTCTCCTCACAGCCCGCGGGAGCTTCACAACAGCGGCCAGTCTGGCATCAGCGGGCGGCTCCCTGGTTGCGCATAGGATCCGCTGCCTGGGGCTGACGGTGGCGCTGCACAAAACCGAGGCCGTGTTCTTCCACGGCCCGAGGCAGCGCCCCTCCCGGCGCCCACATCTATGTGGACGGCACCAGGGTCGCAGTTGAGGGCCAGATGAAATATCTGGGCCTCATCCTAGACAGCAGGTGGCGCTTCGGCCCGCATTTCGCCGAGTTGTCCAAGCGACTCCTAAAGACCGCGAATGCCCTCTCGTGGCTTATGCCAAATCTGGGGGGGCCCAGCGCACGATGCCGGCGTTTATACGCCGGCATACTCAGGAGCATGGCCCTTTATGGGGCTCCGATTTGGACGGACTCCCTGCACAGGAGGGAGAACGCCACCGCCCTTCGTGTGCCCCAAAGGGCTATCGCTCAGCGGGTGGCGCGGGCCTACCGCACAGTGGGCTTCGCGGCGGCATGCGCACTGGCGGGCACACCTCCGTGGGAGCTGGAGGCGTGGGTGCTCGCCAGAGTCTATGACTGGACAGCAGAGCGGAGGGCGCGTGGAGAGCGCCCGGCTCATGAGGTGAGGCAGGAGGCCAAGGAGGCCATCGTCGGCCATTGGGCTGACGACCTAGCCGCTGCTGCTTTTGGCAGACGGACGCTTGACGCCATCGGGCCAGTTCTCCAGGCTTGGCTCGAGCGGCCGTTTGGTTTCCTCTCCTTCCGCCTGGTGCAGGTGATGACAGGCCATGGCTGTTTTGGCTCATACCTGCACCGCATCGGGCGGGAGGAGAGCCCGTCGTGCCACCACTGCGGTGCGATAGCGGACACGGTGCGGCATACTGTGGAAGAGTGTCCATCGTGGTCCGAACCGCGCCAAGATCTGGTTGCGGCGGTCGGAGCAGACCTCTCGCTCCCTTCTATTGTTCGCATTATGCTGGGGAGTGAGGAGGCATGGGCGGCGGTCGCCTCTTTCTGCGAGTGCGTAATATCGCGGAAGGAGGCGGCGGAACGTGAGCGAGAGGAGGACGCCCTCGCTCCAGCGCTTCGTCGAAGACGAACTGGTAGGAGAAGACGATAACACCACCGTCTTCTCCCTCCCGGGGGTGAGTAGCGGGTGCTAGGCGCGGGGGCGCCTACACCTGCATTGCACTACTCACCTCTCGCGGGACGGGAGCGGTTAGCACACGACCGTTCCCGATGCCCCTTCCCCATGCTAGGGAGGGGCTTGTAATGGCCTGCCACCATAGGTGGGCTCCGCCGAGGGGGTTCTGGTAGTAAAGGTTCAGCCGGTCTCCCAGACCCCCTAATTGGCGATGCGGGTGTGCTCCTGGGTTTTTTAGTGGGTATGCCGGCTTCTACCGGAGAGTCCCACATATCCCTCCCGTCCCCCGACGGGCGGACGATACATAAAGTATTTTTCCCAGGGTCAAAAAAAAAAAAAAAAAAAAAAAAAAAAAAAAAAAAAAGGCACCATCCGTCCGGACAACTCGGGGCTGCGCACGGTGGTGGTAAGCTGCCCCGTGACAGCGGCCAAAAAGATTAAGGAGGGCAGAAGGCTCCTGGTGGGGTGGGTCTCGGCGCAGGTCAAGCTGCTCGAGGCCCGGCCTCTGAGGTGCTACCGCTGCCACGTGGGCCACCACGTGAGCGTTAAATGCACCTCGGAGGTTGACCGCAGCGACCGCTGCTTCCGCTGCGGTCAGCCCGGTCATAGGGCCGGCTCGTGCACCGCCCCGCTGCACTGCGACGCATGTGCGGCGGCTGGCAAGCCGGCCAATCACCGGGCCGGGAGCAAGGCCTGCTCCCCGCCTACCAAACCCAGGGGTAAGGGTAGGCCCTCCGCCGCCCCCGTCGTTTCCGCCACCGCCGCCGCCGCAGTCGCCACTGCTACCGCCGCCGCGGCCACCGCCAGCCGTAATGCCGCCAGGGAGGAGGTCGTGATTATTATTTATTATTATTTATTTACAAATTTACATATATAACATTACAGCATACGCCAATACGTTATACAGCCAATAGAATAGTTAACGTTAAGATACAACTAAAAAACAAAAAAAAAAAAAAAAAATACACCTAAATAGTAATTAAACATAGACAAAAAACATAAACACAAAAAATAAACATATCTTTACAAAATACATAATATTATTTTTTATTACCTAACATCCATCCTCTCACAAAATCTTAAACATTCACGACACACATCTATCCATCTCATTGCAAACAAATCACACTCCGGTGCTGAGGTCAGGAGAGAATTGAGCATGGTGAGTACTCGGACCAGCGGAGAATTAGCATGTGCCACTGTACGCGCTTCCGGGACCGCCAATAAGGGATGCTGACGCGGCCGAAGTTGGTGTGTAAGCAGCCTCGGTACCGACAACCGCACTACCCGACTTACAATCTCTGGACAGTCAGATTCTCCTCGCAACGTCCTACAGATCATAATCATTAAGGAGTAATTACGTCTCACCTCGAGAGAGTTAAACCGCAACATGCCTAATAAAAACTTAGTGGGGTAAAGAAAAGGGTAATAGCCAAACCGTTTTTTGTACAAAAACCTCAAAAATGCCTTTTGTACTTTTTCAACCATTAGAGCGTAAGTAGTCTCATACGGATTCCATACCAAAGACGCAGATTCCAGCTTACTTCTAACAACAGCCATGTACACCAGCTTAATTGCTGCTATATTATCAAATTCACGCATATTGCGAATTACAAATCCTAACCTACGATATGAGTCTTTGGTAACCTCCCGCATGTGGTCATGAAAAGTAAGACGAGGATCGAACAACACCCCTAAATCTTTCACAGAATAGACACGTTGGATCCTCTCTCCTCCCAAATGGTATTCCATATGTATAGGTTTGTGAGCTCTAGTGAAAGACATCACATTACATTTGGCTGTGTTGAAATTTAGATGGTTTTTTATGGACCAATTACTTACGGAATCTATGTCACTCTGCAATGATTCGGTGTCTGCTATATTCCGAACACCGTACACCAGTTTGAGATCATCTGCATAAAGTAAGCACCTAGCATGTTTAAGGGAAGCTTCTAAGTCATTCACCATTAGGCCAAATAGCATTGGTCCCAAAATCGAGCCTTGACTGACTCCAGAACGAGTGTGATATGGAGCCGAAACAAAATATCCATGCCTCACATACTGCCGGCGATCGCGCAAATAACTGGCAAAGAACCCAAGAAGCTTAGGAGAAAATCCCATTCCACACAACTTACGTAGTAGAACATCATTGTCAACCCTGTCGAACGCCTTTTTGAAGTCGAAATAGATAACATCGACCTGAATGTTATTATCTAAGTGTTGCGAGACAAGATCGACTAACGTTAAAAGGTTAGTATTTACAGAGCGGTTCAGTCTAAAGCCATGTTGTGAATCGCATAGATAAGGCTGTATTTGAGTACTAAGATGTTTGTGCAATATGGATTCAAATAATTTTGGTAAGGATGAGAGTATCGCTATGGGTCTATAGTTTTCTATGAGTGTATGATCGCTTGTTTTGGGGATAGGTTGCACACGCGAAACTTTCCAACGTTTAGGATATGTCCCTGTGCTCAACGCTAAGTTGAATATATGAACCAGCGGCGACCTCAAGGATTCCATACAACCCTTAATAATGTATGGAGGTACATTATCAGGGCCAACAGCACTATTCGGTTTCAAATTACTAATGCTGGTGTCAAAATCTTTGCTGGTTATTTCGTTAATGTGTACTAAACTTGCTGTATGATTCTGACCATCACTCAAATTCGTACAATCAAGAAGGGGCGCGTCCGGTAGAAAAACGCTTGCAAAAAATCTGGAGAAGGCTTGCGCTGCATCACTGCCTTCATATTCCACCCCGTTGTAACTAACTTTAGGTACAAAACCGCCTCTGTTTTTCAAACTATTTACGTGCTGCCAAAACGCGGCAGGATCACGATTAAGTTTACGCTGTATGCGACTTAAGTAGTCCTTGTAGGTACCTGACATGATTTTTTTAACATACGATCTTAAACGAGAAAACTCTAGATATGTTTCGATATTTCGTGTAGCTTTCCATTGGCGATGCAATTCAGCCTTTTGTTTTATAATATTTATTAACTCAGCGGTGTACCATACCGGATACCGCCTATTCGGTTTGCTGGATCTCAACTTTTTAGGGACACATTCATCGAATATGGAATAAATATTATTGTAAAAGCAATCAACAGCGTCATCAACATTGTAAGCATCAAATATTTCCTGCCATGATGTTTCTGAGATCCGCTTATACAATAGGTCATAATTTGCTTTGGCAAAGTTCCAATCTCTTTGCAAGTCAACATTACTAGGACTAGTTTTTTCGGTATTTAGTTGATTTAACTTATAATTACGCTCAAAATATATATCCAGAGGGGGATGATAGTTATCACGCTTTGGAACAAGGCCTCCGCAATTAATCTCAAGCACATCAACATGGTCAACACCGTCCGACATCAACACTACATCCAGTTTACCTCCATACGCGTTAACAACTTCATTCCTTTCTGACAATCCACAAACAGACAAAAAATAACAATAATAACTTAAAATACTAGTAGAGGCATACTTAGGATTTAAATTTAAATCTCCAACAATAATAACTGCACCTTTAATGTCATTAATAACTGATTCAACCTTTTGGAACCACTGCATGTACACCGCATCAGACGCTCTTGGATGGATATACACAACACATACATAAATCGTGTCAGAGTCTGTTACAATCTGTGCCCAAAGGTCCTCGCCATCCGAAGTCTCCAAATCCACACGTCTGGTAGCTCTGATACCGGGTCGTGTAAGTAGAATAACTCCACCACCAGTGCCATAGACACGATCCCGACGCAGTATACTCCAGTCACTACCAGTTAATTCGGAGTCTATCACTGAGCTGGTAAGAAATGTCTCAGTTACCGCAATGATATCACACTCAAGTGTTGAAAGATTTTGTCTGAAAAATGACAACTTCGTGTTCAAGCCTCTAACATTCTGATAAATTATATTTACTTTTCGGTTTTCCTTAGGATATTTGGTTTTAATTTGTTGTTGCTGTTTGTCTAGTATTTGGTTGCCTTCGAAAAAACCAATCTTTTACTCGAGCGTTAGTAGGCCAGGTTTCCGGTGACATACACCTCTCATAGCACTCGGGTGGAATGCCAACTTTAAAAGATTTGTAGTCGCCCCTAGACTTGAGCTCCTCTACAGTACATGTCACATCTGGAAATAGTTTTTGGAGGTATGCTGGAAATAGTTTTTGGAGGTATGCTTGAATGTCGTCTCCACACGATATCATGTTCCAAAGATGGATATATTTGCGAAATTCTACCGCTTTGAGCATGGTAACATCAGGACCCGCGGTGCCCCGTATAGCACTTATACGTTTCGGCTTATTCTTACGAACTTCTGTCCATCCCTCGTCTGCAGAATTGGTATTAAATGTCTGTGATAGTGGCGCGACACCTTTTTGCCCAAGTACAGCACCTACAATGTTCTCTTTAGATGAAGCCGGTGTTACTACCACTGGAGGCACAAATACCTGCTCTTCATTGTTGTTGTCCGCCCGTATGATAACAGGTTTGGCTGCTGAAACTTCTGAAACTTCCCGCGGTTTGGAGGGTGCTTGTTGCGGCTTGGACTTTGTTTTCTGTTTTGGTTTGATCTTAATAGTTTGTACTTCGGTAATTTTAATTTCATCCCCAAAAGCCTCAGATTGCGTAGATTGCATAGGTTGCATACATTGCATACACGGAGCAGCAACATGGCCGCAGATACCATGAGAAGCATCATTTAATTTTTCAAATGTCTCAAGTTTCTCGTTGCATATCTCAATCTGTTTTGTACACACTGTTAATGCTGATTGATATTTGCCAATAGTTGCCAGAGCCTCCATTAGTTGTTCAGATAAGAAATTAATTTGTTCTCGCAGAAGCTGCATCTCCATCCCCATATTATTAGGCAACTGTTGCGAAGATTGCGGGGCGGGGGTGTTACTTTTATTTCGAACGGAGACAAACTTCTGCGAGATAGGTGTTAATGCAGGGATAGGTATATCGTCGTTACAACCCCCTCTCTTTACAGCACAACAACACTCAGGGCAAACCCATGCAGCCCTTTCATCAAGCGCAAGCTCACGATTATTGCAGAGGTAATGATAGACTTTCATACATGTATCAATGGTACATTCAAGATAAGCATCCCCAGGCAGCAACTCCGTATTACATGCAGCAAAAATCATTTTTCTTAAGTTAAATCAGCGATTGTAATATAGCAGAAATATTTATTTTAAATAAAGCGGGTGATATTCAAAACAAGCGTCCAGTGGCCGGGCGGTCGTAAGCCGATGCACGTACCTCTATTCCAGTATGCGTGTGTGCGCGCGTGTGTGCGTAGCAGCGGGGCACCCGCGGGTTGTCGTAGGTCAGGAACAATATTCGTTAGAAGAAATTTTAAATAGTAATCTTGTAATTACTCTTGATCCAGGTCGAGTTTCAATTTGAAGTAAATTAAGTTCTATTGTCCACTTTCTAAGCTTTATACCGATATAACTCACTTGCACTTTAATAAACTTTAGACTGCTTTTACAAATAAAAAACTACGGAACAAAATCAAAACGCTGTTGCGTTGACGCTAGCTCGGACGAGACTCTTTGATGAGCCTAGGTGGTGGATTGTCAGTAATGACTCCATTCCGCCTCCTCCAGGCAAATATCAACCACTGCGCCGCCGCTCAGGACCTTCTACTCCAGAGCATGGCGCAGTGGTCAATAAATGTCGCTGTGGTCTCCGAGCCGTATTTCGTCCCGCCCAGGGATCACTGGGTTGCGGACTTGGACGGCTCGGTGACCATCATCTCGTCGGCCGCCGCCGGTACCCCGACTCTCGAGAGCGCTCAAAGAGGCCGGGGTTGTGTCGCAGCACGGTTCGGAGAGATCGCTGTGGTGGGCGTGTATTTCTCTCCGAACCGAACTCTCGTCGAGTTCCACAACTCCCTGAGGGAGTTGGTTGACGTCGTCGTCGGGTTCCGTTCCCTCCCCGTGCTTGTCCTCGGGGACTTCAATGCCAAGAACTTGGCTTGGGGTTCCCGGATCACTGACACGCGGGGTAGGATGGTGGAAGACTGGGCTCTGGAGACAGGCCTAGTCGTCCTGAACCGGGGTTCTGTCCCCACGTGTGTGCGGATGCAGGGTGAGGTGCTCGTTCGCCAGCCCCGCTCTGTCACCGCGTGTCGTTGACTGGCGCGTTATGGAGGAGGTGGAGACGTTTTCTGACCACCGGTACATCCGGTTCAACGTCTCCGCCGAGTCCGCGGACCCGCCAGTCAGACAGGCCCCATGTGGCCCGCGTTGGGCGCTAAGACAGCTGGACCGGGAGCTTTTCCTGGAAGCCGCAATCGTACAGGCCTGGGTGATACCACCAGACAGGCCTGCCGACGTCGATGAGGAAGCAAGATGGCTCCAGGACGCCATGTCCAAAATATGTGACGTGGCGATGCCCCGGGTCCGGCCAGGTCAGCGCAAGCGCCAGGTGTACTGGTGGTCGCAAGAGTTAGCTGCTCTACGCAGTACGTGCGTTACTGCGCGACGCCGGTACACCAGGCACCGCAGGCTCCGTATCCGCGCTCCAGACGCGGAGGTAAGAGAGGCGGATTTGTACGAGGGGTACAAGGCGGCAAAGGCCGCCCTAAAAGCGGAGATTTGGCGGGCTAAAGAGGAAGCCCGCCGGGAGATGCTGGAGACTCTGAACAGAGATCCATGGGGGCGCCCCTATCGGATGGTGCGCGATAAGCTCCGCACCTGGGCTCCCCCGCTGACTCAGAGTCTCCGGCCAGAAATCGTGGAAGAGGTGGTCGGCGCCTTGTTCCCCCGACTACGGAGGGGCTTCACCCCTCCATCCATGACTCCGCCCCCTGCGGTGCCCAATGCGGGCCACAGCGACGACGACGACGACATCGTTCCGGAGGTGACCGAGGCAGAAATGAGAGCGGCGGTGCGCCGGATGGGCGCCAAGAACACCGCCCCAGGACCCGATGGCCTGCATGGCAAGGCGTGGGTCCTGGCCTCAGAGGCTCTCGGGCCTCGATTATTAGGTCTTTACAGCGCATGCTTGGAGAGGGGCCAGTTCCCACTTCAGTGGAAGACGGGAAAACTGGTCCTCGTGAAGAAGCCGGGGCGCCCTGCGGACTCTCCGTCCGCATACCGGCCCATTGTGCTGCTCGACGAGGTGGGAAAAGTCTTCGAAAGGATCATTTCAAACCGCCTCGTCGCGCACCTGTCTGGATTCGGGCCGGACCTCGCGGATGGACAGTTCGGCTTCCGCAGAGGGCGCTCCACGGTGGACGCCATCATGCGCGTAAGAGACCTCACGACGGGGAATGCAGTGTCCAGGGGTGGGGTCGTTGTGGCGGTGTCTCTGGACATCGCCAACGCTTTCAATTCCCTACCCTGGAGCTGCATACTGGAGGCACTCCGGTACCACCGGGTGCCTACCTATCTCCGTCGTGTTATCGAGGCCTACCTGACGGATAGGTTCGTCACCTACCCCGGTCACCAAGGTGAGTGGAACCGGCGAGAGATGTCGCGCGGTGTTCCACAGGGTTCGGTTTTGGGGCCGCTCCTGTGGAACATCGGTTACGACTGGGTGCTGCGCACCGACCTCCCGAACGGTGTCAGCGTAGTCTGCTACGCCGACGACACGCTGGTGCTAGCGCACGGGAGGTCGCACCAGGCGGCGGCCAATTTAATGGCGAGAGCGGTTGCGACGGTCGTTGCAAGGATCCGGCAATTGGGACTCGAGGTGGCGCTCCACAAGTCCGAGGCCATGTGTTTTCATGGCCGCGGAAACGCGCCACCTCCGGATGGGTCCCAAATAACGGCAGGAGGGGTTACCATCGGCGTCGAGACGACGATGAAGTACCTAGGACTCGTCCTCGACAGTCGATGGAACTTCGTGGAGCATTTCCGACGTTTGGCTCCTAAGTTGGAACGGACGGGGGCTGCGCTTAAGCGGCTCCTGCCTAACCTCGGGGGGCCAAATGCCTCCTGCCGGAGGTTGTACGCGGGGATCGTGCGATCCATGGCCCTCTACGGAGCCCCTGTGTGGGCGCCGAACCTGATGCGGCGGCCAGCTCGGGCGCTGCTCACGTCCCAGAGGGTCATGGCCATTCGAGTGATCCGCGGATATCGCACGATCTCCGGAGAGGCGGCCAACCTCCTTGGCGGACTCCCGCCGTGGGATTTGGAGGCGAAGGTGCTCGCGCGCGTCTTTAGTTTGCGCGCCGACGCGCGTCGCCGGGGCGAAACTCCACTGCCGCGCCAGATTAATGCGTGGCGGGATGAGCTCCGGCGCGATCTCATGGCGGAATGGCAGCAGCGACTGTCGCAACCAAGGGCTGGGCTCGCTATTATTGCAGCGGTAAGTCCCCTCTTTGAGGAGTGGCTAGAGAGGCGCCACGGCGTCCTCACCTACCGCCTGACGCAGGTGCTTACCGGACATGGAAGCTTCGGTAGGTTCCTGTTTCTGATTGGGCGGGAGGAAACGCCCGGGTGTCATCACTGCGAAGACCGCCCGGAGGACACGGTGGAACATACGCTTGCGGTCTGCCCTGCGTGGGCTGAGCACCGCCGTGTCCTCAGGGATGTGGTCGGCGACGGCGCCCTCTCGCGTCCGGCACTGATACAAGCCATGGTGCGGAGCGAGGGGGACTGGGATGCCGTCTCCTCCTTCTGCGAAGCAGTCATGCTAGCTAAGGAGGAGGCGGGGCGCGTGAGAGAACGAACCTCCTCACGCCCCAGCCGTCGCGAGAGACACTCCGGGCGTCGGGGATCGCGCGACGATCTCCGGCCACCGTAAGTGCGGGTCTGCGGACGGTGAGCAAGGGTAGCTCGCCGCCCGACCAGAACCAGACCCGTGCGTGCGGCGCGTCGCGTTCTGCGCGCGCCTCAAAGAGCCATCAGACCACCACAGATGGGGCCCAGTAGGGCTGATGCCTAATCCGGAGCTGCGGACTACCTAGCGGGTTTACCGGGGCTCCGGCTCGACGGGCAGGAGTAGGAACGGGGTGGTTTTTAGTCAGTAAGAGTCTGACACTCCCTCTCGCCTCGCCCAAGGCGGGAGAAGTCATTGGATGATTTTCCACCCTCAAAAAAAAAAAAAAAAAAAAGCCCTCGGTTGCGACAGTCGTTGCTTCCATTCCGCCATGAGATCCCGCCGGAGCTCATCCCGCCACGCACTAATCTGGCGCGGCAGTGGACTTTCGCCCCGGCGATGCGCCTCCGCACGTAGGCTGTATACGTGCGCGAGCACTTTCGCCTCCAGATCCCACGGCGGTGATCCCGCAAGGAGGTTAGCCGCCTCCCCGGAGATCGTGCGGTATCCACGGATCATCCGAATGGCCATGACCCTCTGGGATGAAACCAGCGCACGAGCTGGTCGTCGCCGTAGATTTGGCGCCCACACCGGGGCCCCATAGAGGGCCATGGACCGCACGATCCCCGCGTATAACCTCCGGCAGGAGGCGTTTGGTCCCCCAAGGTTGGGTAGGAGCCGCTTTAGGGCAGCCCCCGTCCGTTCCAACTTGGGAGCCAAACGTCGGAAATGTTCCTCGAATTTCCACCGACTGTCGAGGACGAGTCCCAGGTACTTCATCGTCACCTCGACGCCGATGGAAACCCCTCCTGCCATGATCTGGAACCCACCCGGAGGTGGCGCATTCCCGCGACCATAAAAGCACATGGCCTCGGACTTATGAAGCGCCACCTCGAGTCCCAGCTGCCGGATCCTTTCAACGACTATCGCAACCGCTCTCATCATCAGGTTGGCCGCCGCCTGGTGCGACCTCCCATGTGCTAGTACCAGTGTATCGTCAGCGTAGCAAACCACGCTGACGCCGCTCGGGAGGTCGGTGCGCAGCACCCAGTCGTAGCCTATGTTCCACAGGAGCGGTCCCAGGACCGATCCCTGTGGAACACCGCGCGACATCTCTCGCCGGTTCCACTCACCTCGGTGACCGGGGTAGATGACGGATCTGTCCGTCAGATAAGCCTCGACTATACGACGGAGATAGGTAGGCACCCGATGATATCGTAGTGCCTCCAAAATGCAGCTCCAGGGCAGAGAGTTAAAGGCGTTGGCGATGTCCAAAGACACCGCCACGACGACTCTACCCCTGGACACTGCAGACCCCGTCGTAACGTAAAATATGAAATAGTAAAATCGTTATAGTAAAATCTGAAGGAAATACAAAGATTCTTGACACTTTACAGGGAGTGTGAGAGGTTACACATTCCCCTCTCTATTTTTTATCCAGCGGTACAAAAACGTTGCGAGTTGTCCACATTTTAATGTTCTTTCTGAGTGCTTATAGCCTATATAGATTTAGCCCTTTTTACTTGGACAACCGCATTATGACATCTCCTCTTTGTACTTGCTTCATGAGAATATACTAAATGGATTTAAAACTATTAGACACTATCATCCATTACTATCTACATTTTTTACCCCAGTACTTAAAAATCTAATCTGGGATTAGATTTTTAAGATTTTGAATCTAGTTATTAGAGGGAATAAAACACAAAATAAAAAGTGTTATACTACAATGAGTATTAATCATCACAATTCCACATTATTGACTGGCACGTTTTAGTACCTGATAAGGAATTTCTCCTAATTTAGCTGGTTCACCATCCACTACACGAGGAACCCATATCTTATCATCAAATTTCAAATCGTCTTCTTCATAAAAATATTCTGGATATGGGAAAAATTCATCATCATCATATGTCGCATTTTCATCTGCATAACAATTTTCTGGATACAAAATTATTAAATACTAGCTTTTGCCCGCGACTTCGTTCGCGTGGAATAGTGACTTCCGGCAAATTTTTGGTTTTAACCACATAGATCCCGATCTCGCGGGATCTCTTCAAAAATGAGATGTGGAAGATATTCCAGGGAACTCTTCAAAAATCAACATAATGAGCTCTGCGTTTGAATTTAATAGATGTATACTCACTTAGGGCATTGAAAAAATAGTTTAAAAACGGACTTAAACTAACTTAAAACTAAAGAAAGCTACGAATTACGAATTTATAACAATTAAAAAAGAAACTATATTACAACCTATCCTCTATGCTATAATAACCAAGCTTAAACTAAATAATTTAAAAGAAACGACTTAAATCTAATCTAATTAATTTATAAATTAGACTTACAATTTTATTAAACAAACTAACTATAGTAACTACTAATAATCGATATCAAACTAACCCTACGTTAAATAGTTTAACCAAAAAACCAGGAAAACCCAACAAATAAACTTATTAATTGACAAATACAACGAAACCAATTTAGAATATACGAAACAGCAGGACCACTACAGACAAATAATCATACGACTGATAATACACTTTTTCTACGATAGTACCGAAGCGCTCGGCCGATACCCAACCAAATGAATGTAACGAAACCATAGCGCGATCTATTTCGATCCCAACGCCATCTATCGAGGATAAAGACAACTTGGATTATTTATTTATACTCCGTTCGGGCATTTTCTTTGTACTAAAAGTTTAATTATATTGATATTATTTTTTTCATACCTTTTTACTATTTATTTACTTTTTTCGATGAATTAAAACAATAACATGAACCGAAGTCGTGTAACGATCGACATAGAATTATCTATACTCCGTTAGAGCATTTTCTTTGTACTAAATGTTTTATTATATTGATATTATTTTTTTCATACCTTTTTACTATTTATTTACTTTTTTTCGATGAATTAAAACAATAACATGAACCGAAGTCGTGTCACGATCGACATAGAATTATTTATAAATAATTTATTTCTTATTTTTATTTTTTGATTTTTGAAATAAAAATATATCTATGTCCTTTCTAAGGTCCTAAACTATATCTGTACCAAATTTCAACCAAATCCGTCAAATAGTTGCGGAGATTAATGGTATAAGCATAGAATGTTCGACGTGATTCTTTAATTTGACATAACTTTTTATTTATGAACCGATTGACATGAAACAAACACTAAATGTAAATTTAAGCATCCCACAATATATTCGTGAAAACCGCATCCAACTCGGATCAGCCGTTTCTGAGATTAGCGCGCACAGACGAACAGACAAACAGACAAACAGACAAACAGACAAACAGACAAAAAAAAAGTTAATTACATTTTTGGGTTCCACATCGACATAACAATAACCCCTGCTATTTTTTTTATTTTTATTTTCAATGTACAGACAGCACTTTTCTACGATTTTATTATATGTATAGATAATAAAAATTTGATAATCATGACATTGTTTTTGCTCTTGAATCGCAAGCGAGTCTTCAAATCATTAAAGAAACGTGTTTATTTTTGAAACGTAACCTCAATAAAAAGTTATTGAAATGTCAAAAATGTGTAGTACTAAATGTCATAATAGATAGCTAAATATAATCTGTGTATTGTACTTGCATGAAAGTATTTGCTTGGTGGAAACCTGTAACGGTGGAAGGTGAATACCATAATATGGTATTCACCTTCCACCGTTCCTTCGAAGATCTATGGAATATATTATATTCCATAGATCTTCGAGAAAAAGTTTCAATAGTTGCTTTTCTCTCTGTTTGAGATAAAACAAAACTACATGTAGTTCTGAGAGACCAGTAGTACGAGTTTCTTTTACGTTGTGTCATTGTAAAGTTCAAGGTAAAGATCTTAGAATAAAACACATGAATGAATTAAATACAATATATTTCTGTAATAATAACGAATGTCGACAAAAGTACATACATTGAATCAATTGTAATTTCAATTGCAAAATTTATTTTCTAACACAACATACGCAACGAACACATACTTCCAGATTTGTCTAAGATCTCTCTTAACAAATAGGCATCGTAAAGGTTTGTCTACAACTTTGGTAGCGGCACGTTGGCAGCCGGTGTCGTGTACACATCATTTTCTAAGGATCTTATTAGGTAACGCTCTGTAGTTTCTATCTAAGTATCCCCATTGGTCAAATGTAAGATGTTTAGGTATTTATGTAAGTATGTACAAACGGTAAAACGAGAAGTGGATATAAAGGTTTTCGAATGCACGCAGTAGAATTTTTTTTTCGTTTACGAGGTGGTGGTTTCTTTATTGGTTTTTTTACTACGAAGGAAACAAAGTCATCTTTTATGAAATCGAGGTATTTGGAAACTCTAGTGAAGAATGAATAAGATGACGTCACGTGGCCGCTGATGACACCAACCAATACACCTTTGTTATTTTCATTTCGATCACCTATATTCTTACATACCAGAGGACCACCAGAATCTCCCTGCAAAACAAATATTTTAGCTGTAGTGTAGATTTCTGATGATGATAAGCAATTTCTACATTGTCGGGCAAAGTATTACTGAGCTTATTTCGGCTTTTCGAAAATTTCTCAGTGATAGCACAGAGTCTGGAATTGTGCCCAGTATATTTATAGCAATAGGGGTATTACATGGGACTTATAACATTGAACAACAGCATTACGTGCCGTAATGTTGTCGTACTTATACATTTCAAGGTTTTTTCTTCTGGTAAAAATAGTATTAATTCAACATTCCCATCACCACAAATAATTAAAGATACTAATAAACCATGTAATGAGGAAAGTAATATATCTATCGAACCTTTGCAACATCTGAAGTATGTACATTAGTGCAGAGAAAACCGTCGTTGTCACTTAATTGCAGTTTAGAGCACGTCGATTGCTTAATCAGTTCCATCTGTGCTAATTGGAGAATATAACTAATCGCATCCTAGAAAATAATACATCATTAATTATATGTATAAGGATTACACATTAACAGTCTACTACCAAGTGGCCACTGCTAACCAGAGGCCTCTTCTCTCGCGATGAAGGTTTGAACATTAAACACCACGCTTGCTCAATGCGGGTTGGTGATTTCAAGCCCAGGTTTCCTCACGATGTTTTCCTTCACCGTTAGTCAGTGGTGTCTAAATAATCTTAGAAAGTACGTAAGTATAACGGAACGGAAAAGTCACAACGGTACGTCCGTTGGTAGGTTTCGATACCTCCAGGCCGTCACGACGTATATCGGAAAACTAAGACATTGACTGATTCGTTCTTTGGTTCTTCTAGAAGACGCAAACATGGTTTTCTAACATGATGTCCAAAGGATTCTTCCCTTCAGATATGTACGGCTATTCAAAAGTAAGTAAACTTCTTGTTCTTAGCACTTCCAAAAGAAAATAAAAACAATCAAGAAGCTGTCCCTATTCTTCTTGAAATAAATCTACTTTTACCTTTTTTGTATGACTTGTTCTTCCATACCCTGAGACCCAACAATTGCCATGATGATCCAAATCTTTTGAATTGGTGCTACGTACTTAGTATAAATAAATGGTCTATGTAGATACTGCAACAAAATAAAGCCATTTTATTTTATGAAGTGCACAAAAGTAGTAATAAATCTTAGGCATGATGTAAGAAAAAATATAGTTTATGACTCGGGACTTAATACTTTGTAGAAAACCTCTTATCCTTCGTAGTAATAAAAATGTTGCGATTAAGATGGTGTTTCGCAATCACTAATAAAGAGTCATACACAACAAAGTCATTAGGTCTTTCCAAGAGTCAGTAGATACATCCTTGACTCAACAATCTTACTTAAATACATACATAACCTCACTGTATTCACGCTTGTCCTCCGTTGGGGTAGGCAGAGACAATGGAATGCCAGTTGCTACAGATCTTACATACGTATTATACCGTATACCATATACTTGACGCCTATGTAAATTTTCAGTTTTATGCGAATTATGTCTACTGGCTGGTTGCGACTTAATTTCGTCTATTTTGACCAGGCTACATTACTCTTTCT